>NW_028277169.1:5287500-6487500 GCF_051122295.1 Plectrocnemia conspersa
AATTTTTTGCAAAATGACGACAAGTATTAAAATTCAATCACTTATAACTCAGTAGTGTTGAATTTTGGGAAAAAGGTCTCTATACATGAAATGTTGAGAAGCCTAAAGTTCATCTAAGTAAAATATAAAAAATATATATTTTTGCTTGAAAACAAGCGATGTATCAGTTCGATCGTACCCCCATACTAGCCATTTTGAGACTTTCGGAAGAGTTAACGCTCTTAACTGTTTGGTTTCGAAGATAAAAATTTAAATTTTGAGTATCGCATAGAACTAACGTGCAGCCCCTATACGTTATGTTTAAAAAAAATATATAAATTTTTTTTTCAAAATGGCGGCTAATGTAAAAATTCAAAGTGTCATAACTTTGCTAAATGAAATCCTACTGAAAAATGTCTAATGCAAAAAGTGTTTGGAATTTTAATTTGCATATAAAAGAAATTTTTAATTATTTTTTTTTTAATAAAAACCGAGTCTTACCATATATTGACCGAGACCTCGAACGAGCTTTTATGCGACTCTGCATATAGTTAACGCTCGTATGAGGCTTCTATTCAAGAAATCGACTTGAATTTTTTATACAAAATAGAGCTTTCGACTATACTTACGATACTATAAAAAAAAAATTAAAATTAAAAAATGAAAGTATTTTTTTTTCAAAACACGTTTAGTGTGATGAGTCGATCGACCCACCATACATACGCTCATAAGATTTTCAATATAGTTTAGGTCAGTGTGAGCTTATTTATACATATTTAAATTTCAATTTTTGTGACAGTATAGAATTCTTAAGCAACCTGTGTATGTTTGTTAGCAAAATCCATTTTGTCAATTTTTTGCAAAATGACGACAAGTATTAAAATTCAATCACTTATAACTCAGTAGTGTTGAATTTTGGCAAAAAGGTCTCTATACATGAAATGTTGAGAAGCCTAAAGTTCATCTAAGTAAAATATAAAAAATATATATTTTTGCTTGAAAACAAGCGATGTATCAGTTCGATCGTACCCCCATACTAGCCATTTTGAGACTTTCGGAAGAGTTAACGCTCTTAACTCTTTGGTTTCGAAGATAAAAATTTAAATTTTGAGTATCGCATAGAACTAACGTGCAGCCCCTATACGTTATGTTTAAAAAAAATATATAAAATTTTTTTTCAAAATGGCGGCTAATGTAAAAATTCAAAGTGTCATAACTTTGCTAAATGAAATCCTACTAAAAAATGTTTAATGCAAAAAGTGTTTGGAATTTTTATTTGCATATAAAAGCAATTTTTAATTATTTTTTTTTTAATAAAAACCGAGTCTTACCATATATTGACCGAGACCTCGAACGAGCTTTTATGCGACTCTGCATATAGTTAACGCTCGTATGAGGCTTCTATTCAAGAAATCGACTTAAATTTTTTATACAAAATAGAGCTTTCGACTATACTTACGATACTATAAAAAAAAATTAAAAATTAAAAAATAAAAGTATTTTTTTTTCAAAACACGTTTAGTGTGATGAGTCGATCGACCCACCATACATACGCTCATAAGATTTTCAATATAGTTTAGGTCAGTGTAAGCTTATTTATACATATTAGAATTTCAATTTTTGTGACAGTATAGAATTCTTAAGCATCCTGTGTATGTTTGTTAGCAAAATCCATTTTGTCAATTTTTTGCAAAATGACGACAAGTATTAAAATTCAATCACTTATAACTCAGTAGTGTTGAATTTTGGCAAAAAGGTCTCTATACATGAAATGTTGAGAAGCCTAAAGTTCATCTAAGTAAAATATAAAAAATATATATTTTTGCTTGAAAACAAGCGATGTATCAGTTCGATCGTACCCCCATACTAGCCATTTTGAGACTTTCGGAAGAGTTAACGCTCTTAACTGTTTGGTTTCGAAGATAAGAATTTAAATTTTAAGTATCGCATAGAACTAACGTGCAGCCCCTATACGTTATGTTTAAAAAAAATATATAAAATTTTTTTTTAAAATGGCGGCTAATGTAAAAATTCAAAGTGTCATAACTTTGCTAAATAAAATCCTACTGAAAAATGTCTAATGCAAAAAGTGTTTGGAATTTTAATTTGCATATAAAAGCAATTTTTAATTATTTTTTTTTTAATAAAAACCGAGTCTTACCATATATTGACCGAGACCTCGAACGAGCTTTTATGCGACTCTGCATATAGTTAACGCTCGTATGAGGCTTCTATTCAAGAAATCGACTTGAATTTTTTATACAAAATAGAGCTTTCGACTATACTTACGATACTATAAAAAAAAATTAAAAATTAAAAAATAAAAGTATTTTTTTTTCAAAACACGTTTAGTGTGATGAGTCGATCGACCCACCATACATACGCTCATAAGATTTTCAATATAGTTTAGGTTAGTGTGAGCTTATTTATACATATTTGAATTTCAATTTTTGTGACAGTATAGAATTCTTAAGCATCCTGTGTATGTTTGTTAGCAAAATCCATTTTGTCAATTTTTTGCAAAATGACGACAAGTATTAAAATTCAATCACTTATAACTCAGTAGTGTTGAATTTTGGCAAAAAGGTCTCTATACATGAAATGTTGAGAAGCCTAAAGTTCATCTAAGTAAAATATAAAAAATATATATTTTTGCTTGAAAACAAGCGATGTATCAGTTCGATCGTACCCCCATACTAGCCATTTTGAGACTTTCGGAAGAGTTAACGCTCTTAACTGTTTGGTTTCGAAGATAAAAATTTAAATTTTGAGTATCGCATAGAACTAACGTGCAGCCCCTATACGTTATGTTTAAAAAAAATATATAAAAATTTTTTTCAAAATGGCGGCTAATGTAAAAATTCAAAGTGTCATAACTTTGCTAAATAAAATCCTACTAAAAAATGTTTATTGCAAAAAGTGTTTGGAATTTTTATTTGCATATAAAAGCAATTTTTAATTATTTTTTTTTTAATAAAAACCGAGTCTTACCATATATTGACCGAGACCTCGAACGAGCTTTTATGCGACTCTGCATATAGTTAACGCTCGTATGAGGCTTCTATTCAAGAAATCGACTTGAATTTTTTATACAAAATAGAGCTTTCGACTATACTTACGATACTATAAAAAAAAATTAAAAATTAAAAAATAAAAGTATTTTTTTTTCAAAACACGTTTAGTGTGATGAGTCGATCGACCCACCATACATACGCTCATAAGATTTTCAATATAGTTTAGGTCAGTGTAAGCTTATTTATACATATTAGAATTTCAATTTTTGTGACAGTATAGAATTCTTAAGCATCCTGTGTATGTTTGTTAGCAAAATCCATTTTGTCAATTTTTTGCAAAATGACGACAAGTATTAAAATTCAATCACTTATAACTCAGTAGTGTTGAATTTTGGCAAAAAGGTCTCTATACATGAAATGTTGAGAAGCCTAAAGTTCATCTAAGTAAAATATAAAAAATATATATTTTTGCTTGAAAACAAGCGATGTATCAGTTCGATCGTACCCCCATACTAGCCATTTTGAGACTTTCGGAAGAGTTAACGCTCTTAACTGTTTGGTTTCGAAGATAAAAATTTAAATTTTGAGTATCGCATAGAACTAACGTGCAGCCCCTATACGTTATGTTTAAAAAAAATATATAAAATTTTTTTTCAAAATGGCGGCTAATGTAAAAATTCAAAGTGTCATAACTTTACTAAATAAAATCCTACTAAAAAATGTTTAATGCAAAAAGTGTTTGGAATTTTTATTTGCATATAAAAGCATTTTTTAATTATTTTTTTTTTAATAAAAACCGAGTCTTACCATATATTGACCGAGACCTCGAACGAGCTTTTATGCGACTCTGCATATAGTTAACGCTCGTATGAGGCTTCTATTCAAGAAATCGACTTAAATTTTTTATACAAAATAGAGCTTTCGACTATACTTACGATACTATAAAAAAAAATTAAAAATTAAAAAATAAAAGTATTTTTTTTTCAAAACACGTTTAGTGTGATGAGTCGATCGACCCACCATACATACGCTCATAAGATTTTCAATATAGTTTAGGTCAGTGTAAGCTTATTTATACATATTAGAATTTCAATTTTTGTGACAGTATAGAATTCTTAAGCATCCTGTGTATGTTTGTTAGCAAAATCCATTTTGTCAATTTTTTGCAAAATGACGACAAGTATTAAAATTCAATCACTTATAACTCAGTAGTGTTGAATTTTGGCAAAAAGGTCTCTATACATGAAATGTTGAGAAGCCTAAAGTTCATCTAAGTAAAATATAAAAAATATATATTTTTGCTTGAAAACAAGCGATGTATCAGTTCGATCGTACCCCCATACTAGCCATTTTGAGACTTTCGGAAGAGTTAACGCTCTTAACTGTTTGGTTTCGAAGATAAGAATTTAAATTTTAAGTATCGCATAGAACTAACGTGCAGCCCCTATACGTTATGTTTAAAAAAAATATATAAAATTTTTTTTTAAAATGGCGGCTAATGTAAAAATTCAAAGTGTCATAACTTTGCTAAATAAAATCCTACTGAAAAATGTCTAATGCAAAAAGTGTTTGGAATTTTAATTTGCATATAAAAGCAATTTTTAATTATTTTTTTTTTAATAAAAACCGAGTCTTACCATATATTGACCGAGACCTCGAACGAGCTTTTATGCGACTCTGCATATAGTTAACGCTCGTATGAGGCTTCTATTCAAGAAATCGACTTGAATTTTTTATACAAAATAGAGCTTTCGACTATACTTACGATACTATAAAAAAAAATTAAAAATTAAAAAATAAAAGTATTTTTTTTTCAAAACACGTTTAGTGTGATGAGTCGATCGACCCACCATACATACGCTCATAAGATTTTCAATATAGTTTAGGTCAGTGTGAGCTTATTTATACATATTTGAATTTCAATTTTTGTGACAGTATAGAATTCTTAAGCATCCTGTGTATGTTTGTTAGCAAAATCCATTTTGTCAATTTTTTGCAAAATGACGACAAGTATTAAAATTCAATCACTTATAACTCAGTAGTGTTTAATTTTGGCAAAAAGGTCTCTATACATGAAATGTTGAGAAGCCTAAAGTTCATCTAAGTAAAATATAAAAAATATATATTTTTGCTTGAAAACAAGCGATGTATCAGTTCGATCGTACCCCCATACTAGCCATTTTGAGACTTTCGGAAGAGTTAACGCTCTTAACTGTTTGGTTTCGAAGATAAAAATTTAAATTTTGAGTATCGCATAGAACTAACGTGCAATACGTTATGTTTAAAAAAAATATATAAAATTTTTTTTCAAAATAACGGCTAATGTAAAAATTCAAAGTGTCATAACTTTGCTAAATGAAATCCTACTAAAAAATGTTTAATGCAAAAAGTGTTTGGAATTTTAATTTGCATATAAAAGCAATTTTTAATTATTTTTTTTTTAATAAAAACCGAGTCTTACCATATATTGACCGAGACCTCGAACGAGCTTTTATGCGACTCTGCATATAGTTAACGCTCGTATGAGGCTTCTATTCAAGAAATCGACTTGAATTTTTTATACAAAATAAAGCTTTCGACTATACTTACGATACTATAAAAAAAATTAAAATTTAAAAAATAAAAGTATTTTTTTTTCAAAACACGTTTAGTGTGATGAGTCGATCGACCCACCATACATACGCTCATAAGATTTTCAATATAGTTTAGGTCAGTGTGAGCTTATTTATACATATTTGAATTTCAATTTTTGTGACAGTATAGAATTCTTAAGCATCCTGTGTATGTTTGTTAGCAAAATCCATTTTGTCAATTTTTTGCAAAATGACGACAAGTATTAAAATTCAATCACTTATAACTCAGTAGTGTTGAATTTTGGCAAAAAGGTCTCTATACATGAAATGTTGAGAAGCCTAAAGTTCATCTAAGTAAAATATAAAAAATATATATTTTTGCTTGAAAACAAGCGATGTATCAGTTCGATCGTACCCCCATACTAGCCATTTTTAAACTTTCGGAAGAGTTAACGCTCTTAACTGTTTGGTTTCGAAGATAAAAATTTAAATTTTGAGTATCGCATAGAACTAACGTGCAGCCCCTATACGTTATGTTTAAAAAAAATATATAAAATTTTTTTTCAAAATGGCGGCTAATGTAAAAATTCAAAGTGTCATAACTTTACTAAATAAAATCCTACTAAAAAATGTTTAATGCAAAAAGTGTTTGGAATTTTTATTTGCATATAAAAGCATTTTTTAATTATTTTTTTTTTAATAAAAACCGAGTCTTACCATATATTGACCGAGACCTCGAACGAGCTTTTATGCGACTCTGCATATAGTTAACGCTCGTATGAGGCTTCTATTCAAGAAATCGACTTAAATTTTTTATACAAAATAGAGCTTTCGACTATACTTACGATACTATAAAAAAAAATTAAAAATTAAAAAATAAAAGTATTTTTTTTTCAAAACACGTTTAGTGTGATGAGTCGATCGACCCACCATACATACGCTCATAAGATTTTCAATATAGTTTAGGTCAGTGTAAGCTTATTTATACATATTAGAATTTCAATTTTTGTGACAGTATAGAATTCTTAAGCATCCTGTGTATGTTTGTTAGCAAAATCCATTTTGTCAATTTTTTGCAAAATGACGACAAGTATTAAAATTCAATCACTTATAACTCAGTAGTGTTGAATTTTGGCAAAAAGGTCTCTATACATGAAATGTTGAGAAGCCTAAAGTTCATCTAAGTAAAATATAAAAAATATATATTTTTGCTTGAAAACAAGCGATGTATCAGTTCGATCGTACCCCCATACTAGCCATTTTGAGACTTTCGGAAGAGTTAACGCTCTTAACTGTTTGGTTTCGAAGATAAGAATTTAAATTTTAAGTATCGCATAGAACTAACGTGCAGCCCCTATACGTTATGTTTAAAAAAAATATATAAAATTTTTTTTTAAAATGGCGGCTAATGTAAAAATTCAAAGTGTCATAACTTTGCTAAATAAAATCCTACTGAAAAATGTCTAATGCAAAAAGTGTTTGGAATTTTAATTTGCATATAAAAGCAATTTTTAATTATTTTTTTTTTAATAAAAACCGAGTCTTACCATATATTGACCGAGACCTCGAACGAGCTTTTATGCGACTCTGCATATAGTTAACGCTCGTATGAGGCTTCTATTCAAGAAATCGACTTGAATTTTTTATACAAAATAGAGCTTTCGACTATACTTACGATACTATAAAAAAAAATTAAAAATTAAAAAATAAAAGTATTTTTTTTTCAAAACACGTTTAGTGTGATGAGTCGATCGACCCACCATACATACGCTCATAAGATTTTCAATATAGTTTAGGTTAGTGTGAGCTTATTTATACATATTTGAATTTCAATTTTTGTGACAGTATAGAATTCTTAAGCATCCTGTGTATGTTTGTTAGCAAAATCCATTTTGTCAATTTTTTGCAAAATGACGACAAGTATTAAAATTCAATCACTTATAACTCAGTAGTGTTGAATTTTGGCAAAAAGGTCTCTATACATGAAATGTTGAGAAGCCTAAAGTTCATCTAAGTAAAATATAAAAAATATATATTTTTGCTTGAAAACAAGCGATGTATCAGTTCGATCGTACCCCCATACTAGCCATTTTGAGACTTTCGGAAGAGTTAACGCTCTTAACTGTTTGGTTTCGAAGATAAAAATTTAAATTTTGAGTATCGCATAGAACTAACGTGCAGCCCCTATACGTTATGTTTAAAAAAAATATATAAAAATTTTTTTCAAAATGGCGGCTAATGTAAAAATTCAAAGTGTCATAACTTTGCTAAATAAAATCCTACTAAAAAATGTTTATTGCAAAAAGTGTTTGGAATTTTTATTTGCATATAAAAGCAATTTTTAATTATTTTTTTTTTAATAAAAACCGAGTCTTACCATATATTGACCGAGACCTCGAACGAGCTTTTATGCGACTCTGCATATAGTTAACGCTCGTATGAGGCTTCTATTCAAGAAATCGACTTGAATTTTTTATACAAAATAGAGCTTTCGACTATACTTACGATACTATAAAAAAAAATTAAAAATTAAAAAATAAAAGTATTTTTTTTTCAAAACACGTTTAGTGTGATGAGTCGATCGACCCACCATACATACGCTCATAAGATTTTCAATATAGTTTAGGTCAGTGTAAGCTTATTTATACATATTTGAATTTCAATTTTTGTGACAGTATAGAATTCTTAAGCATCCTGTGTATGTTTGTTAGCAAAATCCATTTTGTCAATTTTTTGCAAAATGACGACAAGTATTAAAATTCAATCACTTATAACTCAGTAGTGTTGAATTTTGGCAAAAAGGTCTCTATACATGAAATGTTGAGAAGCCTAAAGTTCATCTAAGTAAAATATAAAAAATATATATTTTTGCTTGAAAACAAGCGATGTATCAGTTCGATCGTACCCCCATACAAGCCATTTTGAGACTTTCGGAAGAGTTAACGCTCTTAACTGTTTGGTTTCGAAGATAAAAATTTAAATTTTGAGTATCGCATAGAACTAACGTGCAGCCCCTATACGTTATGTTTAAAAAAAATATATAAAATTTTTTTCAAAATGGCGGCTAATGTAAAAATTCAAAGTGTCATAACTTTACTAAATAAAATCCTACTAAAAAATGTTTAATGCAAAAAGTGTTTGGAATTTTTATTTGCATATAAAAGCAATTTTTAATTTTTTTTTTTTTAATAAAAACCGAGTCTTACCATATATTGACCGAGACCTCGAACGAGCTTTTATGCGACTCTGCATATAGTTAACGCTCGTATGAGGCTTCTATTCAAGAAATCGACTTGAATTTTTTATACAAAATAGAGCTTTCGACTATACTTACGATACTATAAAAAAAAATTAAAAATTAAAAAATAACAAAACACGTTTAGTGTGATGAGTCGATCGACCCACCATACATACGCTCATAAGATTTTCAATATAGTTTAGGTCAGTGTGAGCTTATTTATACATATTTGAATTTCAATTTTTGTGACAGTATAGAATTCTTAAGCATCCTGTGTATGTTTGGTAGCAAAATCCATTTTGTCAATTTTTTGCAAAATGGCGACAAGTATTAAAATTCAATCACTTATAACTCAGTAGTGTTGAATTTCGTCAAAAAAGTCTCTATACATAATTTGTTCAGAAGCCTAAAGTTCATCAGAATAAAATATAAAAAATATATATTTTTGCTTGAAAACAAGCGATGTATCAGTTCGATCGTACCCCCATACTAGCCATTTTGAGACTTTCGGAAGAGCTAACGCTCTTAACTGTTTGGTTTCGAAGATAAAAATTTAAATTTTGAGTATCGCATAGAACTAACGTGCAGCCCCTATACGTTATGTTTAAAAAAAATATATAAAATTTTTTTTCAAAATGGCGGCTAATGTAAAAATTCAAAGTGTCATAACTTTGCTAAATGAAATCCTACTAAAAAATGTTTAATGCAAAAAGTGTTTGGAATTTTTATTTGCATATAAAAGCAATTTTTAATTATTTTTTTTTTAATAAAAACCGAGTCTTACCATATATTGACCGAGACCTCGAACGAGCTTTTATGCGACTCTGCATATAGTTAACGCTCGTATGAGGCTTCTATTCAAGAAATCGACTTGAATTTTTTATACAAAATAGAGCTTTCGACTATACTTACGATACTATAAAAAAAAATTAAAAATTAAAAAATAAAAGTATTTTTTTTTCAAAACACGTTTAGTGTGATGAGTCGATCGACCCACCATACATACGCTCATAAGATTTTCAATATAGTTTAGGTCAGTGTGAGCTTATTTATACATATTTGAATTTCAATTTTTGTGACAGTATAGAATTCTTAAGCATCCTGTGTATGTTTGTTAGCAAAATCCATTTTGTCAATTTTTTGCAAAATGACGACAAGTATTAAAATTCAATCACTTATAACTCAGTAGTGTTGAATTTTGGCAAAAAGGTCTCTATACATGAAATGTTGAGAAGCCTAAAGTTCATCTAAGTAAAATATAAAAAATATATATTTTTGCTTGAAAACAAGCGATGTATCAGTTCGATCGTACCCCCATACTAGCCATTTTGAGACTTTCGGAAGAGTTAACGCTCTTAACTCTTTGGTTTCGAAGATAAAAATTTAAATTTTGAGTATCGCATAGAACTAACGTGCAGCCCCTATACGTTATGTTTAAAAAAAATATATAAAATTTTTTTTCAAAATGGCGGCTAATGTAAAAATTCAAAGTGTCATAACTTTGCTAAATGAAATCCTACTGAAAAATGTCTAATGCAAAAAGTGTTTGGAATTTTAATTTGCATATAAAAGCAATTTTTAATTATTTTTTTTTTAATAAAAACCGAGTCTTACCATATATTGACCGAGACCTCGAACGAGCTTTTATGCGACTCTGCATATAGTTAACGCTCGTATGAGGCTTCTATTCAAGAAATCGACTTGAATTTTTTATACAAAATAGAGCTTTCGACTATACTTACGATACTATAAAAAAAAATTAAAAATTAAAAAATAAAAGTATTTTTTTTTCAAAACACGTTTAGTGTGATGAGTCGATCGACCCACCATACATACGCTCATAAGATTTTCAATATAGTTTAGGTCAGTGTGAGCTTATTTATACATATTTGAATTTCAATTTTTGTGACAGTATAGAATTCTTAAGCATCCTGTGTATGTTTGTTAGCAAAATCCATTTTGTCAATTTTTTGCAAAATGACGACAAGTATTAAAATTCAATCACTTATAACTCAGTAGTGTTGAATTTTGGCAAAAAGGTCTCTATACATGAAATGTTGAGAAGCCTAAAGTTCATCTAAGTAAAATATAAAAAATATATATTTTTGCTTGAAAACAAGCGATGTATCAGTTCGATCGTACCCCCATACTAGCCATTTTGAGACTTTCGTCAGAGTTAACGCTCTTAACTGTTTGGTTTCGAAGATAAAAATTTAAATTTTGAGTATCGCATAGAACTAACGTGCAGCCCCTATACGTTATGTTTAAAAAAAATATATAAAATTTTTTTTCAAAATGGCGGCTAATGTAAAAATTCAAAGTGTCATAACTTTGCTAAATGAAATCCTACTGAAAATTGTCTAATGCAAAAAGTGTTTGAAATTTTAATTTGCATATAAAAGCAATTTTTAATTATTTTTTTTTTAATAAAAACCGAGTCTTACCATATATTGACCGAGACCTCGAACGAGCTTTTATGCGACTCTGCATATAGTTAACGCTCGTATGAGGCTTCTATTCAAGAAATCGACTTGAATTTTTTATACAAAATAGAGCTTTCGACTATACTTACGATACTATAAAAAAAAATTAAAAATTAAAAAATAAAAGTATTTTTTTTTCAAAACACGTTTAGTGTGATGAGTCGATCGACCCACCATACATACGCTCATAAGATTTTCAATATAGTTTAGGTTAGTGTGAGCTTATTTATACATATTTGAATTTCAATTTTTGTGACAGTATAGAATTCTTAAGCATCCTGTGTATGTTTGTTAGCAAAATCCATTTTGTCAATTTTTTGCAAAATGACGACAAGTATTAAAATTCAATCACTTATAACTCAGTAGTGTTGAATTTTGGGAAAAAGGTCTCTATACATGAAATGTTGAGAAGCCTAAAGTTCATCTAAGTAAAATATAAAAAATATATATTTTTGCTTGAAAACAAGCGATGTATCAGTTCGATCGTACCCCCATACTAGCCATTTTGAGACTTTCGGAAGAGTTAACGCTCTTAACTGTTTGGTTTCGAAGATAAAAATTAAAATTTTGAGTATCGAATAGAACTAACGTGCAGCCCCTATACGTTATGTTTAAAAAAAATATATAAAATTTTTTTTCAAAATGGCGGCTAATGTAAAAATTCAAAGTGTCATAACTTTGCTAAATGAAATCCTACTAAAAAATGTTTAATGCAAAAAGTGTTTGGAATTTTTATTTGCATATAAAAGCAATTTTTAATTATTTTTTTTTTAATAAAAACCGAGTCTTACCATATATTGACCGAGACCTCGAACGAGCTTTTATGCGACTCTGCATATAGTTAACGCTCGTATGAGGCTTCTATTCAAGAAATCGACTTCAATTTTTTATACAAAATAGAGCTTTCGACTATACTTACGATACTATAAAAAAAAATTAAAAATTAAAAAATAAAAGTATTTTTTTTTCAAAACACGTTTAGTGTGATGAGTCGATCGACCCACCATACATACGCTCATAAGATTTTCAATATAGTTTAGGTCAGTGTGAGCTTATTTATACATATTTGAATTTCAATTTTTGTGACAGTATAGAATTCTTAAGCATCCTGTGTATGTTTGTTAGCAAAATCCATTTTGTCAATTTTTGCAAAATGACGACAAGTATTAAAATTCAATCACTTATAACTCAGTAGTGTTGAATTTTGGCAAAAAGGTCTCTATACATGAAATGTTGAAAAGCCTAAAGTTCATCTAAGTAAAATATAAAAAATATATATTTTTGCTTGAAAACAAGCGATGTATCAGTTCGATCGTACCCCCATACTAGCCATTTTGAGACTTTCGGAAGAGTTAACGCTCTTAACTGTTTGGTTTCGAAGATAAAAATTTAAATTTTGAGTATCGCATAGAACTAACGTGCAGCCCCTATACGTTATGTTTAAAAAAAATATATAAAATTTTTTTTCAAAATGGCGGCTAATGTAAAAATTCAAAGTGTCATAACTTTGCTAAATGAAATCCTACTGAAAAATGTCTAATGCAAAAAGTGTTTGGAATTTTAATTTGCATATAAAAGCAATTTTTAATTATTTTTTTTTTAATAAAAACCGAGTCTTACCATATATTGACCGAGACCTCGAACGAGCTTTTATGCGACTCTGCATATAGTTAACGCTCGTATGAGGCTTCTATTCAAGAAATCGACTTGAATTTTTTATACAAAATAGAGCTTTCGACTATACTTACGATACTATAAAAAAAAATTAAAAATTAAAAAATAAAAGTATTTTTTTTTCAAAACACGTTTAGTGTGATGAGTCGATCGACCCACCATACATACGCTCATAAGATTTTCAATATAGTTTAGGTCAGTGTGAGCTTATTTATACATATTTGAATTTCAATTTTTGTGACAGTATAGAATTCTTAAGCATCCTGTGTATGTTTGTTAGCAAAATCCATTTTGTCAATTTTTTGCAAAATGACGACAAGTATTAAAATTCAATCACTTATAACTCAGTAGTGTTGAATTTTGGCAAAAAGGTCTCTATACATGAAATGTTGAGAAGCCTAAAGTTCATCTAAGTAAAATATAAAAAATATATATTTTTGCTTGAAAACAAGCGATGTATCAGTTCGATCGTACCCCCATACTAGCCATTTTGAGACTTTCGGAAGAGTTAACGCTCTTAACTGTTTGGTTTCGAAGATAAAAATTTAAATTTTGAGTATCGCATAGAACTAACGTGCAGCCCCTATACGTTATGTTTAAAAAAAATATATAAAATTTTTTTTCAAAATGGCGGCTAATGTAAAAATTCAAAGTGTCATAACTTTACTAAATAAAATCCTACTAAAAAATGTTTAATGCAAAAAGTGTTTGGAATTTTAATTTGCATATAAAAGCAATTTTTAATTTTTTTTTTTTTAATAAAAACCGAGTCTTACCATATATTGACCGAGACCTCGAACGAGCTTTTATGCGACTCTGCATATAGTTAACGCTCGTATGAGGCTTCTATTCAAGAAATCGACTTAAATTTTTTATACAAAATAGAGCTTTCGACTATACTTACGATACTATAAAAAAAAATTAAAAATTAAAAAATAAAAGTATTTTTTTTTCAAAACACGTTTAGTGTGATGAGTCGATCGACCCACCATACATACGCTCATAAGATTTTCAATATAGTTTAGGTCAGTGTAAGCTTATTTATACATATTAGAATTTCAATTTTTGTGACAGTATAGAATTCTTAAGCATCCTGTGTATGTTTGTTAGCAAAATCCATTTTGTCAATTTTTTGCAAAATGACGACAAGTATTAAAATTCAATCACTTATAACTCAGTAGTGTTGAATTTTGGCAAAAAGGTCTCTATACATGAAATGTTGAGAAGCCTAAAGTTCATCTAAGTAAAATATAAAAAATATATATTTTTGCTTGAAAACAAGCGATGTATCAGTTCGATCGTACCCCCATACTAGCCATTTTGAGACTTTCGGAAGAGTTAACGCTCTTAACTGTTTGGTTTCGAAGATAAAAATTTAAATTTTGAGTATCGCATAGAACTAACGTGCAGCCCCTATACGTTATGTTTAAAAAAAATATATAAAATTTTTTTTCAAAATGGCGGCTAATGTAAAAATTCAAAGTGTCATAACTTTACTAAATAAAATCCTACTAAAAAATGTTTAATGCAAAAAGTGTTTGGAATTTTTATTTGCATATAAAAGCATTTTTTATTTATTTTTTTTTTAATAAAAACCGAGTCTTACCATATATTGACCGAGACCTCGAACGAGCTTTTATGCGACTCTGCATATAGTTAACGCTCGTATGAGGCTTCTATTCAAGAAATCGACTTAAATTTTTTATACAAAATAGAGCTTTCGACTATACTTACGATACTATAAAAAAAAATTAAAAATTAAAAAATAAAAGTATTTTTTTTTCAAAACACGTTTAGTGTGATGAGTCGATCGACCCACCATACATACGCTCATAAGATTTTCAATATAGTTTAGGTCAGTGTGAGCTTATTTATACATATTAGAATTTCAATTTTTGTGACAGTATAGAATTCTTAAGCATCCTGTGTATGTTTGTTAGCAAAATCCATTTTGTCAATTTTTTGCAAAATGACGACAAGTATTAAAATTCAATCACTTATAACTCAGTAGTGTTGAATTTTGGCAAAAAGGTCTCTATACATGAAATGTTGAGAAGCCTAAAGTTCATCTAAGTAAAATATAAAAAATATATATTTTTGCTTGAAAACAAGCGATGTATCAGTTCGATCGTACCCCCATACTAGCCATTTTGAGACTTTCGGAAGAGTTAACGCTCTTAACTGTTTGGTTTCGAAGATAAGAATTTAAATTTTAAGTATCGCATAGAACTAACGTGCAGCCCCTATACGTTATGTTTAAAAAAAATATATAAAATTTTTTTTTAAAATGGCGGCTAATGTAAAAATTCAAAATGTCATAACTTTGCTAAATAAAATCCTACTGAAAAATGTCTAATGCAAAAAGTGTTTGGAATTTTAATTTGCATATAAAAGCAATTTTTAATTATTTTTTTTTTTAATAAAAACCGAGTCTTACCATATATTGACCGAGACCTCGAACGAGCTTTTATGCGACTCTGCATATAGTTAACGCTCGTATGAGGCTTCTATTCAAGAAATCGACTTGAATTTTTTATACAAAATAGAGCTTTCGACTATACTTACGATACTATAAAAAAAAATTAAAAATTAAAAAATAAAAGTATTTTTTTTTCAAAACACGTTTAGTGTGATGAGTCGATCGACCCACCATACATACGCTCATAAGATTTTCAATATAGTTTAGGTCAGTGTGAGCTTATTTATACATATTTGAATTTCAATTTTTGTGACAGTATAGAATTCTTAAGCATCCTGTGTATGTTTGTTAGCAAAATCCATTTTGTCAATTTTTTGCAAAATGACGACAAGTATTAAAATTCAATCACTTATAACTCAGTAGTGTTGAATTTTGGCAAAAAGGTCTCTATACATGAAATGTTGAGAAGCCTAAAGTTCATCTAAGTAAAATATAAAAAATATATATTTTTGCTTGAAAACAAGCGATGTATCAGTTCGATCGTACCCCCATACTAGCCATTTTGAGACTTTCGTCAGAGTTAACGCTCTTAACTGTTTGGTTTCGAAGATAAAAATTTAAATTTTGAGTATCGCATAGAACTAACGTGCAGCCCCTATACGTTATGTTTAAAAAAAATATATAAAATTTTTTTTCAAAATGGCGGCTAATGTAAAAATTCAAAGTGTCATAACTTTGCTAAATGAAATCCTACTGAAAAATGTCTAATGCAAAAAGTGTTTGAAATTTTAATTTGCATATAAAAGCAATTTTTAATTATTTTTTTTTTAATAAAAACCGAGTCTTACCATATATTGACCGAGACCTCGAACGAGCTTTTATGCGACTCTGCATATAGTTAACGCTCGTATGAGGCTTCTATTCAAGAAATCGACTTGAATTTTTTATACAAAATAGAGCTTTCGACTATACTTACGATACTATAAAAAAAAATTAAAAATTAAAAAATAAAAGTATTTTTTTTTCAAAACACGTTTAGTGTGATGAGTCGATCGACCCACCATACATACGCTCATAAGATTTTCAATATAGTTTAGGTTAGTGTGAGCTTATTTATACATATTTGAATTTCAATTTTTGTGACAGTATAGAATTCTTAAGCATCCTGTGTATGTTTGTTAGCAAAATCCATTTTGTCAATTTTTTGCAAAATGACGACAAGTATTAAAATTCAATCACTTATAACTCAGTAGTGTTGAATTTTGGGAAAAAGGTCTCTATACATGAAATGTTGAGAAGCCTAAAGTTCATCTAAGTAAAATATAAAAAATATATATTTTTGCTTGAAAACAAGCGATGTATCAGTTCGATCGTACCCCCATACTAGCCATTTTGAGACTTTCGGAAGAGTTAACGCTCTTAACTGTTTGGTTTCGAAGATAAAAATTAAAATTTTGAGTATCGAATAGAACTAACGTGCAGCCCCTATACGTTATGTTTAAAAAAAATATATAAAATTTTTTTTCAAAATGGCGGCTAATGTAAAAATTCAAAGTGTCATAACTTTGCTAAATGAAATCCTACTAAAAAATGTTTAATGCAAAAAGTGTTTGGAATTTTTATTTGCATATAAAAGCAATTTTTAATTATTTTTTTTTTAATAAAAACCGAGTCTTACCATATATTGACCGAGACCTCGAACGAGCTTTTATGCGACTCTGCATATAGTTAACGCTCGTATGAGGCTTCTATTCAAGAAATCGACTTCAATTTTTTATACAAAATAGAGCTTTCGACTATACTTACGATACTATAAAAAAAAATTAAAAATTAAAAAATAAAAGTATTTTTTTTTCAAAACACGTTTAGTGTGATGAGTCGATCGACCCACCATACATACGCTCATAAGATTTTCAATATAGTTTAGGTCAGTGTGAGCTTATTTATACATATTTGAATTTCAATTTTTGTGACAGTATAGAATTCTTAAGCATCCTGTGTATGTTTGTTAGCAAAATCCATTTTGTCAATTTTTGCAAAATGACGACAAGTATTAAAATTCAATCACTTATAACTCAGTAGTGTTGAATTTTGGCAAAAAGGTCTCTATACATGAAATGTTGAAAAGCCTAAAGTTCATCTAAGTAAAATATAAAAAATATATATTTTTGCTTGAAAACAAGCGATGTATCAGTTCGATCGTACCCCCATACTAGCCATTTTGAGACTTTCGGAAGAGTTAACGCTCTTAACTGTTTGGTTTCGAAGATAAAAATTTAAATTTTGAGTATCGCATAGAACTAACGTGCAGCCCCTATACGTTATGTTTAAAAAAAATATATAAAATTTTTTTTCAAAATGGCGGCTAATGTAAAAATTCAAAGTGTCATAACTTTGCTAAATGAAATCCTACTGAAAAATGTCTAATGCAAAAAGTGTTTGGAATTTTAATTTGCATATAAAAGCAATTTTTAATTATTTTTTTTTTAATAAAAACCGAGTCTTACCATATATTGACCGAGACCTCGAACGAGCTTTTATGCGACTCTGCATATAGTTAACGCTCGTATGAGGCTTCTATTCAAGAAATCGACTTGAATTTTTTATATAAAATAGAGCTTTCGACTATACTTACGATACTATAAAAAAAAATTAAAAATTAAAAAATAAAAGTATTTTTTTTTCAAAACACGTTTAGTGTGATGAGTCGATCGACCCACCATACATACGCTCATAAGATTTTCAATATAGTTTAGGTCAGTGTGAGCTTATTTATACATATTTGAATTTCAATTTTTGTGACAGTATAGAATTCTTAAGCATCCTGTGTATGTTTGTTAGCAAAATCCATTTTGTCAATTTTTTGCAAAATGACGACAAGTATTAAAATTCAATCACTTATAACTCAGTAGTGTTGAATTTTGGCAAAAAGGTCTCTATACATGAAATGTTGAGAAGCCTAAAGTTCATCTAAGTAAAATATAAAAAATATATATTTTTGCTTGAAAACAAGCGATGTATCAGTTCGATCGTACCCCCATACTAGCCATTTTGAGACTTTCGGAAGAGTTAACGCTCTTAACTGTTTGGTTTCGAAGATAAAAATTTAAATTTTGAGTATCGCATAGAACTAACGTGCAGCCCCTATACGTTATGTTTAAAAAAAATATATAAAATTTTTTTTCAAAATGGCGGCTAATGTAAAAATTCAAAGTGTCATAACTTTACTAAATAAAATCCTACTAAAAAATGTTTAATGCAAAAAGTGTTTGGAATTTTTATTTGCATATAAAAGCATTTTTTAATTATTTTTTTTTTAATAAAAACCGAGTCTTACCATATATTGACCGAGACCTCGAACGAGCTTTTATGCGACTCTGCATATAGTTAACGCTCGTATGAGGCTTCTATTCAAGAAATCGACTTAAATTTTTTATACAAAATAGAGCTTTCGACTATACTTACGATACTATAAAAAAAAATTAAAAATTAAAAAATAAAAGTATTTTTTTTTCAAAACACGTTTAGTGTGATGAGTCGATCGACCCACCATACATGCGCTCATAAGATTTTCAATATAGTTAAGGTCAGTGTGGGCTTATTTATACATATTTAAATTTTAATTTTTGTGACAGTATAGAATTCTTAAGCATCCTGTGTATGTTTGTTAGCAAAATCCATTTTGTCAATTTTTTGCAAAATGGCGACAAGTATTAAAATTCAATCACTTATAACTCAGTAGTGTTGAATTTCGTCAAAAAAGTCTCTATACATAATTTGTTCAGAAGCCTAAAGTTCATCAGAATAAAATATAAAAAATATATATTTTTGCTTGAAAACAAGCGATGTATCAGTTCGATCGTACCCCCATACTAGCCATTTTGAGACTTTCGGAAGAGCTAACGCTCTTAACTGTTTGGTTTCGAAGATAAAAATTTAAATTTTGAGTATCGCATAGAACTAACGTGCAGCCCCTATACGTTATGTTTAAAAAAAATATATAAAATTTTTTTTCAAAATGGCGGCTAATGAAAAATTCAAAGTGTCATAACTTTGCTAAATGAAATCCTACTAAAAAATGTTTAATGCAAAAAGTGTTTGGAATTTTTATTTGCATATAAAAGCAATTTTTAATTATTTTTTTTTTAATAAAAACCGAGTCTTACCATATATTGACCGAGACCTCGAACGAGCTTTTATGCGACTCTGCATATAGTTAACGCTCGTATGAGGCTTCTATTCAAGAAATCGACTTGAATTTTTTATACAAAATAGAGCTTTCGACTATACTTACGATACTATAAAAAAAAATTAAAAATTAAAAAATAAAAGTATTTTTTTTTCAAAACACGTTTAGTGTGATGAGTCGATCGACCCACCATACATACGCTCATAAGATTTTCAATATAGTTTAGGTCAGTGTGAGCTTATTTATACATATTTGAATTTCAATTTTTGTGACAGTATAGAATTCTTAAGCATCCTGTGTATGTTTGTTAGCAAAATCCATTTTGTCAATTTTTTGCAAAATGACGACAAGTATTAAAATTCAATCACTTATAACTCAGTAGTGTTGAATTTTGGCAAAAAGGTCTCTATACATGAAATGTTGAGAAGCCTAAAGTTCATCTAAGTAAAATATAAAAAATATATATTTTTGCTTGAAAACAAGCGATGTATCAGTTCGATCGTACCCCCATACTAGCCATTTTGAGACTTTCGGAAGAGTTAACGCTCTTAACTCTTTGGTTTCGAAGATAAAAATTTAAATTTTGAGTATCGCATAGAACTAACGTGCAGCCCCTATACGTTATGTTTAAAAAAAATATATAAAATTTTTTTTCAAAATGGCGGCTAATGTAAAAATTCAAAGTGTCATAACTTTGCTAAATGAAATCCTACTGAAAAATGTCTAATGCAAAAAGTGTTTGGAATTTTAATTTGCATATAAAAGCAATTTTTAATTATTTTTTTTTTAATAAAAACCGAGTCTTACCATATATTGACCGAGACCTCGAACGAGCTTTTATGCGACTCTGCATATAGTTAACGCTCGTATGAGGCTTCTATTCAAGAAATCGACTTGAATTTTTTATACAAATAGAGCTTTCGACTATACTTACGATACTATAAAAAAAAATTAAAAATTAAAAAATAAAAGTATTTTTTTTTCAAAACACGTTTAGTGTGATGAGTCGATCGACCCACCATACATACGCTCATAAGATTTTCAATATAGTTTAGGTCAGTGTGAGCTTATTTATACATATTTGAATTTCAATTTTTGTGACAGTATAGAATTCTTAAGCATCCTGTGTATGTTTGTTAGCAAAATCCATTTTGTCAATTTTTTGCAAAATGACGACAAGTATTAAAATTCAATCACTTATAACTCAGTAGTGTTGAATTTTGGCAAAAAGGTCTCTATACATGAAATGTTGAGAAGCCTAAAGTTCATCTAAGTAAAATATAAAAAATATATATTTTTGCTTGAAAACAAGCGATGTATCAGTTCGATCGTACCCCCATACTAGCCATTTTGAGACTTTCGTCAGAGTTAACGCTCTTAACTGTTTGGTTTCGAAGATAAAAATTTAAATTTTGAGTATCGCATAGAACTAACGTGCAGCCCCTATACGTTATGTTTAAAAAAAATATATAAAATTTTTTTTCAAAATGGCGGCTAATGTAAAAATTCAAAGTGTCATAACTTTGCTAAATGAAATCCTACTGAAAATTGTCTAATGCAAAAAGTGTTTGAAATTTTAATTTGCATATAAAAGCAATTTTTAATTATTTTTTTTTTAATAAAAACCGAGTCTTACCATATATTGACCGAGACCTCGAACGAGCTTTTATGCGACTCTGCATATAGTTAACGCTCGTATGAGGCTTCTATTCAAGAAATCGACTTGAATTTTTTATACAAAATAGAGCTTTCGACTATACTTACGATACTATAAAAAAAAATTAAAAATTAAAAAATAAAAGTATTTTTTTTTCAAAACACGTTTAGTGTGATGAGTCGATCGACCCACCATACATACGCTCATAAGATTTTCAATATAGTTTAGGTTAGTGTGAGCTTATTTATACATATTTGAATTTCAATTTTTGTGACAGTATAGAATTCTTAAGCATCCTGTGTATGTTTGTTAGCAAAATCCATTTTGTCAATTTTTTGCAAAATGACGACAAGTATTAAAATTCAATCACTTATAACTCAGTAGTGTTGAATTTTGGGAAAAAGGTCTCTATACATGAAATGTTGAGAAGCCTAAAGTTCATCTAAGTAAAATATAAAAAATATATATTTTTGCTTGAAAACAAGCGATGTATCAGTTCGATCGTACCCCCATACTAGCCATTTTGAGACTTTCGGAAGAGTTAACGCTCTTAACTGTTTGGTTTCGAAGATAAAAATTTAAATTTTGAGTATCGAATAGAACTAACGTGCAGCCCCTATACGTTATGTTTAAAAAAAATATATAAAATTTTTTTTCAAAATGGCGGCTAATGTAAAAATTCAAAGTGTCATAACTTTGCTAAATGAAATCCTACTAAAAAATGTTTAATGCAAAAAGTGTTTGGAATTTTTATTTGCATATAAAAGCAATTTTTAATTATTTTTTTTTTAATAAAAACCGAGTCTTACCATATATTGACCGAGACCTCGAACGAGCTTTTATGCGACTCTGCATATAGTTAACGCTCGTATGAGGCTTCTATTCAAGAAATCGACTTCAATTTTTTATACAAAATAGAGCTTTCGACTATACTTACGATACTATAAAAAAAAATTAAAAATTAAAAAATAAAAGTATTTTTTTTTCAAAACACGTTTAGTGTGATGAGTCGATCGACCCACCATACATACGCTCATAAGATTTTCAATATAGTTTAGGTCAGTGTGAGCTTATTTATACATATTTGAATTTCAATTTTTGTGACAGTATAGAATTCTTAAGCATCCTGTGTATGTTTGTTAGCAAAATCCATTTTGTCAATTTTTGCAAAATGACGACAAGTATTAAAATTCAATCACTTATAACTCAGTAGTGTTGAATTTTGGCAAAAAGGTCTCTATACATGAAATGTTGAGAAGCCTAAAGTTCATCTAAGTAAAATATAAAAAATATATATTTTTGCTTGAAAACAAGCGATGTATCAGTTCGATCGTACCCCCATACTAGCCATTTTGAGACTTTCGGAAGAGTTAACGCTCTTAACTGTTTGGTTTCGAAGATAAAAATTTAAATTTTGAGTATCGCATAGAACTAACGTGCAGCCCCTATACGTTATGTTTAAAAAAAATATATAAAATTTTTTTTCAAAATGGCGGCTAATGTAAAAATTCAAAGTGTCATAACTTTGCTAAATGAAATCCTACTGAAAAATGTCTAATGCAAAAAGTGTTTGGAATTTTAATTTGCATATAAAAGCAATTTTTAATTATTTTTTTTTTAATAAAAACCGAGTCTTACCATATATTGACCGAGACCTCGAACGAGCTTTTATGCGACTCTGCATATAGTTAACGCTCGTATGAGGCTTCTATTCAAGAAATCGACTTGAATTTTTTATACAAAATAGAGCTTTCGACTATACTTACGATACTATAAAAAAAAATTAAAAATTAAAAAATAAAAGTATTTTTTTTTCAAAACACGTTTAGTGTGATGAGTCGATCGACCCACCATACATACGCTCATAAGATTTTCAATATAGTTTAGGTTAGTGTGAGCTTATTTATACATATTTGAATTTCAATTTTTGTGACAGTATAGAATTCTTAAGCATCCTGTGTATGTTTGTTAGCAAAATCCATTTTGTCAATTTTTTGCAAAATGACGACAAGTATTAAAATTCAATCACTTATAACTCAGTAGTGTTGAATTTTGGCAAAAAGGTCTCTATACGTGAAATGTTGAGAAGCCTAAAGTTCATCTAAGTAAAATATAAAAAATATATATTTTTGCTTGAAAACAAGCGATGTATCAGTTCGATCGTACCCCCATACTAGCCATTTTGAGACTTTCGGAAGAGTTAACGCTCTTAACTGTTTGGTTTCGAAGATAAAAATTTAAATTTAGAGTATCGAATAGAACTAACGTGCAGCCCCTATACGTTATGTTTAAAAAAAATATATAAAATTTTTTTTCAAAATGGCGGCTAATGTAAAAATTCAAAGTGTCATAACTTTGCTAAATGAAATCCTACTAAAAAATGTTTAATGCAAAAAGTGTTTGGAATTTTTATTTGCATATAAAAGCAATTTTTAATTATTTTTTTTTTAATAAAAACCGAGTCTTACCATATATTGACCGAGACCTCGAACGAGCTTTTATGCGACTCTGCATATAGTTAACGCTCGTATGAGGCTTCTATTCAAGAAATCGACTTGAATTTTTTATACAAAATAGAGCTTTCGACTATACTTACGATACTATAAAAAAAAATTAAAAATTAAAAAATAAAAGTATTTTTTTTTCAAAACACGTTTAGTGTGATGAGTCGATCGACCCACCATACATACGCTCATAAGATTTTCAATATAGTTTAGGTCAGTGTGAGCTTATTTATACATATTTGAATTTCAATTTTTGTGACAGTATAGAATTCTTAAGCATCCTGTGTATGTTTGTTAGCAAAATCCATTTTGTCAATTTTTTGCAAAATGACGACAAGTATTAAAATTCAATCACTTATAACTCAGTAGTGTTGAATTTTGGCAAAAAGGTCTCTATACATGAAATGTTGAGAAGCCTAAAGTTCATCTAAGTAAAATATAAAAAATATATATTTTTGCTTGAAAACAAGCGATGTATCATTTCGATCGTACCCCCATACTAGCCATTTTGAGACTTTCGGAAGAGTTAACGCTCTTAACTGTTTGGTTTCAAAGATAAAAATTTAAATTTTAAGTATCGCATAGAACTAACGTGCAGCCCCTATACGTTATGTTTAAAAAAAATATATAAAATTTTTTTTCAAAATGGCGGCTAATGTAAAAATTCAAAGTGTCATAACTTTGCTAAATGAAATCCTACTAAAAAATGTTTAATGCAAAAAGTGTTTGGAATTTTTATTTGCATATAAAAGCAATTTTTAATTATTTTTTTTTTAATAAAAACCGAGTCTTACCATATATTGACCGAGACCTCGAACGAGCTTTTATGCGACTCTGCATATAGTTAACGCTCGTATGAGGCTTCTATTCAAGAAATCGACTTGAATTTTTTATACAAAATAGAGCTTTCGACTATACTTACGATACTATAAAAAAAAATTAAAAATTAAAAAATAAAAGTATTTTTTTTTCAAAACACGTTTAGTGTGATGAGTCGATCGACCCACCATACATACGCTCATAAGATTTTCAATATAGTTAAGGTCAGTGTGAGCTTATTTATACATATTTAAATTTTAATTTTTGTGACAGTATAGAATTCTTAAGCATCCTGTGTATGTTTGTTAGCAAAATCCATTTTGTCAATTTTTTGCAAAATGGCGACAAGTATTAAAATTCAATCACTTATAACTCAGTAGTGTTGAATTACGTCAAAAAAGTCTCTATACATAATTTGTTCAGAAGCCTAAAGTTCATCAGAATAAAATATAAAAAATATATATTTTTGCTTGAAAACAAGCGATGTATCAGTTCGATCGTACCCCCATACTAGCCATTTTGAGACTTTCGGAAGAGTTAACGCTCTTAACTGTTTGGTTTCGAAGATAAAAATTTAAATTTTGAGTATCGCATAGAACTAACGTGCAGCCCCTATACGTTATGTTTAAAAAAAATATATAAAATTTTTTTTCAAAATGGCGGCTAATGTAAAAATTCAAAGTGTCATAACTTTGCTAAATTAAATCCTACTAAAAAATGTTTAATGCAAAAAGTGTTTGGAATTTTTATTTGCATATAAAAGCAATTTTTAATTATTTTTTTTTTAATAAAAACCGAGTCTTACCATATATTGACCGAGACCTCGAACGAGCTTTTATGCGACTCTGCATATAGTTAACGCTCGTATGAGGCTTCTATTCAAGAAATCGACTTGAATTTTTTATACAAAATAGAGCTTTCGACTATACTTACGATACTATAAAAAAAAATTAAAAATTAAAAAATAAAAGTATTTTTTTTTCAAAACACGTTTAGTGTGATGAGTCGATCGACCCACCATACATACGCTCATAAGATTTTCAATATAGTTTAGGTCAGTGTGAGCTTATTTATACATATTTGAATTTCAATTTTTGTGACAGTATAGAATTCTTAAGCATCCTGTGTATGTTTGTTAGCAAAATCCATTTTGTCAATTTTTTGCAAAATGACGACAAGTATTAAAATTCAATCACTTATAACTCAGTAGTGTTGAATTTTGGCAAAAAGGTCTCTATACATGAAATGTTGAGAAGCCTAAAGTTCATCTAAGTAAAATATAAAAAATATATATTTTTGCTTGAAAACAAGCGATGTATCAGTTCGATCGTACCCCCATACTAGCCATTTTGAGACTTTCGGAAGAGTTAACGCTCTTAACTGTTTGGTTTCGAAGATAAAAATTTAAATTTTGAGTATCGCATAGAACTAACGTGCAGCCCCTATACGTTATGTTTAAAAAAAATATATAAAATTTTTTTTCAAAATGGCGGCTAATGTAAAAATTCAAAGTGTCATAACTTTGCTAAATGAAATCCTACTGAAAAATGTCTAATGCAAAAAGTGTTTGGAATTTCAATTTGCATATAAAAGCAATTTTCAATTATTTTTTTTTTAATAAAAACCGAGTCTTACCATATATTGACCGAGACCTCGAACGAGCTTTTATGCGACTCTGCATATAGTTAACGCTCGTATGAGGCTTCTATTCAAGAAATCGACTTGAATTTTTTATACAAAATAGAGCTTTCGACTATACTTACGATACTATAAAAAAAAATTAAAAATTAAAAAATAAAAGTATTTTTTTTTCAAAACACGTTTAGTGTGATGAGTCGATCGACCCACCATACATACGCTCATAAGATTTTCAATATAGTTTACGTCAGTGTGAGCTTATTTATACATATTTGAATTTCAATTTTTGTGACAGTATAGAATTCTTAAGCATCCTGTGTATGTTTGTTAGCAAAATCCATTTTGTCAATTTTTTGCAAAATTACGACAAGTATTAAAATTCAATCACTTATAACTCAGTAGTGTTGAATTTTGGCAAAAAGGTCTCTATACATGAAATGTTGAGAAGCCTTAAGTTCATCTAAGTAAAATATAAAAAATATATATTTTTGCTTGAAAACAAGCGATGTATCAGTTCGATCGTACCCCCATACTAGCCATTTTGAGACTTTCGGAAGAGTTAACGCTCTTAACTGTTTGGTTTCGAAGATAAAAATTTAACTTTTGAGTATCGCATAGAACTAACGTGCAGCCCCTATACGTTATGTTTAAAAAAAATATATAAAATTTTTTTTCAAAATGGCGGCTAATGTAAAAATTCAAAGTGTCATAACTTTACTAAATAAAATCCTACTAAAAAATGTTTAATGCAAAAAGTGTTTGGAATTTTTATTTGCATATAAAAGCAATTTTTTATTATTTTTTTTTTAATAAAAACCGAGTCTTACCATATATTGACCGAGACCTCGAACGAGCTTTTATGCGACTCTGCATATAGTTAACGCTCGTATGAGGCTTCTATTCAAGAAATCGACTTGAATTTTTTATACAAAATAGAGCTTTCGACTATACTTACGATACTATAAAAAAAAATTAAAAATTAAAAAATAAAAGTATTTTTTTTTCAAAACACGTTAAGTGTGATGAGTCGATCGACCCACCATACATACGCTCATAAGATTTTCAATATAGTTTAGGTCAGTGTGAGCTTATTTATACATATTTGAATTTCAATTTTTGTGACAGTATAGAATTCTTAAGCATCCTGTGTATGTTTGTTAGCAAAATCCATTTTGTCAATTTTTTGCAAAATGACGACAAGTATTAAAATTCAATCACTTATAACTCAGTAGTGTTGAATTTTGGCAAAAAGGTCTCTATACATGAAATGTTGAGAAGCCTAAAGTTCATCTAAGTAAAATATAAAAAATATATATTTTTGCTTGAAAACAAGCGATGTATCAGTTCGATCGTACCCCCATACTAGCCATTTTGAGACTTTCGGAAGAGTTAACGCTCTTAACTGTTTGGTTTCGAAGATAAAAATTTAAATTTTGAGTATCGCATAGAACTAACGTGCAGCCCCTATACGTTATGTTTAAAAAAAATATATAAAATTTTTTTTCAAAATCACGGCTAATGTAAAAATTCAAAGTGTCATAACTTTGCTAAATGAAATCCTACTGAAAAATGTCTAATGCAAAAAGTGTTTGGAATTTTAATTTGCATATAAAAGCAAATTTTAATTATTTTTTTTTTAATAAAAACCGAGTCTTATTATATATTGACCGAGACCTCGAACGAGCTTTTATGCGACTCTGCATATAGTTAACGCTCGTATAAGGCTTCTATTCAAGAAATTGACTTGAATTTTTTATACAAAATAGAACTTTCGACTATACTTACGATACTATAAAAAAAAATTAAAAATTAAAAAATAAAAGTATTTTTTTTTCAAAACACGTTTAGTGTGATGAGTCGATCGACCCACCATACATACGCTCATAAGATTTTCAATATAGTTGAGGTCAGTGTGAGCTTATTTATACATATTTAAATTTTAATTTTTGTGACAGTATAGAATTCTTAAGCATCCTGTGTATGTTTGTTAGCAAAATCCATTTTGTCAATTTCTTGCAAAATGGCGACAAGTATTAAAATTCAATCACTTATAACTCAGTAGTGTTGAATTTCGTCAAAAAAGTCTCTATACATGAAATGTTCAGAAGCCTAAAGTTCATCAGAATAAAATATAAAAAATATATATTTTTGCTTGAAAACAAGCGATGTATCAGTTCGATCGTACCCCCATACTAGCCATTTTGAGACTTTCGGAAGAGTTAACGCTCTTAACTGTTTGGTTTCGAAGATAAAAATTTAAATTTTGAGTATCCCATAGAACTAACGTGCAGCCCCTATACGTTATGTTTAAAAAAAATATATAAAATTTTTTTTCAAAATGGCGGCTAATGTAAAAATTCAAAGTGTCATAACATTGCTAAATGAAATCCTACTAAAAAATGTTTAATGCAAAAAGTGTTTGGAATTTTTATTTGCATATAAAAGCAATTTTTAATTATTTTTTTTTTTAATAAAAACCGAGTCTTACCATATATTGACCGAGACCTCGAACGAGCTTTTATGCGACTCTGCATATAGTTAACGCTCGTATGAGGCTTCTATTCAAGAAATCGACTTGAATTTTTAATACAAAATAGAGCTTTCGACTATACTTACGATACTATAAAAAAAAATTAAAAATTAAAAAATAAAAGTATTTTTTTTTCAAAACACGTTTAGTGTGATGAGTCGATCGACCCACCATACATACGCTCATAAGATTTTCAATATAGTTTAGGTCAGTGTGAGCTTATTTATACATATTTGAATTTCAATTTTTGTGACAGTATAGAATTCTTAAGCATCCTGTGTATGTTTGTTAGCAAAATCCATTTTGTCAATTTTTTGCAAAATGACGACAAGTATTAAAATTCAATCACTTATAACTCAGTAGTGTTGAATTTTGGCAAAAAGGTCTCTATACCTGAAATGTTGAGAAGCCTAAAGTTCATCTAAGTAAAATATAAAAAATATATATTTTTGCTTGAAAACAAGCGATGTATCAGTTCGATCGTACCCCCATACTAGCCATTTTGAGACTTTCGTCAGAGTTAACGCTCTTAACTGTTTGGTTTCGAAGATAAAAATTTAAATTTTGAGTATCGCATAGAACTAACGTGCAGCCCCTATACGTTATGTTTAAAAAAAATATATAAAATTTTTTTTCAAAATGGCGGCTAATGTAAAAATTCAAAGTGTCATAACTTTGCTAAATGAAATCCTACTGAAAAATGTCTAATGCAAAAAGTGTTTGGAATTTTAATTTGCATATAAAAGCAATTTTTAATTATTTTTTTTTTAATAAAAACCGAGTCTTACCATATATTGACCGAGACCTCGAACGAGCTTTTATGCGACTCTGCATATAGTTAACGCTCGTATGAGGCTTCTATTCAAGAAATCGACTTGAATTTTTTATACAAAATAGAGCTTTCGACTATACTTACGATACTATAAAAAAAAATTAAAAATTAAAAAATAAAAGTATTTTTTTTTCAAAACACGTTTAGTGTGATGAGTCGATCGACCCACCATACATACGCTCATAAGATTTTCAATATAGTTTAGGTCAGTGTGAGCTTATTTATACATATTAGAATTTCAATTTTTGTGACAGTATAGAATTCTTAAGCATCCTGTGTATGTTTGTTAGCAAAATCCATTTTGTCAATTTTTTGCAAAATGACGACAAGTATTAAAATTCAATCACTTATAACTCAGTAGTGTTGAATTTTGGCAATAAGGTCTCTATACATGAAATGTTGAGAAGCCTAAAGTTCATCTAAGTAAAATATAAAAAATATATATTTTTGCTTGAAAACAAGCGATGTATCAGTTCGATCGTACCCCCATACTAGCCATTTTGAGACTTTCGGAAGAGTTAACGCTCTTAACTCTTTGGTTTCGAAGATAAAAATTTTAATTTTGAGTATCGCATAGAACTAACGTGCAGCCCCTATACGTTATGTTTAAAAAAAATATATAAAATTTTTTTTCAAAATGGCGGCTAATGTAAAAATTCAAAGTGTCATAACTTTGCTAAATGAAATCCTACTGAAAAATGTCTAATGCAAAAAGTGTTTGGAATTTTAATTTGCATATAAAAGCAATTTTTAATTATTTTTTTTTTAATAAAAACCGAGTCTTACCATATATTGACCGAGACCTCGAACGAGCTTTTATGCGACTCTGCATATAGTTAACGCTCGTATGAGGCTTCTATTCAAGAAATCGACTTGAATTTTTTATACAAAATAGAGCTTTCGACTATACTTACGATACTATAAAAAAAAATTAAAAATTAAAAAATAAAAGTATTTTTTTTTCAAAACACGTTTAGTGTGATGAGTCGATCGACCCACCATACATACGCTCATAAGATTTTCAATATAGTTTAGGTCAGTGTGAGCTTATTTATACATATTTGAATTTCAATTTTTGTGACAGTATAGAATTCTTAAGCATCCTGTGTATGTTTGTTAGCAAAATCCATTTTGTCAATTTTTTGCAAAATGACGACAAGTATTAAAATTCAATCACTTATAACTCAGTAGTGTTGAATTTTGGCAAAAAGGTCTCTATACATGAAATGTTGAGAAGCCTAAAGTTCATCTAAGTAAAATATAAAAAATATATATTTTTGCTTGAAAACAAGCGATGTATCAGTTCGATCGTACCCCCATACTAGCCATTTTGAGACTTTCGGAAGAGTTAACGCTCTTAACTGTTTGGTTTCGAAGATAAAAATTTAAATTTTGAGTATCGCATAGAACTAACGTGCATCCCCTATACGTTATGTTTAAAAAAAATATATAAAATTTTTTTTCAAAATGGCGGCTAATGTAAAAATTCAAAGTGTCATAACTTTACTAAATAAAATCCTACTAAAAAATGTTTAATGCAAAAAGTGTTTGGAATTTTTATTTGCATATAAAAGCAATTTTTAATTATTTTTTTTTTAATAAAAACCGAGTCTTACCATATATTGACCGAGACCTCGAACGAGCTTTTATGCGACTCTGCATATAGTTAACGCTCGTATGAGGCTTCTATTCAAGAAATCGACTTGAATTTTTACTACAAAATAGAGCTTTCGACTATACTTACGATACTATAAAAAAAAATTAAAAATTAAAAAATAAAAGTATTTTTTTTTCAAAACACGTTTAGTGTGATGAGTCGATCGACCCACCATACATACGCTCATAAGATTTTCAATATAGTTTAGGTCAGTGTAAGCTTATTTATACATATTAGAATTTCAATTTTTGTGACAGTATAGAATTCTTAAGCATCCTGTGTATGTTTGTTAGCAAAATCCATTTTGTCAATTTTTTGCAAAATGACGACAAGTATTAAAATTCAATCACTTATAACTCAGTAGTGTTGAATTTTGGCAAAAAGGTCTCTATACATGAAATGTTGAGAAGCCTAAAGTTCATCTAAGTAAAATATAAAAAATATATATTTTTGCTTGAAAACAAGCGATGTATCAGTTCGATCGTACCCCCATACTAGCCATGTTGAGACTTTCGGAAGAGTTAACGCTCTTAACTGTTTGGTTTCGAAGATAAGAATTTAAATTTTAAGTATCGCATAGAACTAACGTGCAGCCCCTATACGTTATGTTTAAAAAAATATATAAAATTTTTTTTTAAAATGGCGGCTAATGTAAAAATTCAAAGTGTCATAACTTTGCTAAATAAAATCCTACTGAAAAATGTCTAATGCAAAAAGTGTTTGGAATTTTAATTTGCATATAAAAGCAATTTTTAATTATTTTTTTTTTAATAAAAACCTAGTCTTACCATATATTGACCGAGACCTCGAACGAGCTTTTATGCGACTCTGCATATAGTTAACGCTCGTATGAGGCTTCTATTCAAGAAATCGACTTGAATTTTTTATACAAAATAGAGCTTTCGACTATACTTACGATACTATAAAAAAAAATTAAAAATTAAAAAATAAAAGTATTTTTTTTTCAAAACACGTTTAGTGTGATGAGTCGATCGACCCACCATACATACGCTCATAAGATTTTCAATATAGTTTAGGTTAGTTTGAGTTAATTTATACATATTTGAATTTCAATTTTTGTGACAGTATAGAATTCTTAAGCATCCTGTGTATGTTTGTTAGCAAAATCCATTTTGTCAATTTTTTGCAAAATGACGACAAGTATTAAAATTCAATCACTTATAACTCAGTAGTGTTGAATTTTGGCAATAAGGTCTCTATACATGAAATGTTGAGAAGCCTAAAGTTCATCTAAGTAAAATATAAAAAATATATATTTTTGCTTGAAAACAAGCGATGTATCAGTTCGATCGTACCCCCATACTAGCCATTTTGAGACTTTCGGAAGAGTTAACGCTCTTAACTCTTTGGTTTCGAAGATAAAAATTTAAATTTTGAGTATCGCATAGAACTAACGTGCAGCCCCTATACGTTATGTTTAAAAAAAATATATAAAATTTTTTTTCAAAATGGCGGCTAATGTAAAAATTCAAAGTGTCATAACTTTGCTAAATGAAATCCTACTGAAAAATGTCTAATGCAAAAAGTGTTTGGAATTTTAATTTGCATATAAAAGCAATTTTTAATTATTTTTTTTTTAATAAAAACCGAGTCTTACCATATATTGACCGAGACCTCGAACGAGCTTTTATGCGACTCTGCATATAGTTAACGCTCGTATGAGGCTTCTATTCAAGAAATCGACTTGAATTTTTTATACAAAATAGAGCTTTTGACTATACTTACGATACTATAAAAAAAAATTAAAAATTAAAAAATAAAAGTATTTTTTTTTCAAAACACGTTTAGTGTGATGAGTCGATCGACCCACCATACATACGCTCATAAGATTTTCAATATAGTTTAGGTCAGTGTGAGCTTATTTATACATATTTGAATTTCAATTTTTGTGACAGTATAGAATTCTTAAGCATCCTGTGTATGTTTGTTAGCAAAATCCATTTTGTCAATTTTTTGCAAAATGACGACAAGTATTAAAATTCAATCACTTATAACTCAGTAGTGTTGAATTTTGGCAAAAAGGTCTCTATACATGAAATGTTGAGAAGCCTAAAGTTCATCTAAGTAAAATATAAAAAATATATATTTTTGCTTGAAAACAAGCGATGTATCAGTTCGATCGTACCCCCATACTAGCCATTTTGAGACTTTCGGAAGAGTTAACGCTCTTAACTGTTTGGTTTCGAAGATAAAAATTTAAATTTTGAGTATCGCATAGAACTAACGTGCAGCCCCTATACGTTATGTTTAAAAAAAATATATAAAATTTTTTTTCAAAATGGCGGCTAATGTAAAAATTCAAAGTGTCATAACTTTACTAAATAAAATCCTACTAAAAAATGTTTAATGCAAAAAGTGTTTGGAATTTTTATTTGCATATAAAAGCAATTTTTAATTATTTTTTTTTTAATAAAAACCGAGTCTTACCATATATTGACCGAGACCTCGAACGAGCTTTTATGCGACTCTGCATATAGTTAACGCTCGTATGAGGCTTCTATTCAAGAAATCGACTTGAATTTTTTATACAAAATAGAGCTTTCGACTATACTTACGATACTATAAAAAAAAATTAAAAATTAAAAAATAAAAGTATTTTTTTTTCAAAACACGTTTAGTGTGATGAGTCGATCGACCCACCATACATACGCTCATAAGATTTTCAATATAGTTTAGGTCAGTGTAAGCTTATTTATACATATTAGAATTTCAATTTTTGTGACAGTATAGAATTCTTAAGCATCCTGTGTATGTTTGTTAGCAAAATCCATTTTGTCAATTTTTTGCAAAATGACGACAAGTATTAAAATTCAATCACTTATAACTCAGTAGTGTTGAATTTTGGCAAAAAGGTCTCTATACATGAAATGTTGAGAAGCCTAAAGTTCATCTAAGTAAAATATAAAAAATATATATTTTTGCTTGAAAACAAGCGATGTATCAGTTCGATCGTACCCCCATACTAGCCATTTTGAGACTTTCGGAAGAGTTAACGCTCTTAACTGTTTGGTTTCGAAGATAAGAATTTAAATTTTAAGTATCGCATAGAACTAACGTGCAGCCCCTATACGTTATGTTTAAAAAAATATATAAAATTTTTTTTTAAAATGGCGGCTAATGTAAAAATTCAAAGTGTCATAACTTTGCTAAATGAAATCCTACTGAAAAATGTCTAATGCAAAAAGTGTTTGGAATTTTAATTTGCATATAAAAGCAATTTTTAATTATTTTTTTTTTAATAAAAACCGAGTCTTACCATATATTGACCGAGACCTCGAACGAGCTTTTATGCGACTCTGCATATAGTTAACGCTCGTATGAGGCTTCTATTCAAGAAATCGACTTGAATTTTTTATACAAAATAGAGCTTTTGACTATACTTACGATACTATAAAAAAAAATTAAAAATTAAAAAATAAAAGTATTTTTTTTTCAAAACACGTTTAGTGTGATGAGTCGATCGACCCACCATACATACGCTCATAAGATTTTCAATATAGTTTAGGTCAGTGTGAGCTTATTTATACATATTTGAATTTCAATTTTTGTGACAGTATAGAATTCTTAAGCATCCTGTGTATGTTTGTTAGCAAAATCCATTTTGTCAATTTTTTGCAAAATGACGACAAGTATTAAAATTCAATCACTTATAACTCAGTAGTGTTGAATTTTGGCAAAAAGGTCTCTATACATGAAATGTTGAGAAGCCTAAAGTTCATCTAAGTAAAATATAAAAAATATATATTTTTGCTTGAAAACAAGCGATGTATCAGTTCGATCGTACCCCCATACTAGCCATTTTGAGACTTTCGGAAGAGTTAACGCTCTTAACTGTTTGGTTTCGAAGATAAAAATTTAAATTTTGAGTATCGCATAGAACTAACGTGCAGCCCCTATACGTTATGTTTAAAAAAAATATATAAAATTTTTTTTCAAAATGGCGGCTAATGTAAAAATTCAAAGTGTCATAACTTTACTAAATAAAATCCTACTAAAAAATGTTTAATGCAAAAAGTGTTTGGAATTTTTATTTGCATATAAAAGCAATTTTTAATTATTTTTTTTTTAATAAAAACCGAGTCTTACCATATATTGACCGAGACCTCGAACGAGCTTTTATGCGACTCTGCATATAGTTAACGCTCGTATGAGGCTTCTATTCAAGAAATCGACTTGAATTTTTACTACAAAATAGAGCTTTCGACTATACTTACGATACTATAAAAAAAAATTAAAAATTAAAAAATAAAAGTATTTTTTTTTCAAAACACGTTTAGTGTGATGAGTCGATCGACCCACCATACATACGCTCATAAGATTTTCAATATAGTTTAGGTCAGTGTAAGCTTATTTATACATATTAGAATTTCAATTTTTGTGACAGTATAGAATTCTTAAGCATCCTGTGTATGTTTGTTAGCAAAATCCATTTTGTCAATTTTTTGCAAAATGACGACAAGTATTAAAATTCAATCACTTATAACTCAGTAGTGTTGAATTTTGGCAAAAAGGTCTCTATACATGAAATGTTGAGAAGCCTAAAGTTCATCTAAGTAAAATATAAAAAATATATATTTTTGCTTGAAAACAAGCGATGTATCAGTTCGATCGTACCCCCATACTAGCCATTTTGAGACTTTCGGAAGAGTTAACGCTCTTAACTGTTTGGTTTCGAAGATAAGAATTTAAATTTTAAGTATCGCATAGAACTAACGTGCAGCCCCTATACGTTATGTTTAAAAAAATATATAAAATTTTTTTTTAAAATGGCGGCTAATGTAAAAATTCAAAGTGTCATAACTTTGCTAAATAAAATCCTACTGAAAAATGTCTAATGCAAAAAGTGTTTGGAATTTTAATTTGCATATAAAAGCAATTTTTAATTATTTTTTTTTTAATAAAAACCGAGTCTTACCATATATTGACCGAGACCTCGAACGAGCTTTTATGCGACTCTGCATATAGTTAACGCTCGTATGAGGCTTCTATTCAAGAAATCGACTTGAATTTTTTATACCAAATAGAGCTTTCGACTATACTTACGATACTATAAAAAAAAATTAAAAATTAAAAAATAAAAGTATTTTTTTTTCAAAACACGTTTAGTGTGATGAGTCGATCGACCCACCATACATACGCTCATAAGATTTTTAATATAGTTTAGGTCAGTGTAAGCTTATTTATACATATTAGAATTTCAATTTTTGTGACAGTATAGAATTCTTAAGCATCCTGTGTATGTTTGTTAGCAAAATCCATTTTGTCAATTTTTTGCAAAATGACGACAAGTATTAAAATTCAATCACTTATAACTCAGTAGTGTTGAATTTTGGCAAAAAGGTCTCTATACATGAAATGTTGAGAAGCCTAAAGTTCATCTAAGTAAAATATAAAAAATATATATTTTTGCTTGAAAACAAGCGATGTATCAGTTCGATCGTACCCCCATACTAGCCATTTTGAGACTTTCGGAAGAGTTAACGCTCTTAACTGTTTGGTTTCGAAGATAAGAATTTAAATTTTGAGTATCGCATAGAACTAACGTGCAGCCCCTATACGTTATGTTTAAAAAAATATATAAAATTTTTTTTTAAAATGGCGGCTAATGTAAAAATTCAAAGTGTCATAACTTTGCTAAATGAAATCCTACTGAAAAATGTCTAATGCAAAAAGTGTTTGGAATTTTAATTTGCATATAAAAGCAATTTTTAATTTTTTTTTTTTTTATAAAAACCGAGTCTTACCATATATTGACCGAGACCTCGAACGAGCTTTTATGCGACTCTGCATATAGTTAACGCTCGTATGAGGCTTCTATTCAAGAAATCGACTTGAATTTTTTATACAAAATAGAGCTTTCGACTATACTTACGATACTATAAAAAAAAATTAAAAATTAAAAAATAAAAGTATTTTTTTTTCAAAACACGTTTAGTGTGATGAGTCGATCGACCCACCATACATACGCTCATAAGATTTTCAATATAGTTTAGGTTAGTGTGAGCTTATTTATACATATTTGAATTTCAATTTTTGTGACAGTATAGAATTCTTAAGCATCCTGTGTATGTTTGTTAGCAAAATCCATTTTGTCAATTTTTTGCAAAATGACGACAAGTATTAAAATTCAATCACTTATAACTCAGTAGTGTTGAATTTTGGCAAAAAGGTCTCTATACATGAAATGTTGAGAAGCCTAAAGTTCATCTAAGTAAAATATAAAAAATATATATTTTTGCTTGAAAACAAGCGATGTATCAGTTCGATCGTACCCCCATACTAGCCATTTTGAGACTTTCGGAAGAGTTAACGCTCTTAACTGTTTGGTTTCGAAGATAAAAATTTAAATTTTAAGTATCGCATAGAACTAACGTGCAGCCCCTATAAGTTATGTTTAAAAAAAATATATAAAATTTATTTTCAAAATGGCGGCTAATGTAAAAATTCAAAGTGTCATAACTTTGCTAAATGAAATCCTACTGAAAAATGTCTAATGCAAAAAGTGTTTGGAATTTTTATTTGCATATAAAAGCAATTTTTAATTATTTTTTTTTCAATAAAAACCGAGTCTTACCATATATTGACCGAGACCTCGAACGAGCTTTTATGCGACTCTGCATATAGTTAACGCTCGTATGAGGCTTCTATTCAAGAAATCGACTAGAATTTTTTATACAAAATAGAGCTTTCGACTATACTTACGATACTATAAAAAAAAATTAAAAATTAAAAAATAAAAGTATTTTTTTTTCAAAACACGTTTAGTGTGATGAGTCGATCGACCCACCATACATACGCTCATAAGATTTTCAATATAGTTTAGGTCAGTGTGAGCTTATTTATACATATTTGAATTTCAATTTTTGTGACAGTATAGAATTCTTAAGCATCCTGTGTATGTTTGTTAGCAAAATCCATTTTGTCAATTTTTTGCAAAATGACGACAAGTATTAAAATTCAATCACTTATAACTCAGTAGTGTTGAATTTTGGCAGAAAGGTCTCTATACATGAAATGTTGAGAAGCCTAAAGTTCATCTAAGTAAAATATAAAAAATATATATTTTTGCTTGAAAACAAGCGATGTATCAGTTCGATCGTACCCCCATACTAGCCATTTTGAGACTTTCGGAAGAGTTAACGCTCTTAACTGTTTGGTTTCGAAGATAAAAATTTAAATTTTGAGTATCGCATAGAACTAACGTGCAGCCCCTATACGTTATGTTTAAAAAAAATATATAAAATTTTTTTTCAAAATGGCGGCTAATGTAAAAATTCAAAGTGTCATAACTTTACTAAATAAAATCCTACTAAAAAATGTTTAATGCAAAAAGTGTTTGGAATTTTTATTTGCATATAAAAGCAATTTTTAATTATTTTTTTTTCAATAAAAACCGAGTCTTACCATATATTGACCGAGACCTCGAACGAGCTTTTATGCGACTCTGCATATAGTTAACGCTCGTATGAGGCTTCTATTCAAGAAATCGACTTGAATTTTTTATACAAAATAGAGCTTTCGACTATACTTACGATACTATAAAAAAAAATTAAAAATTAAAAAATAAAAGTATTTTTTTTTCAAAACACGTTTAGTGTGATGAGTCGATCGACCCACCATACATACGCTCATAAGATTTTCAATATAGTTTAGGTCAGTGTAAGCTTATTTATACATATTAGAATTTCAATTTTTGTGACAGTATAGAATTCTTAAGCATCCTGTGTATGTTTGTTAGCAAAATCCATTTTGTCAATTTTTTGCAAAATGACGACAAGTATTAAAATTCAATCACTTATAACTCAGTAGTGTTGAATTTTGGCAAAAAGGTCTCTATACATGAAATGTTGAGAAGCCTAAAGTTCATCTAAGTAAAATATAAAAAATATATATTTTTGCTTGAAAACAAGCGATGTATCAGTTCGATCGTACCCCCATACTAGCCATTTTGAGACTTTCAGAAGAGTTAACGCTCTTAACTGTTTGGTTTCGAAGATAAGAATTTAAATTTTAAGTATCGCATAGAACTAACGTGCAGCCCCTATACGTTATGTTTAAAAAAAATATATAAAATTTTTTTTTAAAATGGCGGCTAATGTAAAAATTCAAAGTGTCATAACTTTGCTAAATAAAATCCTACTGAAAAATGTCTAATGCAAAAAGTGTTTGGAATTTTAATTTGCATATAAAAGCAATTTTTAATTATTTTTTTTTTAATAAAAACCGAGTCTTACCATATATTGACCGAGACCTCGAACGAGCTTTTATGCGACTCTGCATATAGTTAACGCTCGTATGAGGCTTCTATTCAAGAAATCGACTAGAATTTTTTATACAAAATAAAGCTTTCGACTATACTTACGATACTATAAAAAAAAATTAAAAATTAAAAAATAAAAGTATTTTTTTTTCAAAACACGTTTAGTGTGATGAGTCGATCGACCCACCATACATACGCTCATAAGATTTTCAATATAGTTATGGTCAGTGTGAGCTTATTTATACATATTTGAATTTCAATTTTTGTGACAGTATAGAATTCTTAAGCATCCTGTGTATGTTTGTTAGCAAAATCCATTTTGTCAATTTTTTGCAAAATGACGACAAGTATTAAAATTCAATCACTTATAACTCAGTAGTGTTGAATTTTGGCAAAAAGGTCTCTATACATGAAATGTTGAGAAGCCTAAAGTTCATCTAAGTAAAATATAAAAAATATATATTTTTGCTTGAAAACAAGCGATGTATCAGTTCGATCGTACCCCCATACTAGCCATTTTGAGACTTTCGGAAGAGTTAACGCTCTTAACTGTTTGGTTTCGAAGATAAGAATTTAAATTTTGAGTATCGCATAGAACTAACGTGCAGCCCCTATACGTTATGTTTAAAAAAATATATAAAATTTTTTTTTAAAATGGCGGCTAATGTAAAAATTCAAAGTGTCATAACTTTGCTAAATGAAATCCTACTGAAAAATGTCTAATGCAAAAAGTGTTTGGAATTTTAATTTGCATATAAAAGCAATTTTTAATTTTTTTTTTTTTTATAAAAACCGAGTCTTACCATATATTGACCGAGACCTCGAACGAGCTTTTATGCGACTCTGCATATAGTTAACGCTCGTATGAGGCTTCTATTCAAGAAATCGACTTGAATTTTTCATACAAAATAGAGCTTTCGACTATACTTACGATACTATAAAAAAAAATTAAAAATTAAAAAATAAAAGTATTTTTTTTTCAAAACACGTTTAGTGTGATGAGTCGATCGACCCACCATACATACGCTCATAAGATTTTCAATATAGTTTAGGTCAGTGTGAGCTTATTTATACATATTTGAATTTCAATTTTTGTGACAGTATAGAATTCTTAAGCATTCTGTGTATGTTTGTTAGCAAAATCCATTTTGTCAATTTTTTGCAAAATGACGACAAGTATTAAAATTCAATCACTTATAACTCAGTAGTGTTGAATTTTGGCAAAAAGGTCTCTATACATGAAATGTTGAGAAGCCTAAAGTTCATCTAAGTAAAATATAAAAAATATATATTTTTGCTTGAAAACAAGCGATGTATCAGTTCGATCGTACCCCCATACTAGCCATTTTGAGACTTTCGGAAGAGTTAACGCTCTTAACTGTTTGGTTTCGAAGATAAAAATTTAAATTTTGAGTATCGCATAGAACTAACGTGCAGCCCCTATACGTTATGTTTAAAAAAAATATATAAAATTTTTTTTCAAAATGGCGGCTAATGTAAAAATTCAAAGTGTCATAACTTTGCTAAATGAAATCCTACTGAAAAATGTCTAATGCAAAAAGTGTTTGGAATTTTAATTTGCATATAAAAGCAATTTTTAATTATTTTTTTTTTAATAAAAACCGAGTCTTACCATATATTGACCGAGACCTCGAACGAGCTTTTATGCGACTCTGCATATAGTTAACGCTCGTATGAGGCTTCTATTCAAGAAATCGACTTGAATTTTTTATACAAAATAGAGCTTTCGACTATACTTACGATACTATAAAAAAAAATTAAAAATTAAAAAATAAAAGTATTTTTTTTTCAAAACACGTTTAGTGTGATGAGTCGATCGACCCACCATACATACGCTCATAAGATTTTCAATATAGTTTAGGTCAGTGTGAGCTTATTTATACATATTTGAATTTCAATTTTTGTGACAGTATAGAATTCTTAAGCATCCTGTGTATGTTTGTTAGCAAAATCCATTTTGTCAATTTTTTGCAAAATGACGACAAGTATTAAAATTCAATCACTTATAACTCAGTAGTGTTGAATTTTGGCAAAAAGGTCTCTATACATGAAATGTTGAGAAGCCTAAAGTTCATCTAAGTAAAATATAAAAAATATATATTTTTGCTTGAAAACAAGCGATGTATCAGTTCGATCGTACCCCCATACTAGCCATTTTGAGACTTTCGGAAGAGTTAACGCTCTATACTGTTTGGTTTCGAAGATAAAAATTTAAATTTTAAGTATCGCATAGAACTAACGTGCAGCCCCTATACGTTATGTTTAAAAAAAATATATAAAATTTTTTTTCAAAATGGCGGCTAATGTAAAAATTCAAAGTGTCATAACTTTGCTAAATAAAATCCTACTGAAAAATGTCTAATGCAAAAAGTGTTTGGAATTTTAATTTGCATATAAAAGCAATTTTTAATTATTTTTTTTTTAATAAAAACCGAGTCTTACCATATATTGACCGAGACCTCGAACGAGCTTTTATGCGACTCTGCATATAGTTAACGCTCGTATGAGGCTTCTATTCAAGAAATCGACTTGAATTTTTCATACAAAATAGAGCTTTCGACTATACTTACGATACTATAAAAAAAAATTAAAAATTAAAAAATAAAAGTATTTTTTTTTCAAAACACGTTTAGTGTGATGAGTCGATCGACCCACCATACATACGCTCATAAGATTTTCAATATAGTTTAGGTCAGTGTGAGCTTATTTATACATATTTGAATTTCAATTTTTGTGACAGTATAGAATTCTTAAGCATCCTGTGTATGTTTGTTAGCAAAATCCATTTTGTCAATTTTTTGCAAAATGACGACAAGTATTAAAATTCAATCACTTATAACTCAGTAGTGTTGAATTTTGGCAAAAAGGTCTCTATACATGAAATGTTGAGAAGCCTAAAGTTCATCTAAGTAAAATATAAAAAATATATATTTTTGCTTGAAAACAAGCGATGTATCAGTTCGATCGTACCCCCATACTAGCCATTTTGAGACTTTCGGAAGAGTTAACGCTCTTAACTGTTTGGTTTCGAAGATAAAAATTTAAATTTTGAGTATCGCATAGAACTAACGTGCAGCCCCTATACGTTATGTTTAAAAAAAATATATAAATTTTTTTTTCAAAATGGCGGCTAATGTAAAAATTCAAAATGTCATAACTTTGCTAAATCAAATCCTGCTAAAAAATGTCTAATGCAAAAAGTGTTTGGAATTTTAATTTGCATATAAAAGCAATTTTTAATTATTTTTTTTTTAATAAAAACCGAGTCTTACCATATATTGACCGAGACCTCGAACGAGCTTTTATGCGACTCTGCATATAGTTAACGCTCGTATGAGGCTTCTATTCAAGAAATCGACTTGAATTTTTTATACAAAATAGAGCTTTCGACTATACTTACGATACTATAAAAAAAAATTAAAAATTAAAAAATAACAAAACACGTTTAGTGTGATGAGTCGATCGACCCACCATACATACGCTCATAAGATTTTCAATATAGTTTAGGTCAGTGTGAGCTTATTTATACATATTTGAATTTCAATTTTTGTGACAGTATAGAATTCTTAAGCATCCTGTGTATGTTTGTTAGCAAAATCCATTTTGTCAATTTTTTGCAAAATGACGACAAGTATTAAAATTCAATCACTTATAACTCAGTAGTGTTGAATTTTGGCAAAAAGGTCTCTATACATGAAATGTTGAGAAGCCTAAAGTTCATCTAAGTAAAATATAAAAAATATATATTTTTGCTTGAAAACAAGCGATGTATCAGTTCGATCGTACCCCCATACTAGCCATTTTGAGACTTTCGGAAGAGTTAACGCTCTTAACTGTTTGGTTTCGAAGATAAAAATTTAAATTTTGAGTATCGCATAGAACTAACGTGCAGCCCCTATACGTTATGTTTAAAAAAAATATATAAAATTTTTTTTCAAAATGGCGGCTAATGTAAAAATTCAAAGTGTCATAACTTTGCTAAATAAAATCCTACTGAAAAATGTCTAATGCAAAAAGTGTTTGGAATTTTAATTTGCATATAAAAGCAATTTTTAATTATTTTTTTTAATAAAAACCGAGTCTTACCATATATTGACCGAGACCTCGAACGAGCTTTTATGCGACTCTGCATATAGTTAACGCTCGTATGAGGCTTCTATTCAAGAAATCCACTTGAATTTTTTATACAAAATAGAGCTTTCGACTATACTTACGATACTATAAAAAAAAATTAAAAATTAAAAAATAAAAGTATTTTTTTTTCAAAACACGTTTAGTGTGATGAGTCGATCGACCCACCATACATACGCTCATAAGATTTTCAATATAGTTTAGGTCAGTGTGAGCTTATTTATACATATTTGAATTTCAATTTTTGTGACAGTATAGAATTCTTAAGCATCCTGTGTATGTTTGTTAGCAAAATCCATTTTGTCAATTTTTTGCAAAATGACGACAAGTATTAAAATTCAATCACTTATAACTCAGTAGTGTTGAATTTTGGCAAAAAGGTCTCTATACATGAAATGTTGAGAAGCCTAAAGTTCATCTAAGTAAAATATAAAAAATATATATTTTTGCTTGAAAACAAGCGATGTATCAGTTCGATCGTACCCCCATACTAGCCATTTTGAGACTTTCGGAAGAGTTAACGCTCTATACTGTTTGGTTTCGAAGATAAAAATTTAAATTTTGAGTATCGCATAGAACTAACGTGCAGCCCCTATACGTTATGTTTAAAAAAAATATATAAAATTTTTTTTCAAAATGGCGGCTAATGTAAAAATTCAAAGTGTCATAACTTTGCTAAATAAAATCCTACTGAAAAATGTCTAATGCAAAAAGTGTTTGGATATTTAATTTGCATATAAAAGCAATTTTTAATTATTTTTTTTTTAATAAAAACCGAGTCTTACCATATATTGACCGAGACCTCGAACGAGCTTTTATGCGACTCTGCATATAGTTAACGCTCGTATGAGGCTTCTATTCAAGAAATCGACTTGAATTTTTCATACAAAATAGAGCTTTCGACTATACTTACGATACTATAAAAAAAAATTAAAAATTAAAAAATAAAAGTATTTTTTTTTCAAAACACGTTTAGTGTGATGAGTCGATCGACCCACCATACATACGCTCATAAGATTTTCAATATAGTTTAGGTCAGTGTGAGCTTATTTATACATATTTGAATTTCAATTTTTGTGACAGTATAGAATTCTTAAGCATCCTGTGTATGTTTGTTAGCAAAATCCATTTTGTCAATTTTTTGCAAAATGACGACAAGTATTAAAATTCAATCACTTATAACTCAGTAGTGTTGAATTTTGGCAAAAAGGTCTCTATACATGAAATGTTGAGAAGCCTAAAGTTCATCTAAGTAAAATATAAAAAATATATATTTTTGCTTGAAAACAAGCGATGTATCAGTTCGATCGTACCCCCATACTAGCCATTTTGAGACTTTCGGAAGAGTTAACGCTCTTAACTGTTTGGTTTCGAAGATAAAAATTTAAATTTTGAGTATCGCATAGAACTAACGTGCAGCCCCTATACGTTATGTTTAAAAAAAATATATAAATTTTTTTTTCAAAATGGCGGCTAATGTAAAAATTCAAAGTGTCATAACTTTGCTAAATCAAATCCTGCTAAAAAATGTCTAATGCAAAAAGTGTTTGGAATTTTAATTTGCATATAAAAGCAATTTTTAATTATTTTTTTTTTAATAAAAACCGAGTCTTACCATATATTGACCGAGACCTCGAACGAGCTTTTATGCGACTCTGCATATAGTTAACGCTCGTATGAGGCTTCTATTCAAGAAATCGACTTGAATTTTTTATACAAAATAGAGCTTTCGACTATACTTACGATACTATAAAAAAAAATTAAAAATTAAAAAATAACAAAACACGTTTAGTGTGATGAGTCGATCGACCCACCATACATACGCTCATAAGATTTTCAATATAGTTTAGGTCAGTGTGAGCTTATTTATACATATTTGAATTTCAATTTTTGTGACAGTATAGAATTCTTAAGCATCCTGTGTATGTTTGTTAGCAAAATCCATTTTGTCAATTTTTTGCAAAATGACGACAAGTATTAAAATTCAATCACTTATAACTCAGTAGTGTTGAATTTTGGCAAAAAGGTCTCTATACATGAAATGTTGAGAAGCCTAAAGTTCATCTAAGTAAAATATAAAAAATATATATTTTTGCTTGAAAACAAGCGATGTATCAGTTCGATCGTACCCCCATACTAGCCATTTTGAGACTTTCGGAAGAGTTAACGCTCTTAACTGTTTGGTTTCGAAGATAAAAATTTAAATTTTGAGTATCGCATAGAACTAACGTGCAGCCCCTATACGTTATGTTTAAAAAAAATATATAAAATTTTTTTTCAAAATGGCGGCTAATGTAAAAATTCAAAGTGTCATAACTTTGCTAAATAAAATCCTACTGAAAAATGTCTAATGCAAAAAGTGTTTGGAATTTTAATTTGCATATAAAAGCAATTTTTAATTATTTTTTTTAATAAAAACCGAGTCTTACCATATATTGACCGAGACCTCGAACGAGCTTTTATGCGACTCTGCATATAGTTAACGCTCGTATGAGGCTTCTATTCAAGAAATCCACTTGAATTTTTTATACAAAATAGAGCTTTCGACTATACTTACGATACTATAAAAAAAAATTAAAAATTAAAAAATAAAAGTATTTTTTTTTCAAAACACGTTTAGTGTGATGAGTCGATCGACCCACCATACATACGCTCATAAGATTTTCAATATAGTTTAGGTCAGTGTGAGCTTATTTATACATATTTGAATTTCAATTTTTGTGACAGTATAGAATTCTTAAGCATCCTGTGTATGTTTGTTAGCAAAATCCATTTTGTCAATTTTTTGCAAAATGACGACAAGTATTAAAATTCAATCACTTATAACTCAGTAGTGTTGAATTTTGGCAAAAAGGTCTCTATACATGAAATGTTGAGAAGCCTAAAGTTCATCTAAGTAAAATATAAAAAATATATATTTTTGCTTGAAAACAAGCGATGTATCAGTTCGATCGTACCCCCATACTAGCCATTTTGAGACTTTCGGAAGAGTTAACGCTCTATACTGTTTGGTTTCGAAGATAAAAATTTAAATTTTGAGTATCGCATAGAACTAACGTGCAGCCCCTATACGTTATGTTTAAAAAAAATATATAAAATTTTTTTTCAAAATGGCGGCTAATGTAAAAATTCAAAGTGTCATAACTTTGCTAAATGAAATCCTACTGAAAAATGTCTAATGCAAAAAGTGTTTGGAATTTTAATTTGCATATAAAAGCAATTTTTAATTATTTTTTTTTTAATAAAAACCGAGTCTTACCATATATTGACCGAGACCTCGAACGAGCTTTTATGCGACTCTGCATATAGTTAACGCTCGTATGAGGCTTCTATTCAAGAAATCGACTTGAATTTTTTATACAAAATAAAGCTTTCGACTATACTTACGATACTATAAAAAAAATTAAAATTTAAAAAATAAAAGTATTTTTTTTTCAAAACACGTTTAGTGTGATGAGTCGATCGACCCACCATACATACGCTCATAAGATTTTCAATATAGTTTAGGTCAGTGTGAGCTTATTTATACATATTTGAATTTCAATTTTTGTGACAGTATAGAATTCTTAAGCATCCTGTGTATGTTTGTTAGCAAAATCCATTTTGTCAATTTTTTGCAAAATGACGACAAGTATTAAAATTCAATCACTTATAACTCAGTAGTGTTGAATTTTGGCAAAAAGGTCTCTATACATGAAATGTTGAGAAGCCTAAAGTTCATCTAAGTAAAATATAAAAAATATATATTTTTGCTTGAAAACAAGCGATGTATCAGTTCGATCGTACCCCCATACTAGCCATTTTGAGACTTTCGGAAGAGTTAACGCTCTTAACTGTTTGGTTTCGAAGATAAAAATTTAAATTTTGAGTATCGCATAGAACTAACGTGCAGCCCCTATACGTTATGTTTAAAAAAAATATATAAAATTTTTTTTCAAAATGGCGGCTAATGTAAAAATTCAAAGTGTCATAACTTTGCTAAATGAAATCCTACTAAAAAATGTTTAATGCAAAAAGTGTTTGGAATTTTAATTTGCATATAAAAGCAATTTTTAATTATTTTTTTTTTAATAAAAACCGAGTCTTACCATATATTGACCGAGACCTCGAACGAGCTTTTATGCGACTCTGCATATAGTTAACGCTCGTATGAGGCTTCTATTTAAGAAATCTACTTGAATTTATTATACAAAATAGAGCTTTCGACTATACTTACGATACTATAAAAAAAAATTAAAAATTAAAAAATAAAAGTATTTTTTTTTCAAAACACGTTTAGTGTGATGAGTCGATCGACCCACCATACATACGCTCATAAGATTTTCAATATAGTTTAGGTCAGTGTGAGCTTATTTATACATATTTGAATTTCAATTTTTGTGACAGTATAGAATTCTTAAGCATCCTGTGTATGTTTGTTAGCAAAATCCATTTTGTCAATTTTTTGCAAAATGACGACAAGTATTAAAATTCAATCACTTATAACTCAGTAGTGTTTAATTTTGGCAAAAAGGTCTCTATACATGAAATGTTGAGAAGCCTAAAGTTCATCTAAGTAAAATATAAAAAATATATATTTTTGCTTGAAAACAAGCGATGTATCAGTTCGATCGTACCCCCATACTAGCCATTTTGAGACTTTCGGAAGAGTTAACGCTCTTAACTGTTTGGTTTCGAAGATAAAAATTTAAATTTTGAGTATCGCATAGAACTAACGTGCAATACGTTATGTTTAAAAAAAATATATAAAATTTTTTTTCAAAATAACGGCTAATGTAAAAATTCAAAGTGTCATAACTTTGCTAAATGAAATCCTACTAAAAAATGTTTAATGCAAAAAGTGTTTGGAATTTTAATTTGCATATAAAAGCAATTTTTAATTATTTTTTTTTTAATAAAAACCGAGTCTTACCATATATTGACCGAGACCTCGAACGAGCTTTTATGCGACTCTGCATATAGTTAACGCTCGTATGAGGCTTCTATTCAAGAAATCGACTTGAATTTTTTATACAAAATAAAGCTTTCGACTATACTTACGATACTATAAAAAAAATTTAAATTTAAAAAATAAAAGTATTTTTTTTTCAAAACACGTTTAGTGTGATGAGTCGATCGACCCACCATACATACGCTCATAAGATTTTCAATATAGTTTAGGTCAGTGTGAGCTTATTTATACATATTTGAATTTCAATTTTTGTGACAGTATAGAATTCTTAAGCATCCTGTGTATGTTTGTTAGCAAAATCCATTTTGTCAATTTTTTGCAAAATGACGACAAGTATTAAAATTCAATCACTTATAACTCAGTAGTGTTGAATTTTGGCAAAAAGGTCTCTATACATGAAATGTTGAGAAGCCTAAAGTTCATCTAAGTAAAATATAAAAAATATATATTTTTGCTTGAAAACAAGCGATGTATCAGTTCGATCGTACCCCCATACTAGCCATTTTGAGACTTTCGGAAGAGTTAACGCTCTTAACTGTTTGGTTTCGAAGATAAAAATTTAAATTTTGAGTATCGCATAGAACTAACGTGCAGCCCCTATACGTTATGTTTAAAAAAAATATATAAAATTTTTTTTCAAAATGGCGGCTAATGTAAAAATTCAAAGTGTCATAACTTTGCTAAATGAAATCCTACTAAAAAATGTTTAATGCAAAAAGTGTTTGGAATTTTAATTTGCATATAAAAGCAATTTTTAATTATTTTTTTTTTAATAAAAACCGAGTCTTACCATATATTGACCGAGACCTCGAACGAGCTTTTATGCGACTCTGCATATAGTTAACGCTCGTATGAGGCTTCTATTTAAGAAATCTACTTGAATTTATTATACAAAATAGAGCTTTCGACTATACTTACGATACTATAAAAAAAAATTAAAAATTAAAAAATAAAAGTATTTTTTTTTCAAAACACGTTTAGTGTGATGAGTCGATCGACCCACCATACATACGCTCATAAGATTTTCAATATAGTTTAGGTCAGTGTGAGCTTATTTATACATATTTGAATTTCAATTTTTGTGACAGTATAGAATTCTTAAGCATCCTGTGTATGTTTGTTAGCAAAATCCATTTTGTCAATTTTTTGCAAAATGACGACAAGTATTAAAATTCAATCACTTATAACTCAGTAGTGTTTAATTTTGGCAAAAAGGTCTCTATACATGAAATGTTGAGAAGCCTAAAGTTCATCTAAGTAAAATATAAAAAATATATATTTTTGCTTGAAAACAAGCGATGTATCAGTTCGATCGTACCCCCATACTAGCCATTTTGAGACTTTCGGAAGAGTTAACGCTCTTAACTGTTTGGTTTCGAAGATAAAAATTTAAATTTTGAGTATCGCATAGAACTAACGTGCAATACGTTATGTTTAAAAAAAATATATAAAATTTTTTTTCAAAATAACGGCTAATGTAAAAATTCAAAGTGTCATAACTTTGCTAAATGAAATCCTACTAAAAAATGTTTAATGCAAAAAGTGTTTGGAATTTTAATTTGCATATAAAAGCAATTTTTAATTATTTTTTTTTTAATAAAAACCGAGTCTTACCATATATTGACCGAGACCTCGAACGAGCTTTTATGCGACTCTGCATATAGTTAACGCTCGTATGAGGCTTCTATTCAAGAAATCGACTTGAATTTTTTATACAAAATAAAGCTTTCGACTATACTTACGATACTATAAAAAAAATTAAAATTTAAAAAATAAAAGTATTTTTTTTTCAAAACACGTTTAGTGTGATGAGTCGATCGACCCACCATACATACGCTCATAAGATTTTCAATATAGTTTAGGTCAGTGTGAGCTTATTTATACATATTTGAATTTCAATTTTTGTGACAGTATAGAATTCTTAAGCATCCTGTGTATGTTTGTTAGCAAAATCCATTTTTTCAATTTTTTGCAAAATGACGACAAGTATTAAAATTCAATCACTTATAACTCAGTAGTGTTGAATTTTGGCAAAAAGGTCTCTATACATGAAATGTTGAGAAGCCTAAAGTTCATCTAAGTAAAATATAAAAAATATATATTTTTGCTTGAAAACAAGCGATGTATCAGTTCGATCGTACCCCCATACTAGCCATTTTGAGACTTTCGGAAGAGTTAACGCTCTTAACTGTTTGGTTTCGAAGATAAAAATTTAAATTTTGAGTATCGCATAGAACTAACGTGCAGCCCCTATACGTTATGTTTAAAAAAAATATATAAAATTTTTTTTCAAAATGGCGGCTAATGTAAAAATTCAAAGTGTCATAACTTTGCTAAATGAAATCCTACTAAAAAATGTTTAATGCAAAAAGTGTTTGGAATTTTAATTTGCATATAAAAGCAATTTTTAATTATTTTTTTTTTAATAAAAACCGAGTCTTACCATATATTGACCGAGACCTCGAACGAGCTTTTATGCGACTCTGCATATAGTTAACGCTCGTATGAGGCTTCTATTTAAGAAATCTACTTGAATTTATTATACAAAATAGAGCTTTCGACTATACTTACGATACTATAAAAAAAAATTAAAAATTAAAAAATAAAAGTATTTTTTTTTCAAAACACGTTTAGTGTGATGAGTCGATCGACCCACCATACATACGCTCATAAGATTTTCAATATAGTTTAGGTCAGTGTGAGCTTATTTATACATATTTGAATTTCAATTTTTGTGACAGTATAGAATTCTTAAGCATCCTGTGTATGTTTGTTAGCAAAATCCATTTTGTCAATTTTTTGCAAAATGACGACAAGTATTAAAATTCAATCACTTATAACTCAGTAGTGTTTAATTTTGGCAAAAAGGTCTCTATACATGAAATGTTGAGAAGCCTAAAGTTCATCTAAGTAAAATATAAAAAATATATATTTTTGCTTGAAAACAAGCGATGTATCAGTTCGATCGTACCCCCATACTAGCCATTTTGAGACTTTCGGAAGAGTTAACGCTCTTAACTGTTTGGTTTCGAAGATAAAAATTTAAATTTTGAGTATCGCATAGAACTAACGTGCAATACGTTATGTTTAAAAAAAATATATAAATTTTTTTTTCAAAATAACGGCTAATGTAAAAATTCAAAGTGTCATAACTTTGCTAAATGAAATCCTACTAAAAAATGTTTAATGCAAAAAGTGTTTGGAATTTTAATTTGCATATAAAAGCAATTTTTAATTATTTTTTTTTTAATAAAAACCGAGTCTTACCATATATTGACCGAGACCTCGAACGAGCTTTTATGCGACTCTGCATATAGTTAACGCTCGTATGAGGCTTCTATTCAAGAAATCGACTTGAATTTTTTATACAAAATAAAGCTTTCGACTATACTTACGATACTATAAAAAAAATTAAAATTTAAAAAATAAAAGTATTTTTTTTTCAAAACACGTTTAGTGTGATGAGTCGATCGACCCACCATACATACGCTCATAAGATTTTCAATATAGTTTAGGTCAGTGTGAGCTTATTTATACATATTTGAATTTCAATTTTTGTGACAGTATAGAATTCTTAAGCATCCTGTGTATGTTTGTTAGCAAAATCCATTTTGTCAATTTTTTGCAAAATGACGACAAGTATTAAAATTAAATCACTTATAACTCAGTAGTGTTGAATTTTGGCAAAAAGGTCTCTATACATGAAATGTTGAGAAGCCTAAAGTTCATCTAAGTAAAATATAAAAAATATATATTTTTGCTTGAAAACAAGCGATGTATCAGTTCGATCGTACCCCCATACTAGCCATTTTGAGACTTTCGGAAGAGTTAACGCTCTTAACTGTTTGGTTTCGAAGATAAAAATTTAAATTTTGAGTATCGCATAGAACTAACGTGCAGCCCCTATACGTTATGTTTAAAAAAAATATATAAAATTTTTTTTCAAAATGGCGGCTAATGTAAAAATTCAAAGTGTCATAACTTTGCTAAATGAAATCCTACTAAAAAATGTTTAATGCAAAAAGTGTTTGGAATTTTAATTTGCATATAAAAGCAATTTTTAATTATTTTTTTTTTAATAAAAACCGAGTCTTACCATATATTGACCGAGACCTCGAACGAGCTTTTATGCGACTCTGCATATAGTTAACGCTCGTATGAGGCTTCTATTTAAGAAATCTACTTGAATTTATTATACAAAATAGAGCTTTCGACTATACTTACGATACTATAAAAAAAAATTAAAAATTAAAAAATAAAAGTATTTTTTTTTCAAAACACGTTTAGTGTGATGAGTCGATCGACCCACCATACATACGCTCATAAGATTTTCAATATAGTTTAGGTCAGTGTGAGCTTATTTATACATATTTGAATTTCAATTTTTGTGACAGTATAGAATTCTTAAGCATCCTGTGTATGTTTGTTAGCAAAATCCATTTTGTCAATTTTTTGCAAAATGACGACAAGTATTAAAATTCAATCACTTATAACTCAGTAGTGTTTAATTTTGGCAAAAAGGTCTCTATACATGAAATGTTGAGAAGCCTAAAGTTCATCTAAGTAAAATATAAAAAATATATATTTTTGCTTGAAAACAAGCGATGTATCAGTTCGATCGTACCCCCATACTAGCCATTTTGAGACTTTCGGAAGAGTTAACGCTCTCAACTGTTTGGTTTCGAAGATAAAAATTTAAATTTTGAGTATCGCATAGAACTAACGTGCAATACGTTATGTTTAAAAAAAATATATAAAATTTTTTTTCAAAATAACGGCTAATGTAAAAATTCAAAGTGTCATAACTTTGCTAAATGAAATCCTACTAAAAAATGTTTAATGCAAAAAGTGTTTGGAATTTTAATTTGCATATAAAAGCAATTTTTAATTATTTTTTTTTTAATAAAAACCGAGTCTTACCATATATTGACCGAGACCTCGAACGAGCTTTTATGCGACTCTGCATATAGTTAACGCTCGTATGAGGCTTCTATTCAAGAAATCGACTTGAATTTTTTATACAAAATAAAGCTTTCGACTATACTTACGATACTATAAAAAAAATTAAAATTTAAAAAATAAAAGTATTTTTTTTTCAAAACACGTTTAGTGTGATGAGTCGATCGACCCACCATACATACGCTCATAAGATTTTCAATATAGTTTAGGTCAGTGTGAGCTTATTTATACATATTTGAATTTCAATTTTTGTGACAGTATAGAATTCTTAAGCATCCTGTGTATGTTTGTTAGCAAAATCCATTTTGTCAATTTTTTGCAAAATGACGACAAGTATTAAAATTCAATCACTTATAACTCAGTAGTGTTGAATTTTGGCAAAAAGGTCTCTATACATGAAATGTTGAGAAGCCTAAAGTTCATCTAAGTAAAATATAAAAAATATATATTTTTGCTTGAAAACAAGCGATGTATCAGTTCGATCGTACCCCCATACTAGCCATTTTGAGACTTTCGGAAGAGTTAACGCTCTTAACTGTTTGGTTTCGAAGATAAAAATTTAAATTTTGGGTATCGCATAGAACTAACGTGCAGCCCCTATACGTTATGTTTAAAAAAAATATATAAAATTTTTTTTCAAAATGGCGGCTAATGTAAAAATTCAAAGTGTCATAACTTTGCTAAATGAAATCCTACTAAAAAATGTTTAATGCAAAAAGTGTTTGGAATTTTAATTTGCATATAAAAGCAATTTTTAATTATTTTTTTTTTAATAAAAACCGAGTCTTACCATATATTGACCGAGACCTCGAACGAGCTTTTATGCGACTCTGCATATAGTTAACGCTCGTATGAGGCTTCTATTTAAGAAATCTACTTGAATTTATTATACAAAATAGAGCTTTCGACTATACTTACGATACTATAAAAAAAAATTAAAAATTAAAAAATAAAAGTATTTTTTTTTCAAAACACGTTTAGTGTGATGAGTCGATCGACCCACCATACATACGCTCATAAGATTTTCAATATAGTTTAGGTCAGTGTGAGCTTATTTATACATATTTGAATTTCAATTTTTGTGACAGTATAGAATTCTTAAGCATCCTGTGTATGTTTGTTAGCAAAATCCATTTTGTCAATTTTTTGCAAAATGACGACAAGTATTAAAATTCAATCACTTATAACTCAGTAGTGTTTAATTTTGGCAAAAAGGTCTCTATACATGAAATGTTGAGAAGCCTAAAGTTCATCTAAGTAAAATATAAAAAATATATATTTTTGCTTGAAAACAAGCGATGTATCAGTTCGATCGTACCCCCATACTAGCCATTTTGAGACTTTCGGAAGAGTTAACGCTCTTAACTGTTTGGTTTCGAAGATAAAAATTTAAATTTTGAGTATCGCATAGAACTAACGTGCAATACGTTATGTTTAAAAAAAATATATAAAATTTTTTTTCAAAATAACGGCTAATGTAAAAATTCAAAGTGTCATAACTTTGCTAAATGAAATCCTACTAAAAAATGTTTAATGCAAAAAGTGTTTGGAATTTTAATTTGCATATAAAAGCAATTTTTAATTATTTTTTTTTTAATAAAAACCGAGTCTTACCATATATTGACCGAGACCTCGAACGAGCTTTTATGCGACTCTGCATATAGTTAACGCTCGTATGAGGCTTCTATTCAAGAAATCGACTTGAATTTTTTATACAAAATAAAGCTTTCGACTATACTTACGATACTATAAAAAAAATTAAAAATTAAAAAATAAAAGTATTTTTTTTTCAAAACACGTTTAGTGTGATGAGTCGATCGACCCACCATACATACGCTCATAAGATTTTCAATATAGTTTAGGTCAGTGTGAGCTTATTTATACATATTTGAATTTCAATTTTTGTGACAGTATAGAATTCTTAAGCATCCTGTGTATGTTTGTTAGCAAAATCCATTTTGTCAATTTTTTGCAAAATGACGACAAGTATTAAAATTCAATCACTTATAACTCAGTAGTGTTGAATTTTGGCAAAAAGGTCTCTATACATGAAATGTTGAGAAGCCTAAAGTTCATCTAAGTAAAATATAAAAAATATATATTTTTGCTTGAAAACAAGCGATGTATCAGTTCGATCGTACCCCCATACTAGCCATTTTGAGACTTTCGGAAGAGTTAACGCTCTTAACTGTTTGGTTTCGAAGATAAAAATTTAAATTTTGAGTATCGCATAGAACTAACGTGCAGCCCCTATACGTTATGTTTAAAAAAAATATATAAAATTTTTTTTCAAAATGGCGGCTAATGTAAAAATTCAAAGTGTCATAACTTTGCTAAATGAAATCCTACTAAAAAATGTTTAATGCAAAAAGTGTTTGGAATTTTAATTTGCATATAAAAGCAATTTTTAATTATTTTTTTTTTAATAAAAACCGAGTCTTACCATATATTGACCGAGACCTCGAACGAGCTTTTATGCGACTCTGCATATAGTTAACGCTCGTATGAGGCTTCTAATTAAGAAATCTACTTGAATTTATTATACAAAATAGAGCTTTCGACTATACTTACGATACTATAAAAAAAAATTAAAAATTAAAAAATAAAAGTATTTTTTTTTCAAAACACGTTTAGTGTGATGAGTCGATCGACCCACCATACATACGCTCATAAGATTTTCAATATAGTTTAGGTCAGTGTGAGCTTATTTATACATATTTGAATTTCAATTTTTGTGACAGTATAGAATTCTTAAGCATCCTGTGTATGTTTGTTAGCAAAATCCATTTTGTCAATTTTTTGCAAAATGACGACAAGTATTAAAATTCAATCACTTATAACTCAGTAGTGTTTAATTTTGGCAAAAAGGTCTCTATACATGAAATGTTGAGAAGCCTAAAGTTCATCTAAGTAAAATATAAAAAATATATATTTTTGCTTGAAAACAAGCGATGTATCAGTTCGATCGTACCCCCATACTAGCCATTTTGAGACTTTCGGAAGAGTTAACGCTCTTAACTGTTTGGTTTCGAAGATAAAAATTTAAATTTTGAGTATCGCATAGAACTAACGTGCAATACGTTATGTTTAAAAAAAATATATAAAATTTTTTTTCAAAATAACGGCTAATGTAAAAATTCAAAGTGTCATAACTTTGCTAAATGAAATCCTACTAAAAAATGTTTAATGCAAAAAGTGTTTGGAATTTTAATTTGCATATAAAAGCAATTTTTAATTATTTTTTTTTTAATAAAAACCGAGTCTTACCATATATTGACCGAGACCTCGAACGAGCTTTTATGCGACTCTGCATATAGTTAACGCTCGTATGAGGCTTCTATTCAAGAAATCGACTTGAATTTTTTATACAAAATAAAGCTTTCGACTATACTTACGATACTATAAAAAAAATTAAAATTTAAAAAATAAAAGTATTTTTTTTTCAAAACACGTTTAGTGTGATGAGTCGATCGACCCACCATACATACGCTCATAAGATTTTCAATATAGTTTAGGTCAGTGTGAGCTTATTTATACATATTTGAATTTCAATTTTTGTGACAGTATAGAATTCTTAAGCATCCTGTGTATGTTTGTTAGCAAAATCCATTTTGTCAATTTTTTGCAAAATGACGACAAGTATTAAAATTCAATCACTTATAACTCAGTAGTGTTGAATTTTGGCAAAAAGGTCTCTATACATGAAATGTTGAGAAGCCTAAAGTTCATCTAAGTAAAATATAAAAAATATATATTTTTGCTTGAAAACAAGCGATGTATCAGTTCGATCGTACCCCCATACTAGCCATTTTGAGACTTTCGGAAGAGTTAACGCTCTTAACTGTTTGGTTTCGAAGATAAAAATTTAAATTTTGAGTATCGCATAGAACTAACGTGCAGCCCCTATACGTTATGTTTAAAAAAAATATATAAAATTTTTTTTCAAAATGGCGGCTAATGTAAAAATTCAAAGTGTCATAACTTTGCTAAATGAAATCCTACTAAAAAATGTTTAATGCAAAAAGTGTTTGGAATTTTAATTTGCATATAAAAGCAATTTTTTATTATTTTTTTTTTAATAAAAACCGAGTCTTACCATATATTGACCGAGACCTCGAACGAGCTTTTATGCGACTCTGCATATAGTTAACGCTCGTATGAGGCTTCTATTTAAGAAATCTACTTAAATTTATTATACAAAATAGAGCTTTCGACTATACTTACGATACTATAAAAAAAAATTAAAAATTAAAAAATAAAAGTATTTTTTTTTCAAAACACGTTTAGTGTGATGAGTCGATCGACCCACCATACATACGCTCATAAGATTTTCAATATAGTTTAGGTCAGTGTGAGCTTATTTATACATATTTGAATTTCAATTTTTGTGACAGTATAGAATTCTTAAGCATCCTGTGTATGTTTGTTAGCAAAATCCATTTTGTCAATTTTTTGCAAAATGACGACAAGTATTAAAATTCAATCACTTATAACTCAGTAGTGTTTAATTTTGGCAAAAAGGTCTCTATACATGAAATGTTGAGAAGCCTAAAGTTCATCTAAGTAAAATATAAAAAATATATATTTTTGCTTGAAAACAAGCGATGTATCAGTTCGATCGTACCCCCATACTAGCCATTTTGAGACTTTCGGAAGAGTTAACGCTCTTAACTGTTTGGTTTCGAAGATAAAAATTTAAATTTTGAGTATCGCATAGAACTAACGTGCAATACGTTATGTTTAAAAAAAATATATAAAATTTTTTTTCAAAATAACGGCTAATGTAAAAATTCAAAGTGTCATAACTTTGCTAAATGAAATCCTACTAAAAAATGTTTAATGCAAAAAGTGTTTGGAATTTTAATTTGCATATAAAAGCAATTTTTAATTATTTTTTTTTTAATAAAAACCGAGTCTTACCATATATTGACCGAGACCTCGAACGAGCTTTTATGCGACTCTGCATATAGTTAACGCTCGTATGAGGCTTCTATTCAAGAAATCGACTTGAATTTTTTATACAAAATAAAGCTTTCGACTATACTTACGATACTATAAAAAAAATTAAAATTTAAAAAATAAAAGTATTTTTTTTTCAAAACACGTTTAGTGTGATGAGTCGATCGACCCACCATACATACGCTCATAAGATTTTCAATATAGTTTAGGTCAGTGTGAGCTTATTTATACATATTTGAATTTCAATTTTTGTGACAGTATAGAATTCTTAAGCATCCTGTGTATGTTTGTTAGCAAAATCCATTTTGTCAATTTTTTGCAAAATGACGACAAGTATTAAAATTCAATCACTTATAACTCAGTAGTGTTGAATTTTGGCAAAAAGGTCTCTATACATGAAATGTTGAGAAGCCTAAAGTTCATCTAAGTAAAATATAAAAAATATATATTTTTGCTTGAAAACAAGCGATGTATCAGTTCGATCGTACCCCCATACTAGCCATTTTGAGACTTTCGGAAGAGTTAACGCTCTTAACTGTTTGGTTTCGAAGATAAAAATTTAAATTTTGAGTATCGCATAGAACTAACGTGCAGCCCCTATACGTTATGTTTAAAAAAAATATATAAAATTTTTTTTCAAAATGGCGGCTAATGTAAAAATTCAAAGTGTCATAACTTTGCTAAATGAAATCCTACTAAAAAATGTTTAATGCAAAAAGTGTTTGGAATTTTAATTTGCATATAAAAGCAATTTTTAATTATTTTTTTTTTAATAAAAACCGAGTCTTACCATATATTGACCGAGACCTCGAACGAGCTTTTATGCGACTCTGCATATAGTTAACGCTCGTATGAGGCTTCTATTTAAGAAATCTACTTGAATTTATTATACAAAATAGAGCTTTCGACTATACTTACGATACTATAAAAAAAAATTAAAAATTAAAAAATAAAAGTATTTTTTTTTCAAAACACGTTTAGTGTGATGAGTCGATCGACCCACCATACATACGCTCATAAGATTTTCAATATAGTTTAGGTCAGTGTGAGCTTATTTATACATATTTGAATTTCAATTTTTGTGACAGTATAGAATTCTTAAGCATCCTGTGTATGTTTGTTAGCAAAATCCATTTTGTCAATTTTTTGCAAAATGACGACAAGTATTAAAATTCAATCACTTATAACTCAGTAGTGTTTAATTTTGGCAAAAAGGTCTCTATACATGAAATGTTGAGAAGCCTAAAGTTCATCTAAGTAAAATATAAAAAATATATATTTTTGCTTGAAAACAAGCGATGTATCAGTTCGATCGTACCCCCATACTAGCCATTTTGAGACTTTCGGAAGAGTTAACGCTCTAAACTGTTTGGATTCGAAGATAAAAATTTAAATTTTGAGTATCGCATAGAACTAACGTGCAATACGTTATGTTTAAAAAAAATATATAAAATTTTTTTTCAAAATAACGGCTAATGTAAAAATTCAAAGTGTCATACCTTTGCTAAATGAAATCCTACTAAAAAATGTTTAATGCAAAAAGTGTTTGGAATTTTAATTTGCATATAAAAGCAATTTTTAATTTTTTTTTTTTTAATAAAAACCGAGTCTTACCATATATTGACCGAGACCTCGAACGAGCTTTTATGCGACTCTGCATATAGTTAACGCTCGTATGAGGCTTCTATTCAAGAAATCGACTTGAATTTTTTATACAAAATAAAGCTTTCGACTATACTTACGATACTATAAAAAAAATTAAAATTTAAAAAATAAAAGTATTTTTTTTTCAAAACACGTTTAGTGTGATGAGTCGATCGACCCACCATACATACGCTCATAAGATTTTCAATATAGTTTAGGTCAGTGTGAGCTTATTTATACATATTTGAATTTCAATTTTTGTGACAGTATAGAATTCTTAAGCATCCTGTGTATGTTTGTTAGCAAAATCCATTTTGTCAATTTTTTGCAAAATGACGACAAGTATTAAAATTCAATCACTTATAACTCAGTAGTGTTGAATTTTGGCAAAAAGGTCTCTATACATGAAATGTTGAGAAGCCTAAAGTTCATCTAAGTAAAATATAAAAAATATATATTTTTGCTTGAAAACAAGCGATGTATCAGTTCGATCGTACCCCCATACTAGCCATTTTGAGACTTTCGGAAGAGTTAACGCTCTTAACTGTTTGGTTTCGAAGATAAAAATTTAAATTTTGAGTATCGCATAGAACTAACGTGCAGCCCCTATACGTTATGTTTAAAAAAAATATATAAAATTTTTTTTCAAAATGGCGGCTAATGTAAAAATTCAAAGTGTCATAACTTTGCTAAATGAAATCCTACTAAAAAATGTTTAATGCAAAAAGTGTTTGGAATTTTAATTTGCATATAAAAGCAATTTTTAATTATTTTTTTTTTAATAAAAACCGAGTCTTACCATATATTGACCGAGACCTCGAACGAGCTTTTATGCGACTCTGCATATAGTTAACGCTCGTATGAGGCTTCTATTTAAGAAATCTACTTGAATTTATTATACAAAATAGAGCTTTCGACTATACTTACGATACTATAAAAAAAAATTAAAAATTAAAAAATAAAAGTATTTTTTTTTCAAAACACGTTTAGTGTGATGAGTCGATCGACCCACCATACATACGCTCATAAGATTTTCAATATAGTTTAGGTCAGTGTGAGCTTATTTATACATATTTGAATTTCAATTTTTGTGACAGTATAGAATTCTTAAGCATCCTGTGTATGTTTGTTAGCAAAATCCATTTTGTCAATTTTTTGCAAAATGACGACAAGTATTAAAATTCAATCACTTATAACTCAGTAGTGTTTAATTTTGGCAAAAAGGTCTCTATACATGAAATGTTGAGAAGCCTAAAGTTCATCTAAGTAAAATATAAAAAATATATATTTTTGCTTGAAAACAAGCGATGTATCAGTTCGATCGTACCCCCATACTAGCCATTTTGAGACTTTCGGAAGAGTTAACGCTCTTAACTGTTTGGTTTCGAAGATAAAAATTTAAATTTTGAGTATCGCATAGAACTAACGTGCAATACGTTATGTTTAAAAAAAATATATAAAATTTTTTTTCAAAATAACGGCTAATGTAAAAATTCAAAGTGTCATAACTTTGCTAAATGAAATCCTACTAAAAAATGTTTATTGCAAAAAGTGTTTGGAATTTTAATTTGCATATAAAAGCAATTTTTAATTATTTTTTTTTTAATAAAAACCGAGTCTTACCATATATTGACCGAGACCTCGAACGAGCTTTTATGCGACTCTGCATATAGTTAACGCTCGTATGAGGCTTCTATTCAAGAAATCGACTTGAATTTTTTATACAAAATAAAGCTTTCGACTATACTTACGATACTATAAAAAAAATTAAAATTTAAAAAATAAAAGTATTTTTTTTTCAAAACACGTTTAGTGTGATGAGTCGATCGACCCACCATACATACGCTCATAAGATTTTCAATATAGTTTAGGTCAGTGTGAGCTTATTTATACATATTTGAATTTCAATTTTTGTGACAGTATAGAATTCTTAAGCATCCTGTGTATGTTTGTTAGCAAAATCCATTTTGTCAATTTTTTGCAAAATGACGACAAGTATTAAAATTCAATCACTTATAACTCAGTAGTGTTGAATTTTGGCAAAAAGGTCTCTATACATGAAATGTTGAGAAGCCTAAAGTTCATCTAAGTAAAATATAAAAAATATATATTTTTGCTTGAAAACAAGCGATGTATCAGTTCGATCGTACCCCCATACTAGCCATTTTGAGACTTTCGGAAGAGTTAACGCTCTTAACTGTTTGGTTTCGAAGATAAAAATTTAAATTTTGAGTATCGCATAGAACTAACGTGCAGCCCCTATACGTTATGTTTAAAAAAAATATATAAAATTTTTTTTCAAAATGGCGGCTAATGTAAAAATTCAAAGTGTCATAACTTTGCTAAATGAAATCCTACTAAAAAATGTTTAATGCAAAAAGTGTTTGGAATTTTAATTTGCATATAAAAGCAATTTTTAATTATTTTTTTTTTAATAAAAACCGAGTCTTACCATATATTGACCGAGACCTCGAACGAGCTTTTATGCGACTCTGCATATAGTTAACGCTCGTATGAGGCTTCTATTTAAGAAATCTACTTGAATTTATTATACAAAATAGAGCTTTCGACTATACTTACGATACTATAAAAAAAAATTAAAAATTAAAAAATAAAAGTATTTTTTTTTCAAAACACGTTTAGTGTGATGAGTCGATCGACCCACCATACATACGCTCATAAGATTTTCAATATAGTTTAGGTCAGTGTGAGCTTATTTATACATATTTGAATTTCAATTTTTGTGACAGTATAGAATTCTTAAGCATCCTGTGTATGTTTGTTAGCAAAATCCATTTTGTCAATTTTTTGCAAAATGACGACAAGTATTAAAATTCAATCACTTATAACTCAGTAGTGTTTAATTTTGGCAAAAAGGTCTCTATACATGAAATGTTGAGAAGCCTAAAGTTCATCTAAGTAAAATATAAAAAATATATATTTTTGCTTGAAAACAAGCGATGTATCAGTTCGATCGTACCCCCATACTAGCCATTTTGAGACTTTCGGAAGAGTTAACGCTCTTAACTGTTTGGTTTCGAAGATAAAAATTTAAATTTTGAGTATCGCATAGAACTAACGTGCAATACGTTATGTTTAAAAAAAATATATAAAATTTTTTTTCAAAATAACGGCTAATGTAAAAATTCAAAGTGTCATAACTTTGCTAAATGAAATCCTACTAAAAAATGTTTAATGCAAAAAGTGTTTGGAATTTTAATTTGCATATAAAAGCAATTTTTAATTATTTTTTTTTTAATAAAAACCGAGTCTTACCATATATTGACCGAGACCTCGAACGAGCTTTTATGCGACTCTGCATATAGTTAACGCTCGTATGAGGCTTCTATTCAAGAAATCGACTTGAATTTTTTATACAAAATAAAGCTTTCGACTATACTTACGATACTATAAAAAAAATTAAAATTTAAAAAATAAAAGTATTTTTTTTTCAAAACACGTTTAGTGTGATGAGTCGATCGACCCACCATACATACGCTCATAAGATTTTCAATATAGTTTAGGTCAGTGTGAGCTTATTTATACATATTTGAATTTCAATTTTTGTGACAGTATAGAATTCTTAAGCATCCTGTGTATGTTTGTTAGCAAAATCCATTTTGTCAATTTTTTGCAAAATGACGACAAGTATTAAAATTCAATCACTTATAACTCAGTAGTGTTGAATTTTGGCAAAAAGGTCTCTATACATGAAATGTTGAGAAGCCTAAAGTTCATCTAAGTAAAATATAAAAAATATATATTTTTGCTTGAAAACAAGCGATGTATCAGTTCGATCGTACCCCCATACTAGCCATTTTGAGACTTTCGGAAGAGTTAACGCTCTTAACTGTTTGGTTTCGAAGATAAAAATTTAAATTTTGAGTATCGCATAGAACTAACGTGCAGCCCCTATACGTTATGTTTAAAAAAAATATATAAAATTTTTTTTCAAAATGGCGGCTAATGTAAAAATTCAAAGTGTCATAACTTTGCTAAATGAAATCCTACTAAAAAATGTTTAATGCAAAAAGTGTTTGGAATTTTAATTTGCATATAAAAGCAATTTTTAATTATTTTTTTTTTAATAAAAACCGAGTCTTACCATATATTGACCGAGACCTCGAACGAGCTTTTATGCGACTCTGCATATAGTTAACGCTCGTATGAGGCTTCTATTTAAGAAATCTACTTGAATTTATTATACAAAATAGAGCTTTCGACTATACTTACGATACTATAAAAAAAAATTAAAAATTAAAAAATAAAAGTATTTTTTTTTCAAAACACGTTTAGTGTGATGAGTCGATCGACCCACCATACATACGCTCATAAGATTTTCAATATAGTTTAGGTCAGTGTGAGCTTATTTATACATATTTGAATTTCAATTTTTGTGACAGTATAGAATTCTTAAGCATCCTGTGTATGTTTGTTAGCAAAATCCATTTTGTCAATTTTTTGCAAAATGACGACAAGTATTAAAATTCAATCACTTATAACTCAGTAGTGTTTAATTTTGGCAAAAAGGTCTCTATACATGAAATGTTGAGAAGCCTAAAGTTCATCTAAGTAAAATATAAAAAATATATATTTTTGCTTGAAAACAAGCGATGTATCAGTTCGATCGTACCCCCATACTAGCCATTTTGAGACTTTCGGAAGAGTTAACGCTCTTAACTGTTTGGTTTCGAAGATAAAAATTTAAATTTTGAGTATCGCATAGAACTAACGTGCAATACGTTATGTTTAAAAAAAATATATAAAATTTTTTTTCAAAATAACGGCTAATGTAAAAATTCAAAGTGTCATAACTTTGCTAAATGAAATCCTACTAAAAAATGTTTAATGCAAAAAGTGTTTGGAATTTTAATTTGCATATAAAAGCAATTTTTAATTATTTTGTTTTTAATAAAAACCGAGTCTTACCATATATTGACCGAGACCTCGAACGAGCTTTTATGCGACTCTGCATATAGTTAACGCTCGTATGAGGCTTCTATTCAAGAAATCGACTTGAATTTTTTATACAAAATAAAGCTTTCGACTATACTTACGATACTATAAAAAAAATTAAAATTTAAAAAATAAAAGTATTTTTTTTTCAAAACACGTTTAGTGTGATGAGTCGATCGACCCACCATACATACGCTCATAAGATTTTCAATATAGTTTAGGTCAGTGTGAGCTTATTTATACATATTTGAATTTCAATTTTTGTGACAGTATAGAATTCTTAAGCATCCTGTGTATGTTTGTTAGCAAAATCCATTTTGTCAATTTTTTGCAAAATGACGACAAGTATTAAAATTCAATCACTTATAACTCAGTAGTGTTGAATTTTGGCAAAAAGGTCTCTATACATGAAATGTTGAGAAGCCTAAAGTTCATCTAAGTAAAATATAAAAAATATATATTTTTGCTTGAAAACAAGCGATGTATCAGTTCGATCGTACCCCCATACTAGCCATTTTGAGACTTTCGGAAGAGTTAACGCTCTTAACTGTTTGGTTTCGAAGATAAAAATTTAAATTTTGAGTATCGCATAGAACTAACGTGCAGCCCCTATACGTTATGTTTAAAAAAAATATATAAAATTTTTTTTCAAAATGGCGGCTAATGTAAAAATTCAAAGTGTCATAACTTTGCTAAATGAAATCCTACTAAAAAATGTTTAATGCAAAAAGTGTTTGGAATTTTAATTTGCATATAAAAGCAATTTTTAATTATTTTTTTTTTAATAAAAACCGAGTCTTACCATATATTGACCGAGACCTCGAACGAGCTTTTATGCGACTCTGCATATAGTTAACGCTCGTATGAGGCTTCTATTTAAGAAATCTACTTGAATTTATTATACAAAATAGAGCTTTCGACTATACTTACGATACTATAAAAAAAAATTAAAAATTAAAAAATAAAAGTATTTTTTTTTCAAAACACGTTTAGTGTGATGAGTCGATCGACCCACCATACATACGCTCATAAGATTTTCAATATAGTTTAGGTCAGTGTGAGCTTATTTATACATATTTGAATTTCAATTTTTGTGACAGTATAGAATTCTTAAGCATCCTGTGTATGTTTGTTAGCAAAATCCATTTTGTCAATTTTTTGCAAAATGACGACAAGTATTAAAATTCAATCACTTATAACTCAGTAGTGTTTAATTTTGGCAAAAAGGTCTCTATACATGAAATGTTGAGAAGCCTAAAGTTCATCTAAGTAAAATATAAAAAATATATATTTTTGCTTGAAAACAAGCGATGTATCAGTTCGATCGTACCCCCATACTAGCCATTTTGAGACTTTCGGAAGAGTTAACGCTCTTAACTGTTTGGTTTCGAAGATAAAAATTTAAATTTTGAGTATCGCATAGAACTAACGTGCAATACGTTATGTTTAAAAAAAATATATAAAATTTTTTTTCAAAATAACGGCTAATGTAAAAATTCAAAGTGTCATAACTTTGCTAAATGAAATCCTACTAAAAAATGTTTAATGCAAAAAGTGTTTGGAATTTTAATTTGCATATAAAAGCAATTTTTAATTATTTTTTTTTTAATAAAAACCGAGTCTTACCATATATTGACCGAGACCTCGAACGAGCTTTTATGCGACTCTGCATATAGTTAACGCTCGTATGAGGCTTCTATTCAAGAAATCGACTTGAATTTTTTATACAAAATAAAGCTTTCGACTATACTTACGATACTATAAAAAAAATTAAAATTTAAAAAATAAAAGTATTTTTTTTAAAACACGTTTAGTGTGATGAGTCGATCGACCCACCATACATACGCTCATAAGATTTTCAATATAGTTTAGGTCAGTGTGAGCTTATTTATACATATTTGAATTTCAATTTTTGTGACAGTATAGAATTCTTAAGCATCCTGTGTATGTTTGTTAGCAAAATCCATTTTGTCAATTTTTTGCAAAATGACGACAAGTATTAAAATTCAATCACTTATAACTCAGTAGTGTTGAATTTTGGCAAAAAGGTCTCTATACATGAAATGTTGAGAAGCCTAAAGTTCATCTAAGTAAAATATAAAAAATATATATTTTTGCTTGAAAACAAGCGATGTATCAGTTCGATCGTACCCCCATACTAGCCATTTTGAGACTTTCGGAAGAGTTAACGCTCTTAACTGTTTGGTTTCGAAGATAAAAATTTAAATTTTGAGTATCGCATAGAACTAACGTGCAGCCCCTATACGTTATGTTTAAAAAAAATATATAAAATTTTTTTTCAAAATGGCGGCTAATGTAAAAATTCAAAGTGTCATAACTTTGCTAAATGAAATCCTACTAAAAAATGTTTAATGCAAAAAGTGTTTGGAATTTTAATTTGCATATAAAAGCAATTTTTAATTATTTTTTTTTTAATAAAAACCGAGTCTTACCATATATTGACCGAGACCTCGAACGAGCTTTTATGCGACTCTGCATATAGTTAACGCTCGTATGAGGCTTCTATTTAAGAAATCTACTTGAATTTATTATACAAAATAGAGCTTTCGACTATACTTACGATACTATAAAAAAAAATTAAAAATTAAAAAATAAAAGTATTTTTTTTTCAAAACACGTTTAGTGTGATGAGTCGATCGACCCACCATACATACGCTCATAAGATTTTCAATATAGTTTAGGTCAGTGTGAGCTTATTTATACATATTTGAATTTCAATTTTTGTGACAGTATAGAATTCTTAAGCATCCTGTGTATGTTTGTTAGCAAAATCCATTTTGTCAATTTTTTGCAAAATGACGACAAGTATTAAAATTCAATCACTTATAACTCAGTAGTGTTTAATTTTGGCAAAAAGGTCTCTATACATGAAATGTTGAGAAGCCTAAAGTTCATCTAAGTAAAATATAAAAAATATATATTTTTGCTTGAAAACAAGCGATGTATCAGTTCGATCGTACCCCCATACTAGCCATTTTGAGACTTTCGGAAGAGTTAACGCTCTTAACTGTTTGGTTTCGAAGATAAAAATTTAAATTTTGAGTATCGCATAGAACTAACGTGCAATACGTTATGTTTAAAAAAAATATATAAAATTTTTTTTCAAAATAACGGCTAATGTAAAAATTCAAAGTGTCATAACTTTGCTAAATGAAATCCTACTAAAAAATGTTTAATGCAAAAAGTGTTTGGAATTTTAATTTGCATATAAAAGCAATTTTTAATTATTTTTTTTTTAATAAAAACCGAGTCTTACCATATATTGACCGAGACCTCGAACGAGCTTTTATGCGACTCTGCATATAGTTAACGCTCGTATGAGGCTTCTATTCAAGAAATCGACTTGAATTTTTTATACAAAATAAAGCTTTCGACTATACTTACGATACTATAAAAAAAATTAAAATTTAAAAAATAAAAGTATTTTTTTTTCAAAACACGTTTAGTGTGATGAGTCGATCGACCCACCATACATACGCTCATAAGATTTTCAATATAGTTTAGGTCAGTGTGAGCTTATTTATACATATTTGAATTTCAATTTTTGTGACAGTATAGAATTCTTAAGCATCCTGTGTATGTTTGTTAGCAAAATCCATTTTGTCAATTTTTTGCAAAATGACGACAAGTATTAAAATTCAATCACTTATAACTCAGTAGTGTTGAATTTTGGCAAAAAGGTCTCTATACATGAAATGTTGAGAAGCCTAAAGTTCATCTAAGTAAAATATAAAAAATATATATTTTTGCTTGAAAACAAGCGATGTATCAGTTCGATCGTACCCCCATACTAGCCATTTTGAGACTTTCGGAAGAGTTAACGCTCTTAACTGTTTGGTTTCGAAGATAAAAATTTAAATTTTGAGTATCGCATAGAACTAACGTGCAGCCCCTATACGTTATGTTTAAAAAAAATATATAAAATTTTTTTTCAAAATGGCGGCTAATGTAAAAATTCAAAGTGTCATAACTTTGCTAAATGAAATCCTACTAAAAAATGTTTAATGCAAAAAGTGTTTGGAATTTTAATTTGCATATAAAAGCAATTTTTAATTATTTTTTTTTTAATAAAAACCGAGTCTTACCATATATTGACCGAGACCTCGAACGAGCTTTTATGCGACTCTGCATATAGTTAACGCTCGTATGAGGCTTCTATTTAAGAAATCTACTTGAATTTATTATACAAAATAGAGCTTTCGACTATACTTACGATACTATAAAAAAAAATTAAAAATTAAAAAATAAAAGTATTTTTTTTTCAAAACACGTTTAGTGTGATGAGTCGATCGACCCACCATACATACGCTCATAAGATTTTCAATATAGTTTAGGTCAGTGTGAGCTTATTTATACATATTTGAATTTCAATTTTTGTGACAGTATAGAATTCTTAAGCATCCTGTGTATGTTTGTTAGCAAAATCCATTTTGTCAATTTTTTGCAAAATGACGACAAGTATTAAAATTCAATCACTTATAACTCAGTAGTGTTTAATTTTGGCAAAAAGGTCTCTATACATGAAATGTTGAGAAGCCTAAAGTTCATCTAAGTAAAATATAAAAAATATATATTTTTGCTTGAAAACAAGCGATGTATCAGTTCGATCGTACCCCCATACTAGCCATTTTGAGACTTTCGGAAGAGTTAACGCTCTTAACTGTTTGGTTTCGAAGATAAAAATTTAAATTTTGAGTATCGCATAGAACTAACGTGCAATACGTTATGTTTAAAAAAAATATATAAAATTTTTTTTCAAAATAACGGCTAATGTAAAAATTCAAAGTGTCATAACTTTGCTAAATGAAATCCTACTAAAAAATGTTTAATGCAAAAAGTGTTTGGAATTTTAATTTGCATATAAAAGCAATTTTTAATTATTTTTTTTTTAATAAAAACCGAGTCTTACCATATATTGACCGAGACCTCGAACGAGCTTTTATGCGACTCTGCATATAGTTAACGCTCGTATGAGGCTTCTATTCAAGAAATCGACTTGAATTTTTTATACAAAATAAAGCTTTCGACTATACTTACGATACTATAAAAAAAATTAAAATTTAAAAAATAAAAGTATTTTTTTTTCAAAACACGTTTAGTGTGATGAGTCGATCGACCCACCATACATACGCTCATAAGATTTTCAATATAGTTTAGGTCAGTGTGAGCTTATTTATACATATTTGAATTTCAATTTTTGTGACAGTATAGAATTCTTAAGCATCCTGTGTATGTTTGTTAGCAAAATCCATTTTGTCAATTTTTTGCAAAATGACGACAAGTATTAAAATTCAATCACTTATAACTCAGTAGTGTTGAATTTTGGCAAAAAGGTCTCTATACATGAAATGTTGAGAAGCCTAAAGTTCATCTAAGTAAAATATAAAAAATATATATTTTTGCTTGAAAACAAGCGATGTATCAGTTCGATCGTACCCCCATACTAGCCATTTTGAGACTTTCGGAAGAGTTAACGCTCTTAACTGTTTGGTTTCGAAGATAAAAATTTAAATTTTGAGTATCGCATAGAACTAACGTGCAGCCCCTATACGTTATGTTTAAAAAAAATATATAAAATTTTTTTTCAAAATGGCGGCTAATGTAAAAATTCAAAGTGTCATAACTTTGCTAAATGAAATCCTACTAAAAAATGTTTAATGCAAAAAGTGTTTGGAATTTTAATTTGCATATAAAAGCAATTTTTAATTATTTTTTTTTTAATAAAAACCGAGTCTTACCATATATTGACCGAGACCTCGAACGAGCTTTTATGCGACTCTGCATATAGTTAACGCTCGTATGAGGCTTCTATTTAAGAAATCTACTTGAATTTATTATACAAAATAGAGCTTTCGACTATACTTACGATACTATAAAAAAAAATTAAAAATTAAAAAATAAAAGTATTTTTTTTTCAAAACACGTTTAGTGTGATGAGTCGATCGACCCACCATACATACGCTCATAAGATTTTCAATATAGTTTAGGTCAGTGTGAGCTTATTTATACATATTTGAATTTCAATTTTTGTGACAGTATAGAATTCTTAAGCATCCTGTGTATGTTTGTTAGCAAAATCCATTTTGTCAATTTTTTGCAAAATGACGACAAGTATTAAAATTCAATCACTTATAACTCAGTAGTGTTTAATTTTGGCAAAAAGGTCTCTATACATGAAATGTTGAGAAGCCTAAAGTTCATCTAAGTAAAATATAAAAAATATATATTTTTGCTTGAAAACAAGCGATGTATCAGTTCGATCGTACCCCCATACTAGCCATTTTGAGACTTTCGGAAGAGTTAACGCTCTTAACTGTTTGGTTTCGAAGATAAAAATTTAAATTTTGAGTATCGCATAGAACTAACGTGCAATACGTTATGTTTAAAAAAAATATATAAAATTTTTTTTCAAAATAACGGCTAATGTAAAAATTCAAAGTGTCATAACTTTGCTAAATGAAATCCTACTAAAAAATGTTTAATGCAAAAAGTGTTTGGAATTTTAATTTGCATATAAAAGCAATTTTTAATTATTTTTTTTTTAATAAAAACCGAGTCTTACCATATATTGACCGAGACCTCGAACGAGCTTTTATGCGACTCTGCATATAGTTAACGCTCGTATGAGGCTTCTATTCAAGAAATCGACTTGAATTTTTTATACAAAATAAAGCTTTCGACTATACTTACGATACTATAAAAAAAATTAAAATTTAAAAAATAAAAGTATTTTTTTTTCAAAACACGTTTAGTGTGATGAGTCGATCGACCCACCATACATACGCTCATAAGATTTTCAATATAGTTTAGGTCAGTGTGAGCTTATTTATACATATTTGAATTTCAATTTTTGTGACAGTATAGAATTCTTAAGCATCCTGTGTATGTTTGTTAGCAAAATCCATTTTGTCAATTTTTTGCAAAATGACGACAAGTATTAAAATTCAATCACTTATAACTCAGTAGTGTTGAATTTTGGCAAAAAGGTCTCTATACATGAAATGTTGAGAAGCCTAAAGTTCATCTAAGTAAAATATAAAAAATATATATTTTTGCTTGAAAACAAGCGATGTATCAGTTCGATCGTACCCCCATACTAGCCATTTTTAAACTTTCGGAAGAGTTAACGCTCTTAACTGTTTGGTTTCGAAGATAAAAATTTAAATTTTGAGTATCGCATAGAACTAACGTGCAGCCCCTATACGTTATGTTTAAAAAAAATATATAAAATTTTTTTTCAAAATGGCGGCTAATGTAAAAATTCAAAGTGTCATAACTTTGCTAAATGAAATCCTACTAAAAAATGTTTAATGCAAAAAGTGTTTGGAATTTTAATTTGCATATAAAAGCAATTTTTAATTATTTTTTTTTTAATAAAAACCGAGTCTTACCATATATTGACCGAGACCTCGAACGAGCTTTTATGCGACTCTGCATATAGTTAACGCTCGTATGAGGCTTCTATTTAAGAAATCTACTTGAATTTATTATACAAAATAGAGCTTTCGACTATACTTACGATACTATAAAAAAAAATTAAAAATTAAAAAATAAAAGTATTTTTTTTTCAAAACACGTTTAGTGTGATGAGTCGATCGACCCACCATACATACGCTCATAAGATTTTCAATATAGTTTAGGTCAGTGTGAGCTTATTTATACATATTTGAATTTCAATTTTTGTGACAGTATAGAATTCTTAAGCATCCTGTGTATGTTTGTTAGCAAAATCCATTTTGTCAATTTTTTGCAAAATGACGACAAGTATTAAAATTCAATCACTTATAACTCAGTAGTGTTTAATTTTGGCAAAAAGGTCTCTATACATGAAATGTTGAGAAGCCTAAAGTTCATCTAAGTAAAATATAAAAAATATATATTTTTGCTTGAAAACAAGCGATGTATCAGTTCGATCGTACCCCCATACTAGCCATTTTGAGACTTTCGGAAGAGTTAACGCTCTTAACTGTTTGGTTTCGAAGATAAAAATTTAAATTTTGAGTATCGCATAGAACTAACGTGCAATACGTTATGTTTAAAAAAAATATATAAAATTTTTTTTCAAAATAACGGCTAATGTAAAAATTCAAAGTGTCATAACTTTGCTAAATGAAATCCTACTAAAAAATGTTTAATGCAAAAAGTGTTTGGAATTTTAATTTGCATATAAAAGCAATTTTTAATTATTTTTTTTTTAATAAAAACCGAGTCTTACCATATATTGACCGAGACCTCGAACGAGCTTTTATGCGACTCTGCATATAGTTAACGCTCGTATGAGGCTTCTATTCAAGAAATCGACTTGAATTTTTTATACAAAATAAAGCTTTCGACTATACTTACGATACTATAAAAAAAATTAAAATTTAAAAAATAAAAGTATTTTTTTTTCAAAACACGTTTAGTGTGATGAGTCGATCGACCCACCATACATACGCTCATAAGATTTTCAATATAGTTTAGGTCAGTGTGAGCTTATTTATACATATTTGAATTTCAATTTTTGTGACAGTATAGAATTCTTAAGCATCCTGTGTATGTTTGTTAGCAAAATCCATTTTGTCAATTTTTTGCAAAATGACGACAAGTATTAAAATTCAATCACTTATAACTCAGTAGTGTTGAATTTTGGCAAAAAGGTCTCTATACATGAAATGTTGAGAAGCCTAAAGTTCATCTAAGTAAAATATAAAAAATATATATTTTTGCTTGAAAACAAGCGATGTATCAGTTCGATCGTACCCCCATACTAGCCATTTTGAGACTTTCGGAAGAGTTAACGCTCTTAACTGTTTGGTTTCGAAGATAAAAATTTAAATTTTGAGTATCGCATAGAACTAACGTGCAGCCCCTATACGTTATGTTTAAAAAAAATATATAAAATTTTTTTTCAAAATGGCGGCTAATGTAAAAATTCAAAGTGTCATAACTTTGCTAAATAAAATCCTACTAAAAAATGTTTAATGCAAAAAGTGTTTGGAATTTTAATTTGCATATAAAAGCAATTTTTAATTATTTTTTTTTTAATAAAAACCGAGTCTTACCATATATTGACCGAGACCTCGAACGAGCTTTTATGCGACTCTGCATATAGTTAACGCTCGTATGAGGCTTCTATTTAAGAAATCTACTTGAATTTATTATACAAAATAGAGCTTTCGACTATACTTACGATACTATAAAAAAAAATTAAAAATTAAAAAATAAAAGTATTTTTTTTTCAAAACACGTTTAGTGTGATGAGTCGATCGACCCACCATACATACGCTCATAAGATTTTCAATATAGTTTAGGTCAGTGTGAGCTTATTTATACATATTTAAATTTTAATTTTTGTGACAGTATAGAATTCTTAAGCATCCTGTGTATGTTTGTTAGCAAAATCCATTTTGTCAATTATTTGCAAAATGGCGGCAAGTATTAAAATTCAATCACTTATAACTCAGAAGTGTTGAATTTTGTCAAAAAGGTCTCTATACATAAAATGTTGAGAAGCCTAAAGTTCATCTAAGTAAAATATAAAAAATATATATTTTTGCTTTAAAACAAGCGATGTATCAGTTCGATCGTACCCCCATACTAGCCAATTTGAGACTTTCGGAAGAGTTACGGCTCTTAACTGTTTGGTTTCGAAGATAAAAATTTAAATTTTGAGTATCGCATAGAACTAACGTGCAATACGTTATGTTTAAAAAAAATATATAAAATTTTTTTTCAAAATAACGGCTAATGTAAAAATTCAAAGTGTCATAACTTTGCTAAATGAAATCCTACTAAAAAATGTTTAATGCAAAAAGTGTTTGGAATTTTAATTTGCATATAAAAGCAATTTTTAATTATTTTTTTTTTAATAAAAACCGAGTCTTACCATATATTGACCGAGACCTCGAACGAGCTTTTATGCGACTCTGCATATAGTTAACGCTCGTATGAGGCTTCTATTCAAGAAATCGACTTGAATTTTTTATACAAAATAAAGCTTTCGACTATACTTACGATACTATAAAAAAAATTAAAATTTAAAAAATAAAAGTATTTTTTTTTCAAAACACGTTTAGTGTGATGAGTCGATCGACCCACCATACATACGCTCATAAGATTTTCAATATAGTTTAGGTCAGTGTGAGCTTATTTATACATATTTGAATTTCAATTTTTGTGACAGTATAGAATTCTTAAGCATCCTGTGTATGTTTGTTAGCAAAATCCATTTTGTCAATTTTTTGCAAAATGACGACAAGTATTAAAATTCAATCACTTATAACTCAGTAGTGTTGAATTTTGGCAAAAAGGTCTCTATACATGAAATGTTGAGAAGCCTAAAGTTCATCTAAGTAAAATATAAAAAATATATATTTTTGCTTGAAAACAAGCGATGTATCAGTTCGATCGTACCCCCATACTAGCCATTTTGAGACTTTCGGAAGAGTTAACGCTCTTAACTGTTTGGTTTCGAAGATAAAAATTTAAATTTTGAGTATCGCATAGAACTAACGTGCAGCCCCTATACGTTATGTTTAAAAAAAATATATAAAATTTTTTTTCAAAATGGCGGCTAATGTAAAAATTCAAAGTGTCATAACTTTGCTAAATGAAATCCTACTAAAAAATGTTTAATGCAAAAAGTGTTTGGAATTTTAATTTGCATATAAAAGCAATTTTTAATTATTTTTTTTTTAATAAAAACCGAGTCTTACCATATATTGACCGAGACCTCGAACGAGCTTTTATGCGACTCTGCATATAGTTAACGCTCGTATGAGGCTTCTATTTAAGAAATCTACTTGAATTTATTATACAAAATAGAGCTTTCGACTATACTTACGATACTATAAAAAAAAATTAAAAATTAAAAAATAAAAGTATTTTTTTTTCAAAACACGTTTAGTGTGATGAGTCGATCGACCCACCATACATACGCTCATAAGATTTTCAATATAGTTTAGGTCAGTGTGAGCTTATTTATACATATTTGAATTTCAATTTTTGTGACAGTATAGAATTCTTAAGCATCCTGTGTATGTTTGTTAGCAAAATCCATTTTGTCAATTTTTTGCAAAATGACGACAAGTATTAAAATTCAATCACTTATAACTCAGTAGTGTTTAATTTTGGCAAAAAGGTCTCTATACATGAAATGTTGAGAAGCCTAAAGTTCATCTAAGTAAAATATAAAAAATATATATTTTTGCTTGAAAACAAGCGATGTATCAGTTCGATCGTACCCCCATACTAGCCATTTTGAGACTTTCGGAAGAGTTAACGCTCTTAACTGTTTGGTTTCGAAGATAAAAATTTAAATTTTGAGTATCGCATAGAACTAACTTGCAATACGTTATGTTTAAAAAAAATATATAAAATTTTTTTTCAAAATAACGGCTAATGTAAAAATTCAAAGTGTCATAACTTTGCTAAATGAAATCCTACTAAAAAATGTTTAATGCAAAAAGTGTTTGGAATTTTAATTTGCATATAAAAGCAATTTTTAATTATTTTTTTTTTAATAAAAACCGAGTCTTACTATATATTGACCGAGACCTCGAACGAGCTTTTATGCGAATCTGCATATAGTTAACGCTCGTATGAGGCTTCTATTCAAGAAATCGACTTGAATTTTTTATACAAAATAAAGCTTTCGACTATACTTACGATACTATAAAAAAAATTAAAATTTAAAAAATAAAAGTATTTTTTTTTCAAAACACGTTTAGTGTGATGAGTCGATCGACCCACCATACATACGCTCATAAGATTTTCAATATAGTTTAGGTCAGTGTGAGCTTATTTATACATATTTGAATTTCAATTTTTGTGACAGTATAGAATTCTTAAGCATCCTGTGTATGTTTGTTAGCAAAATCCATTTTGTCAATTTTTTGCAAAATGACGACAAGTATTAAAATTCAATCACTTATAACTCAGTAGTGTTGAATTTTGGCAAAAAGGTCTCTATACATGAAATGTTGAGAAGCCTAAAGTTCATCTAAGTAAAATATAAAAAATATATATTTTTGCATGAAAACAAGCGATGTATCAGTTCGATCGTACCCCCATACTAGCCATTTTGAGACTTTCGGAAGAGTTAACGCTCTTAACTGTTTGGTTTCATAGATAAAAATTTAAATTTTGAGTATCGCATAGAACTAACGTGCAGCCCCTATACGTTATGTTTAAAAAAAATATATAAAATTTTTTTTCAAAATGGCGGCTAATGTAAAAATTCAAAGTGTCATAACTTTGCTAAATGAAATCCTACTAAAAAATGTTTAATGCAAAAAGTGTTTGGAATTTTAATTTGCATATAAAAGCAATTTTTAATTATTTTTTTTTTAATAAAAACCGAGTCTTACCATATATTGACCGAGACCTCGAACGAGCTTTTATGCGACTCTGCATATAGTTAACGCTCGTATGAGGCTTCTATTTAAGAAATCTACTTGAATTTATTATACAAAATAGAGCTTTCGACTATACTTACGATACTATAAAAAAAAATTAAAAATTAAAAAATAAAAGTATTTTTTTTTCAAAACACGTTTAGTGTGATGAGTCGATCGACCCACCATACATACGCTCATAAGATTTTCAATATAGTTTAGGTCAGTGTGAGCTTATTTATACATATTTGAATTTCAATTTTTGTGACAGTATAGAATTCTTAAGCATCCTGTGTATGTTTGTTAGCAAAATCCATTTTGTCAATTTTTTGCAAAATGACGACAAGTATTAAAATTCAATCACTTATAACTCAGTAGTGTTTAATTTTGGCAAAAAGGTCTCTATACATGAAATGTTGAGAAGCCTAAAGTTCATCTAAGTAAAATATAAAAAATATATATTTTTGCTTGAAAACAAGCGATGTATCAGTTCGATCGTACCCCCATACTAGCCATTTTGAGACTTTCGGAAGAGTTAACGCTCTTAACTGTTTGGTTTCGAAGATAAAAATTTAAATTTTGAGTATCGCATAGAACTAACGTGCAATACGTTATGTTTAAAAAAAATATATAAAATTTTTTTTCAAAATAACGGCTAATGTAAAAATTCAAAGTGTCATAACTTTGCTAAATGAAATCCTACTAAAAAATGTTTAATGCAAAAAGTGTTTGGAATTTTAATTTGCATATAAAAGCAATTTTTAATTATTTTTTTTTTAATAAAAACCGAGTCTTACCATATATTGACCGAGACCTCGAACGAGCTTTTATGCGACTCTGCATATAGTTAACGCTCGTATGAGGCTTCTATTCAAGAAATCGACTTGAATTTTTTATACAAAATAAAGCTTTCGACTATACTTACGATACTATAAAAAAAATTAAAATTTAAAAAATAAAAGTATTTTTTTTTCAAAACACGTTTAGTGTGATGAGTCGATCGACCCACCATACATACGCTCATAAGATTTTCAATATAGTTTAGGTCAGTGTGAGCTTATTTATACATATTTGAATTTCAATTTTTGTGACAGTATAGAATTCTTAAGCATCCTGTGTATGTTTGTTAGCAAAATCCATTTTGTCAATTTTTTGCAAAATGACGACAAGTATTAAAATTCAATCACTTATAACTCAGTAGTGTTGAATTTTGGCAAAAAGGTCTCTATACATGAAATGTTGAGAAGCCTAAAGTTCATCTAAGTAAAATATAAAAAATATATATTTTTGCTTGAAAACAAGCGATGTATCAGTTCGATCGTACCCCCATACTAGCCATTTTGAGACTTTCGGAAGAGTTAACGCTCTTAACTGTTTGGTTTCGAAGATAAAAATTTAAATTTTGAGTATCGCATAGAACTAACGTGCAGCCCCTATACGTTATGTTTAAAAAAAATATATAAAATTTTTTTTCAAAATGGCGGCTAATGTAAAAATTCAAAGTGTCATAACTTTGCTAAATGAAATCCTACTAAAAAATGTTTAATGCAAAAAGTGTTTGGAATTTTAATTTGCATATAAAAGCAATTTTTAATTATTTTTTTTTTAATAAAAACCGAGTCTTACCATATATTGACCGAGACCTCGAACGAGCTTTTATGCGACTCTGCATATAGTTAACGCTCGTATGAGGCTTCTATTTAAGAAATCTACTTGAATTTATTATACAAAATAGAGCTTTCGACTATACTTACGATACTATAAAAAAAAATTAAAAATTAAAAAATAAAAGTATTTTTTTTTCAAAACACGTTTAGTGTGATGAGTCGATCGACCCACCATACATACGCTCATAAGATTTTCAATATAGTTTAGGTCAGTGTGAGCTTATTTATACATATTTGAATTTCAATTTTTGTGACAGTATAGAATTCTTAAGCATCCTGTGTATGTTTGTTAGCAAAATCCATTTTGTCAATTTTTTGCAAAATGACGACAAGTATTAAAATTCAATCACTTATAACTCAGTAGTGTTGAATTTTGGCAAAAAGGTCTCTATACATGAAATGTTGAGAAGCCTAAAGTTCATCTAAGTAAAATATAAAAAATATATATTTTTGCTTGAAAACAAGCGATGTATCAGTTCGATCGTACCCCCATACTAGCCATTTTGAGACTTTCGGAAGAGTTAACGCTCTTAACTGTTTGGTTTCGAAGATAAAAATTTAAATTTTGAGTATCGCATAGAACTAACGTGCAGCCCCTATACGTTATGTTTAAAAAAAATATATAAATTTTTTTTTCAAAATGGCGGCTAATGTAAAAATTCAAAGTGTCATAACTTTGCTAAATGAAATCCTACTAAAAAATGTTTAATGCAAAAAGTGTTTGGAATTTTAATTTGCATATAAAAGCAATTTTTAATTTTTTTTTTTTTAATAAAAACCGAGTCTTACCATATATTGACCGAGACCTCGAACGAGCTTTTATGCGACTCTGCATATAGTTAACGCTCGTATGAGGCTTCTATTCAAGAAATCGACTTGTATTTTTTATACAAAATAGAGCTTTCGACTATACTTACGATACTATGAAAAAAAATTAAAAATTAAAAAATAAAAGTATTTTTTTTTCAAAACACGTTTAGTGTGATGAGTCGATCGACCCACCATACATACGCTCATAAGATTTTCAATATAGTTTAGGTCAGTGTGAGCTTATTTATACATATTTGAATTTCAATTTTTGTGACAGTATAGAATTCTTAAGCATCCTGTGTATGTTTGTTAGCAAAATCCATTTTGTCAATTTTTTGCAAAATGACGACAAGTATTAAAATTCAATCACTTATAACTCAGTAGTGTTGAATTTTGGCAAAAAGGTCTCTATACATGAAATGTTGAGAAGCCTAAAGTTCATCTAAGTAAAATATAAAAAATATATAATTTTGCTTGAAAACAAGCGATGTATCAGTTCGATCGTACCCCCATACTAGCCATTTTGAGACTTTCGGAAGAGTTAACGCTCTTAACTGTTTGGTTTCTAAGATAAAAATTTAAATTTTGAGTATCGCATAGAACTAACGTGCAGCCCCTATACGTTATGTTTAAAAAAAATATATAAAAATTTTTTTCAAAATGGCGGCTAATGTAAAAATTCAAAGTGTCATAACTTTGCTAAATGAAATCCTACTAAAAAATGTTTAATGCAAAAAGTGTTTGGAATTTTAATTTGCATATAAAAGCAATTTTTAATTATTTTTTTTTTAATAAAAACCGAGTCTTACCATATATTGACCGAGACCTCGAACGAGCTTTTATGCGACTCTGCATATAGTTAACGCTCGTATGAGGCTTCTATTTAAGAAATCTACTTGAATTTATTATACAAAATAGAGCTTTCGACTATACTTACGATACTATAAAAAAAAATTAAAAATTAAAAAATAAAAGTATTTTTTTTTCAAAACACGTTTAGTGTGATGAGTCGATCGACCCACCATACATACGCTCATAAGATTTTCAATATAGTTTAGGTCAGTGTGAGCTTATTTATACATATTTGAATTTCAATTTTTGTGACAGTATAGAATTCTTAAGCATCCTGTGTATGTTTGTTAGCAAAATCCATTTTGTCAATTTTTTGCAAAATGACGACAAGTATTAAAATTCAATCACTTATAACTCAGTAGTGTTTAATTTTGGCAAAAAGGTCTCTATACATGAAATGTTGAGAAGCCTAAAGTTCATCTAAGTAAAATATAAAAAATATATATTTTTGCTTGAAAACAAGCGATGTATCAGTTCGATCGTACCCCCATACTAGCCATTTTGAGACTTTCGGAAGAGTTAACGCTCTTAACTGTTTGGTTTCGAAGATAAAAATTTAAATTTTGAGTATCGCATAGAACTAACGTGCAATACGTTATGTTTAAAAAAAATATATAAAATTTTTTTTCAAAATAACGGCTAATGTAAAAATTCAAAGTGTCATAACTTTGCTAAATGAAATCCTACTAAAAAATGTTTAATGCAAAAAGTGTTTGGAATTTTAATTTGCATATAAAAGCAATTTTTAATTATTTTTTTTTTAATAAAAACCGAGTCTTACCATATATTGACCGAGACCTCGAACGAGCTTTTATGCGACTCTGCATATAGTTAACGCTCGTATGAGGCTTCTATTCAAGAAATCGACTTGAATTTTTTATACAAAATAAAGCTTTCGACTATACTTACGATACTATAAAAAAAATTAAAATTTAAAAAATAAAAGTATTTTTTTTTCAAAACACGTTTAGTGTGATGAGTCGATCGACCCACCATACATACGCTCATAAGATTTTCAATATAGTTTAGGTCAGTGTGAGCTTATTTATACATATTTGAATTTCAATTTTTGTGACAGTATAGAATTCTTAAGCATCCTGTGTATGTTTGTTAGCAAAATCCATTTTGTCAATTTTTTGCAAAATGACGACAAGTATTAAAATTCAATCACTTATAACTCAGTAGTGTTGAATTTTGGCAAAAAGGTCTCTATACATGAAATGTTGAGAAGCCTAAAGTTCATCTAAGTAAAATATAAAAAATATATATTTTTGCTTGAAAACAAGCGATGTATCAGTTCGATCGTACCCCCATACTAGCCATTTTGAGACTTTCGGAAGAGTTAACGCTCTTAACTGTTTGGTTTCGAAGATAAAAATTTAAATTTTGAGTATCGCATAGAACTAACGTGCAGCCCCTATACGTTATGTTTAAAAAAAATATATAAAATTTTTTTTCAAAATGGCGGCTAATGTAAAAATTCAAAGTGTCATAACTTTGCTAAATGAAATCCTACTAAAAAATGTTTAATGCAAAAAGTGTTTGGAATTTTAATTTGCATATAAAAGCAATTTTTAATTATTTTTTTTTTAATAAAAACCGAGTCTTACCATATATTGACCGAGACCTCGAACGAGCTTTTATGCGACTCTGCATATAGTTAACGCTCGTATGAGGCTTCTATTTAAGAAATCTACTTGAATTTATTATACAAAATAGAGCTTTCGACTATACTTACGATACTATAAAAAAAAATTAAAAATTAAAAAATAAAAGTATTTTTTTTTCAAAACACGTTTAGTGTGATGAGTCGATCGACCCACCATACATACGCTCATAAGATTTTCAATATAGTTTAGGTCAGTGTGAGCTTATTTATACATATTTGAATTTCAATTTTTGTGACAGTATAGAATTCTTAAGCATCCTGTGTATGTTTGTTAGCAAAATCCATTTTGTCAATTTTTTGCAAAATGACGACAAGTATTAAAATTCAATCACTTATAACTCAGTAGTGTTGAATTTTGGCAAAAAGGTCTCTATACATGAAATGTTGAGAAGCCTAAAGTTCATCTAAGTAAAATATAAAAAATATATATTTTTGCTTGAAAACAAGCGATGTATCAGTTCGATCGTACCCCCATACTAGCCATTTTGAGACTTTCGGAAGAGTTAACGCTCTTAACTGTTTGGTTTCGAAGATAAAAATTTAAATTTTGAGTATCGCATAGAACTAACGTGCAGCCCCTATACGTTATGTTTAAAAAAAATATATAAATTTTTTTTTCAAAATGGCGGCTAATGTAAAAATTCAAAGTGTCATAACTTTGCTAAATGAAATCCTACTAAAAAATGTTTAATGCAAAAAGTGTTTGGAATTTTAATTTGCATATAAAAGCAATTTTTAATTTTTTTTTTTTTAATAAAAACCGAGTCTTACCATATATTGACCGAGACCTCGAACGAGCTTTTATGCGACTCTGCATATAGTTAACGCTCGTATGAGGCTTCTATTCAAGAAATCGACTTGTATTTTTTATACAAAATAGAGCTTTCGACTATACTTACGATACTATGAAAAAAAATTAAAAATTAAAAAATAAAAGTATTTTTTTTTCAAAACACGTTTAGTGTGATGAGTCGATCGACCCACCATACATACGCTCATAAGATTTTCAATATAGTTTAGGTCAGTGTGAGCTTATTTATACATATTTGAATTTCAATTTTTGTGACAGTATAGAATTCTTAAGCATCCTGTGTATGTTTGTTAGCAAAATCCATTTTGTCAATTTTTTGCAAAATGACGACAAGTATTAAAATTCAATCACTTATAACTCAGTAGTGTTGAATTTTGGCAAAAAGGTCTCTATACATGAAATGTTGAGAAGCCTAAAGTTCATCTAAGTAAAATATAAAAAATATATAATTTTGCTTGAAAACAAGCGATGTATCAGTTCGATCGTACCCCCATACTAGCCATTTTGAGACTTTCGGAAGAGTTAACGCTCTTAACTGTTTGGTTTCTAAGATAAAAATTTAAATTTTGAGTATCGCATAGAACTAACGTGCAGCCCCTATACGTTATGTTTAAAAAAAATATATAAAAATTTTTTTCAAAATGGCGGCTAATGTAAAAATTCAAAGTGTCATAACTTTGCTAAATGAAATCCTACTAAAAAATGTTTAATGCAAAAAGTGTTTGGAATTTTAATTTGCATATAAAAGCAATTTTTAATTATTTTTTTTTTAATAAAAACCGAGTCTTACCATATATTGACCGAGACCTCGAACGAGCTTTTATGCGACTCTGCATATAGTTAACGCTCGTATGAGGCTTCTATTCAAGAAATCGACTTGAATTTTTTATACAAAATAGAGCTTTCGACTATACTTACGATACTATAAAAAAAAATTAAAAATTAATAAATAAAAGTATTTTTTTTTCAAAACACGTTTAGTGTGATGAGTCGATCGACCCACCATACATACGCTCATAAGATTTTCAATATAGTTTAGGTCAGTGTGAGCTTATTTATACATATTTGAATTTCAATTTTTGTGACAGTATAGAATTCTTAAGCATCCTGTGTATGTTTGTTAGCAAAATCCATTTTGTCAATTTTTTGCAAAATGACGACAAGTATTAAAATTCAATCACTTATAACTCAGTAGTGTTGGATTTTGGCAAAAAGGTCTCTATACATGAAATGTTGAGAAGCCTAAAGTTCATCTAAGTAAAATATAAAAAATATATATTTTTGCTTGAAAACAAGCGATGTATCAGTTCGATCGTACCCCCATACTAGCCATTTTGAGACTTTCGGAAGAGTTAACGCTCTTAACTGTTTGGTTTCGAAGATAAAAATTTAAATTTTGAGTATCGCATAGAACTAACGTGCAGCCCCTATACGTTATGTTTAAAAAAAATATATAAAAATTTTTTTAAAAATGGCGGCTAATGTAAAAATTCAAAGTGTCATAACTTTGCTAAATGAAATCCTACTAAAAAATGTTTAATGCAAAAAGTGTTTGGAATTTTAATTTGCATATAAAAGCAATTTTTAATTATTTTTTTTTTAATAAAAACCGAGTCTTACCATATATTGACCGAGACCTCGAACGAGCTTTTATGCGACTCTGCATATAGTTAACGCTCGTATGAGGCTTCTATTCAAGAAATCGACTTGAATTTTTTATACAAAATAGAGCTTTCGACTATACTTACGATACTATAAAAAAAAATTAAAAATTAAAAAATAAAAGTATTTTTTTTTCAAAACACGTTTAGTGTGATGAGTCGATCGACCCACCATACATACGCTCATAAGATTTTCAATATAGTTTAGGTCAGTGTGAGCTTATTTATACATATTTGAATTTCAATTTTTGTGACAGTATAGAATTCTTAAGCATCCTGTGTATGTTTGTTAGCAAAATCCATTTTGTCAATTTTTTGCAAAATGACGACAAGTATTAAAATTCAATCACTTATAACTCAGTAGTGTTGAATTTTGGCAAAAAGGTCTCTATACATGAAATGTTGAGAAGCCTAAAGTTCATCTAAGTAAAATATAAAAAATATATAATTTTGCTTGAAAACAAGCGATGTATCAGTTCGATCGTACCCCCATACTAGCCATTTTGAGACTTTCGGAAGAGTTAACGCTCTTAACTGTTTGGTTTCTAAGATAAAAATTTGAATTTTGAGTATCGCATAGAACTAACGTGCAGCCCCTATACGTTATGTTTAAAAAAAATATATAAAAATTTTTTTCAAAATGGCGGCTAATGTAAAAATTCAAAGTGTCATAACTTTGCTAAATAAAATCCTACTAAAAAATGTTTAATGCAAAAAGTGTTTGGAATTTTAATTTGCATATAAAAGCAATTTTTAATTATTTTTTTTTTAATAAAAACCGAGTCTTACCATATATTGACCGAGACCTCGAACGAGCTTTTATGCGACTCTGCATATAGTTAACGCTCGTATGAGGCTTCTATTCAAGAAATCGACTTGAATTTTTTATACAAAATAGAGCTTTCGACTATACTTACGATACTATGAAAAAAAATTAAAAATTAAAAAATAAAAGTATTTTTTTTTCAAAACACGTTTAGTGTGATGAGTCGATCGACCCACCATACATACGCTCATAAGATTTTCAATATAGTTTAGGTCAGTGTGAGCTTATTTATACATATTTGAATTTCAATTTTTGTGACAGTATAGAATTCTTAAGCATCCTGTGTATGATTGTTAGCAAAATCCATTTTGTCAATTTTTTGCAAAATGACGACAAGTATTAAAATTCAATCACTTATAACTCAGTAGTGTTGAATTTTGGCAAAAAGGTCTCTATACATGAAATGTTGAGAAACCTAAAGTTCATCTAAGTAAAATATAAAAAATATATATTTTTGCTTGAAAACAAGCGATGTATCAGTTCGATCGTACCCCCATACTAGCCATTTTGAGACTTTCGGAAGAGTTAACGCTCTTAACTGTTTGGTTTCGAAGATAAAAATTTAAATTTTGAGTATCGCATAGAACTAACGTGCAGCCCCTATACGTTATGTTTAAAAAAAATATATAAAAATTTTTTTAAAAATGGCGGCTAATGTAAAAATTCAAAGTGTCATAACTTTGCTAAATGAAATCCTACTAAAAAATGTTTAATGCAAAAAGTGTTTGGAATTTTAATTTGCATATAAAAGCAATTTTTAATTATTTTTTTTTTAATAAAAACCGAGTCTTACCATATATTGACCGAGACCTCGAACGAGCTTTTATGCGACTCTGCATATAGTTAACGCTCGTATGAGGCTTCTATTCAAGAAATCGACTTGAATTTTTTATACAAAATAGAGCTTTCGACTATACTTACGATACTATAAAAAAAAATTAAAAATTAAAAAATAAAAGTATTTTTTTTTCAAAACACGTTTAGTGTGATGAGTCGATCGACCCACCATACATACGCTCATAAGATTTTCAATATAGTTTAGGTCAGTGTGAGCTTATTTATACATATTTGAATTTCAATTTTTGTGACAGTATAGAATTCTTAAGCATCCTGTGTATGTTTGTTAGCAAAATCCATTTTGTCAATTTTTTGCAAAATGACGACAAGTATTAAAATTCAATCACTTATAACTCAGTAGTGTTGAATTTTGGCAAAAAGGTCTCTATACATGAAATGTTGAGAAGCCTAAAGTTCATCTAAGTAAAATATAAAAAATATATAATTTTGCTTGAAAACAAGCGATGTATCAGTTCGATCGTACCCCCATACTAGCCATTTTGAGACTTTCGGAAGAGTTAACGCTCTTAACTGTTTGGTTTCTAAGATAAAAATTTGAATTTTGAGTATCGCATAGAACTAACGTGCAGCCCCTATACGTTATGTTTAAAAAAAATATATAAAAATTTTTTTCAAAATGGCGGCTAATGTAAAAATTCAAAGTGTCATAACTTTGCTAAATAAAATCCTACTAAAAAATGTTTAATGCAAAAAGTGTTTGGAATTTTAATTTGCATATAAAAGCAATTTTTAATTATTTTTTTTTTAATAAAAACCGAGTCTTACCATATATTGACCGAGACCTCGAACGAGCTTTTATGCGACTCTGCATATAGTTAACGCTCGTATGAGGCTTCTATTCAAGAAATCGACTTGAATTTTTTATACAAAATAGAGCTTTCGACTATACTTACGATACTATGAAAAAAAATTAAAAATTAAAAAATAAAAGTATTTTTTTTTCAAAACACGTTTAGTGTGATGAGTCGATCGACCCACCATACATACGCTCATAAGATTTTCAATATAGTTTAGGTCAGTGTGAGCTTATTTATACATATTTGAATTTCAATTTTTGTGACAGTATAGAATTCTTAAGCATCCTGTGTATGTTTGTTAGCAAAATCCATTTTGTCAATTTTTTGCAAAATGACGACAAGTATTAAAATTCAATCACTTATAACTCAGTAGTGTTGAATTTTGGCAAAAAGGTCTCTATACATGAAATGTTGAGAAACCTAAAGTTCATCTAAGTAAAATATAAAAAATATATATTTTTGCTTGAAAACAAGCGATGTATCAGTTCGATCGTACCCCCATACTAGCCATTTTGAGACTTTCGGAAGAGTTAACGCTCTTAACTGTTTGGTTTCGAAGATAAAAATTTAAATTTTGAGTATCGCATAGAACTAACGTGCAGCCCCTATACGTTATGTTTAAAAAAAATATATAAAATTTTTTTTCATAATGGCGGCTAATGTAAAAATTCAAAGTGTCATAACTTTGCTAAATGAACTCCTACTAAAAAATGTTTAATGCAAAAAGTGTTTGGAATTTTAATTTGCATATAAAAGCAATTTTTAATTATTTTTTTTTTAATAAAAACCGAGTCTTACCATATATTGACCGAGACCTCGAACGAGCTTTTATGCGACTCTGCATATAGTTAACGCTCGTATGAGGCTTCTATTCAAGAAATCGACTTGAATTTTTTATACAAAATAGAGCTTTCGACTATACTTACGATACTATAAAAAAAAATTAAAAATTAAAAAATAAAAGTATTTTTTTTTCAAAACACGTTTAGTGTGATGAGTCGATCGACCCACCATACATACGCTCATAAGATTTTCAATATAGTTTAGGTCAGTGTGAGCTTATTTATACATATTTGAATTTCAATTTTTGTGACAGTATAGAATTCTTAAGCATCCTGTGTATGTTTGTTAGCAAAATCCATTTTGTCAATTTTTTGCAAAATGACGACAAGTATTAAAATTCAATCACTTATAACTCAGTAGTGTTGAATTTTGGCAAAAAGGTCTCTATACATGAAATGTTGAGAAGCCTAAAGTTCATCTAAGTAAAATATAAAAAATATATAATTTTGCTTGAAAACAAGCGATGTATCAGTTCGATCGTACCCCCATACTAGCCATTTTGAGACTTTCGGAAGAGTTAACGCTCTTAACTGTTTGGTTTCTAAGATAAAAATTTAAATTTTGAGTATCGCATAGAACTAACGTGCAGCCCCTATACGTTATGTTTAAAAAAAATATATAAAAATTTTTTTCAAAATGGCGGCTAATGTAAAAATTCAAAGTGTCATAACTTTGCTAAATAAAATCCTACTAAAAAATGTTTAATGCAAAAAGTGTTTGGAATTTTAATTTGCATATAAAAGCAATTTTTAATTATTTTTTTTTTAATAAAAACCGAGTCTTACCATATATTGACCGAGACCTCGAACGAGCTTTTATGCGACTCTGCATATAGTTAACGCTCGTATGAGGCTTCTATTCAAGAAATCGACTTGAATTTTTTATACAAAATAGAGCTTTCGACTATACTTACGATACTATGAAAAAAAATTAAAAATTAAAAAATAAAAGTATTTTTTTTTCAAAACACGTTTAGTGTGATGAGTCGATCGACCCACCATACATACGCTCATAAGATTTTCAATATAGTTTAGGTCAGTGTGAGCTTATTTATACATATTTGAATTTCAATTTTTGTGACAGTATAGAATTCTTAAGCATCCTGTGTATGTTTGTTAGCAAAATCCATTTTGTCAATTTTTTGCAAAATGACGACAAGTATTAAAATTCAATCACTTATAACTCAGTAGTGTTGAATTTTGGCAAAAAGGTCTCTATACATGAAATGTTGAGAAACCTAAAGTTCATCTAAGTAAAATATAAAAAATATATATTTTTGCTTGAAAACAAGCGATGTATCAGTTCGATCGTACCCCCATACTAGCCATTTTGAGACTTTCGGAAGAGTTAACGCTCTTAACTGTTTGGTTTCGAAGATAAAAATTTAAATTTTGAGTATCGCATAGAACTAACGTGCAGCCCCTATACGTTATGTTTAAAAAAAATATATAAAATTTTTTTTCAAAATGGCGGCTAATGTAAAAATTCAAAGTGTCATAACTTTGCTAAATGAACTCCTACTAAAAAATGTTTAATGCAAAAAGTGTTTGGAATTTTAATTTGCATATAAAAGCAATTTTTAATTATTTTTTTTTTAATAAAAACCGAGTCTTACCATATATTGACCTAGACCTCGAACGAGCTTTTATGCGACTCTGCATATAGTTAACGCTCGTATGAGGATTCTATTCAAGAAATCGACTTGAATTTTTTATACAAAATAGAGCTTTCGACTATACTTACGATACTATAAAAAAAAATTAAAAATTAAAAAATAAAAGTATTTTTTTTTCAAAACACGTTTAGTGTGATGAGTCGATCGACCCACCATACATACGCTCATAAGATTTTCAATATAGTTTAGGTCAGTGTGAGCTTATTTATACATATTTGAATTTCAATTTTTGTGACAGTATAGAATTCTTAAGCATCCTGTGTATGTTTGTTAGCAAAATCCATTTTGTCAATTTTTTGCAAAATGACGACAAGTATTAAAATTCAATCACTTATAACTCAGTAGTGTTGAATTTTGGCAAAAAGGTCTCTATACATGAAATGTTGAGAAGCCTAAAGTTCATCTAAGTAAAATATAAAAAATATATAATTTTGCTTGAAAACAAGCGATGTATCAGTTCGATCGTACCCCCATACTAGCCATTTTGAGACTTTCGGAAGAGTTAACGCTCTTAACTGTTTGGTTTCTAAGATAAAAATTTGAATTTTGAGTATCGCATAGAACTAACGTGCAGCCCCTATACGTTATGTTTAAAAAAAATATATAAAAATTTTTTTTAAAATGGCGGCTAATGTAAAAATTCAAAGTGGCATAACTTTGCTAAATAAAATCCTACTAAAAAATGTTAAATGCAAAAAGTGTTTGGAATTTTAATTTGCATATAAAAGCAATTTTTAATTATTTTTTTTTTAATAAAAACCGAGTCTTACCATATATTGACCGAGACCTCGAACGAGCTTTTATGCGACTCTGCATATAGTTAACGCTCGTATGAGGCTTCTATTCAAGAAATCGACTTGAATTTTTTATACAAAATAGAGCTTTCGACTATACTTACGATACTATAAAAAAAAAATTAAAAATTAAAAAATAAAAGTATTTTTTTTTCAAAACACGTTTAGTGTGATGAGTCGATCGACCCACCATACATACGCTCATAAGATTTTCAATATAGTTTAGGTCAGTGTGAGCTTATTTATACATATTTGAATTTCAATTTTTGTGACAGTATAGAATTCTTAAGCATCCTGTGTATGTTTGTTAGCAAAATCCATTTTGTCAATTTTTTGCAAAATGACGACAAGTATTAAAATTCAATCACTTATAACTCAGTAGTGTTGAATTTTGGCAAAAAGGTCTCTATACATGAAATGTTGAGAAGCCTAAAGTTCATTTAAGTAAAATATAAAAAATATATAATTTTGCTTGAAAACAAGCGATGTATCAGTTCGATCGTACCCCCATACTAGCCATTTTGAGACTTTCGGAAGAGTTAACGCTCTTAACTGTTTGGTTTCGAAGATAAAAATTTAAATTTTGAGTATCGCATAGAACTAACGTGCAGCCCCTATACGTTATGTTTAAAAAAAATATATAAAATTTTTTTTTAAAATGGCGGCTAATGTAAAAATTCAAAGTGTCATAACTTTGCTAAATGAAATCCTACTAAAAAATGTTAAATGCAAAAAGTGTTTGGAATTTTAATTTGCATATAAAAGCAATTTTTAATTATTTTTTTTTTAATAAAAACCGAGTCTTACCATATATTGACCGAGACCTCGAACGAGCTTTTATGCGACTCTGCATATAGTTAACGCTCGTATGAGGCTTCTATTCAAGAAATCGACTTGAATTTTTTATACAAAATAGAGCTTTCGACTATACTTACGATACTATAAAAAAAAATTAAAAATTAAAAAATAAAAGTATTTTTTTTTCAAAACACGTTTAGTGTGATGAGTCGATCGACCCACCATACATACGCTCATAAGATTTTCAATATAGTTTAGGTCAGTGTGAGCTTGTTTATACATATTTGAATTTCAATTTTTGTGACAGTATAGAATTCTTAAGCATCCTGTGTATGTTTGTTAGCAAAATCCATTTTGTCAATTTTTTGCAAAATGACGACAAGTATTAAAATTCAATCACTTATAACTCAGTAGTGTTGAATTTTGGCAAAAAGGTCTCTATACATGAAATGTTGAGAAGCCTAAAGTTCATCTAAGTAAAATATAAAAAATATATATTTTTGCTTGAAAACAAGCGATGTATCAGTTCGATCGTACCCCCATACTAGCCATTTTGAGACTTTCGGAAGAGTTAACGCTGTTAACTGTTTGGTTTCGAAGATAAAAATTTAAATTTTGAGTATCGCATAGAACTAACGTGCAGCCCCTATACGTTATGTTTAAAAAAAATATATAAAATTTTTTTTCAAAATGGCGGCTAATGTAAAAATTCAAAGTGTCATAACTTTGCTAAATGAAATCCTACTAAAAAATGTTTAATGCAAAAAGTGTTTGGAATTTTAATTTGCATATAAAAGCAATTTTTAATTATTTTTTTTTTAATAAAAACCGAGTCTTACCATATATTGACCGAGACCTCGAACGAGCTTTTATGCGACTCTGCATATAGTTAACGCTCGTATGAGGCTTCTATTCAAGAAATCGACTTGAATTTTTTATACAAAATAGAGCTTTCGACTATACTTACGATACTATAAAAAAAAATTAAAAATTAAAAAATAAAAGTATTTTTTTTTCAAAACACGTTTAGTGTGATGAGTCGATCGACCCACCATACATACGCTCATAAGATTTTCAATATAGTTTAGGTCAGTGTGAGCTTAATTATACATATTTGAATTTCAATTTTTGTGACAGTATAGAATTCTTAAGCATCCTGTGTATGTTTGTTAGCAAAATCCATTTTGTCAATTTTTTGCAAAATGACGACAAGTATTAAAATTCAATCACTTATAACTCAGTAGTGTTGAATTTTGGCAAAAAGGTCTCTATACATGAAATGTTGAGAAGCCTAAAGTTCATCTAAGTAAAATATAAAAAATATATAATTTTGCTTGAAAACAAGCGATGTATCAGTTCGATCGTACCCCCATACTAGCCATTTTGAGACTTTCGGAAGAGTTAACGCTCTTAACTGTTTGGTTTCGAAGATAAAAATTTAAATTTTGAGTATCGCATAGAACTAACGTGCAGCCCCTATACGTTATGTTTAAAAAAAATATATAAAAATTTTTTTAAAAATGGCGGCTAATGTAAAAATTCAAAGTGTCATAACTTTGCTAAATGAAATCCTACTAAAAAATGTTAAATGCAAAAAGTGTTTGGAATTTTAATTTGCATATAAAAGCAATTTTTAATTATTTTTTTTTTAATAAAAACCGAGTCTTACCATATATTGACCGAGACCTCGAACGAGCTTTTATGCGACTCTGCATATAGTTAACGCTCGTATGAGGCTTCTATTCAAGAAATCGACTTGAATTTTTTATACAAAATAGAGCTTTCGACTATACTTACGATACTATAAAAAAAAAATTAAAAATTAAAAAATAAAAGTATTTTTTTTTCAAAACACGTTTAGTGTGATGAGTCGATCGACCCACCATACATACGCTCATAAGATTTTCAATATAGTTTAGGTCAGTGTGAGCTTATTTATACATATTTGAATTTCAATTTTTGTGACAGTATAGAATTCTTAAGCATCCTGTGTATGTTTGTTAGCAAAATCCATTTTGTCAATTTTTTGCAAAATGACGACAAGTATTAAAATTCAATCACTTATAACTCAGTAGTGTTGAATTTTGGCAAAAAGGTCTCTATACATGAAATGTTGAGAAGCCTAAAGTTCATTTAAGTAAAATATAAAAAATATATAATTTTGCTTGAAAACAAGCGATGTATCAGTTCGATCGTACCCCCATACTAGCCATTTTGAGACTTTCGGAAGAGTTAACGCTCTTAACTGTTTGGTTTCGAAGATAAAAATTTAAATTTTGAGTATCGCATAGAACTAACGTGCAGCCCCTATACGTTATGTTTAAAAAAAATATATAAAATTTTTTTTAAAAATGGCGGCTAATGTAAAAATTCAAAGTGTCATAACTTTGCTAAATGAAATCCTACTAAAAAATGTTAAATGCAAAAAGTGTTTGGAATTTTAATTTGCATATAAAAGCAATTTTTAATTATTTTTTTTTTAATAAAAACCGAGTCTTACCATATATTGACCGAGACCTCGAACGAGCTTTTATGCGACTCTGCATATAGTTAACGCTCGTATGAGGCTTCTATTCAAGAAATCGACTTGAATTTTTTATACAAAATAGAGCTTTCGACTATACTTACGATACTATAAAAAAAAATTAAAAATTAAAAAATAAAAGTATTTTTTTTTCAAAACACGTTTAGTGTGATGAGTCGATCGACCCACCATACATACGCTCATAAGATTTTCAATATAGTTTAGGTCAGTGTGAGCTTGTTTATACATATTTGAATTTCAATTTTTGTGACAGTATAGAATTCTTAAGCATCCTGTGTATGTTTGTTAGCAAAATCCATTTTGTCAATTTTTTGCAAAATGACGACAAGTATTAAAATTCAATCACTTATAACTCAGTAGTGTTGAATTTTGGCAAAAAGGTCTCTATACATGAAATGTTGAGAAGCCTAAAGTTCATCTAAGTAAAATATAAAAAATATATATTTTTGCTTGAAAACAAGCGATGTATCAGTTCGATCGTACCCCCATACTAGCCATTTTGAGACTTTCGGAAGAGTTAACGCTGTTAACTGTTTGGTTTCGAAGATAAAAATTTAAATTTTGAGTATCGCATAGAACTAACGTGCAGCCCCTATACGTTATGTTTAAAAAAAATATATAAAATTTTTTTTCAAAATGGCGGCTAATGTAAAAATTCAAAGTGTCATAACTTTGCTAAATGAAATCCTACTAAAAAATGTTTAATGCAAAAAGTGTTTGGAATTTTAATTTGCATATAAAAGCAATTTTTAATTATTTTTTTTTTAATAAAAACCGAGTCTTACCATATATTGACCGAGACCTCGAACGAGCTTTTATGCGACTCTGCATATAGTTAACGCTCGTATGAGGCTTCTATTCAAGAAATCGACTTGAATTTTTTATACAAAATAGAGCTTTCGACTATACTTACGATACTATAAAAAAAAATTAAAAATTAAAAAATAAAAGTATTTTTTTTTCAAAACACGTTTAGTGTGATGAGTCGATCGACCCACCATACATACGCTCATAAGATTTTCAATATAGTTTAGGTCAGTGTGAGCTTAATTATACATATTTGAATTTCAATTTTTGTGACAGTATAGAATTCTTAAGCATCCTGTGTATGTTTGTTAGCAAAATCCATTTTGTCAATTTTTTGCAAAATGACGACAAGTATTAAAATTCAATCACTTATAACTCAGTAGTGTTGAATTTTGGCAAAAAGGTCTCTATACATGAAATGTTGAGAAGCCTAAAGTTCATCTAAGTAAAATATAAAAAATATATAATTTTGCTTGAAAACAAGCGATGTATCAGTTCGATCGTACCCCCATACTAGCCATTTTGAGACTTTCGGAAGAGTTAACGCTCTTAACTGTTTGGTTTCGAAGATAAAAATTTAAATTTTGAGTATCGCATAGAACTAACGTGCAGCCCCTATACGTTATGTTTAAAAAAAATATATAAAAATTTTTTTAAAAATGGCGGCTAATGTAAAAATTCAAAGTGTCATAACTTTGCTAAATGAAATCCTACTAAAAAATGTTAAATGCAAAAAGTGTTTGGAATTTTAATTTGCATATAAAAGCAATTTTTAATTATTTTTTTTTTAATAAAAACCGAGTCTTACCATATATTGACCGAGACCTCGAACGAGCTTTTATGCGACTCTGCATATAGTTAACGCTCGTATGAGGCTTCTATTCAAGAAATCGACTTGAATTTTTTATACAAAATAGAGCTTTCGACTATACTTACGATACTATAAAAAAAAAATTAAAAATTAAAAAATAAAAGTATTTTTTTTTCAAAACACGTTTAGTGTGATGAGTCGATCGACCCACCATACATACGCTCATAAGATTTTCAATATAGTTTAGGTCAGTGTGAGCTTATTTATACATATTTGAATTTCAATTTTTGTGACAGTATAGAATTCTTAAGCATCCTGTGTATGTTTGTTAGCAAAATCCATTTTGTCAATTTTTTGCAAAATGACGACAAGTATTAAAATTCAATCACTTATAACTCAGTAGTGTTGAATTTTGGCAAAAAGGTCTCTATACATGAAATGTTGAGAAGCCTAAAGTTCATTTAAGTAAAATATAAAAAATATATAATTTTGCTTGAAAACAAGCGATGTATCAGTTCGATCGTACCCCCATACTAGCCATTTTGAGACTTTCGGAAGAGTTAACGCTCTTAACTGTTTGGTTTCGAAGATAAAAATTTAAATTTTGAGTATCGCATAGAACTAACGTGCAGCCCCTATACGTTATGTTTAAAAAAAATATATAAAATTTTTTTTAAAAATGGCGGCTAATGTAAAAATTCAAAGTGTCATAACTTTGCTAAATGAAATCCTACTAAAAAATGTTAAATGCAAAAAGTGTTTGGAATTTTAATTTGCATATAAAAGCAATTTTTAATTATTTTTTTTTTAATAAAAACCGAGTCTTACCATATATTGACCGAGACCTCGAACGAGCTTTTATGCGACTCTGCATATAGTTAACGCTCGTATGAGGCTTCTATTCAAGAAATCGACTTGAATTTTTTATACAAAATAGAGCTTTCGACTATACTTACGATACTATAAAAAAAAATTAAAAATTAAAAAATAAAAGTATTTTTTTTTCAAAACACGTTTAGTGTGATGAGTCGATCGACCCACCATACATACGCTCATAAGATTTTCAATATAGTTTAGGTCAGTGTGAGCTTGTTTATACATATTTGAATTTCAATTTTTGTGACAGTATAGAATTCTTAAGCATCCTGTGTATGTTTGTTAGCAAAATCCATTTTGTCAATTTTTTGCAAAATGACGACAAGTATTAAAATTCAATCACTTATAACTCAGTAGTGTTTAATTTTGGCAAAAAGGTCTTTATACATGAAATGTTGAGAAGCCTAAAGTTCATCTAAGTAAAATATAAAAAATATATATTTTTGCTTGAAAACAAGCGATGTATCAGTTCGATCGTACCCCCATACTAGCCATTTTGAGACTTTCGGAAGAGTTAACGCTCTTAACTGTTTGGTTTCGAAGATAAAAATTTAAATTTTGAGTATCGCATAGAACTAACGTGCAGCCCCTATACGTTATGTTTAAAAAAAATATATAAAATTTTTTTTCAAAATGGCGGCTAATGTAAAAATTCAAAGTGTCATTACTTTGCTAAATGAAATCCTACTAAAAAATGTTTAATGCAAAAAGTGTTTGGAATTTTAATTTGCATATAAAAGCAATTTTTAATTATTTTTTTTTTAATAAAAACCGAGTCTTACCATATATTGACCGAGACCTCGAACGAGCTTTTATGCGACTCTGCATATAGTTAACGCTCGTATGAGGCTTCTATTTAAGAAATCGACTTGAATTTTTTATACAAAATAGAGCTTTCGACTATACTTACGATACTATAAAAAAAAATTAAAAATTAAAAAATAAAAGTATTTTTTTTTCAAAACACGTTTAGTGTGATGAGTCGATCGACCCACCATACATACGCTCATAAGATTTTCAATATAGTTTAGGTCAGTGTGAGCTTATTTATACATATTTGAATTTCAATTTTTGTGACAGTATAGAATTCTTAAGCATCCTGTGTATGTTTGTTAGCAAAATCCATTTTGTCAATTTTTTGCAAAATGACGACAAGTATTAAAATTCAATCACTTATAACTCAGTAGTGTTGAATTTTGGCAAAAAGGTCTCTATACATGAAATGTTGAGAAGCCTAAAGTTCATCTAAGTAAAATATAAAAAATATATATTTTTGCTTGAAAACAAGCGATGTATCAGTTCGATCGTACCCCCATACTAGCCATTTTGAGACTTTCGGAAGAGTTAACGCTCTTAACTGTTTGGTTTCTAAGATAAAAATTTGAATTTTGAGTATCGCATAGAACTAACGTGCAGCCCCTATAGGTTATGTTTAAAAAAAATATATAAAAATTTTTTTAAAAATGGCGGCTAATGTAAAAATTCAAAGTGTCATAACTTTGCTAAATGAAATCCTACTAAAAAATGTTTAATGCAAAAAGTGTTTGGAATTTTAATTTGCATATAAAAGCAATTTTTAATTATTTTTTTTTTAATAAAAACCGAGTCTTACCATATATTGACCGAGACCTCGAACGAGCTTTTATGCGACTCTGCATATAGTTAACGCTCGTATGAGGCTTCTATTCAAGAAATCGACTTGAATTTTTTATACAAAATAGAGCTTTCGACTATACTTACGATACTATAAAAAAAAATTAAAAATTAAAAAATAAAAGTATTTTTTTTTCAAAACACGTTTAGTGTGATGAGTCGATCGACCCACCATACATACGCTCATAAGATTTTCAATATAGTTTAGGTCAGTGTGAGCTTGTTTATACATATTTGAATTTCAATTTTTGTGACAGTATAGAATTCTTAAGCATCCTGTGTATGTTTGTTAGCAAAATCCATTTTGTCAATTTTTTGCAAAATGACGACAAGTATTAAAATTCAATCACTTATAACTTAGTAGTGTTTAATTTTGGCAAAAAGGTCTTTATACATGAAATGTTGAGAAGCCTAAAGTTCATCTAAGTAAAATATAAAAAATATATATTTTTGCTTGAAAACAAGCGATGTATCAGTTCGATCGTACCCCCATACTAGCCATTTTGAGACTTTCGGAAGAGTTAACGCTCTTAACTGTTTGGTTTCGAAGATAAAAATTTAAATTTTGAGTATCGCATAGAACTAACGTGCAGCCCCTATACGTTATGTTTAAAAAAAATATATAAAATTTTTTTTCAAAATGGCGGCTAATGTAAAAATTCAAAGTGTCATTACTTTGCTAAATGAAATCCTACTAAAAAATGTTTAATGCAAAAAGTGTTTGGAATTTTAATTTGCATATAAAAGCAATTTTTAATTATTTTTTTTTTAATAAAAACCGAGTCTTACCATATATTGACCGAGACCTCGAACGAGCTTTTATGCGACTCTGCATATAGTTAACGCTCGTATGAGGCTTCTATTTAAGAAATCGACTTGAATTTTTTATACAAAATAGAGCTTTCGACTATACTTACGATACTATAAAAAAAAATTAAAAATTAAAAAATAAAAGTATTTTTTTTTCAAAACACGTTTAGTGTGATGAGTCGATCGACCCACCATACATACGCTCATAAGATTTTCAATATAGTTTAGGTCAGTGTGAGCTTATTTATACATATTTGAATTTCAATTTTTGTGACAGTATAGAATTCTTAAGCATCCTGTGTATGTTTGTTAGCAAAATCCATTTTGTCAATTTTTTGCAAAATGACGACAAGTATTAAAATTCAATCACTTATAACTCAGTAGTGTTGAATTTTGGCAAAAAGGTCTCTATACATGAAATGTTGAGAAGCCTAAAGTTCATCTAAGTAAAATATAAAAAATATATATTTTTGCTTGAAAACAAGCGATGTATCAGTTCGATCGTACCCCCATACTAGCCATTTTGAGACTTTCGGAAGAGTTAACGCTCTTAACTGTTTGGTTTCTAAGATAAAAATTTGAATTTTGAGTATCGCATAGAACTAACGTGCAGCCCCTATACGTTATGTTTAAAAAAAATATATAAAAATTTTTTTAAAAATGGCGGCTAATGTAAAAATTCAAAGTGTCATAACTTTGCTAAATGAAATCCTACTAAAAAATGTTTAATGCAAAAAGTGTTTGGAATTTTAATTTGCATATAAAAGCAATTTTTAATTATTTTTTTTTTAATAAAAACCGAGTCTTACCATATATTGACCGAGACCTCGAACGAGCTTTTATGCGACTCTGCATATAGTTAACGCTCGTATGAGGCTTCTATTCAAGAAATCGACTTGAATTTTTTATACAAAATAGAGCTTTCGACTATACTTACGATACTATAAAAAAAAATTAAAAATTAAAAAATAAAAGTATTTTTTTTTCAAAACACGTTTAGTGTGATGAGTCGATCGACCCACCATACATACGCTCATAAGATTTTCAATATAGTTTAGGTCAGTGTGAGCTTATTTATACATATTTGAATTTCAATTTTTGTGACAGTATAGAATTCTTAAGCATCCTGTGTATGTTTGTTAGCAAAATCCATTTTGTCAATTTTTTGCAAAATGACGACAAGTATTAAAATTCAATCACTTATAACTCAATAGTGTTGAATTTTGGCAAAAAGGTCTCTATACATGAAATGTTGAGAAGCCTAAAGTTCATCTAAGTAAAATATAAAAAATATATAATTTTGCTTGAAAACAAGCGATGTATCAGTTCGATCGTACCCCCATACTAGCCATTTTGAGACTTTCGGAAGAGTTAACGCTCTTAACTGTTTGGTTTCTAAGATAAAAATTTAAATTTTGAGTATCGCATAGTACTAACGTGCAGCCCCTATAGGTTATGTTTAAAAAAAATATATAAAATTTTTTTTCAAAATGGCGGCTAATGTAAAAATTCAAAGTGTCATAACTTTGCTAAATGAAATCCTACTAAAAAATGTTTAATGCAAAAAGTGTTTGGAATTTTAATTTGCATATAAAAGCAATTTTTAATTATTTTTTTTTTAATAAAAACCGAGTCTTACTATATATTGACCGAGACCTCGAACGAGCTTTTATGCGACTCTGCATATAGTTAACGCTCGTATGAGGCTTCTATTCAAGAAATCGACTTGAATTTTTTATACAAAATAGAGCTTTCGACTATACTTACGATACTATAAAAAAAAATTAAAAATTAAAAATTAAAAAATAAAAGTATTTTTTTTTCAAAACACGTTTAGTGTGATGAGTCGATCGACCCACCATACATACGCTCATAAGATTTTCAATATAGTTTAGGTCAGTGTGAGCTTATTTATACATATTTGAATTTCAATTTTTGTGACAGTATAGAATTCTTAAGCATCCTGTGTATGTTTGTTAGCAAAATCCATTTTGTCAATTTTTTGCAAAATGACGACAAGTATTAAAATTCAATCACTTATAACTCAGTAGTGTTGAATTTTGGCAAAAAGGTCTCTATACATGAAATGTTGAGAAGCCTAAAGTTCATCTAAGTAAAATATAAAAAATATATATTTTTGCTTGAAAACAAGCGATGTATCAGTTCGATCGTACCCCCATACTAGCCATTTTGAGACTTTCGGAAGAGTTAACGCTCTTAACTGTTTGGTTTCGAAGATAAAAATTTAAATTTTGAGTATCGCATAGAACTAACGTGCAGCCCCTATACGTTATGTTTAAAAAAAATATATAAAATTTTTTTTCAAAATGGCGGCTAATGTAAAAATTCAAAGTGTCATAACTTTGCTAAATGAAATCCTACTAAAAAATGTTTAATGCAAAAAGTGTTTGGAATTTTAATTTGCATATAAAAGCAATTTTTAATTATTTTTTTTTTAATAAAAACCGAGTCTTACCATATATTGACCGAGACCTCGAACGAGCTTTTATGCGACTCTGCATATAGTTAACGCTCGTATGAGGCTTCTATTCAAGAAATCGACTTGAATTTTTTATACAAAATAGAGCTTTCGACTATACTTACGATACTATAAAAAAAAATTAAAAATTAAAAAATAAAAGTATTTTTTTTTCAAAACACGTTTAGTGTGATGAGTCGATCGACCCACCATACATACGCTCATAAGATTTTCAATATAGTTTAGGTCAGTGTGAGCTTATTTATACATATTTGAATTTCAATTTTTGTGACAGTATAGAATTCTTAAGCATCCTGTGTATGTTTGTTAGCAAAATCCATTTTGTCAATTTTTTGCAAAATGACGACAAGTATTAAAATTCAATCACTTATAACTCAGTAGTGTTGGATTTTGTCAAAAAGGTCTCTATACATGAAATGTTGAGAAGCCTAAAGTTCATCTAAGTAAAATATAAAAAATATATATTTTTGCTTGAAAACAAGCGATGTATCAGTTCGATCGTACCCCCATACTAGCCATTTTGAGACTTTCGGAAGAGTTAACGCTCTTAACTGTTTGGTTTCGAAGATAAAAATTTAAATTTTGAGTATCGCATAGAACTAACGTGCAGCCCCTATACGTTATGTTTAAAAAAAATATATAAAATTTTTTTTAAAAATGGCGGCTAATGTAAAAATTCAAAGTGTCATAACTTTGCTAAATGAAATCCTACTAAAAAATGTTTAATGCAAAAAGTGTTTGGAATTTTAATTTGCATATAAAAGCAATTTTTAATTATTTTTTTTTTAATAAAAACCGAGTCTTACCATATATTGACCGAGACCTCGAACGAGCTTTTATGCGACTCTGCATATAGTTAACGCTCGTATGAGGCTTCTATTCAAGAAATCGACTTGAATTTTTTATACAAAATAGAGCTTTCGACTATACTTACGATACTATAAAAAAAAATTAAAAATTAAAAAATAAAAGTATTTTTTTTTCAAAACACGTTTAGTGTGATGAGTCGATCGACCCACCATACATACGCTCATAAGATTTTCAATATAGTTTAGGTCAGTGTGAGCTTATTTATACATATTTGAATTTCAATTTTTGTGACAGTATAGAATTCTTAAGCATCCTGTGTATGTTTGTTAGCAAAATCCATTTTGTCAATTTTTTGCAAAATGACGACAAGTATTAAAATTCAATCACTTATAACTCAGTAGTGTTGAATTTTGGCAAAAAGGTCTCTATACATGAAATGTTGAGAAGCCTAAAGTTCATCTAAGTAAAATATAAAAAATATATAATTTTGCTTGAAAACAAGCGATGTATCAGTTCGATCGTACCCCCATACTAGCCATTTTGAGACTTTCGGAAGAGTTAACGCTCTTAACTGTTTGGTTTCTAAGATAAAAATTTGAATTTTGAGTATCGCATAGAACTAACGTGCAGCCCCTATACGTTATGTTTAAAAAAAATATATAAAAATTTTTTTCAAAATGGCGGCTAATGTAAAAATTCAAAGTGTCATAACTTTGCTAAATGAAATCCTACTAAAAAATGTTTAATGCAAAAAGTGTTTGGAATTTTAATTTGCATATAAAAGCAATTTTTAATTATTTTTTTTTTAATAAAAACCGAGTCTTACCATATATTGACCGAGACCTCGAACGAGCTTTTATGCGACTCTGCATATAGTTAACGCTCGTATGAGGCTTCTATTCAAGAAATCGACTTGAATTTTTTATACAAAATAGAGCTTTCGACTATACTTACGATACTATGAAAAAAAATTAAAAATTAAAAAATAAAAGTATTTTTTTTTCAAAACACGTTTAGTGTGATGAGTCGATCGACCCACCATACATACGCTCATAAGATTTTCAATATAGTTTAGGTCAGTGTGAGCTTATTTATACATATTTGAATTTCAATTTTTGTGATAGTATAGAATTCTTAAGCATCCTGTGTATGTTTGTTAGCAAAATCCATTTTGTCAATTTTTTGCAAAATGACGACAAGTATTAAAATTCAATCACTTATAACTCAGTAGTGTTGAATTTTGGCAAAAAGGTCTCTATACATGAAATGTTGAGAAACCTAAAGTTCATCTAAGTAAAATATAAAAAATATATATTTTTGCTTGAAAACAAGCGATGTATCAGTTCGATCGTACCCCCATACTAGCCATTTTGAGACTTTCGGAAGAGTTAACGCTCTTAACTGTTTGGTTTCGAAGATAAAAATTTAAATTTTGAGTATCGCATAGAACTAACGTGCAGCCCCTATACGTTATGTTTAAAAAAAATATATAAAATTTTTTTTCAAAATGGCGGCTAATGTAAAAATTCAAAGTGTCATAACTTTGCTAAATGAACTCCTACTAAAAAATGTTTAATGCAAAAAGTGTTTGGAATTTTAATTTGCATATAAAAGCAATTTTTAATTATTTTTTTTTTAATAAAAACCGAAACTTACCATATATTGACCTAGACCTCGAACGAGCTTTTATGCGACTCTGCATATAGTTAACGCTCGTATGAGGCTTCTATTCAAGAAATCGACTTGAATTTTTTATACAAAATAGAGCTTTCGACTATACTTACGATACTATAAAAAAAAATTAAAAATTAAAAAATAAAAGTATTTTTTTTTCAAAACACGTTTAGTGTGATGAGTCGATCGACCCACCATACATACGCTCATAAGATTTTCAATATAGTTTAGGTCAGTGTGAGCTTATTTATACATATTTGAATTTCAATTTTTGTGACAGTATAGAATTCTTAAGCATCCTGTGTATGTTTGTTAGCAAAATCCATTTTGTCAATTTTTTGCAAAATGACGACAAGTATTAAAATTCAATCACTTATAACTCAGTAGTGTTGAATTTTGGCAAAAAGGTCTCTATACATGAAATGTTGAGAAGCCTAAAGTTCATCTAAGTAAAATATAAAAAATATATAATTTTGCTTGAAAACAAGCGATGTATCAGTTCGATCGTACCCCCATACTAGCCATTTTGAGACTTTCGGAAGAGTTAACGCTCTTAACTGTTTGGTTTCTAAGATAAAAATTTGAATTTTGAGTATCGCATAGAACTAACGTGCAGCCCCTATACGTTATGTTTAAAAAAAATATATAAAAATTTTTTTTAAAATGGCGGCTAATGTAAAAATTCAAAGTGGCATAACTTTGCTAAATAAAATCCTACTAAAAAATGTTTAATGCAAAAAGTGTTTGGAATTTTAATTTGCATATAAAAGCAATTTTTAATTATTTTTTTTTTAATAAAAACCGAGTCTTACCATATATTGACCGAGACCTCGAACGAGCTTTTATGCGACTCTGTATATAGTTAACGCTCGTATGAGGCTTCTATTCAAGAAATCGACTTGAATTTTTTATACAAAATAGAGCTTTCGACTATACTTACGATACTATAAAAAAAAATTAAAAATTAAAAAATAAAAGTATTTTTTTTTCAAAACACGTTTAGTGTGATGAGTCGATCGACCCACCATACATACGCTCATAAGATTTTCAATATAGTTTAGGTCAGTGTGAGCTTATTTATACATATTTGAATTTCAATTTTTGTGACAGTATAGAATTCTTAAGCATCCTGTGTATGTTTGTTAGCAAAATCCATTTTGTCAATTTTTTGCAAAATGACGACAAGTATTAAAATTCAATCACTTATAACTCAGTAGTGTTGAATTTTGGCAAAAAGGTCTCTATACATGAAATGTTGAGAAGCCTAAAGTTCATCTAAGTAAAATATAAAAAATATATAATTTTGCTTGAAAACAAGCGATGTATCAGTTCGATCGTACCCCCATACTAGCCATTTTGAGACTTTCGGAAGAGTTAACGCTCTTAACTGTTTGGTTTTGAAGATAAAAATTTAAATTTTGAGTATCGCATAGAACTAACGTGCAGCCCCTATACGTTATGTTTAAAAAAAATATATAAAATTTTTTTTTAAAATGGCGGCTAATGTAAAAATTCAAAGTGGCATAACTTTGCTAAATAAAATCCTACTAAAAAATGTTTAATGCAAAAAGTGTTTGGAATTTTAATTTGCATATAAAAGCAATTTTTAATTATTTTTTTTTTAATAAAAACCGAGTCTTACCATATATTGACCGAGACCTCGAACGAGCTTTTATGCGACTCTGTATATAGTTAACGCTCGTATGAGGCTTCTATTCAAGAAATCGACTTGAATTTTTTATACAAAATAGAGCTTTCGACTATACTTACGATACTATGAAAAAAAATTAAAAATTAAAAAATAAAAGTATTTTTTTTTCAAAACACGTTTAGTGTGATGAGTCGATCGACCCACCATACATACGCTCATAAGATTTTCAATATAGTTTAGGTCAGTGTGAGCTTATTTATACATATTTGAATTTCAATTTTTGTGACAGTATAGAATTCTTAAGCATCCTGTGTATGTTTGTTAGCAAAATCCATTTTGTCAATTTTTTGCAAAATGACGACAAGTATTAAAATTCAATCACTTATAACTCAGTAGTGTTGAATTTTGGCAAAAAGGTCTCTATACATGAAATGTTGAGAAGCCTAAAGTTCATCTAAGTAAAATATAAAAAATATATAATTTTGCTTGAAAACAAGCGATGTATCAGTTCGATCGTACCCCCATACTAGCCATTTTGAGACTTTCGGAAGAGTTAACGCTCTTAACTGTTTGGTTTCGAAGATAAAAATTTAAATTTTAAGTATCGCATAGAACTAACGTGCAGCCCCTATACGTTATGTTTAAAAAAAATATATAAAAAATTTTTTTAAAATGGCGGCTAATGTAAAAATTCAAAGTGGCATAACTTTGCTAAATAAAATCCTACTAAAAAATGTTTCCTGCAAAAAGTGTTTGGAATTTTAATTTGCATATAAAAGCAATTTTTAATTATTTTTTTTTTAATAAAAACCGAAACTTACCATATATTGACCTAGACCTCGAACGAGCTTTTATGCGACTCTGCATATAGTTAACGCTCGTATGAGGCTTCTATTCAAGAAATCGACTTGAATTTTTTATACAAAATAGAGCTTTCGACTATACTTACGATACTATAAAAAAAAATTAAAAATTAAAAAATAAAAGTATTTTTTTTTCAAAACACGTTTAGTGTGATGAGTCGATCGACCCACCATACATACGCTCATAAGATTTTCAATATAGTTTAGGTCAGTGTGAGCTTATTTATACATATTTGAATTTCAATTTTTGTGACAGTATAGAATTCTTAAGCATCCTGTGTATGTTTGTTAGCAAAATCCATTTTGTCAATTTTTTGCAAAATGACGACAAGTATTAAAATTCAATCACTTATAACTCAGTAGTGTTGAATTTTGGCAAAAAGGTCTCTATACATGAAATGTTGAGAAGCCTAAAGTTCATCTAAGTAAAATATAAAAAATATATAATTTTGCTTGAAAACAAGCGATGTATCAGTTCGATCGTACCCCCATACTAGCCATTTTGAGACTTTCGGAAGAGTTAACGCTCTTAACTGTTTGGTTTCTAAGATAAAAATTTGAATTTTGAGTATCGCATAGAACTAACGTGCAGCCCCTATACGTTATGTTTAAAAAAAATATATAAAAATTTTTTTTAAAATGGCGGCTAATGTAAAAATTCAAAGTGGCATAACTTTGCTAAATAAAATCCTACTAAAAAATGTTTAATGCAAAAAGTGTTTGGAATTTTAATTTGCATATAAAAGCAATTTTTAATTATTTTTTTTTTAATAAAAACCGAGTCTTACCATATATTGACCGAGACCTCGAACGAGCTTTTATGCGACTCTGTATATAGTTAACGCTCGTATGAGGCTTCTATTCAAGAAATCGACTTGAATTTTTTATACAAAATAGAGCTTTCGACTATACTTACGATACTATAAAAAAAAATTAAAAATTAAAAAATAAAAGTATTTTTTTTTCAAAACACGTTTAGTGTGATGAGTCGATCGACCCACCATACATACGCTCATAAGATTTTCAATATAGTTTAGGTCAGTGTGAGCTTATTTATACATATTTGAATTTCAATTTTTGTGACAGTATAGAATTCTTAAGCATCCTGTGTATGTTTGTTAGCAAAATCCATTTTGTCAATTTTTTGCAAAATGACGACAAGTATTAAAATTCAATCACTTATAACTCAGTAGTGTTGAATTTTGGCAAAAAGGTCTCTATACATGAAATGTTGAGAAGCCTAAAGTTCATCTAAGTAAAATATAAAAAATATATAATTTTGCTTGAAAACAAGCGATGTATCAGTTCGATCGTACCCCCATACTAGCCATTTTGAGACTTTCGGAAGAGTTAACGCTCTTAACTGTTTGGTTTTGAAGATAAAAATTTAAATTTTGAGTATCGCATAGAACTAACGTGCAGCCCCTATACGTTATGTTTAAAAAAAATATATAAAATTTTTTTTTAAAATGGCGGCTAATGTAAAAATTCAAAGTGGCATAACTTTGCTAAATAAAATCCTACTAAAAAATGTTTAATGCAAAAAGTGTTTGGAATTTTAATTTGCATATAAAAGCAATTTTTAATTATTTTTTTTTTAATAAAAACCGAGTCTTACCATATATTGACCGAGACCTCGAACGAGCTTTTATGCGACTCTGTATATAGTTAACGCTCGTATGAGGCTTCTATTCAAGAAATCGACTTGAATTTTTTATACAAAATAGAGCTTTCGACTATACTTACGATACTATGAAAAAAAATTAAAAATTAAAAAATAAAAGTATTTTTTTTTCAAAACACGTTTAGTGTGATGAGTCGATCGACCCACCATACATACGCTCATAAGATTTTCAATATAGTTTAGGTCAGTGTGAGCTTATTTATACATATTTGAATTTCAATTTTTGTGACAGTATAGAATTCTTAAGCATCCTGTGTATGTTTGTTAGCAAAATCCATTTTGTCAATTTTTTGCAAAATGACGACAAGTATTAAAATTCAATCACTTATAACTCAGTAGTGTTGAATTTTGGCAAAAAGGTCTCTATACATGAAATGTTGAAAAGCCTAAAGTTCATCTAAGTAAAATATAAAAAATATATATTTTTGCTTGAAAACAAGCGATGTATCAGTTCGATCGTACCCCCATACTAGCCATTTTGAGACTTTCGGAAGAGTTAACGCTCTTAACTGTTTGGTTTCTAAAATAAAAATTTAAATTTTGAGTATCGCATAGAACTAACGTGCAGCCCCTATACGTTATGTTTAAAAAAAATATATAAAATTTTTTTTCAAAATGGCGGCTAATGTAAAAATTCAAAGTGTCATAACTTTGCTAAATGAAATCCTACTAAAAAATGTTTAATGCAAAAAGTGTTTGGAATTTTAATTTGCATATAAAAGCAATTTTTAATTATTTTTTTTTTAATAAAAACCGAGTCTTACCATATATTGACCGAGACCTCGAACGAGCTTTTATGCGACTCTGCATATAGTTAACGCTCGTATGAGGCTTCTATTCAAGAAATCGACTTGAATTTTTTATACAAAATAGAGCTTTCGACTATACTTACGATACTATAAAAAAAAATTAAAAATTAAAAATTAAAAAATAAAAGTATTTTTTTTTCAAAACACGTTTAGTGTGATGAGTCGATCGACCCACCATACATACGCTCATAAGATTTTCAATATAGTTTAGGTCAGTGTGAGCTTATTTATACATATTTGAATTTCAATTTTTGTGACAGTATAGAATTCTTAAGCATCCTGTGTATGTTTGTTAGCAAAATCCATTTTGTCAATTTTTTGCAAAATGACGACAAGTATTAAAATTCAATCACTTATAACTCAGTAGTGTTGAATTTTGGCAAAAAGGTCTCTATACATGAAATGTTGAGAAGCCTAAAGTTCATCTAAGTAAAATATAAAAAATATATATTTTTGTTTGAAAACAAGCGATGTATCAGTTCGATCGTACCCCCATACTAGCCATTTTGAGACTTTCGGAAGAGTTAACGCTCTTAACTGTTTGGTTTCAAAGATAAAAATTTAAATTTTGAGTATCGCATAAAACTAACGTGCAGCCCCTATACGTTATGTTTAAAAAAAATATATAAAATTTTTTTTTAAAATGGCGGCTAATGTAAAAATTCAAAGTGTCATAACTTTGCTAAATGAAATCCTACTAAAAAATGTTTAATGCAAAAAGTGTTTGGAATTTTAATTTGCATATAAAAGCAATTTTTAATTATTTTTTTTTTAATAAAAACCGAGTCTTACCATATATTGACCGAGACCTCGAACGAGCTTTTATGCGACTCTGCATATAGTTAACGCTCGTATGAGGCTTCTATTCAAGAAATCGACTTGAATTTTTTATACAAAATAGAGCTTTCGACTATACTTACGATACTATAAAAAAAAATTAAAAATTAAAAATTAAAAAATAAAAGTATTTTTTTTTCAAAACACGTTTAGTGTGATGAGTCGATCGACCCACCATACATACGCTCATAAGATTTTCAATATAGTTTAGGTCAGTGTGAGCTTATTTATACATATTTGCATTTCAATTTTTGTGACAGTATAGAATTCTTAAGCATCCTGTGTATGTTTGTTAGCAAAATCCATTTTGTCAATTTTTTGCAAAATGACGACAAGTATTAAAATTCAATCACTTATAACTCAGTAGTGTTGAATTTTGGCAAAAAGGTCTCTATACATGAAATGTTAAGAAGCCTAAAGTTCATCTAAGTAAAATATAAAAAATATATATTTTTGTGCAGCCCCTATAGGTTATGTTTAAAAAAAATATATAAAATTTTTTTTCAAAATGGCGGCTAATGTAAAAATTCAAAGTGTCATAACTTTGCTAAATGAAATCCTACTAAAAAATGTTTAATGCAAAAAGTGTTTGGAATTTTAATTTGCATATAAAAGCAATTTTTAATTATTTTTTTTTAATAAAAACCGAGTCTTACCATATATTGACCGAGACCTCGAACGAGCTTTTATGCGACTCTGCATATAGTTAACGCTCGTATGAGGCTTCTATTCAAGAAATCGACTTGAATTTTTTATACAAAATAGAGCTTTCGACTATACTTACGATACTATAAAAAAAAATTAAAAATTAAAAATTAAAAAATAAAAGTATTTTTTTTTCAAAACACGTTTAGTGTGATGAGTCGATCGACCCACCATACATACGCTCATAAGATTTTCAATATAGTTTAGGTCAGTGTGAGCTTATTTATACATATTTGAATTTCAATTTTTGTGACAGTATAGAATTCTTAAGCATCCTGTGTATGTTTGTTAGCAAAATCCATTTTGTCAATTTTTTGCAAAATGACGACAAGTATTAAAATTCAATCACTTATAACTCAGTAGTGTTGAATTTTGGCAAAAAGGTCTCTATACATGAAATGTTGAGAAGCCTAAAGTTCATCTAAGTAAAATATAAAAAATATATATTTTTGCTTGAAAACAAGCGATGTATCAGTTCGATCGTACCCCCATACTAGCCATTTTGAGACTTTCGGAAGAGTTAACGCTCTTAACTGTTTGGTTTCGAAGATAAAAATTTAAATTTTGAGTATCGCATAAAACTAACGTGCAGCCCCTATACGTTATGTTTAAAAAAAATATATAAAATTTTTTTTTAAAATGGCGGCTAATGTAAAAATTCAAAGTGTCATAACTTTGCTAAATGAAATCCTACTAAAAAATGTTTAATGCAAAAAGTGTTTGGAATTTTAATTTGCATATAAAAGCAATTTTTAATTATTTTTTTTTTAATAAAAACCGAGTCTTACCATATATTGACCGAGACCTCGAACGAGCTTTTATGCGACTCTGCATATAGTTAACGCTCGTATGAGGCTTCTATTCAAGAAATCGACTTGAATTTTTTATACAAAATAGAGCTTTTGACTATACTTACGATACTATAAAAAAAAATTAAAAATTAAAAATTAAAAAATAAAAGTATTTTTTTTTCAAAACACGTTTAGTGTGATGAGTCGATCGACCCACCATACATACGCTCATAAGATTTTCAATATAGTTTAGGTCAGTGTGAGCTTATTTATACATATTTGAATTTCAATTTTTGTGACAGTATAGAATTCTTAAGCATCCTGTGTATGTTTGTTAGCAAAATCCATTTTGTCAATTTTTTGCAAAATGACGACAAGTATTAAAATTCAATCACTTATAACTCAGTAGTGTTGAATTTTGGCAAAAAGGTCTCTATACATGAAATGTTAAGAAGCCTAAAGTTCATCTAAGTAAAATATAAAAAATATATATTTTTGCTTGAAAACAAGCGATGTATCAGTTCGATCGTACCCCCATACTAGCCATTTTGAGACTTTCGGAAGAGTTAACGCTCTTAACTGTTTGGTTTCGAAGATAAAAATTTAAATTTTGAGTATCGCATAGAACTAACGTGCAGCCCCTATACGTTATGTTTAAAAAAAATATATAAAATTTTTTTTCAAAATGGCGGCTAATGTAAAAATTCAAAGTGTCATAACTTTGCTAAATGAAATCCTACTAAAAAATGTTTAATGCAAAAAGTGTTTGGAATTTTAATTTGCATATAAAAGCAATTTTTAATTATTTTTTTTTAATAAAAACCGAGTCTTACCATATATTGACCGAGACCTCGAACGAGCTTTTATGCGACTCTGCATATAGTTAACGCTCGTATGAGGCTTCTATTCAAGAAATCGACTTGAATTTTTTATACAAAATAGAGCTTTCGACTATACTTACGATACTATAAAAAAAAATTAAAAATTAAAAATTAAAAAATAAAAGTATTTTTTTTTCAAAACACGTTTAGTGTGATGAGTCGATCGACCCACCATACATACGCTCATAAGATTTTCAATATAGTTTAGGTCAGTGTGAGCTTATTTATACATATTTGAATTTCAATTTTTGTGACAGTATAGAATTCTTAAGCATCCTGTGTATGTTTGTTAGCAAAATCCATTTTGTCAATTTTTTGCAAAATGACGACAAGTATTAAAATTCAATCACTTATAACTCAGTAGTGTTGAATTTTAGCAAAAAGGTCTCTATACATGAAATGTTGAGAAGCCTAAAGTTCATCTAAGTAAAATATAAAAAATATATAATTTTGCTTGAAAACAAGCGATGTATCAGTTCGATCGTACCCCCATACTAGCCATTTTGAGACTTTCGGAAGAGTTAACGCTCTTAACTGTTTGGTTTCGAAGATAAAAATTTAAATTTTGAGTATCGCATAGAACTAACGTGCAGCCCCTATACGTTATGTTTAAAAAAAATATATAAAATTTTTTTTCAAAATGGCGGCTAATGTAAAAATTCAAAGTGTCATAACTTTGCTAAATGAAATCCTACTAAAAAATGTTTAATGCAAAAAGTGTTTGGAATTTTAATTTGCATATAAAAGCAATTTTTAATTATTTTTTTTTTAATAAAAACCGAGTCTTACCATATATTGACCGAGACCTCGAACGAGCTTTTATGCGACTCTGCATATAGTTAACGCTCGTATGAGGCTTCTATTCAAGAAATCGACTTGAATTTTTTATACAAAATAGAGCTTTCGACTATACTTACGATACTATAAAAAAAAATTAAAAATTAAAAAATAAAAGTATTTTTTTTTCAAAACACGTTTAGTGTGATGAGTCGATCGACCCACCATACATACGCTCATAAGATTTTCAATATAGTTTAGGTCAGTGTGAGCTTATTTATACATATTTGAATTTCAATTTTTGTGACAGTATAGAATTCTTAAGCATCCTGTGTATGTTTGTTAGCAAAATCCATTTTGTCAATTTTTTGCAAAATGACGACAAGTATTAAAATTCAATCACTTATAACTCAGTAGTGTTGAATTTTGGCAAAAAGGTCTCTATACATGAAATGTTGAGAAGCCTAAAGTTCATCTAAGTAAAATATAAAAAATATATATTTTTGCTTGAAAACAAGCGATGTATCAGTTCGATCGTACCCCCATACTAGCCATTTTGAGACTTTCGGAAGAGTTAACGCTCTTAACTGTTTGGTTTCGAAGATAAAAATTTAAATTTTGAGTATCGCATAAAACTAACGTGCAGCCCCTATACGTTATGTTTAAAAAAAATATATAAAATTTTTTTTCAAAATGGCGGCTAATGTAAAAATTCAAAGTGGCATAACTTTGCTAAATGAAATCCTACTAAAAAATGTTTAATGCAAAAAGTGTTTGGAATTTTAATTTGCATATAAAAGCAATTTTTAATTATTTTTTTTTTAATAAAAACCGAGTCTTACCATATATTGACCGAGACCTCGAACGAGCTTTTATGCGACTCTGCATATAGTTAACGCTCGTATGAGGCTTCTATTCAAGAAATCGACTTGAATTTTTTATACAAATAGAGCTTTTGACTATACTTACGATACTATAAAAAAAAATTAAAAATTAAAAATTAAAAAATAAAAGTATTTTTTTTTCAAAACACGTTTAGTGTGATGAGTCGATCGACCCACCATACATACGCTCATAAGATTTTCAATATAGTTTAGGTCAGTGTGAGCTTATTTATACATATTTGAATTTCAATTTTTGTGACAGTATAGAATTCTTAAGCATCCTGTGTATGTTTGTTAGCAAAATCCATTTTGTCAATTTTTTGCAAAATGACGACAAGTATTAAAATTCAATCACTTATAACTCAGTAGTGTTGAATTTTGGCAAAAAGGTCTCTATACATGAAATGTTAAGAAGCCTAAAGTTCATCTAAGTAAAATATAAAAAATATATATTTTTGCTTGAAAACAAGCGATGTATCAGTTCGATCGTACCCCCATACTAGCCATTTTGAGACTTTCGGAAGAGTTAACGCTCTTAACTGTTTGGTTTCGAAGATAAAAATTTAAATTTTGAGTATCGCATAGAACTAACGTGCAGCCCCTATACGTTATGTTTAAAAAAAATATATAAAATTTTTTTTCAAAATGGCGGCTAATGTAAAAATTCAAAGTGTCATAACTTTGCTAAATGAAATCCTACTAAAAAATGTTTAATGCAAAAAGTGTTTGGAATTTTAATTTGCATATAAAAGCAATTTTTAATTATTTTTTTTTAATAAAAACCGAGTCTTACCATATATTGACCGAGACCTCGAACGAGCTTTTATGCGACTCTGCATATAGTTAACGCTCGTATGAGGCTTCTATTCAAGAAATCGACTTAAATTTTTTATACAAAATAGAGCTTTCGACTATACTTACGATACTATAAAAAAAAATTAAAAATTAAAAATTAAAAAATAAAAGTATTTTTTTTTCAAAACACGTTTAGTGTGATGAGTCGATCGACCCACCATACATACGCTCATAAGATTTTCAATATAGTTTAGGTCAGTGTGAGCTTATTTATACATATTTGAATTTCAATTTTTGTGACAGTATAGAATTCTTAAGCATCCTGTGTATGTTTGTTAGCAAAATCCATTTTGTCAATTTTTTGCAAAATGACGACAAGTATTAAAATTCAATCACTTATAACTCAGTAGTGTTGAATTTTAGCAAAAAGGTCTCTATACATGAAATGTTGAGAAGCCTAAAGTTCATCTAAGTAAAATATAAAAAATATATAATTTTGCTTGAAAACAAGCGATGTATCAGTTCGATCGTACCCCCATACTAGCCATTTTGAGACTTTCGGAAGAGTTAACGCTCTTAACTGTTTGGTTTCTAAGATAAAAATTTAAATTTTGAGTATCGCATAGAACTAACGTGCAGCCCCTATAGGTTATGTTTAAAAAAAATATATAAAATTTTTTTTCAAAATGGCGGCTAATGTAAAAATTCAAAGTGTCATAACTTTGCTAAATGAAATCCTACTAAAAAATGTTTAATGCAAAAAGTGTTTGGAATTTTAATTTGCATATAAAAGCAATTTTTAATTATTTTTTTTTTAATAAAAACCGAGTCTTACCATATATTGACCGAGACCTCGAACGAGCTTTTATGCGACTCTGCATATAGTTAACGCTCGTATGAGGCTTCTATTCAAGAAATCGACTTGAATTTTTTATACAAAATAGAGCTTTCGACTATACTTACGATACTATGAAAAAAAATTAAAAATTAAAAAATAAAAGTATTTTTTTTTCAAAACACGTTTAGTGTGATGGGTCGATCGACCCACCATACATACGCTCATAAGATTTTCAATATAGTTTAGGTCAGTGTGAGCTTATTTATACATATTTAAATTTCAATTTTTGTGACAGTATAGAATTCTTAAGCATCCTGTGTATGTTTGTTAGCAAAATCCATTTTGTCAATTTTTTGCAAAATGACGACAAGTATTAAAATTCAATCACTTATAACTCAGTAGTGTTGAATTTTGGCAAAAAGGTCTCTATACATGAAATGTTGAGAAGCCTAAAGTTCATCTAAGTAAAATATAAAAAATATATATTTTTGCTTGAAAACAAGCGATGTATCAGTTCGATCGTACCCCCATACTAGCCATTTTGAGACTTTCGGAAGAGTTAACGCTCTTAACTGTTTGGTTTCGAAGATAAAAATTTAAATTTTGAGTATCGCATAGAACTAACGTGCAGCCCCTATACGTTATGTTTAAAAAAAATATATAAAATTTTTTTTCAAAATGGCGGCTAATGTAAAAATTCAAAGTGTCATAACTTTGCTAAATGAAATCCTACTAAAAAATGTTTCTTGCAAAAAGTGTTTGGAATTTTAATTTGCATATAAAAGTAATTTTTAATTATTTTTTTTTTAATAAAAACCGAGTCTTACCATATATTGACCGAGACCTCGAACGAGCTTTTATGCGACTCTGCATATAGTTAACGCTCGTATGAGGCTTCTATTCAAGAAATCGACTTGTATTTTTTATACAAAATAGAGCTTTCGACTATACTTACGATACTATAAAAAAAAATTAAAAATTAAAAAATAAAAGTATTTTTTTTTCAAAACACGTTTAGTGTGATGAGTCGATCGACCCACCATACATACGCTCATAAGATTTTCAATATAGTTTAGGTCAGTGTGAGCTTATTTATACATATTTGAATTTCAATTTTTGTGACAGTATAGAATTCTTAAGCATCCTGTGTATGTTTGTTAGCAAAATCCATTTTGTCAATTTTTTGCAAAATGACGACAAGTATTAAAATTCAATCACTTATAACTCAGTAGTGTTGAATTTTGGCAAAAAGGTCTCTATACATGAAATGTTGAGAAGCCTAAAGTTCATCTAAGTAAAATATAAAAAATATATATTTTTGCTTGAAAACAAGCGATGTATCAGTTCGATCGTACCCCCATACTAGCCATTTTGAGACTTTCGGAAGAGTTAACGCTCTTAACTGTTTGGTTTAGAAGATAAAAATTTAAATTTTGAGTATCGCATAGAACTAACGTGCAGCCCCTATACGTTATGTTTAAAAAAAATATATAAAAATTTTTTTAAAAATGGCGGCTAATGTAAAAATTCAAAGTGTCATAACTTTGCTAAATGAAATCCTACTAAAAAATGTTTATTGCAAAAAGTGTTTGGAATTTTAATTTGCATATAAAAGCAATTTTTAATTATATTTTTTTTAATAAAAACCGAGTCTTACCATATATTGACCGAGACCTCGAACGAGCTTTTATGCGACTCTGCATATAGTTAACGCTCATATGAGGCTTCTATTCAAGAAATCGACTTGAATTTTTTATACAAAATAGAGCTTTCGACTATACTTACGATACTATAAAAAAAAAAAAAAATAAAAAAATAAAAGTATTTTTTTTTCAAAACACGTTTAGTGTGATGAGTCGATCGACACACCATACATACGCTCATAAGTTTTTCAATATAGTTTAGGTCAGTGTGAGCTTATTTATACATATTTGAATTTCAATTTTTGTGACAGTATAGAATTCTTAAGCATCCTGTGTATGTTTGTTAGCAAAATCCATTTTGTCAATTTTTTGCAAAATGACGACAAGTATTAAAATTCAATCACTTATAACTCAGTAGTGTTGAATTTTGGCAAAAAGGTCTCTATACATGAAATGTTGAGAAGCCTAAAGTTTATCTAAGTAAAATATAAAAAATATATATTTTTGCTTGAAAACAAGCGATGTATCAGTTCGATCGTACCCCCATACTAGCCATTTTGAGACTTTCGGAAGAGTTAACGCTCTTAACTGTTTGGTTTCGAAGATAAAAATTTAAATTTTGAGTATCGCATAGAACTAACGTGCAGCCCCTATACGTTATGTTTAAAAAAAATATATAAAATTTTTTTTCAAAATGGCGGCTAATGTAAAAATTCAAAGTGTCATAACTTTGCTAAATGAAATCCTACTAAAAAATGTTTAATGCAAAAAGTGTTTGGAATTTTAATTTGCATATAAAAGCAATTTTTAATTATTTTTTTTTTTAAAAAAACCGAGTCTTACCATATATTGACCGAGACCTCGAACGAGCTTTTATGCGACTCTGCATATAGTTAACGCTCGTATGAGGCTTCTATTCAAGAAATCGACTTGAATTTTTTATACAAAATAGAGCTTTCGACTATACTTACGATACTATAAAAAAAAATTAAAAATTAAAAATTAAAAAATAAAAGTATTTTTTTTTCAAAACACGTTTAGTGTGATGAGTCGATCGACCCACCATACATACGCTCATAAGATTTTCAATATAGTTTAGGTCAGTGTGAGCTTATTTATACATATTTGCATTTCAATTTTTGTGACAGTATAGAATTCTTAAGCATCCTGTGTATGTTTGTTAGCAAAATCCATTTTGTCAATTTTTTGCAAAATGACGACAAGTATTAAAATTCAATCACTTATAACTCAGTAGTGTTGAATTTTGGCAAAAAGGTCTCTATACATGAAATGTTAAGAAGCCTAAAGTTCATCTAAGTAAAATATAAAAAATATATAATTTTGCTTGAAAACAAGCGATGTATCAGTTCGATCGTACCCCCATACTAGCCATTTTGAGACTTTCGGAAGAGTTAACGCTCTTAACTGTTTGGTTTCTAAGATAAAAATTTAAATTTTGAGTATCGCATAGAACTAACGTGCAGCCCCTATAGGTTATGTTTAAAAAAAATATATAAAATTTTTTTTCAAAATGGCGGCTAATGTAAAAATTCAAAGTGTCATAACTTTGCTAAATGAAATCCTACTAAAAAATGTTTAATGCAAAAAGTGTTTGGAATTTTAATTTGCATATAAAAGCAATTTTTAATTATTTTTTTTTAATAAAAACCGAGTCTTACCATATATTGACCGAGACCTCGAACGAGCTTTTATGCGACTCTGCATATAGTTAACGCTCGTATGAGGCTTCTATTCAAGAAATCGACTTGAATTTTTTATACAAAATAGAGCTTTCGACTATACTTACGATACTATAAAAAAAAATTAAAAATTAAAAAATAAAAGTATTTTTTTTTCAAAACACGTTTAGTGTGATGAGTCGATCGACCCACCATACATACGCTCATAAGATTTTCAATATAGTTTAGGTCAGTGTGAGCTTATTTATACATATTTGAATTTCAATTTTTGTGACAGTATAGAATTCTTAAGCATCCTGTGTATGTTTGTTAGCAAAATCCATTTTGTCAATTTTTTGCAAAATGACGACAAGTATTAAAATTCAATCACTTATAACTCAGTAGTGTTGAATTTTGGCAAAAAGGTCTCTATACATGAAATGTTGAGAAGCCTAAAGTTTATCTAAGTAAAATATAAAAAATATATATTTTTGCTTGAAAACAAGCGATGTATCAGTTCGATCGTACCCCCATACTAGCCATTTTGAGACTTTCGGAAGAGTTAACGCTCTTAACTGTTTGGTTTCGAACATAAAAATTTAAATTTTGAGTATCGCATAGAACTAACGTGCAGCCCCTATACGTTATGTTTAAAAAAAATATATAAAATTTTTTTTCAAAATGGCGGCTAATGTAAAAATTCAAAGTGTCATAACTTTGCTAAATGAAATCCTACTAAAAAATGTTTGATGCAAAAAGTGTTTGGAATTTTAATTTGCATATAAAAGCAATTTTTAATTATATTTTTTTTAATAAAAACCGAGTCTTACCATATATTGACCGAGACCTCGAACGAGCTTTTATGCGACTCTGCATATAGTTAACGCTCGTATAAGGCTTCTATTAAAGAAATCGACTTGAATTTTTTATACAAAATAGAGCTTTCGACTATACTTACGATACTATAAAAAAAAATAAAAAATAAAAAAATAAAAGTATTTTTTTTTCAAAACACGTTTAGTGTGATGAGTCGATCGACACACCATACATACGCTCATAAGATTTTCAATATAGTTTAGGTCAGTGTGAGCTTATTTATACATATTTGAATTTCAATTTTTGTGACAGTATAGAATTCTTAAGCATCCTGTGTATGTTTGTTAGCAAAATCCATTTTGTCAATTTTTTGCAAAATGACGACAAGTATTAAAATTCAATCACTTATAACTCAGTAGTGTTGAATTTTGGCAAAAAGGTCTCTATACATGAAATGTTGAGAAGCCTAAAGTTCATCTAAGTAAAATATAAAAAATATATATTTTTGCTTGAAAACAAGCGATGTATCAGTTCGATCGTACCCCCATACTAGCCATTTTGAGACTTTCGGAAGAGTTAACGCTCTTAACTGTTTGGTTTCGAAGATAAAAATTTAAATTTTGAGTATCGCATAAAACTAACGTGCAGCCCCTATACGTTATGTTTAAAAAAAATATATAAAATTTTTTTTCAAAATGGCGGCTAATGTAAAAATTCAAAGTGTCATAACTTTGCTAAATGAAATCCTACTAAAAAATGTTTAATGCAAAAAGTGTTTGGAATTTTAATTTGCATATAAAAGCAATTTTTAATTATTTTTTTTTTAATAAAAACCGAGTCTTACCATATATTGACCGAGACCTCGAACGAGCTTTTATGCGACTCTGCATATAGTTAACGCTCGTATGAGGCTTCTATTCAAGAAATCGACTTGTATTTTTTATACAAAATAGAGCTTTCGACTATACTTACGATACTATAAAAAAAAATTAAAAATTAAAAAATAAAAGTATTTTTTTTTCAAAACACGTTTAGTGTGATGAGTCGATCGACCCACCATACATACGCTCATAAGATTTTTAATATAGTTTAGGTCAGTGTGAGCTTATTTATACATATTTGAATTTCAATTTTTGTGACAGTATAGAATTCTTAAGCATCCTGTGTATGTTTGTTAGCAAAATCCATTTTGTCAATTTTTTGCAAAATGACGACAAGTATTAAAATTCAATCACTTATAACTCAGTAGTGTTGAATTTTGGCAAAAAGGTCTCTATACATGAAATGTTGAGAAGCCTAAAGTTCATCTAAGTAAAATATAAAAAATATATATTTTTGCTTGAAAACAAGCGATGTATCAGTTCGATCGTACCCCCATACTAGCCATTTTGAGACTTTCGGAAGAGTTAACGCTCTTAACTGTTTGGTTTCGAACATAAAAATTTAAATTTTGAGTATCGCATAGAACTAACGTGCAGCCCCTATACGTTATGTTTAAAAAAAATATATAAAATTTTTTTTCAAAATGGCGGCTAATGTAAAAATTCAAAGTGTCATAACTTTGCTAAATGAAATCCTACTAAAAAATGTTTAATGCAAAAAGTGTTTGGAATTTTAATTTGCATATAAAAGCAATTTTTAAATATTTTTTTTTTAATAAAAACCGAGTCTTACCATATATTGACCGAGACCTCGAACGAGCTTTTATGCGACTCTGCATATAGTTAACGCTCGTATGAGGCTTCTATTCAAGAAATCGACTTGTATTTTTTATACAAAATAGAGCTTTCGACTATACTTACGATACTATAAAAAAAAATTAAAAATTAAAAAATAAAAGTATTTTTTTTTCAAAACACGTTTAGTGTGATGAGTCGATCGACCCACCATACATACGCTCATAAGATTTTCAATATAGTTTAGGTCAGTGTGAGCTTATTTATACATATTTGAATTTCAATTTTTGTGACAGTATAGAATTCTTAAGCATCCTGTGTATGTTTGTTAGCAAAATCCATTTTGTCAATTTTTTGCAAAATGACGACAAGTATTAAAATTCAATCACTTATAACTCAGTAGTGTTGAATTTTGGCAAAAAAGTCTTTATACATGAAATGTTGAGAAGCCTAAAGTTTATCTAAGTAAAATATAAAAAATATATATTTTTGCTTGAAAACAAGCGATGTATCAGTTCGATCGTACCCCCATACTAGCCATTTTGAGACTTTCGGAAGAGTTAACGCTCTTAACTGTTTGGTTTCGAAGATAAAAATTTAAATTTTGAGTATCGCATAGAACTAACGTGCAGCCCCTATACGTTATGTTTAAAAAAAATATATAAAATTTTTTTTCAAAATGGCGGCTAATGTAAAAATTCAAAGTGTCATAACTTTGCTAAATGAAATCCTACTAAAAAATGTTTATTGCAAAAAGTGTTTGGAATTTTAATTTGCATATAAAAGCAATTTTTAATTATATTTTTTTTAATAAAAACCGAGTCTTACCAGATATTGACCGAGACCTCGAACGAGCTTTTATGCGACTCTGCATATAGTTAACGCTCGTATGAGGCTTCTATTCAAGAAATCGACTTAAATTTTTTATACTAAATAGAGCTTTCGACTATACTTACGATACTATAAAAAAAAATAAAAAATAAAAAAATAAAAGTATTTTTTTTTCAAAACACGTTTAGTGTGAAGAGTCGATCGACACACCATACATACGCTCATAAGATTTTCAATATAGTTTAGGTCAGTGTGAGCTTATTTATACATATTTGAATTTTAATTTTTGTGACAGTATAGAATTCTTAAGCATCCTGTGTATGTTTGTTAGCAAAATCCATTTTGTCAATTTTTTGCAAAATGACGACAAGTATTAAAATTCAATCACTTATAACTCAGTAGTGTTGAATTTTGGCAAAAAGGTCTCTATACATGAAATGTTGAGAAGCCTAAAGTTCATCTAAGTAAAATATAAAAAATATATATTTTTGCTTGAAAACAAGCGATGTATCAGTTCGATCGTACCCCCATACTAGCCATTTTGAGACTTTCGGAAGAGTTAACGCTCTTAACTGTTTGGTTTCGAAGATAAAAATTTAAATTTTGAGTATCGCATAGAACTAACGTGCAGCCCCTATACGTTATGTTTAAAAAAAATATATAAAATTTTTTTTTAAAATGGCGGCTAATGTAAAAATTCAAAGTGTCATAACTTTGCTAAATAAAATCCTACTAAAAAATGTTTAATGCAAAAAGTGTTTGGAATTTTAATTTGCATATAAAAGCAATTTTTAATTATTTTTTTTTTAATAAAAACCGAGTCTTACCATATATTGACCGAGACCTCGAACGAGCTTTTATGCGACTCTGCATATAGTTAACGCTCGTATGAGGCTTCTATTCAAGAAATCGACTTGAATTTTTTATACAAAATAGAGCTTTTGACTATACTTACGATACTATAAAAAAAAATTAAAAATTAAAAATTAAAAAATAAAAGTATTTTTTTTTCAAAACACGTTTAGTGTGATGAGTCGATCGACCCACCATACATACGCTCATAAGATTTTCAATATAGTTTAGGTCAGTGTGAGCTTATTTATACATATTTGAATTTCAATTTTTGTGACAGTATAGAATTCTTAAGCATCCTGTGTATGTTTGTTAGCAAAATCCATTTTGTCAATTTTTTGCAAAATGACGACAAGTATTAAAATTCAATCACTTATAACTCAGTAGTGTTGAATTTTGGCAAAAAGGTCTCTATACATGAAATGTTAAGAAGCCTAAAGTTTATCTAAGTAAAATATAAAAAATATATAATTTTGCTTGAAAACAAGCGATGTATCAGTTCGATCGTACCCCCATACTAGCCATTTTGAGACTTTCGGAAGAGTTAACGCTCTTAACTGTTTGGTTTCTAAGATAAAAATTTAAATTTTGAGTATCGCATAGAACTAACGTGCAGCCCCTATAGGTTATGTTTAAAAAAAATATATAAAATTTTTTTTCAAAATGGCGGCTAATGTAAAAATTCAAAGTGTCATAACTTTGCTAAATGAAATCCTACTAAAAAATGTTTAATGCAAAAAGTGTTTGGAATTTTAATTTGCATATAAAAGCAATTTTTAATTATTTTTTTTTAATAAAAACCGAGTCTTACCATATATTGACCGAGACCTCGAACGAGCTTTTATGCGACTCTGCATATAGTTAACGCTCGTATGAGGCTTCTATTCAAGAAATCGACTTGAATTTTTTATACAAAATAGAGCTTTCGACTATACTTACGATACTATAAAAAAAAATTAAAAATTAAAAAATAAAAGTATTTTTTTTTCAAAACACGTTTAGTGTGATGAGTCGATCGACCCACCATACATACGCTCATAAGATTTTCAATATAGTTTAGGTCAGTGTGAGCTTATTTATACATATTTGAATTTCAATTTTTGTGACAGTATAGAATTCTTAAGCATCCTGTGTATGTTTGTTAGCAAAATTCATTTTGTCAATTTTTTGCAAAATGACGACAAGTATTAAAATTCAATCACTTATAACTCAGTAGTGTTGAATTTTGGCAAAAAGGTCTCTATACATGAAATGTTGAGAAGCCTAAAGTTTATCTAAGTAAAATATAAAAAATATATATTTTTGCTTGAAAACAAGCGATGTATCAGTTCGATCGTACCCCCATACTAGCCATTTTGAGACTTTCGGAAGAGTTAACGCTCTTAACTGTTTGGTTTCGAAGATAAAAATTTAAATTTTGAGTATCGCATAAAACTAACGTGCAGCCCCTATACGTTATGTTTAAAAAAAATATATAAAATTTTTTTTCAAAATGGCGGCTAATGTAAAAATTCAAAGTGTCATAACTTTGCTAAATGAAATCCTACTAAAAAATGTTTAATGCAAAAAGTGTTTGGAATTTTAATTTGCATATAAAAGCAATTTTTAATTATTTTTTTTTCAATAAAAACCGAGTCTTACCATATATTGACCGAGACCTCGAACGAGCTTTTATGCGACTCTGCATATAGTTAACGCTCGTATGAGGCTTCTATTCAAGAAATCGACTTGTATTTTTTATACAAAATAGAGCTTTCGACTATACTTACGATACTATAAAAAAAAATTAAAAATTAAAAAATAAAAGTATTTTTTTTTCAAAACACGTTTAGTGTGATGAGTCGATCGACCCACCATACATACGCTCATAAGATTTTTAATATAGTTTAGGTCAGTGTGAGCTTATTTATAAATATTTTAATTTCAATTTTTGTGACAGTATAGAATTCTTAAGCATCCTGTGTATGTTTGTTAGCAAAATCCATTTTGTCAATTTTTTGCAAAATGACGACAAGTATTAAAATTCAATCACTTATAACTCAGTAGTGTTGAATTTTGGCAAAAAGGTCTCTATACATGAAATGTTGAGAAGCCTAAAGTTCATCTAAGTAAAATATAAAAAATATATATTTTTGCTTGAAAACAAGCGATGTATCAGTTCGATCGTACCCCCATACTAGCCATTTTGAGACTTTCGGAAGAGTTAACGCTCTTAACTGTTTGGTTTCGAACATAAAAATTTAAATTTTGAGTATCGCATAGAACTAACGTGCAGCCCCTATACGTTATGTTTAAAAAAAATATATAAAATTTTTTTTCAAAATGGCGGCTAATGTAAAAATTCAAAGTGTCATAACTTTGCTAAATGAAATCCTACTAAAAAATGTTTAATGCAAAAAGTGTTTGGAATTTTAATTTGCATATAAAAGCAATTTTTAATTATTTTTTTTTAATAAAAACCGAGTCTTACCATATATTGACCGAGACCTCGAACGAGCTTTTATGCGACTCTGCATATAGTTAACGCTCGTATGAGGCTTCTATTTAAGAAATCGACTTGAATTTTTTATACAAAATAGAGCTTTCGACTATACTTACGATACTATAAAAAAAAATTAAAAATTAAAAAATAAAAGTATTTTTTTTTCAAAACACGTTTAGTGTGATGAGTCGATCGACCCACCATACATACGCTCATAAGATTTTCAATATAGTTTAGGTCAGTGTGAGCTTATTTATACATATTTGAATTTCAATTTTTGTGACAGTATAGAATTCTTAAGCATCCTGTGTATGTTTGTTAGCAAAATTCATTTTGTCAATTTTTTGCAAAATGACGACAAGTATTAAAATTCAATCACTTATAACTCAGTAGTGTTGAATTTTGGCAAAAAGGTCTCTATACATGAAATGTTGAGAAGCCTAAAGTTTATCTAAGTAAAATATAAAAAATATATATTTTTGCTTGAAAACAAGCGATGTATCAGTTCGATCGTACCCCCATACTAGCCATTTTGAGACTTTCGGAAGAGTTAACGCTCTTAACTGTTTGGTTTCGAAGATAAAAATTTAAATTTTGAGTATCGCATAAAACTAACGTGCAGCCCCTATACGTTATGTTTAAAAAAAATATATAAAATTTTTTTTCAAAATGGCGGCTAATGTAAAAATTCAAAGTGTCATAACTTTGCTAAATGAAATCCTACTAAAAAATGTTTAATGCAAAAAGTGTTTGGAATTTTAATTTGCATATAAAAGCAATTTTTAATTATTTTTTTTTCAATAAAAACCGAGTCTTACCATATATTGACCGAGACCTCGAACGAGCTTTTATGCGACTCTGCATATAGTTAACGCTCGTATGAGGCTTCTATTCAAGAAATCGACTTGTATTTTTTATACAAAATAGAGCTTTCGACTATACTTACGATACTATAAAAAAAAATTAAAAATTAAAAAATAAAAGTATTTTTTTTTCAAAACACGTTTAGTGTGATGAGTCGATCGACCCACCATACATACGCTCATAAGATTTTTAATATAGTTTAGGTCAGTGTGAGCTTATTTATAAATATTTTAATTTCAATTTTTGTGACAGTATAGAATTCTTAAGCATCCTGTGTATGTTTGTTAGCAAAATCCATTTTGTCAATTTTTTGCAAAATGACGACAAGTATTAAAATTCAATCACTTATAACTCAGTAGTGTTGAATTTTGGCAAAAAGGTCTCTATACATGAAATGTTGAGAAGCCTAAAGTTCATCTAAGTAAAATATAAAAAATATATATTTTTGCTTGAAAACAAGCGATGTATCAGTTCGATCGTACCCCCATACTAGCCATTTTGAGACTTTCGGAAGAGTTAACGCTCTTAACTGTTTGGTTTCGAACATAAAAATTTAAATTTTGAGTATCGCATAGAACTAACGTGCAGCCCCTATACGTTATGTTTAAAAAAAATATATAAAATTTTTTTTCAAAATGGCGGCTAATGTAAAAATTCAAAGTGTCATAACTTTGCTAAATGAAATCCTACTAAAAAATGTTTAATGCAAAAAGTGTTTGGAATTTTAATTTGCATATAAAAGCAATTTTTAATTATATTTTTTTTAATAAAAACCGAGTCTTACCATATATTGACCGAGACCTCGAACGAGCTTTTATGCGACTCTGCATATAGTTAACGCTCGTATAAGGCTTCTATTAAAGAAATCGACTTGAATTTTTTATACAAAATAGAGCTTTCGACTATACTTACGATACTATAAAAAAAAATAAAAAATAAAAAAATAAAAGTATTTTTTTTTCAAAACACGTTTAGTGTGATGAGTCGATCGACACACCATACATACGCTCATAAGATTTTCAATATAGTTTAGGTCAGTGTGAGCTTATTTATACATATTTGAATTTCAATTTTTGTGACAGTATAGAATTCTTAAGCATCCTGTGTATGTTTGTTAGCAAAATCCATTTTGTCAATTTTTTGCAAAATGACGACAAGTATTAAAATTCAATCACTTATAACTCAGTAGTGTTGAATTTTGGCAAAAAGGTCTCTATACATGAAATGTTGAGAAGCCTAAAGTTCATCTAAGTAAAATATAAAAAATATATATTTTTGCTTGAAAACAAGCGATGTATCAGTTCGATCGTACCCCCATACTAGCCATTTTGAGACTTTCGGAAGAGTTAACGCTCTTAACTGTTTGGTTTCGAAGATAAAAATTTAAATTTTGAGTATCGCATAGAACTAACGTGCAGCCCCTATAGGTTATGTTTAAAAAAAATATATAAAATTTTTTTTCAAAATGGCGGCTAATGTAAAAATTAAAAGTGTCATAACTTTGCTAAATGAAATCCTACTAAAAAATGTTTAATGCAAAAAGTGTTTGGAATTTTAATTTGCATATAAAAGCAATTTTTAATTATTTTTTTTTAATAAAAACCGAGTCTTACCATATATTGACCGAGACCTCGAACGAGCTTTTATGCGACTCTGCATATAGTTAACGCTCGTATGAGGCTTTTATTCAAGAAATAGACTTGAATTTTTTATACAAAATAGAGCTTTCGACTATACTTACGATACTATAAAAAAAAATTAAAAATTAAAAAATAAAAGTATTTTTTTTTCAAAACACGTTTAGTGTGATGAGTCGATCGACCCACCATACATACGCTCATAAGATTTTCAATATAGTTTAGGTCAGTGTGAGCTTATTTATACATATTTGAATTTCAATTTTTGTGACAGTATAGAATTCTTAAGCATCCTGTGTATGTTTGTTAGCAAAATCCATTTTGTCAATTTTTTGCAAAATGACGACAAGTATTAAAATTCAATCACTTATAACTCAGTAGTGTTGAATTTTGGCAAAAAGGTCTCTATACATGAAATGTTGAGAAGCCTAAAGTTCATCTAAGTAAAATATAAAAAATATATATTTTTGCTTGAAAACAAGCGATGTATCAGTTCGATCGTACCCCCATACTAGCCATTTTGAGACTTTCGGAAGAGTTAACGCTCTTAACTGTTTGGTTTCGAAGATAAAAATTTAAATTTTGAGTATCGCATAGAACTAACGTGCAGCCCCTATACGTTATGTTTAAAAAAAATATATAAAATTTTTTTTTAAAATGGCGGCTAATGTAAAAATTCAAAGTGTCATAACTTTGCTAAATGAAATCCTACTAAAAAATGTTTAATGCAAAAAGTGTTTGGAATTTTAATTTGCATATAAAAGAAATTTTTAATTATTTTTTTTTTAATAAAAACCGAGTCTTACCATATATTGACCGAGACCTCGAACGAGCTTTTATGCGACTCTGCATATAGTTAACGCTCGTATGAGGCTTCTATTCAAGAAATCGACTTGAATTTTTTATACAAAATAGAGCTTTCGACTATACTTACGATACTATAAAAAAAAATTAAAAATTAAAAAATAAAAGTATTTTTTTTTCAAAACACGTTTAGTGTGATGAGTCGATCGACCCACCATACATACGCTCATAAGATTTTCAATATAGTTTAGGTCAGTGTGAGCTTATTTATACATATTTGAATTTCAATTTTTGTGACAGTATAGAATTCTTAAGCATCCTGTGTATGTTTGTTAGCAAAATCCATTTTGTCAATTTTTTGCAAAATGACGACAAGTATTAAAATTCAATCACTTATAACTCAGTAGTGTTGAATTTTGGCAAAAAGGTCTCTATACATGAAATGTTGAGAAGCCTAAAGTTCATCTAAGTAAAATATAAAAAATATATAATTTTGCTTGAAAACAAGCGATGTATCAGTTCGATCGTACCCCCATACTAGCCATTTTGAGACTTTCGGAAGAGTTAACGCTCTTAACTGTTTGGTTTCGAAGATAAAAATTTAAATTTTAAGTATCGCATAGAACTAACGTGCAGCCCCTATACGTTATGTTTAAAAAAAATATATAAAAAATTTTTTTAAAATGGCGGCTAATGTAAAAATTCAAAGTGGCATAACTTTGCTAAATAAAATCCTACTAAAAAATGTTTCCTGCAAAAAGTGTTTGGAATTTTAATTTGCATATAAAAGCAATTTTTAATTATTTTTTTTTTAATAAAAACCGAGTCTTACCATATATTGACCGAGACCTCGAACGAGCTTTTATGCGACTCTGTATATAGTTAACGCTCGTATGAGGCTTCTATTCAAGAAATCGACTTGAATTTTTTATACAAAATAGAGCTTTCGACTATACTTACGATACTATGAAAAAAAATTAAAAATTAAAAAATAAAAGTATTTTTTTTTCAAAACACGTTTAGTGTGATGAGTCGATCGACCCACCATACATACGCTCATAAGATTTTCAATATAGTTTAGGTCAGTGTGAGCTTATTTATACATATTTGAATTTCAATTTTTGTGACAGTATAGAATTCTTAAGCATCCTGTGTATGTTTGTTAGCAAAATCCATTTTGTCAATTTTTTGCAAAATGACGACAAGTATTAAAATTCAATCACTTATAACTCAGTAGTGTTGAATTTTGGCAAAAAGGTCTCTATACATGAAATGTTGAGAAGCCTAAAGTTCATCTAAGTAAAATATAAAAAATATATATTTTTGCTTGAAAACAAGCGATGTATCAGTTCGATCGTACCCCCATACTAGCCATTTTGAGACTTTCGGAAGAGTTAACGCTCTTAACTGTTTGGTTTCGAAGATAAAAATTTAAATTTTGAGTATCGCATAGAACTAACGTGCAGCCCCTATAGGTTATGTTTAAAAAAAATATATAAAATTTTTTTTCAAAATGGCGGCTAATGTAAAAATTAAAAGTGTCATAACTTTGCTAAATGAAATCCTACTAAAAAATGTTTAATGCAAAAAGTGTTTGGAATTTTAATTTGCATATAAAAGCAATTTTTAATTATTTTTTTTTAATAAAAACCGAGTCTTACCATATATTGACCGAGACCTCGAACGAGCTTTTATGCGACTCTGCATATAGTTAACGCTCGTATGAGGCTTCTATTCAAGAAATAGACTTGAATTTTTTATACAAAATAGAGCTTTCGACTATACTTACGATACTATAAAAAAAAATTAAAAATTAAAAAATAAAAGTATTTTTTTTTCAAAACACGTTTAGTGTGATGAGTCGATCGACCCACCATACATACGCTCATAAGATTTTCAATATAGTTTAGGTCAGTGTGAGCTTATTTATACATATTTGAATTTCAATTTTTGTGACAGTATAGAATTCTTAAGCATCCTGTGTATGTTTGTTAGCAAAATCCATTTTGTCAATTTTTTGCAAAATGACGACAAGTATTAAAATTCAATCACTTATAACTCAGTAGTGTTGAATTTTGGCAAAAAGGTCTCTATACATGAAATGTTGAGAAGCCTAAAGTTCATCTAAGTAAAATATAAAAAATATATATTTTTGCTTGAAAACAAGCGATGTATCAGTTCGATCGTACCCCCATACTAGCCATTTTGAGACTTTCGGAAGAGTTAACGCTCTTAACTGTTTGGTTTCGAAGATAAAAATTTAAATTTTGAGTATCGCATAGAACTAACGTGCAGCCCCTATACGTTATGTTTAAAAAAAATATATAAAATTTTTTTTCAAAATGGCGGCTAATGTAAAAATTCAAAGTGTCATAACTTTGCTAAATGAAATCCTACTAAAAAATGTTTAATGCAAAAAGTGTTTGGAATTTTAATTTGCATATAAAAGCAATTTTTAATTATTTTTTTTTTAATAAAAACCGAGTCTTACCATATATTGACCGAGACCTCGAACGAGCTTTTATGCGACTCTGCATATAGTTAACGCTCGTATGAGGCTTCTATTCAAGAAATCGACTTGAATTTTTTATACAAAACAGAGCTTTCGACTATACTTACGATACTATAAAAAAAAATTAAAAATTAAAAAATAAAAGTATTTTTTTTTCAAAACACGTTTAGTGTGATGAGTCGATCGACCCACCATACATACGCTCATAAGATTTTCAATATAGTTTAGGTCAGTGTGAGCTTATTTATACATATTTGAATTATAATTTTTGTGACAGTATAGAATTCTTAAGCATCCTGTGTATGTTTGTTAGCAAAATCCATTTTGTCAATTTTTTGCAAAATGACGACAAGTATTAAAATTCAATCACTTATAACTCAGTAGTGTTGAATTTTGGCAAAAAGGTCTCTATACATGAAATGTTAAGAAGCCTAAAGTTCATCTAAGTAAAATATAAAAAATATATATTTTTGCTTGAAAACAAGCGATGTATCAGTTCGATCGTACCCCCATACTAGCCATTTTGAGACTTTCGGAAGAGTTAACGCTCTTAACTGTTTGGTTTCGAACATAAAAATTTAAATTTTGAGTATCGCATAGAACTAACGTGCAGCCCCTATACGTTATGTTTAAAAAAAATATATAAAATTTTTTTTCAAAATGGCGGCTAATGTAAAAATTCAAAGTGTCATAACTTTGCTAAATGAAATCCTACTAAAAAATGTTTAATGCAAAAAGTGTTTGGAATTTTAATTTGCATATAAAAGCAATTTTTAATTATTTTTTTTTTAATAAAAACCGAGTCTTACCATATATTGACCGAGACCTCGAACGAGCTTTTATGCGACTCTGCATATAGTTAACGCTCGTATGAAGCTTCTATTCAAGAAATCGACTTGTATTTTTTATACAAAATAGAGCTTTCGACTATACTTACGATACTATAAAAAAAAATTAAAAATTAAAAAATAAAAGTATTTTTTTTAAAACACGTTTAGTGTGATGAGTCGATCGACCCACCATACATACGCTCATAAGATTTTCAATATAGTTTAGGTCAGTGTGAGCTTATTTATACATATTTGAATTTCAATTTTTGTGACAGTATAGAATTCTTAAGCATCCTGTGTATGTTTGTTAGCAAAATCCATTTTGTCAATTTTTTGCAAAATGACGACAAGTATTAAAATTCAATCACTTATAACTCAGTAGTGTTGAATTTTTACAAAAAGGTCTTTATACATGAAATGTTGAGAAGCCTAAAGTTCATCTAAGTAAAATATAAAAAATATATATTTTTGCTTGAAAACAAGCGATGTATCAGTTCGATCGTACCCCCATACTAGCCATTTTGAGACTTTCGGAAGAGTTAACGCTCTTAACTGTTTGGTTTCGAAGATAAAAATTTAAATTTTGAGTATCGCATAGAACTAACGTGCAGCCCCTATACGTTATGTTTAAAAAAAATATATAAAATTTTTTTTCAAAATGGCGGCTAATGTAAAAATTCAAAGTGTCATAACTTTGCTAAATAAAATCCTACTAAAAAATGTTTATTGCAAAAAGTGTTTGGAATTTTAATTTGCATATAAAAGCAATTTTTAATTATATTTTTTTTAATAAAAACCGAGTCTTACCATATATTGACCGAGACCTCGAACGAGCTTTTATGCGACTCTGCATATAGTTAACGCTCGTATGAGGCTTCTATTCAAGAAATCGACTTGAATTTTTTATACAAAATAGAGCTTTCGACTATACTTACGATACTATAAAAAAAAATTAAAAATTAAAAATTAAAAAATAAAAGTATTTTTTTTTCAAAACACGTTTAGTGTGATGAGTCGATCGACCCACCATACATACGCTCATAAGATTTTCAATATAGTTTAGGTCAGTGTGAGCTTATTTATACATATTTGAATTTCAATTTTTGTGACAGTATAGAATTCTTAAGCATCCTGTGTATGTTTGTTAGCAAAATCCATTTTGTCAATTTTTTGCAAAATGACGACAAGTATTAAAATTCAATCACTTATAACTCAGTAGTGTTGAATTTTGGCAAAAAGGTCTCTATACATGAAATGTTGAGAAGCCTAAAGTTCATCTAAGTAAAATATAAAAAATATATATTTTTGCTTGAAAACAAGCGATGTATCAGTTCGATCGTACCCCCATACTAGCCATTTTGAGACTTTCGGAAGAGTTAACGCTCTTAACTGTTTGGTTTCGAAGATAAAAATTTAAATTTTGAGTATCGCATAGAACTAACGTGCAGCCCCTATACGTTATGTTTAAAAAAAATATATAAAATTTTTTTTTAAAATGGCGGCTAATGTAAAAATTCAAAGTGTCATAACTTTGCTAAATGAAATCCTACTAAAAAATGTTTAATGCAAAAAGTGTTTGGAATTTTAATTTGCATATAAAAGAAATTTTTAATTATTTTTTTTTTAATAAAAACCGAGTCTTACCATATATTGACCGAGACCTCGAACGAGCTTTTATGCGACTCTGCATATAGTTAACGCTCGTATGAGGCTTCTATTCAAGAAATCGACTTGAATTTTTATACAAAATAGAGCTTTCGACTATACTTACGATACTATAAAAAAAAATTAAAAATTAAAAAATAAAAGTATTTTTTTTTCAAAACACGTTTAGTGTGATGAGTCGATCGACCCACCATACATACGCTCATAAGATTTTCAATATAGTTTAGGTCAGTGTGAGCTTATTTATACATATTTGAATTTCAATTTTTGTGACAGTATAGAATTCTTAAGCATCCTGTGTATGTTTGTTAGCAAAATCCATTTTGTCAATTTTTTGCAAAATGACGACAAGTATTAAAATTCAATCACTTATAACTCAGTAGTGTTGAATTTTGGCAAAAAGGTCTCTATACATGAAATGTTGAGAAGCCTAAAGTTCATCTAAGTAAAATATAAAAAATATATAATTTTGCTTGAAAACAAGCGATGTATCAGTTCGATCGTACCCCCATACTAGCCATTTTGAGACTTTCGGAAGAGTTAACGCTCTTAACTGTTTGGTTTCGAAGATAAAAATTTAAATTTTAAGTATCGCATAGAACTAACGTGCAGCCCCTATACGTTATGTTTAAAAAAAATATATAAAAAAATTTTTTAAAATGGCGGCTAATGTAAAAATTCAAAGTGGCATAACTTTGCTAAATAAAATCCTACTAAAAAATGTTTCCTGCAAAAAGTGTTTGGAATTTTAATTTGCATATAAAAGCAATTTTTAATTATTTTTTTTTTAATAAAAACCGAGTCTTACCATATATTGACCGAGACCTCGAACGAGCTTTTATGCGACTCTGTATATAGTTAACGCTCGTATGAGGCTTCTATTCAAGAAATCGACTTGAATTTTTTATACAAAATAGAGCTTTCGACTATACTTACGATACTATGAAAAAAAATTAAAAATTAAAAAATAAAAGTATTTTTTTTTCAAAACACGTTTAGTGTGATGAGTCGATCGACCCACCATACATACGCTCATAAGATTTTCAATATAGTTTAGGTCAGTGTGAGCTTATTTATACATATTTGAATTTCAATTTTTGTGACAGTATAGAATTCTTAAGCATCCTGTGTATGTTTGTTAGCAAAATCCATTTTGTCAATTTTTTGCAAAATGACGACAAGTATTAAAATTCAATCACTTATAACTCAGTAGTGTTGAATTTTGGCAAAAAGGTCTCTATACATGAAATGTTGAGAAGCCTAAAGTTTATCTAAGTAAAATATAAAAAATATATATTTTTGCTTGAAAACAAGCGATGTATCAGTTCGATCGTACCCCCATACTAGCCATTTTGAGACTTTCGGAAGAGTTAACGCTCTTAACTGTTTGGTTTCGAAGATAAAAATTTAAATTTTGAGTATCGCATAAAACTAACGTGCAGCCCCTATACGTTATGTTTAAAAAAAATATATAAAATTTTTTTTCAAAATGGCGGCTAATGTAAAAATTCAAAGTGTCATAACTTTGCTAAATGAAATCCTACTAAAAAATGTTTAATGCAAAAAGTGTTTGGAATTTTAATTTGCATATAAAAGCAATTTTTAATTATTTTTTTTTTAATAAAAACCGAGTCTTACCATATATTGACCGAGACCTCGAACGAGCTTTTATGCGACTCTGCATATAGTTAACGCTCGTATGAGGCTTCTATTCAAGAAATCGACTTGTATTTTTTATACAAAATAGAGCTTTCGGATATACTTACGATACTATGAAAAAAAATTAAAAATTAAAAAATAAAAGTATTTTTTTTTCAAAACACGTTTAGTGTGATGAGTCGATCGACCCACCATACATACGCTCATAAGATTTTCAATATAGTTTAGGTCAGTGTGAGCTTATTTATACATATTTGAATTTCAATTTTTGTGACAGTATAGAATTCTTAAGCATCCTGTGTATGTTTGTTAGCAAAATCCATTTTGTCAATTTTTTGCAAAATGACGACAAGTATTAAAATTCAATCACTTATAACTCAGTAGTGTTGAATTTTGGCAAAAAGGTCTTTATACATGAAATGTTGAGAAGCCTAAAGTTCATCTAAGTAAAATATAAAAAATATATATTTTTGCTTGAAAACAAGCGATGTATCAGTTCGATCGTACCCCCATACTAGCCATTTTGAGACTTTCGGAAGAGTTAACGCTCTTAACTGTTTGGTTTCGAAGATAAAAATTTAAATTTTAAGTATCGCATAGAACTAACGTGCAGCCCCTATACGTTATGTTTAAAAAAAATATATAAAATTTTTTTTCAAAATGGCGGCTAATGTAAAAATTCAAAGTGTCATAACTTTGCTAAATGAAATCCTACTAAAAAATGTTTAATGCAAAAAGTGTTTGGAATTTTAATTTGCATATAAAAGCAATTTTTAATTATATTTTTTTTAATAAAAACCGAGTCTTACCATATATTGACCGAGACCTCGAACGAGCTTTTATGCGACTCTGCATATAGTTAACGCTCGTATGAGGCTTCTATTCAAAAAATCGACTTGAATTTTTTATACAAAATAGAGCTTTCGACTATACTTACGATACTATAAAAAAAAATTAAAAATAAAAAAATAAAAGTATTTTTTTTTCAAAACACGTTTAGTGTGATGAGTCGATCGACACACCATACATACGCTCATAAGATTTTCAATATAGTTTAGGTCAGTGTGAGCTTATTTATACATATTTGAATTTCAATTTTTGTGACAGTATAGAATTCTTAAGCATCCTGTGTATGTTTGTTAGCAAAATCCATTTTGTCAATTTTTTGCAAAATGACGACAAGTATTAAAATTCAATCACTTATAACTCAGTAGTGTTGAATTTTGGCAAAAAGGTCTCTATACATGAAATGTTGAGAAGCCTAAAGTTTATCTAAGTAAAATATAAAAAATATATATTTTTGCTTGAAAACAAGCGATGTATCAGTTCGATCGTACCCCCATACTAGCCATTTTGAGACTTTCGGAAGAGTTAACGCTCTTAACTGTTTGGTTTCGAAGATAAAAATTTAAATTTTGAGTATCGCATAGAACTAACGTGCAGCCCCTATACGTTATGTTTAAAAAAAATATATAAAATTTTTTTTCAAAATGGCGGCTAATGTAAAAATTCAAAGTGTCATAACTTTGCTAAATGAAATCCTACTAAAAAATGTTTAATGCAAAAAGTGTTTGGAATTTTAATTTGCATATAAAAGCAATTTTTAATTATTTTTTTTTTAATAAAAACCGAGTCTTACCATATATTGACCGAGACCTCGAACGAGCTTTTATGCGACTCTGCATATAGTTAACGCTCGTATGAGGCTTCTATTCAAGAAATCGACTTGAATTTTTTATACAAAATAGAGCTTTTGACTATACTTACGATACTATAAAAAAAAATTAAAAATTAAAAATTAAAAAATAAAAGTATTTTTTTTTCAAAACACGTTTAGTGTGATGAGTCGATCGACCCACCATACATACGCTCATAAGATTTTCAATATAGTTTAGGTCAGTGTGAGCTTATTTATACATATTTGAATTTCAATTTTTGTGACAGTATAGAATTCTTAAGCATCCTGTGTATGTTTGTTAGCAAAATCCATTTTGTCAATTTTTTGCAAAATGACGACAAGTATTAAAATTCAATCACTTATAACTCAGTAGTGTTGAATTTTGGCAAAAAGGTCTCTATATATGAAATGTTAAGAAGCCTAAAGTTCATCTAAGTAAAATATAAAAAATATATAAGTTTGCTTGAAAACAAGCGATGTATCAGTTCGATCGTACCCCCATACTAGCCATTTTGAGACTTTCGGAAGAGTTAACGCTCTTAACTGTTTGGTTTCTAAGATAAAAATTTAAATTTTGACTATCGCATAGAACTAACGTGCAGCCCCTATAGGTTATGTTTAAAAAAAATATATAAAATTTTTTTTCAAAATGGCGGCTAATGTAAAAATTCAAAGTGTCATAACTTTGCTAAATGAAATCCTACTAAAAAATGTTTAATGCAAAAAGTGTTTGGAATTTTAATTTGCATATAAAAGCAATTTTTAATTATTTTTTTTTAATAAAAACCGAGTCTTACCATATATTGACCGAGACCTCGAACGAGCTTTTATGCGACTCTGCATATAGTTAACGCTCGTATGAGGCTTCTATTCAAGAAATCGACTTGAATTTTTTATACAAAATAGAGCTTTCGACTATACTTACGATACTATAAAAAAAAATTAAAAATTAAAAAATAAAAGTATTTTTTTTTCAAAACACGTTTAGTGTGATGAGTCGATCGACCCACCATACATACGCTCATAAGATTTTCAATATAGTTTAGGTCAGTGTGAGCTTATTTATACATATTTGAATTTCAATTTTTGTGACAGTATAGAATTCTTAAGCATCCTGTGTATGTTTGTTAGCAAAATCCATTTTGTCAATTTTTTGCAAAATGACGACAAGTATTAAAATTCAATCACTTATAACTCAGTAGTGTTGAATTTTGGCAAAAAGGTCTCTATACATGAAATGTTGAGAAGCCTAAAGTTTATCTAAGTAAAATATAAAAAATATATATTTTTGCTTGAAAACAAGCGATGTATCAGTTCGATCGTACCCCCATACTAGCCATTTTGAGACTTTCGGAAGAGTTAACGCTCTTAACTGTTTGGTTTCGAAGATAAAAATTTAAATTTTGAGTATCGCATAGAACTAACGTGCAGCCCCTATACGTTATGTTTAAAAAAAATATATAAAATTTTTTTTCAAAATGGCGGCTAATGTAAAAATTCAAAGTGTCATAACTTTGCTAAATGAAATCCTACTAAAAAATGTTTAATGCAAAAAGTGTTTGGAATTTTAATTTGCATATAAAAGCAATTTTTAATTATTTTTTTTTTAATAAAAACCGAGTCTTACCATATATTGACCGAGACCTCGAACGAGCTTTTATGCGACTCTGCATATAGTTAACGCTCGTATGAGGCTTCTATTCAAGAAATCGACTTGAATTTTTTATACAAAATAGAGCTTTCGACTATACTTACGATACTATAAAAAAAAATTAAAAATTAAAAATTAAAAAATAAAAGTATTTTTTTTTCAAAACACGTTTAGTGTGATGAGTCGATCGACCCACCATACATACGCTCATAAGATTTTCAATATAGTTTAGGTCAGTGTGAGCTTATTTATACATATTTGAATTTCAATTTTTGTGACAGTATAGAATTCTTAAGCATCCTGTGTATGTTTGTTAGCAAAATCCATTTTGTCAATTTTTTGCAAAATGACGACAAGTATTAAAATTCAATCACTTATAACTCAGTAGTGTTGAATTTTGGCAAAAAGGTCTCTATACATGAAATGTTGAGAAGCCTAAAGTTCATCTAAGTAAAATATAAAAAATATATAATTTTGCTTGAAAACAAGCGATGTATCAGTTCGATCGTACCCCCATACTAGCCATTTTGAGACTTTCGGAAGAGTTAACGCTCTTAACTGTTTGGTTTCTAAGATAAAAATTTAAATTTTGAGTATCGCATAGAACTAACGTGCAGCCCCTATACGTTATGTTTAAAAAAAATATATAAAATTTTTTTTCAAAATGGCGGCTAATGTAAAAATTCAAAGTGTCATAACTTTGCTAAATAAAATCCTAATAAAAAATGTTTAATGCAAAAAGTGTTTGGAATTTTAATTTGCATATAAAAGCAATTTTTAATTATTTTTTTTTAATAAAAACCGAGTCTTACCATATATTGACCGAGACCTCGAACGAGCTTTTATGCGACTCTGCATATAGTTAACGCTCGTATGAGGCTTCTATTCAAGAAATCGACTTGAATTTTTTATACAAAATAGAGCTTTCGACTATACTTACGATACTATAAAAAAAAATTAAAAATTAAAAAATAAAAGTATTTTTTTTTCAAAACACGTTTAGTGTGATGAGTCGATCGACCCACCATACATACGCTCATAAGATTTTCAATATAGTTTAGGTCATTGTGAGCTTATTTATACATATTTGAATTTCAATTTTTGTGACAGTATAGAATACTTAAGCATCCTGTGTATGTATGTTAGCAAAATCCATTTTGTCAATTTTTTGCAAAATGACGACAAGTATTAAAATTCAATCACTTATAACTCAGTAGTGTTGAATTTTGGCAAAAAGGTCTCTATACATGAAATGTTGAGAAGCCTAAAGTTTATCTAAGTAAAATATAAAAAATATATATTTTTGCTTGAAAACAAGCGATGTATCAGTTCGATCGTACCCCCATACTAGCCATTTTGAGACTTTCGGAAGAGTTAACGCTCTTAACTGTTTGGTTTTGAAGATAAAAATTTAAATTTTGAGTATCGCATAGAACTAACGTGCAGCCCCTATACGTTATGTTTAAAAAAAATATATAAAATTTTTTTTCAAAATGGCGGCTAATGTAAAAATTCAAAGTGTCATAACTTTGCTAAATGAAATCCTACTAAAAAATGTTTAATGCAAAAAGTGTTTGGAATTTTAATTTGCATATAAAAACAATTTTTAATTATTTTTTTTTTAATAAAAACCGAGTCTTACCATATATTGACCGAGACCTCGAACGAGCTTTTATGCGACTCTGCATATAGTTAACGCTCGTATGAGGCTTCTATTCAAGAAATCGACTTGAATTTTTTATACAAAATAGAGCTTTCGACTATACTTACGATACTATAAAAAAAAATTAAAAATTAAAAATTAAAAAATAAAAGTATTTTTTTTTCAAAACACGTTTAGTGTGATGAGTCGATCGACCCACCATACATACGCTCATAAGATTTTCAATATAGTTTAGGTCAGTGTGAGCTTATTTATACATATTTGAATTTCAATTTTTGTGACAGTATAGAATTCTTAAGCATCCTGTGTATGTTTGTTAGCAAAATCCATTTTGTCAATTTTTTGCAAAATGACGACAAGTATTAAAATTCAATCACTTATAACTCAGTAGTGTTGAATTTTGGCAAAAAGGTCTCTATACATGAAATGTTGAGAAGCCTAAAGTTCATCTAAGTAAAATATAAAAAATATATAATTTTGCTTGAAAACAAGCGATGTATCAGTTCGATCGTACCCCCATACTAGCCATTTTGAGACTTTCGGAAGAGTTAACGCTCTTAACTGTTTGGTTTCTAAGATAAAAATTTAAATTTTGAGTATCGCATAGAACTAACGTGCAGCCCCTATACGTTATGTTTAAAAAAAATATATAAAATTTTTTTTCAAAATGGCGGCTAATGTAAAAATTCAAAGTGTCATAACTTTGCTAAATAAAATCCTACTAAAAAATGTTTAATGCAAAAAGTGTTTGGAATTTTAATTTGCATATAAAAGCAATTTTTAATTATTTTTTTTTAATAAAAACCGAGTCTTACCATATATTGACCGAGACCTCGAACGAGCTTTTATGCGACTCTGCATATAGTTAACGCTCGTATGAGGCTTCTATTCAAGAAATCGACTTGAATTTTTTATACAAAATAGAGCTTTCGACTATACTTACGATACTATAAAAAAAAATTAAAAATTAAAAAATAAAAGTATTTTTTTTTCAAAACACGTTTAGTGTGATGAGTCGATCGACCCACCATACATACGCTCATAAGATTTTTAATATAGTTTAGGTCAGTGTGAGCTTATTTATACATATTTGAATTTCAATTTTTGTGACAGTATAGAATTCTTAAGCATCCTGTGTATGTTTGTTAGCAAAATCCATTTTGTCAATTTTTTGCAAAATGACGACAAGTATTAAAATTCAATCACTTATAACTCAGTAGTGTTGAATTTTGGCAAAAAGGTCTCTATACATGAAATGTTGAGAAGCCTAAAGTTCATCTAAGTAAAATATAAAAAATATATATTTTTGCTTGAAAACAAGCGATGTATCAGTTCGATCGTACCCCCATACTAGCCATTTTGAGACTTTCGGAAGAGTTAACGCTCTTAACTGTTTGGTTTCGAACATATAAATTTAAATTTTGAGTATCGCATAGAACTAACGTGCAGCCCCTATACGTTATGTTTAAAAAAAATATATAAAATTTTTTTTCAAAATGGCGGCTAATGTAAAAATTCAAAGTGTCATAACTTTGCTAAATGAAATCCTACTAAAAAATGTTTAATGCAAAAAGTGTTTGGAATTTTAATTTGCATATAAAAGCAATTTTTAATTATTTTTTTTTAATAAAAACCGAGTCTTACCATATATTGACCGAGACCTCGAACGAGCTTTTATGCGACTCTGCATATAGTTAACGCTCGTATGAGGCTTCTATTCAAGAAATCGACTTAAATTTTTTATACAAAATAGAGCTTTCGACTATACTTACGATACTATAAAAAAAAATTAAAAATTAAAAAATAAAAGTATTTTTTTTTCAAAACACGTTTAGTGTGATGAGTCGATCGACCCACCATACATACGCTCATAAGATTTTCAATATAGTTTAGGTCATTGTGAGCTTATTTATACATATTTGAATTTCAATTTTTGTGACAGTATAGAATTCTTAAGCATCCTGTGTATGTTTGTTAGCAAAATCCATTTTGTCAATTTTTTGCAAAATGACGACAAGTATTAAAATTCAATCACTTATAACTCAGTAGTGTTGAATTTTGGCAAAAAGGTCTCAATACATGAAATGTTGAGAAGCCTAAAGTTTATCTAAGTAAAATATAAAAAATATATATTTTTGCTTGAAAACAAGCGATGTATCAGTTCGATCGTACCCCCATACTAGCCATTTTGAGACTTTCGGAAGAGTTAACGCTCTTAACTGTTTGGTTTCGAAGATAAAAATTTAAATTTTGAGTATCGCATAGAACTAACGTGCAGCCCCTATACGTTATGTTTAAAAAAAATATATAAAATTTTTTTTCAAAATGGCGGCTAATGTAAAAATTCAAAGTGTCATAACTTTGCTAAATAAAATCCTACTAAAAAATGTTTAATGCAAAAAGTGTTTGGAATTTTAATTTGCATATAAAAGCAATTTTTAATTATTTTTTTTTTTTAAAAACCGAGTCTTACCATATATTGACCGAGACCTCGAACGAGCTTTTATGCGACTCTGCATATAGTTAACGCTCGTATGAGGCTTCTATTCAAGAAATCGACTTGTATTTTTTATACAAAATAGAGCTTTCGACTATACTTACGATACTATAAAAAAAAATTAAAAATTAAAAAATAAAAGTATTTTTTTTTCAAAACACGTTTAGTGTGATGAGTCGATCGACCCACCATACATACGCTCATAAGATTTTTAATATAGTTTAGGTCAGTGTGAGCTTATTTATACATATTTGAATTTCAATTTTTGTGACAGTATAGAATTCTTAAGCATCCTGTGTATGTTTGTTAGCAAAATCCATTTTGTCAATTTTTTGCAAAATGACGACAAGTATTAAAATTCAATCACTTATAACTCAGTAGTGTTGAATTTTGGCAAAAAGGTCTTTATACATGAAATGTTGAGAAGCCTAAAGTTCATCTAAGTAAAATATAAAAAATATATATTTTTGCTTGAAAACAAGCGATGTATCAGTTCGATCGTACCCCCATACTAGCCATTTTGAGACTTTCGGAAGAGTTAACGCTCTTAACTGTTTGGTTTCGAAGATAAAAATTTAAATTTTGAGTATCGCATAGAACTAACGTGCAGCCCCTATACGTTATGTTTAAAAAAAATATATAAAATTTTTTTTCAAAATGGCGGCTAATGTAAAAATTCAAAGTGTCATAACTTTGCTAAATGAAATCCTACTAAAAAATGTTTAATGCAAAAAGTGTTTGAAATTTTAATTTGCATATAAAAGCAATTTTTTATTATTTTTTTTTTAATAAAAACCGAGTCTTACCATATATTGACCGAGACCTCGAACGAGCTTTTATGCGACTCTGCATATAGTTAACGCTCGTATGAGGCTTCTATTCAAGAAATCGACTTGAATTTTTTATACAAAATAGAGCTTTTGACTATACTTACGATACTATAAAAAAAAATTAAAAATTAAAAATTAAAAAATAAAAGTATTTTTTTTTCAAAACACGTTTAGTGTGATGAGTCGATCGACCCACCATACATACGCTCATAAGATTTTCAATATAGTTTAGGTCAGTGTGAGCTTATTTATACATATTTGAATTTCAATTTTTGTGACAGTATAGAATTCTTAAGCATCCTGTGTATGTTTGTTAGCAAAATCCATTTTGTCAATTTTTTGCAAAATGACGACAAGTATTAAAATTCAATCACTTATAACTCAGTAGTGTTGAATTTTGGCAAAAAGGTCTCTATACATGAAATGTTGAGAAGCCTAAAGTTCATCTAAGTAAAATATAAAAAATATATAATTTTGCTTGAAAACAAGCGATGTATCAGTTCGATCGTACCCCCATACTAGCCATTTTGAGACTTTCGGAAGAGTTAACGCTCTTAACTGTTTGGTTTCTAAGATAAAAATTTAAATTTTAAGTATCGCATAGAACTAACGTGCAGCCCCTATAGGTTATGTTTAAAAAAAATATATAAAATTTTTTTTCAAAATGGCGGCTAATGTAAAAATTCAAAGTGTCATAACTTTGCTAAATGAAATCCTACTAAAAAATGTTTAATGCAAAAAGTGTTTGGAATTTTAATTTGCATATAAAAGCAATTTTTAATTATTTTTTTTTAATAAAAACCGAGTCTTACCATATATTGACCGAGACCTCGAACGAGCTTTTATGCGACTCTGCATATAGTTAACGCTCGTATGAGGCTTCTATTTAAGAAATCGACTTGAATTTTTTAAACAAAATAGAACTTTCGACTATACTTACGATACCATAAAAAAAAATTAAAAATTAAAAAATAAAAGTATTTTTTTTTCAAAACACGTTTAGTGTGATGAGTCGATCGACCCACCATACATACGCTCATAAGATTTTCAATATAGTTTAGGTCAGTGTGAGCTTATTTATACATATTTGAATTTCAATTTTTGGGACAGTATAGAATTCTTAAGCATCCTGTGTATGTTTGTTAGCAAAATCCATTTTGTCAATTTTTTGCAAAATGACGACAAGTATTAAAATTCAATCACTTATAACTCAGTAGTGTTGAATTTTGGCAAAAAGGTCTCTATACATGAAATGTTGAGAAGCCTAAAGTTCATCTAAGTAAAATATAAAAAATATATAATTTTGCTTGAAAACAAGCGATGTATCAGTTCGATCGTACCCCCATACTAGCCATTTTGAGACTTTCGGAAGAGTTAACGCTCTTAACTGTTTAGTTTCAAAGATAAAAATTTAAATTTTGAGTATCGCATAGAACTAACGTGCAGCCCCTATACGTTATGTTTAAAAAAAATATATAAAATTTTTTTTCAAAATGGCGGCTAATGTAAAAATTCAAAGTGTCATAACTTTGCTAAATGAAATCCTACTAAAAAATGTTAAATGCAAAAAGTGTTTGGAATTTTAATTTGCATATAAAAGCAATTTTTAATTATATTTTTTTTAATAAAAACCGAGTCTTACCATATATTGACCGAGACCTCGAACGAGCTTTTATGCGACTCTGCATATAGTTAACGCTCGTATGAGGCTTCTATTTAAGAAATCGACTTAAATTTTTTAAACAAAATAGAACTTTAGACTATACTTACGATACCATAAAAAAAAATTAAAAATTAAAAAATAAAAGTATTTTTTTTTCAAAACACGTTTAGTGTGATGAGTCGATCGACCCACCATACATACGCTCATAAGATTTTCAATATAGTTTAGGTCAGTGTGAGCTTATTTATACATATTTGAATTTCAATTTTTGTGACAGTATAGAATTCTTAAGCATCCTGTGTATGTTTGTTAGCAAAATCCATTTTGTCAATTTTTTGCAAAATGACGACAAGTATTAAAATTCAATCACTTATAACTCAGTAGTGTTGAATTTTGGCAAAAAGGTCTCTATACATGAAATGTTGAGAAGCCTAAAGTTTATCTAAGTAAAATATAAAAAATATATATTTTTGCTTGAAAACAAGCGATGTATCAGTTCGATCGTACCCCCATACTAGCCATTTTGAGACTTTCGGAAGAGTTAACGCTCTTAACTGTTTGGTTTCGAAGATAAAAATTTAAATTTTGAGTATCGCATAGAACTAACGTGCAGCCCCTATACGTTATGTTTAAAAAAAATATATAAAATTTTTTTTTAAAATGGCGGCTAATGTAAAAATTCAAAGTGTCATAACTTTGCTAAATGAAATCCTACTAAAAAATGTTTAATGCAAAAAGTGTTTGGAATTTTAATTTGCATATAAAAGCAATTTTTAATTATTTTTTTTTTAATAAAAACCGAGTCTTACCATATATTGACCGAGACCTCGAACGAGCTTTTATGCGACTCTGCATATAGTTAACGCTCGTATGAGGCTTCTATTCAAGAAATCGACTTGAATTTTTTATACAAAATAGAGCTTTCGACTATACTTACGATACTATAAAAAAAAATTAAAAATAAAAAAATAAAAGTATTTTTTTTTCAAAACACGTTTAGTGTGATGAGTCGATCGACACACCATACATACGCTCATTAGATTTTCAATATAGTTTAGGTCAGTGTGAGCTTATTTATACATATTTGAATTTCAATTTTTGTGACAGTATAGAATTCTTAAGCATCCTGTGTATGTTTGTTAGCAAAATCCATTTTGTCAATTTTTTGCAAAATGACGACAAGTATTAAAATTCAATCACTTATAACTCAGTAGTGTTGAATTTTGGCAAAAAGGTCTCTATACATGAAATGTTGAGAAGCCTAAAGTTCATCTAAGTAAAATATAAAAAATATATATTTTTGCTTGAAAACAAGCGATGTATCAGTTCGATCGTACCCCCATACTAGCCATTTTGAGACTTTCGGAAGAGTTAACGCTCTTAACTGTTTGGTTTCGAAGATAAAAAATTAAATTTTGAGTATCGCATAGAACTAACGTGCAGCCCCTATACGTTATGTTTAAAAAAAATATATAAAATTTTTTTTCAAAATGGCGGCTAATGTAAAAATTCAAAGTGTCATAACTTTGCTAAATGAAATCCTACTAAAAAATGTTTAATGCAAAAAGTGTTTGAAATTTTAATTTGCATATAAAAGCAATTTTTTATTATTTTTTTTTTAATAAAAACCGAGTCTTACCATATATTGACCGAGACCTCGAACGAGCTTTTATGCGACTCTGCATATAGTTAACGCTCGTATGAGGCTTCTATTCAAGAAATCGACTTGAATTTTTTATACAAAATAGAGCTTTTGACTATACTTACGATACTATAAAAAAAAATTAAAAATTAAAAATTAAAAAATAAAAGTATTTTTTTTTCAAAACACGTTTAGTGTGATGAGTCGATCGACCCACCATACATACGCTCATAAGATTTTCAATATAGTTTAGGTCAGTGTGAGCTTATTTATACATATTTGAATTTCAATTTTTGTGACAGTATAGAATTCTTAAGCATCCTGTGTATGTTTGTTAGCAAAATCCATTTTGTCAATTTTTTGCAAAATGACGACAAGTATTAAAATTCAATCACTTATAACTCAGTAGTGTTGAATTTTGGCAAAAAGGTCTCTATACATGAAATGTTGAGAAGCCTAAAGTTCATCTAAGTAAAATATAAAAAATATATAATTTTGCTTGAAAACAAGCGATGTATCAGTTCGATCGTACCCCCATACTAGCCATTTTGAGACTTTCGGAAGAGTTAACGCTCTTAACTGTTTGGTTTCTAAGATAAAAATTTAAATTTTAAGTATCGCATAGAACTAACGTGCAGCCCCTATAGGTTATGTTTAAAAAAAATATATAAAATTTTTTTTCAAAATGGCGGCTAATGTAAAAATTCAAAGTGTCATAACTTTGCTAAATGAAATCCTACTAAAAAATGTTTAATGCAAAAAGTGTTTGGAATTTTAATTTGCATATAAAAGCAATTTTTAATTATTTTTTTTTAATAAAAACCGAGTCTTACCATATATTGACCGAGACCTCGAACGAGCTTTTATGCGACTCTGCATATAGTTAACGCTCGTATGAGGCTTCTATTTAAGAAATCGACTTGAATTTTTTAAACAAAATAGAACTTTCGACTATACTTACGATACCATAAAAAAAAATTAAAAATTAAAAAATAAAAGTATTTTTTTTTCAAAACACGTTTAGTGTGATGAGTCGATCGACCCACCATACATACGCTCATAAGATTTTCAATATAGTTTAGGTCAGTGTGAGCTTATTTATACATATTTGAATTTCAATTTTTGGGACAGTATAGAATTCTTAAGCATCCTGTGTATGTTTGTTAGCAAAATCCATTTTGTCAATTTTTTGCAAAATGACGACAAGTATTAAAATTCAATCACTTATAACTCAGTAGTGTTGAATTTTGGCAAAAAGGTCTCTATACATGAAATGTTGAGAAGCCTAAAGTTCATCTAAGTAAAATATAAAAAATATATAATTTTGCTTGAAAACAAGCGATGTATCAGTTCGATCGTACCCCCATACTAGCCATTTTGAGACTTTCGGAAGAGTTAACGCTCTTAACTGTTTAGTTTCAAAGATAAAAATTTAAATTTTGAGTATCGCATAGAACTAACGTGCAGCCCCTATACGTTATGTTTAAAAAAAATATATAAAATTTTTTTTCAAAATGGCGGCTAATGTAAAAATTCAAAGTGTCATAACTTTGCTAAATGAAATCCTACTAAAAAATGTTAAATGCAAAAAGTGTTTGGAATTTTAATTTGCATATAAAAGCAATTTTTAATTATATTTTTTTTAATAAAAACCGAGTCTTACCATATATTGACCGAGACCTCGAACGAGCTTTTATGCGACTCTGCATATAGTTAACGCTCGTATGAGGCTTCTATTTAAGAAATCGACTTAAATTTTTTAAACAAAATAGAACTTTAGACTATACTTACGATACCATAAAAAAAAATTAAAAATTAAAAAATAAAAGTATTTTTTTTTCAAAACACGTTTAGTGTGATGAGTCGATCGACCCACCATACATACGCTCATAAGATTTTCAATATAGTTTAGGTCAGTGTGAGCTTATTTATACATATTTGAATTTCAATTTTTGTGACAGTATAGAATTCTTAAGCATCCTGTGTATGTTTGTTAGCAAAATCCATTTTGTCAATTTTTTGCAAAATGACGACAAGTATTAAAATTCAATCACTTATAACTCAGTAGTGTTGAATTTTGGCAAAAAGGTCTCTATACATGAAATGTTGAGAAGCCTAAAGTTTATCTAAGTAAAATATAAAAAATATATATTTTTGCTTGAAAACAAGCGATGTATCAGTTCGATCGTACCCCCATACTAGCCATTTTGAGACTTTCGGAAGAGTTAACGCTCTTAACTGTTTGGTTTCGAAGATAAAAATTTAAATTTTGAGTATCGCATAGAACTAACGTGCAGCCCCTATACGTTATGTTTAAAAAAAATATATAAAATTTTTTTTTAAAATGGCGGCTAATGTAAAAATTCAAAGTGTCATAACTTTGCTAAATGAAATCCTACTAAAAAATGTTTAATGCAAAAAGTGTTTGGAATTTTAATTTGCATATAAAAGCAATTTTTAATTTTTTTTTTTAATAAAAACCGAGTCTTACCATATATTGACCGAGACCTCGAACGAGCTTTTATGCGACTCTGCATATAGTTAACGCTCGTATGAGGCTTCTATTCAAGAAATCGACTTGTATTTTTTATACAAAATAGAGCTTTCGACTATACTTACGATACTATAAAAAAAAATTAAAAATTAAAAAATAAAAGTATTTTTTTTTCAAAACACGTTTAGTGTGATGAGTCGATCGACCCACCATACATACGCTCATAAGATTTTTAATATAGTTTAGGTCAGTGTAAGCTTATTTATACATATTTGAATTTCAATTTTTGTGACAGTATAGAATTCTTAAGCATCCTGTGTATGTTTGTTAGCAAAATCCATTTTGTCAATTTTTTGCAAAATGACGACAAGTATTAAAATTCAATCACTTATAACTCAGTAGTGTTGAATTTTGGCAAAAAGGTCTCTTTACATGAAATGTTGAGAAGCCTAAAGTTCATCTAAGTAAAATATAAAAAATATATATTTTTGCTTGAAAACAAGCGATGTATCAGTTCGATCGTACCCCCATACTAGCCATTTTGAGACTTTCGGAAGAGTTAACGCTCTTAACTGTTTGGTTTCGAAGATAAAAATTTAAATTTTGAGTATCGCATAGAACTAACGTGCAGCCCCTATACGTTATGTTTAAAAAAAATATATAAAATTTTTTTTCAAAATGGCGGCTAATGTAAAAATTCAAAGTGTCATAACTTTGCTAAATGAAATCCTACTAAAAAATGTTTAATGCAAAAAGTGTTTGGAATTTTAATTTGCATATAAAAGCAATTTTTAATTATATTTTTTTTAATAAAAACCGAGTCTTACCATATATTGACCGAGACCTCGAACGAGCTTTTATGCGACTCTGCATATAGTTAACGCTCGTATAAGGCTTCTATTCAAGAAATCGACTTGAATTTTTTATACAAAATAGAGCTTTCGACTATACTTACGATACTATAAAAAAAAATTAAAAATAAAAAAATAAAAGTATTTTTTTTAAAACACGTTTAGTGTGATGAGTCGATCGACACACCATACATACGCTCATAAGATTTTCAATATAGTTTAGGTCAGTGTGAGCTTATTTATACATATTTGAATTTCAATTTTTGTGACAGTATAGAATTCTTAAGCATCCTGTGTATGTTTGTTAGCAAAATCCATTTTGTCAATTTTTTGCAAAATGACGACAAGTATTAAAATTCAATCACTTATAACTCAGTAGTGTTGAATTTTGGCAAAAAGGTCTCTATACATGAAATGTTGAGAAGCCTAAAGTTTATCTAAGTAAAATATAAAAAATATATATTTTTGCTTGAAAACAAGCGATGTATCAGTTCGATCGTACCCCCATACTAGCCATTTTGAGACTTTCGGAAGAGTTAACGCTCTTAACTGTTTGGTTTCGAAGATAAAAATTTAAATTTTAAGTATCGCATAGAACTAACGTGCAGCCCCTATACGTTATGTTTAAAAAAAATATATAAAATTTTTTTTCAAAATGGCAGCTAATGTAAAAATTCAAAGTGTCATAACTTTGCTAAATGAAATCCTACTAAAAAATGTTTAATGCAAAAAGTGTTTGGAATTTTAATTTGCATATAAAAGCAATTTTTAATTTTTTTTTTTAATAAAAACCGAGTCTTACCATATATTGACCGAGACCTCGAACGAGCTTTTATGCGACTCTGCATATAGTTAACGCTCGTATGAGGCTTCTATTCAAGAAATCGACTTGTATTTTTTATACAAAATAGAGCTTTCGACTATACTTACGATACTATAAAAAAAAATTAAAAATTAAAAAATAAAAGTATTTTTTTTTCAAAACACGTTTAGTGTGATGAGTCGATCGACTTACCATACATACGCTCATAAGATTTTTAATATAGTTTAGGTCAGTGTGAGCTTATTTATACATATTTGAATTTTAATTTTTGTGACAGTATAGAATTCTTAAGCATCCTGTGTATGTTTGTTAGCAAAATCCATTTTGTCAATTTTTTGCAAAATGACGACAAGTATTAAAATTCAATCACTTATAACTCAGTAGTGTTGAATTTTGGCAAAAAGGTCTCTATACATGAAATGTTGAGAAGCCTAAAGTTCATCTAAGTAAAATATAAAAAATATATATTTTTGCTTGAAAACAAGCGATGTATCAGTTCGATCGTACCCCCATACTAGCCATTTTGAGACTTTCGGAAGAGTTAACGCTCTTAACTGTTTGGTTTCGAACATAAAAATTTAAATTTTGAGTATCGCATAGAACTAACGTGCAGCCCCTATACGTTATGTTTAAAAAAAATATATAAAATTTTTTTTCAAAATGGCGGCTAATGTAAAAATTCAAAGTGTCATAACTTTGCTAAATGAAATCCTACTAAAAAATGTTTAATGCAAAAAGTGTTTGGAATTTTAATTTGCATATAAAAGCAATTTTTAATTATATTTTTTTTTATAAAAACCGAGTCTTACCATATATTGACCGAGACCTCGAACGAGCTTTTATGCGACTCTGCATATAGTTAACGCTCGAATAAGGCTTCTATTCAAGAAATCGACTTGAATTTTTTATACAAAATAGAGCTTTCGACTATACTTACGATACTATAAAAAAAAATTAAAAATAAAAAAATAAAAGTATTTTTTTTTCAAAACACGTTTAGTGTGATGAGTCGATCGACACACCATACATACGCTCATAAGATTTTCAATATAGTTTAGGTCAGTGTGAGCTTATTTATACATATTTGAATTTCAATTTTTGTGACAGTATAGAATTCTTAAGCATCCTGTGTATGTTTGTTAGCAAAATCCATTTTGTCAATTTTTTGCAAAATGACGACAAGTATTAAAATTCAATCACTTATAACTCAGTAGTGTTGAATTTTGGCAAAAAGGTCTCTATACATGAAATGTTGAGAAGCCTAAAGTTCATCTAAGTAAAATATAAAAAATATATAATTTTGCTTGAAAACAAGCGATGTATCAGTTCGATCGTACCCCCATACTAGCCATTTTGAGACTTTCGGAAGAGTTAACGCTCTTAACTGTTTGGTTTCTAAGATAAAAATTTAAATTTTATGTATCGCATAGAACTAACGTGCAGCCCCTATAGGTTATGTTTAAAAAAAATATATAAATTTTTTTTTCAAAATGGCGGCTAATGTAAAAATTCAAAGTGTCATAACTTTGCTAAATAAAATCCTACTTAAAAATGTTTAATGCAAAAAGTGTTTGGAATTTTAATTTGCATATAAAAGCAATTTTTAATTATTTTTTTTTAATAAAAACCGAGTCTTACCATATATTGACCGAGACCTCGAACGAGCTTTTATGCGACTCTGCATATAGTTAAAGCTCGTATGAGGCTTCTATTCAAGAAATCGACTTGAATTTTTTATACAAAATAGAGCTTTCGACTATACTTACGATACTATAAAAAAAAATTAAAAATTAAAAAATAAAAGTATTTTTTTTTCAAAACACGTTTAGTGTGATGAGTCGATCGACCCACCATACATACGCTCATAAGATTTTCAATATAGTTTAGGTCAGTGTGAGCTTATTTATACATATTTGAATTTCAATTTTTGTGACAGTATAGAATTTTTAAGCATCCTGTGTATGTTTGTTAGCAAAATCCATTTTGTCAATTTTTTGCAAAATGACGACAAGTATTAAAATTCAATCACTTATAACTCAGTAGTGTTGAATTTTGGCAAAAAGGTCTCTATACATGAAATGTTGAGAAGCCTAAAGTTCATCTAAGTAAAATATAAAAAATATATATTTTTGCTTGAAAACAAGCGATGTATCAGTTCGATCGTACCCCCATACTAGCCATTTTGAGACTTTCGGAAGAGTTAACGCTCTTAACTGTTTGGTTTCGAAGATAAAAATTTAAATTTTGAGTATCGCATAGAACTAACGTGCAGCCCCTATACGTTATGTTTAAAAAAAATATATAAAATTTTTTTTCAAAATGGCGGCTAATGTAAAAATTCAAAGTGTCATAACTTTGCTAAATGAAATCCTACTAAAAAATGTTTAATGCAAAAAGTGTTTGGAATTTTAATTTGCATATAAAAGCAATTTTTAATTATTTTTTTTTTAATAAAAACCGAGTCTTACCATATATTGACCGAGACCTCGAACGAGCTTTTATGCGACTCTGCATATAGTTAACGCTCGTATGAGGCTTCTATTCAAGAAATCGACTTGTATTTTTTATACAAAATAGAGCTTTCGACTATACTTACGATACTATGAAAAAAAATTAAAAATTAAAAAATAAAAGTATTTTTTTTTCAAAACACGTTTAGTGTGATGAGTCGATCGACTTACCATACATACGCTCATAAGATTTTTAATATAGTTTAGGTCAGTGTGAGCTTATTTATACATATTTGAATTTCAATTTTTGTGACAGTATAGAATTCTTAAGCATCCTGTGTATGTTTGTTAGCAAAATCCATTTTGTCAATTTTTTGCAAAATGACGACAAGTATTAAAATTCAATCACTTATAACTCAGTAGTGTTGAATTTTGGCAAAAGGGTCTCTATACATGAAATGTTGAGAAGCCTAAAGTTCATCTAAGTAAAATATAAAAAATATATATTTTTGCTTGAAAACAAGCGATGTATCAGTTCGATCGTACCCCCATACTAGCCATTTTGAGACTTTCGGAAGAGTTAACGCTCTTAACTGTTTGGTTTCGAACATAAAAATTTAAATTTTGAGTATCGCATAGAACTAACGTGCAGCCCCTATACGTTATGTTTAAAAAAAATATATAAAATTTTTTTTCAAAATGGCGGCTAATGTAAAAATTCAAAGTGTCATAACTTTGCTAAATGAAATCCTACTAAAAAATGTTTAATGCAAAAAGTGTTTGGAATTTTAATTTGCATATAAAAGCAATTTTTAATTATATTTTTTTTTATAAAAACCGAGTCTTACCATATATTGACCGAGACCTCGAACGAGCTTTTATGCGACTCTGCATATAGTTAACGCTCGTATAAGGCTTCTATTCAAGAAATCGACTTGAATTTTTTATACAAAATAGAGCTTTCGACTATACTTACGATACTATAAAAAAAAATTAAAAATAAAAAAATAAAAGTATTTTTTTTTCAAAACACGTTTAGTGTGATGAGTCGATCGACACACCATACATACGCTCATAAGATTTTCAATATAGTTTAGGTCAGTGTGAGCTTATTTATACATATTTGAATTTCAATTTTTGTGACAGTATAGAATTCTTAAGCATCCTGTGTATGTTTGTTAGCAAAATCCATTTTGTCAATTTTTTGCAAAATGACGACAAGTATTAAAATTCAATCACTTATAACTCAGTAGTGTTGAATTTTGGCAAAAAGGTCTCTATACATGAAATGTTGAGAAGCCTAAAGTTCATCTAAGTAAAATATAAAAAATATATAATTTTGCTTGAAAACAAGCGATGTATCAGTTCGATCGTACCCCCATACTAGCCATTTTGAGACTTTCGGAAGAGTTAACGCTCTTAACTGTTTGGTTTCTAAGATAAAAATTTAAATTTTATGTATCGCATAGAACTAACGTGCAGCCCCTATAGGTTATGTTTAAAAAAAATATATAAATTTTTTTTTCAAAATGGCGGCTAATGTAAAAATTCAAAGTGTCATAACTTTGCTAAATAAAATCCTACTTAAAAATGTTTAATGCAAAAAGTGTTTGGAATTTTAATTTGCATATAAAAGCAATTTTTAATTATTTTTTTTTAATAAAAACCGAGTCTTACCATATATTGACCGAGACCTCGAACGAGCTTTTATGCGACTCTGCATATAGTTAACGCTCGTATGAGGCTTCTATTCAAGAAATCGACTTGAATTTTTTATACAAAATAGAGCTTTCGACTATACTTACGATACTATAAAAAAAAATTAAAAATTAAAAAATAAAAGTATTTTTTTTTCAAAACACGTTTAGTGTGATGAGTCGATCGACCCACCATACATACGCTCATAAGATTTTCAATATAGTTTAGGTCAGTGTGAGCTTATTTATACATATTTGAATTTCAATTTTTGTGACAGTATAGAATTTTTAAGCATCCTGTGTATGTTTGTTAGCAAAATCCATTTTGTCAATTTTTTGCAAAATGACGACAAGTATTAAAATTCAATCACTTATAACTCAGTAGTGTTGAATTTTGGCAAAAAGGTCTCTATACATGAAATGTTGAGAAGCCTAAAGTTCATCTAAGTAAAATATAAAAAATATATATTTTTGCTTGAAAACAAGCGATGTATCAGTTCGATCGTACCCCCATACTAGCCATTTTGAGACTTTCGGAAGAGTTAACGCTCTTAACTGTTTGGTTTCGAAGATAAAAATTTAAATTTTGAGTATCGCATAGAACTAACGTGCAGCCCCTATACGTTATGTTTAAAAAAAATATATAAAATTTTTTTTCAAAATGGCGGCTAATGTAAAAATTCAAAGTGTCATAACTTTGCTAAATGAAATCCTACTAAAAAATGTTTAATGCAAAAAGTGTTTGGAATTTTAATTTGCATATAAAAGCAATTTTTAATTATTTTTTTTTTAATAAAAACCGAGTCTTACCATATATTGACCGAGACCTCGAACGAGCTTTTATGCGACTCTGCATATAGTTAACGCTCGTATGAGGCTTCTATTCAAGAAATCGACTTGTATTTTTTATACAAAATAGAGCTTTCGACTATACTTACGATACTATAAAAAAAAATTAAAAATTAAAAAATAAAAGTATTTTTTTTTCAAAACACGTTTAGTGTGATGAGTCGATCGACCCACCATACATACGCTCATAAGATTTTTAATATAGTTTAGGTCAGTGTGAGCTTATTTATACATATTTGAATTTCAATTTTTGTGACAGTATAGAATTCTTAAGCATCCTGTGTATGTTTGTTAGCAAAATCCATTTTGTCAATTTTTTGCAAAATGACGACAAGTATTAAAATTCAATCACTTATAACTCAGTAGTGTTGAATTTTGGCAAAAAGGTCTCTATACATGAAATGTTGAGAAGCCTAAAGTTCATCTAAGTAAAATATAAAAAATATATATTTTTGCTTGAAAACAAGCGATGTATCAGTTCGATCGTACCCCCATACTAGCCATTTTGAGACTTTCGGAAGAGTTAACGCTCTTAACTGTTTGGTTTCGAAGATAAAAATTTAAATTTTGAGTATCGCATAGAACTAACGTGCAGCCCCTATACGTTATGTTTAAAAAAAATATATAAAATTTTTTTTAAAAATGGCGGACAATGTAAAAATTCAAAGTGTCATAACTTTGCTAAATTAAATCCTACTAAAAAATGTTTAATGCAAAAAGTGTTTGGAATTTTAATTTGCATATAAAAGCAACTTTTAATTATATTTTTTTTAATAAAAACCGAGTCTTACCATATATTGACCGAGACCTCGAACGAGCTTTTATGCGACTCTGCATATAGTTAACGCTCGTATAAGGGTTCTATTCAAGAAATCGACTTGAATTTTTTATACAAAATAGAGCTTTCGACTATACTTACGATACTATAAAAAAAAATTAAAAATAAAAAAATAAAAGTATTTTTTTTTCAAAACACGTTTAGTGTGATGAGTCGATCGACACACCATACATACGCTCATAAGATTTTCAATATAGTTTAGGTCAGTGTGAGCTTATTTATACATATTTGAATTTCAATTTTTGTGACAGTATAGAATTCTTAAGCATCCTGTGTATGTTTGTTAGCAAAATCCATTTTGTCAATTTTTTGCAAAATGACGACAAGTATTAAAATTCAATCACTTATAACTCAGTAGTGTTGAATTTTGGCAAAAAGGTCTCTATACAAGAAATGTTGAGAAGCCTAAAGTTCATCTAAGTAAAATATAAAAAATATATATTTTTGCTTGAAAACAAGCGATGTATCAGTTCGATCGTACCCCCATACTAGCCATTTTGAGACTTTCGGAAGAGTTAACGCTCTTAACTGTTTGGTTTCGAAGATAAAAATTTAAATTTTGAGTATCGCATAGAACTAACGTGCAGCCCCTATACGTTATGTTTAAAAAAAATATATAAAATTTTTTTTCAAAATGGCGGCTAATGTAAAAATTCAAAGTGTCATAACTTTGCTAAATGAAATCCTACTAAAAAATGTTTAATGCAAAAAGTGTTTGGAATTTTAATTTGCATATAAAAGCAATTTTTAATTATTTTTTTTTTAATAAAAACCGAGTCTTACCATATATTGACCGAGACCTCGAACGAGCTTTTATGCGACTCTGCATATAGTTAACGCTCGTATGAGGCTTCTATTCAAGAAATCGACTTGAATTTTTTATACAAAATAGAGCTTTCGACTATACTTACGATACTATAAAAAAAAATTAAAAATTAAAAATTAAAAAATAAAAGTATTTTTTTTTCAAAACACGTTTAGTGTGATGAGTCGATCGACCCACCATACATACGCTCATAAGATTTTCAATATAGTTTAGGTCAGTGTGAGCTTATTTATACATATTTGAATTTCAATTTTTGTGACAGTATAGAATTCTTAAGCATCCTGTGTATGTTTGTTAGCAAAATCCATTTTGTCAATTTTTTGCAAAATGACGACAAGTATTAAAATTCAATCACTTATAACTCAGTAGTGTTGAATTTTAGCAAAAAGGTCTCTATACATGAAATGTTGAGAAGCCTAAAGTTCATCTAAGTAAAATATAAAAAATATATAATTTTGCTTGAAAACAATCGATGTATCAGTTCGATCGTACCCCCATACTAGCCATTTTGAGACTTTCGGAAGAGTTAACGCTCTTAACTGTTTGGTTTCTAAGATAAAAATTTAAATTTTGAGTATCGCATAGAACTAACGTGCAGCCCCTATAGGTTATGTTTAAAAAAAATATATAAAATTTTTTTTCAAAATGGCGGCTAATGTAAAAATTCAAAGTGTCATAACTTTGCTAAATGAAATCCTACTAAAAAATGTTTAATGCAAAAAGTGTTTGGAATTTTAATTTGCATATAAAAGCAATTTTGAATTATTTTTTTTTTAATAAAAACCGAGTCTTACTATATATTGACCGAGACCTCGAACGAGCTTTTATGCGACTCTGCATATAGTTAACGCTCGTATGAGGCTTTTATTCAAGAAATTGACTTGAATTTTTTATACAAAATAGAGCTTTCGACTATACTTACGATACTATAAAAAAAAATTAAAAATTAAAAAATAAAAGTATTTTTTTTTCAAAACACGTTTAGTGTGATGAGTCGTTCGACCCACCATACATACGCTCATAAGATTTTCAATATAGTTTAGGTCAGTGTGAGCTTATTTATACATATTTGAATTTCAATTTTTGTGACAGTATAGAATTCTTAAGCATCCTGTGTATGTTTGTTAGCAAAATCCATTTTGTCAATTTTTTGCAAAATGACGACAAGTATTAAAATTCAATCACTTATAACTCAGTAGTGTTGAATTTTGGCAAAAAGGTCTCTATACATGAAATGTTGAGAAGCCTAAAGTTCATCTAAGTAAAATATAAAAAATATATATTTTTGCTTGAAAACAAGCGATGTATCAGTTCGATCGTACCCCCATACTAGCCATTTTGAGACTTTCGGAAGAGTTAACGCTCTTAACTGTTTGGTTTCGAAGATAAAAATTTAAATTTTGAGTATCGCATAGAACTAACGTGCAGCCCCTATACGTTATGTTTAAAAAAAATATATAAAATTTTTTTTCAAAATGGCGGCTAATGTAAAAATTCAAAGTGTCATAACTTTGCTAAATAAAATCCTACTAAAAAATGTTTAATGCAAAAAGTGTTTGGAATTTTAATTTGCATATAAAAGCAATTTTTAATTTTTTTTTTTTTAATAAAAACCGAGTCTTACCATATATTGACCGAGACCTCGAACGAGCTTTTATGCGACTCTGCATATAGTTAACGCTCGTATGAGGCTTCTATTCAAGAAATCGACTTGTATTTTTTATACAAAATAGAGCTTTCGACTATACTTACGATACTATAAAAAAAAATTAAAAATTAAAAAATAAAAGTATTTTTTTTTCAAAACACGTTTAGTGTGATGAGTCGATCGACCCACCATACATACGCTCATAAGATTTTCAATATAGTTTAGGTCAGTGTGAGCTTATTTATACATATTTGAATTTCAATTTTTGTGACAGTATAGAATTCTTAAGCATCCTGTGTATGTTTGTTAGCAAAATCCATTTTGTCAATTTTTTGCAAAATGACGACAAGTATTAAAATTCAATCACTTATAACTCAGTAGTGTTGAATTTTGGCAAAAAGGTCTCTATACATGAAATGTTGAGAAGCCTAAAGTTCATCTAAGTAAAATATAAAAAATATATATTTTTGCTTGAAAACAAGCGATGTATCAGTTCGATCGTACCCCCATACTAGCCATTTTGAGACTTTCGGAAGAGTTAACGCTCTATACTGTTTGGTTTCGAAGATAAAAATTTAAATTTTAAGTATCGCATAGAACTAACGTGCAGCCCCTATACGTTATGTTTAAAAAAAATATATAAAATTTTTTTTCAAAATGGCGGCTAATGTAAAAATTCAAAGTGTCATAACTTTGCTAAATAAAATCCTACTGAAAAATGTCTAATGCAAAAAGTGTTTGGAATTTTAATTTGCATATAAAAGCAATTTTTAATTATTTTTTTTTTAATAAAAACCGAGTCTTACCATATATTGACCGAGACCTCGAACGAGCTTTTATGCGACTCTGCATATAGTTAACGCTCGTATGAGGCTTCTATTCAAGAAATCGACTTGAATTTTTCATACAAAATAGAGCTTTCGACTATACTTACGATACTATAAAAAAAAATTAAAAATTAAAAAATAAAAGTATTTTTTTTTCAAAACACGTTTAGTGTGATGAGTCGATCGACCCACCATACATACGCTCATAAGATTTTCAATATAGTTTAGGTCAGTGTGAGCTTATTTATACATATTTGAATTTCAATTTTTGTGACAGTATAGAATTCTTAAGCATCCTGTGTATGTTTGTTAGCAAAATCCATTTTGTCAATTTTTTGCAAAATGACGACAAGTATTAAAATTCAATCACTTATAACTCAGTAGTGTTGAATTTTGGCAAAAAGGTCTCTATACATGAAATGTTGAGAAGCCTAAAGTTCATCTAAGTAAAATATAAAAAATATATAATTTTGCTTGAAAACAAGCGATGTATCAGTTCGATCGTACCCCCATACTAGCCATTTTGAGACTTTCGGAAGAGTTAACGCTCTTAACTGTTTGGTTTCGAAGATAAAAATTTAAATTTTGAGTATCGCATAGAACTAACGTGCAGCCCCTATACGTTATGTTTAAAAAAAATATATAAAATTTTTTTTTAAAATGGCGGCTAATGTAAAAATTCAAAGTGTCATAACTTTGCTAAATGAAATCCTACTAAAAAATGTTTAATGCAAAAAGTGTTTGGAATTTTAATTTGCATATAAAAGCAATTTTTAATTATTTTTTTTTTAATAAAAACCGAGTCTTACCATATATTGACCGAGACCTCGAACGAGCTTTTATGCGACTCTGCATATAGGTAACGCTCGTATGAGGCTTCTATTCAAGAAATCGACTTGAATTTTTTATACAAAATAGAGCTTTCGACTATACTTACGATACTATAAAAAAAAATTAAAAATTAAAAAATAAAAGTATTTTTTTTTCAAAACACGTTTAGTGTGATGAGTCGATCGACCCACCATACATACGCTCATAAGATTTTCAATATAGTTTAGGTCAGTGTGAGCTTATTTATACATATTTGAATTTCAATTTTTGTGACAGTATAGAATTCTTAAGCATCCTGTGTATGTTTGTTAGCAAAATCCATTTTGTCAATTTTTTGCAAAATGACGACAAGTATTAAAATTCAATCACTTATAACTCAGTAGTGTTGAATTTTGGCAAAAAGGTCTCTATACATGAAATGTTGAGAAGCCTAAAGTTTATCTAAGTAAAATATAAAAAATATATATTTTTGCTTGAAAACAAGCGATGTATCAGTTCGATCGTACCCCCATACTAGCCATTTTGAGACTTTCGGAAGAGTTAACGCTCTTAACTGTTTGGTTTTGAAGATAAAAATTTAAATTTTGAGTATCGCATAGAACTAACGTGCAGCCCCTATACGTTATGTTTAAAAAAAATATATAAAATTTTTTTTCAAAATGGCGGCTAATGTAAAAATTCAAAGTGTCATAACTTTGCTAAATGAAATCCTACTAAAAAATGTTTAATGCAAAAAGTGTTTGGAATTTTAATTTGCATATAAAAGCAATTTTTAATTATTTTTTTTTTAATAAAAACCGAGTCTTACCATATATTGACCGAGACCTCGAACGAGCTTTTATGCGACTCTGCATATAGTTAACGCTCGTATGAGGCTTCTATTCAAGAAATCGACTTGAATTTTTTATACAAAATAGAGCTTTCGACTATACTTACGATACTATAAAAAAAAATTAAAAATTAAAAATTAAAAAATAAAAGTATTTTTTTTTCAAAACACGTTTAGTGTGATGAGTCGATCGACCCACCATACATACGCTCATAAGATTTTCAATATAGTTTAGGTCAGTGTGAGCTTATTTATACATATTTGAATTTCAATTTTTGTGACAGTATAGAATTCTTAAGCATCCTGTGTATGTTTGTTAGCAAAATCCATTTTGTCAATTTTTTGCAAAATGACGACAAGTATTAAAATTCAATCACTTATAACTCAGTAGTGTTGAATTTTGGCAAAAAGGTCTCTATACATGAAATGTTGAGAAGCCTAAAGTTCATCTAAGTAAAATATAAAAAATATATAATTTTGCTTGAAAACAAGCGATGTATCAGTTCGATCGTACCCCCATACTAGCCATTTTGAGACTTTCGGAAGAGTTAACGCTCTTAACTGTTTGGTTTCGAAGATAAAAATTTAAATTTTGAGTATCGCATAGAACTAACGTGCAGCCCCTATACGTTATGTTTAAAAAAAATATATAAAATTTTTTTTCAAAATGGCGGCTAATGTAAAAATTCAAAGTGTCATAACTTTGCTAAATGAAATCCTACTAAAAAATGTTTAATGCAAAAAGTGTTTGGAATTTTAATTTGCATATAAAAGCAATTTTTAATTATTTTTTTTTTAATAAAAACCGAGTCTTACCATATATTGACCGAGACCTCGAACGAGCTTTTATGCGACTCTGCATATAGTTAACGCTCGTATGAGGCTTCTATTCAAGAAATCGACTTGTATTTTTTATACAAAATAGAGCTTTCGACTATACTTACGATACTATAAAAAAAAATTTAAAATTAAAAAATAAAAGTATTTTTTTTTCAAAACACGTTTAGTGTGATGAGTCGATCGACCCACCATACATACGCTCATAAGATTTTTAATATAGTTTAGGTCAGTGTGAGCTTATTTATACATATTTGAATTTCAATTTTTGTGACAGTATAGAATTCTTAAGCATCCTGTGTATGTTTGTTAGCAAAATCCATTTTGTCAATTTTTTGCAAAATGACGACAAGTATTAAAATTCAATCACTTATAACTCAGTAGTGTTGAATTTTGGCAAAAAGGTCTCTATACATGAAATGTTGAGAAGCCTAAAGTTCATCTAAGTAAAATTTAAAAAATATATATTTTTGCTTGAAAACAAGCGATGTATCAGTTCGATCGTACCCCCATACTAGCCATTTTGAGACTTTCGGAAGAGTTAACGCTCTTAACTGTTTGGTTATTAAGATAAAAATTTAAATTTTGAGTATCGCATAGAACTAACGTGCAGCCCCTATAGGTTATGTTTAAAAAAAATATATAAAATTTTTTTTCAAAATGGCGGCTAATGTAAAAATTCAAAGTGTCATAACTTTGCTAAATGAAATCCTACTAAAAAATGTTTAATGCAAAAAGTGTTTGGAATTTTAATTTGCATATAAAAGCAATTTTTAATTATTTTTTTTTTAATAAAAACCGAGTCTTACCATATATTGACCGAGACCTCGAACGAGCTTTTATGCGACTCTGCATATAGTTAACGCTCGTATGAGGCTTCTATTCAAGAAATCGACTTGAATTTTTTATACAAAATAGAGCTTTCGACTATACTTACGATACTATAAAAAAAAATTAAAAATTAAAAATTAAAAAATAAAAGTATTTTTTTTTCAAAACACGTTTAGTGTGATGAGTCGATCGACCCACCATACATACGCTCATAAGATTTTCAATATAGTTTAGGTCAGTGTGAGCTTATTTATACATATTTGAATTTCAATTTTTGTGACAGTATAGAATTCTTAAGCATCCTGTGTATGTTTGTTAGCAAAATCCATTTTGTCAATTTTTTGCAAAATGACGACAAGTATTAAAATTCAATCACTTATAACTCAGTAGTGTTGAATTTTGGCAAAAAGGTCTCTATACATGAAATGTTGAGAAGCCTAAAGTTCATCTAAGTAAAATATAAAAAATATATAATTTTGCTTGAAAACAAGCGATGTATCAGTTCGATCGTACCCCCATACTAGCCATTTTGAGACTTTCGGAAGAGTTAACGCTGTTAACTGTTTGGTTTCGAAGATAAAAATTTAAATTTTGAGTATCGCATAGAACTAACGTGCAGCCCCTATACGTTATGTTTAAAAAAAATATATAAAATTTTTTTTAAAAATGGCGGCTAATGTAAAAATTCAAAGTGTCATAACTTTGCTAAATGAAATCCTACTAAAAAATGTTTATTGCAAAAAGTGTTTGGAATTTTAATTTGCATATAAAAGCAATTTTTAATTATATTTTTTTTAATAAAAATTGAGTCTTACCATATATTGACCGAGACCTCGAACGAGCTTTTATGCGACTCTGCATATAGTTAACGCTCGTATAAGGGTTCTATTCAAGAAATCGACTTGAATTTCTTATACAAAATAGAGCTTTCGACTATACTTACGATACTATAAAAAAAAATTAAAAATTAAAAATTAAAAAATAAAAGTATTTTTTTTTCAAAACACGTTTAGTGTGATGAGTCGATCGACCCACCATACATACGCTCATAAGATTTTCAATATAGTTTAGGTCAGTGTGAGCTTATTTATACATATTTGAATTTCAATTTTTGTGACAGTATAGAATTCTTAAGCATCCTGTGTATGTTTGTTAGCAAAATCCATTTTGTCAATTTTTTGCAAAATGACGACAAGTATTAAAATTCAATCACTTATAACTCAGTAGTGTTGAATTTTGGCAAAAAGGTCTCTATACATGAAATGTTGAGAAGCCTAAAGTTCATCTAAGTAAAATATAAAAAATATATAATTTTGCTTGAAAACAAGCGATGTATCAGTTCGATCGTACCCCCATACTAGCCATTTTGAGACTTTCGGAAGAGTTAACGCTCTTAACTGTTTGGTTTCTAAGATAAAAATTTAAATTTTGAGTATCGCATAGAACTAACGTGCAGCCCCTATAGGTTATGTTTAAAAAAAATATATAAATTTTTTTTCAAAATGGCGGCTAATGTAAAAATTCAAAGTGTCATAACTTTGCTAAATGAAATCCTACTAAAAAATGTTTAATGCAAAAAGTGTTTGGAATTTTAATTTGCATATAAAAGCAATTTTTAATTATTTTTTTTTTAATAAAAACCGAGTCTTACCATATATTGACCGAGACCTCGAACGAGCTTTTATGCGACTCTGCATATAGTTAACGCTCGTATGAGGCTTCTATTCAAGAAATCGACTTGAATTTTTTATACAAAATAGAGCTTTCGACTATACTTACGATACTATAAAAAAAAATTAAAAATTAAAAAATAAAAGTATTTTTTTTTCAAAACACGTTTAGTGTGATGAGTCGATCGACCCACCATACATACGCTCATAAGATTTTCAATATAGTTTAGGTCAGTGTGAGCTTATTTATACATATTTGAATTTCAATTTTTGTGACAGTATAGAATTCTTAAGCATCCTGTGTATGTTTGTTAGCAAAATCCATTTTGTCAATTTTTTGCAAAATGACGACAAGTATTAAAATTCAATCACTTATAACTCAGTAGTGTTAAATTTTGGCAAAAAGGTCTCTATACATGAAATGTTGAGAAGCCTAAAGTTCATCTAAGTAAAATATAAAAAATATATATTTTTGCTTGAAAACAAGCGATGTATCAGTTCGATCGTACCCCCATACTAGCCATTTTGAGACTTTCGGAAGAGTAAACGCTCTTAACTGTTTGGTTTCGAAGATAAAAATTTAAATTTTGAGTATCGCATAGAACTAACGTGCAGCCCCTATACGTTATGTTTAAAAAAAATATATAAAATTTTTTTTCAAAATGGCGGCTAATGTAAAAATTCAAAGTGTCATAACTTTGCTAAATGAAATCCTACTAAAAAATGTTTAATGCAAAAAGTGTTTGGAATTTTAATTTGCATATAAAAGCAATTTTTAATTATTTTTTTTTTAATAAAAACCGAGTCTTACCATATATTGACCGAGACCTCGAACGAGCTTTTATGCGACTCTGCATATAGTTAACGCTCGTATGAGGCTTCTATTCAAGAAATCGACTTGAATTTTTTATACAAAATAGAGCTTTCGACTATACTTACGATACTATAAAAAAAAATTAAAAATTAAAAATTAAAAAATAAAAGTATTTTTTTTTCAAAACACGTTTAGTGTGATGAGTCGATCGACCCACCATACATACGCTCATAAGATTTTCAATATAGTTTAGGTCAGTGTGAGCTTATTTATACATATTTGAATTTCAATTTTTGTGACAGTATAGAATTCTTAAGCATCCTGTGTATGTTTGTTAGCAAAATCCATTTTGTCAATTTTTTGCAAAATGACGACAAGTATTAAAATTCAATCACTTATAACTCAGTAGTGTTGAATTTTGGCAAAATGTTCTCTATACATGAAATGTTGAGAAGCCTAAAGTTCATCTAAGTAAAATATAAAAAATATATAATTTTGCTTGAAAACAAGCGATGTATCAGTTCGATCGTACCCCCATACTAGCCATTTTGAGACTTTCGGAAGAGTTAACGCTCTTAACTGTTTGGTTATTAAGATAAAAATTTAAATTTTGAGTATCGCATAGAACTAACGTGCAGCCCCTATAGGTTATGTTTAAAAAAAATATATAAAATTTTTTTAAAATGGCGGCAAATGTAAAAATTCAAAGTGTCATAACTTTGCTAAATGAAATCTTACTAAAAAATGTTTAATGCAAAAAGTGTTTGGAATTTTAATTTGCATATAAAAGCAATTTTTAATTATTTTTTTTTTATTAAAAACCGAGTCTTACCATATATTGACCGAGACCTCGAACGAGCTTTTATGCGACTCTGCATATAGTTAACGCTCGTATGAGGCTTCTATTCAAGAAATCGACTTGAATTTTTTATACAAAATAGAGCTTTCGACTATACTTACGATACTATAAAAAAAAATTAAAAATTAAGAATTAAAAAATAAAAGTATTTTTTTTTCAAAACACGTTTAGTGTGATGAGTCGATCGACCCACCATACATACGCTCATAAGATTTTCAATATAGTTTAGGTCAGTGTGAGCTTATTTATACATATTTGAATTTCAATTTTTGTGACAGTATAGAATTCTTAAGCATCCTGTGTATGTTTGTTAGCAAAATCCATTTTGTCAATTTTTTGCAAAATGACGACAAGTATTAAAATTCAATCACTTATAACTCAGTAGTGTTGAATTTTGGCAAAAAGGTCTCTATACATGAAATGTTGAGAAGCCTAAAGTTCATCTAAGTAAAATATAAAAAATATATAATTTTGCTTGAAAACAAGCGATGTATCAGTTCGATCGTACCCCCATACTAGCCATTTTGAGACTTTCGGAAGAGTTAACGCTCTTAACTGTTTGGTTTCTAAGATAAAAATTTAAATTTTGAGTATCGCATAGAACTAACGTGCAGCCCCTATAGGTTATGTTTAAAAAAAATATATAAATTTTTTTTCAAAATGGCGGCTAATGTAAAAATTCAAAGTGTAATAACTTTGCTAAATGAAATCCTACTAAAAAATGTTTAATGCAAAAAGTGTTTGGAATTTTAACTTGCATATAAAAGCAATTTTTAATTATTTTTTTTTAATAAAAACCGAGTCTTACCATATATTGACCGAGACCTCGAACGAGCTTTTATGCGACTCTGCATATAGTTAACGCTCGTATGAGGCTTCTATTCAAGAAATCGACTCGAATTTTTAATACAAAATAGAGCTTTCGACTATACTTACGATACTATAAAAAAAAATTAAAAATTAAAAAATAAAAGTATTTTTTTTTCAAAACACGTTTAGTGTGATGAGTCGATCGACCCACCATACATACGCTCATAAGATTTTCAATATAGTTTAGGTCAGTGTGAGCTTATTTATACATATTTGAATTTCAATTTTTGTGACAGTATAGAATTCTTAAGCATCCTGTGTATGTTTGTTAGCAAAATCCATTTTGTCAATTTTTTGCAAAATGACGACAAGTATTAAAATTCAATCACTTATAACTCAGTAGTGTTGAATTTTGGCAAAAAGGTCTCTATACATAAAATGTTGAGAAGCCTAAAGTTCATCTAAGTAAAATATAAAAAATATATATTTTTGCTTGAAAACAAGCGATGTATCAGTTCGATCGTACCCCCATACTAGCCATTTTGAGACTTTCGGAAGAGTTAACGCTCTTAACTGTTTGGTTTCGAAGATAAAAATTTAAATTTTGAGTATCGCATAGAACTAACGTGCAGCCCCTATACGTTATGTTTAAAAAAAATATATAAAATTTTTTTTCAAAATGGCGGCTAATGTAAAAATTCAAAGTGTCATAACTTTGCTAAATGAAATCCTACTAAAAAATGTTTAATGCAAAAAGTGTTTGGAATTTTAATTTGCATATAAAAGCAATTTTTAATTATTTTTTTTTTAATAAAAACCGAGTCTTACCATATATTGACCGAGACCTCGAACGAGCTTTTATGCGACTCTGCATATAGTTAACGCTCGTATGAGGCTTCTATTCAAGAAATCGACTTGTATTTTTTATACAAAATAGAGCTTTCGACTATACTTACGATACTATAAAAAAAAATTAAAAATTAAAAAATAAAAGTATTTTTTTTTCAAAACACGTTTAGTGTGATGAGTCGATCGACCCAATATACATACGCTCATAAGATTTTTAATATAGTTTAGGTCAGTGTGAGCTTATTTATACATATTTTAATTTCAATTTTTGTGACAGTATAGAATTCTTAAGCATCCTGTGTATGTTTGTTAGCAAAATCCATTTTGTCAATTTTTTGCAAAATGACGACAAGTATTAAAATTCAATCACTTATAACTCAGTAGTGTTGAATTTTGGCAAAAAGGTCTCTATACATGAAATGTTGAGAAGCCTAAAGTTCATCTAAGTAAAATATAAAAAATATATATTTTTGCTTGAAAACAAGCGATGTATCAGTTCGATCGTACCCCCATACTAGCCATTTTGAGACTTTCGGAAGAGTTAACGCTCTTAACTGTTTGGTTTCGAAGATAAAAATTTAAATTTTGAGTATCGCATAGAACTAACGTGCAGCCCCTATACGTTATGTTTAAAAAAAATATATAAAATTTTTTTTCAAAATGGCGGCTAATGTAAAAATTCAAAGTGTCATAACTTTGCTAAATAATATCCTACTTAAAAATGTTTAATGCAAAAAGTGTTTGGAATTTTAATTTGCATATAAAAGCAATTTTTAATTATTTTTTTTTTAATAAAAACCGAGTCTTACCATATATTGACCGAGACCTCGAACGAGCTTTTATGCGACTCTGCATATAGTTAACGCTCGTATGAGGCTTCTATTCAAGAAATCGACTTGTATTTTTTATACAAAATAGAGCTTTCGACTATACTTACGATACTATAAAAAAAAATTAAAAATTAAAAAATAAAAGTATTTTTTTTTCAAAACACGTTTAGTGTGATGAGTCGATCGACCCACCATACATACGCTCATAAGATTTTTAATATAGTTTAGGTCAGTGTGAGCTTATTTATACATATTTGAATTTCAATTTTTGTGACAGTATAGAATTCTTAAGCATCCTGTGTATGTTTGTTAGCAAAATCCATTTTGTCAATTTTTTGCAAAATGACGACAAGTATTAAAATTCAATCACTTATAACTCAGTAGTGTTGAATTTTGGCATAAAGGTCTCTATACATGAAATGTTGAGAAGCCTAAAGTTCATCTAAGTAAAATATAAAAAATATATATTTTTGCTTGAAAACAAGCGATGTATCAGTTCGATCGTACCCCCATACTAGCCATTTTGAGACTTTCGGAAGAGTTAACGCTCTTAACTGTTTGGTTTCGAAGATAAAAATTTAAATTTTGAGTATCGCATAGAACTAACGTGCAGCCCCTATACGTTATGTTTAAAAAAAATATATAAAATTTTTTTTCAAAATGGCGGCTAATGTAAAAATTCAAAGTGTCATAACTTTGCTAAATGAAATCCTACTAAAAAATGTTTAATGCAAAAAGTGTTTGGAATTTAAATTTGCATATAAAAGCAATTTTTAATTATTCTTTTTTTAATAAAAACCGAGTCTTACCATATATTGACCGAGACCTCGAACGAGCTTTTATGCGACTCTGCATATAGTTAACGCTCGTATGAGGCTTCTATTCAAGAAATCGACTTGAATTTTTTATACAAAATAGAGCTTTCGACTATACTTACGATACTATAAAAAAAAATTAAAAATTAAAAATTAAAAAATAAAAGTATTTTTTTTTCAAAACACGTTTAGTGTGATGAGTCGTTCGACCCACCATACATACGCTCATAAGATTTTCAATATAGTTTAGGTCAGTGTGAGCTTATTTATACATATTTGAATTTCAATTTTTGTGACAGTATAGAATTCTTAAGCATCCTGTGTATGTTTGTTAGCAAAATCCATTTTGTCAATTTTTTGCAAAATGACGACAAGTATTAAAATTCAATCACTTATAACTCAGTAGTGTTGAATTTTGGCAAAAAGGTCTCTATACATGAAATGTTGAGAAGCCTAAAGTTCATCTAAGTAAAATATAAAAAATATATAATTTTGCTTGAAAACAAGCGATGTATCAGTTCGATCGTACCCCCATACTAGCCATTTTGAGACTTTCGGAAGAGTTAACGCTCTTAACTGTTTGGTTTCTAAGATAAAAATTTAAATTTTGAGTATCGCATAGAACTAACGTGCAGCCCCTATAGGTTATGTTTAAAAAAAATATATAAAATTTTTTTTCAAAATGGCGGCTAATGTAAAAATTCAAAGTGTCATAACTTTGCTAAATGAAATCCTACTAAAAAATGTTTAATGCAAAAAGTGTTTGGAATTTTAATTTGCATATAAAAGCAATTTTTAATTATTTTTTTTTTAATAAAAACCGAGTCTTACCATATATTGACCGAGACCTCGAACGAGCTTTTATGCGACTCTGCATATAGTTAACGCTCGTATGAGGCTTCTATTCAAGAAATCGACTTGAATTTTTTATACAAAATAGAGCTTTCGACTATACTTACGATACTATAAAAAAAAATTAAAAATTAAAAAATAAAAGTATTTTTTTTTCAAAACACGTTTAGTGTGATGAGTCGTTCGACCCACCATACATACGCTCATAAGATTTTTAATATAGTTTAGGTCAGTGTGAGCTTATTTATACATATTTGAATTTCAATTTTTGTGACAGTATAGAATTCTTAAGCATCCTGTGTATGTTTGTTAGCAAAATCCATTTTGTCAATTTTTTGCAAAATGACGACAAGTATTAAAATTCAATCACTTATAACTCAGTAGTGTTGAATTTTGGCAAAAAGGTCTCCATACATGAAATGTTGAGAAGCCTAAAGTTCATCTAAGTAAAATATAAAAAATATATATTTTTGCTTGAAAACAAGCGATGTATCAGTTCGATCGTACCCCCATACTAGCCATTTTGAGACTTTCGGAAGAGTTAACGCTCTTAACTGTTTGGTTTCGAAAATAAAAATTTAAATTTTGAGTATCGCATAGAACTAACGTGCAGCCCCTATACGTTATGTTTAAAAAAAATATATAAAATTTTTTTTCAAAATGGCGGCTAATGTAAAAATTCAAAGTGTCATAACTTTGCTAAATAAAATCCTACTAAAAAATGTTTAATGCAAAAAGTGTTTGGAATTTTATTTTGCATATAAAAGCAATTTTTAATTATTTTTTTTTTAATAAAAACCGAGTCTTACCATATATTGACCGAGACCTCGAACGAGCTTTTATGCGACTCTGCATATAGTTAACGCTCGTATGAGGCTTCTATTCAAGAAATCGACTTGAATTTTTTATACAAAATAGAGCTTTCGACTATACTTACGATACTATAAAAAAAAATTAAAAATTAAAAATTAAAAAATAAAAGTATTTTTTTTTCAAAACACGTTTAGTGTGATGAGTCGATCGACCCACCATACATACGCTCATAAGATTTTCAATATAGTTTAGGTCAGTGTGAGCTTATTTATACATATTTGAATTTCAATTTTTGTGACAGTATAGAATTCTTAAGCATCCTGTGTATGTTTGTTAGCAAAATCCATTTTGTCAATTTTTTGCAAAATGACGACAAGTATTAAAATTCAATCACTTATAACTCAGTAGGGTTGAATTTTGGCAAAAAGGTCTCTATACATGAAATGTTGAGAAGCCTAAAGTTCATCTAAGTAAAATATAAAAAATATATATTTTTGCTTGAAAACAAGCGATGTATCAGTTCGATCGTACCCCCATACTAGCCATTTTGAGACTTTCGGAAGAGTTAACGCTTTTAACTGTTTGGTTTCGAAGATAAAAATTTAAATTTTGAGTATCGCATAGAACTAACGTGCAGCCCCTATACGTTATGTTTAAAAAAAATATATAAAATTTTTTTTCAAAATGGCGGCTAATGTAAAAATTCAAAGTGTCATAACTTTGCTAAATGAAATCCTACTAAAAAATGTTTAATGCAAAAAGTGTTTGGAATTTTAATTTGCATATAAAAGCAATTTTTAATTATTTTTTTTTTAATAAAAACCGAGTCTTACCATATATTGACCGAGACCTCGAACGAGCTTTTATGCGACTCTGCATATAGTTAACGCTCGTATGAGGCTTCTATTCAAGAAATCGACTTGAATTTTTTATACAAAATAGAGCTTTCGACTATACTTACGATACTATAAAAAAAAATTAAAAATTAAAAATTAAAAAATAAAAGTATTTTTTTTTCAAAACACGTTTAGTGTGATGAGTCGTTCGACCCACCATACATACGCTCATAAGATTTTCAATATAGTTTAGGTCAGTGTGAGCTTATTTATACATATTTGAATTTCAATTTTTGTGACAGTATAGAATTCTTAAGCATCCTGTGTATGTTTGTTAGCAAAATCCATTTTGTCAATTTTTTGCAAAATGACGACAAGTATTAAAATTCAATCACTTATAACTCAGTAGTGTTGAATTTTGGCAAATAGGTCTCTATACATGAAATGTTGAGAAGCCTAAAGTTCATCTAAGTAAAATATAAAAAATATATAATTTTGCTTGAAAACAAGCGATGTATCAGTTCGATCGTACCCCCATACTAGCCATTTTGAGACTTTCGGAAGAGTTAACGCTCTTAACTGTTTGGTTTCGAAGATAAACATTTAAATTTTGAGTATCGCATAGAACTAACGTGCAGCCCCTATACGTTATGTTTAAAAAAAATATATAAAATTTTTTTTCAAAATGGCGGCTAATGTAAAAATTCAAAGTGTCATAACTTTGCTAAATGAAATCCTACTAAAAAATGTTTAACGCAAAAAGTGTTTGGAATTTTAATTTGCATATAAAAGCAATTTTTAATTATTTTTTTTTTAATAAAAACCGAGTCTTACCATATATTGACCGAGACCTCGAACGAGCTTTTATGCGACTCTGCATATAGTTAACGCTCGTATGAGGCTTCTATTCAAGAAATCGACTTGAATTTTTTATACAAAATAGAGCTTTCGACTATACTTACGATACTATAAAAAAAAATTAAAAATTAAAAATTAAAAAATAAAAGTATTTTTTTTTCAAAACACGTTTAGTGTGATGAGTCGATCGACCCACCATACATACGCTCATAAGATTTTCAATATAGTTTAGGTCAGTGTGAGCTTATTTATACATATTTGAATTTCAATTTTTGTGACAGTATAGAATTCTTAAGCATCCTGTGTATGTTTGTTAGCAAAATCCATTTTGTCAATTTTTTGCAAAATGACGACAAGTATTAAAATTCAATCACTTATAACTCAGTAGTGTTGAATTTTGGCAAAAAGGTCTCTATACATGAAATGTTGAGAAGCCTAAAGTTCATCTAAGTAAAATATAAAAAATATATAATTTTGCTTGAAAACAAGCGATGTATCAGTTCGATCGTACCCCCATACTAGCCATTTTGAGACTTTCGGAAGAGTTAACGCTCTTAACTGTTTGGTTTCGAAGATAAAAATTTAAATTTTGAGTATCGCATAGAACTAACGTGCAGCCCCTATACGTTATGTTTAAAAAAAATATATAAAATTTTTTTTCAAAATGGCGGCTAATGTAAAAATTCAAAGTGTCATAACTTTGCTAAATGAAATCCTACTAAAAAATGTTTAATGCAAAAAGTGTTTGGAATTTTAATTTGCATATAAAAGCAATTTTTAATTATTTTTTTTTTAATAAAAACCGAGTCTTACCATATATTGACCGAGACCTCGAACGAGCTTTTATGCGACTCTGCATATAGTTAACGCTCGTATGAGGCTTCTATTCAAGAAATCGACTTGAATTTTTTATAAAAAATAGAGCTTTCGACTATACTTACGATACTATAAAAAAAAATTAAAAATTAAAAAATAAAAGTATTTTTTTTTCAAAACACGTTTAGTCTGATGAGTCGATCGACCCACCATACATACGCTCATAAGATTTTCAATATAGTTTAGGTCAGTGTGAGCTTATTTATACATATTTGAATTTCAATTTTTGTGACAGTATAGAATTCTTAAGCATCCTGTGTATGTTTGTTAGCAAAATCCATTTTGTCAATTTTTTGCAAAATGACGACAAGTATTAAAATTCAATCACTTATAACTCAGTAGTGTTGAATTTTGGCAAAAAGGTCTCTATACATAAAATGTTGAGAAGCCTAAAGTTCATCTAAGTAAAATATAAAAAATATATATTTTTGCTTGAAAACAAGCGATGTATCAGTTCGATCGTACCCCCATACTAGCCATTTTGAGACTTTCGGAAGAGTTAACGCTCTTAACTGTTTGGTTTCGAAGATAAAAATTTAAATTTTGAGTATCGCATAGAACTAACGTGCAGCCCCTATACGTTATGTTTAAAAAAAATATATAAAATTTTTTTTCAAAATGGCGGCTAATGTAAAAATTCAAAGTGTCATAACTTTGCTAAATGAAATCCTACTAAAAAATGTTTAATGCAAAAAGTGTTTGGAATTTAAATTTGCATATAAAAGCAATTTTTAATTATTCTTTTTTTAATAAAAACCGAGTCTTACCATATATTGACCGAGACCTCGAACGAGCTTTTATGCGACTCTGCATATAGTTAACGCTCGTATGAGGCTTCTATTCAAGAAATCGACTTGAATTTTTTATACAAAATAGAGCTTTCGACTATACTTACGATACTATAAAAAAAAATTAAAAATTAAAAATTAAAAAATAAAAGTATTTTTTTTTCAAAACACGTTTAGTGTGATGAGTCGTTCGACCCACCATACATACGCTCATAAGATTTTCAATATAGTTTAGGTCAGTGTGAGCTTATTTATACATATTTGAATTTCAATTTTTGTGACAGTATAGAATTCTTAAGCATCCTGTGTATGTTTGTTAGCAAAATCCATTTTGTCAATTTTTTGCAAAATGACGACAAGTATTAAAATTCAATCACTTATAACTCAGTAGTGTTGAATTTTGGCAAAAAGGTCTCTATACATGAAATGTTGAGAAGCCTAAAGTTCATCTAAGTAAAATATAAAAAATATATAATTTTGCTTGAAAACAAGCGATGTATCAGTTCGATCGTACCCCCATACTAGCCATTTTGAGACTTTCGGAAGAGTTAACGCTCTTAACTGTTTGGTTTCTAAGATAAAAATTTAAATTTTGAGTATCGCATAGAACTAACGTGCAGCCCCTATAGGTTATGTTTAAAAAAAATATATAAAATTTTTTTTCAAAATGGCGGCTAATGTAAAAATTCAAAGTGTCATAACTTTGCTAAATGAAATCCTACTAAAAAATGTTTAATGCAAAAAGTGTTTGGAATTTTAATTTGCATATAAAAGCAATTTTTAATTATTTTTTTTTTAATAAAAACCGAGTCTTACCATATATTGACCGAGACCTCGAACGAGCTTTTATGCGACTCTGCATATAGTTAACGCTCGTATGAGGCTTCTATTCAAGAAATCGACTTGAATTTTTTATACAAAATAGAGCTTTCGACTATACTTACGATACTATAAAAAAAAATTAAAAATTAAAAAATAAAAGTATTTTTTTTTCAAAACACGTTTAGTGTGATGAGTCGTTCGACCCACCATACATACGCTCATAAGATTTTTAATATAGTTTAGGTCAGTGTGAGCTTATTTATACATATTTGAATTTCAATTTTTGTGACAGTATAGAATTCTTAAGCATCCTGTGTATGTTTGTTAGCAAAATCCATTTTGTCAATTTTTTGCAAAATGACGACAAGTATTAAAATTCAATCACTTATAACTCAGTAGTGTTGAATTTTGGCAAAAAGGTCTCCATACATGAAATGTTGAGAAGCCTAAAGTTCATCTAAGTAAAATATAAAAAATATATATTTTTGCTTGAAAACAAGCGATGTATCAGTTCGATCGTACCCCCATACTAGCCATTTTGAGACTTTCGGAAGAGTTAACGCTCTTAACTGTTTGGTTTCGAAAATAAAAATTTAAATTTTGAGTATCGCATAGAACTAACGTGCAGCCCCTATACGTTATGTTTAAAAAAAATATATAAAATTTTTTTTCAAAATGGCGGCTAATGTAAAAATTCAAAGTGTCATAACTTTGCTAAATAAAATCCTACTAAAAAATGTTTAATGCAAAAAGTGTTTGGAATTTTATTTTGCATATAAAAGCAATTTTTAATTATTTTTTTTTTAATAAAAACCGAGTCTTACCATATATTGACCGAGACCTCGAACGAGCTTTTATGCGACTCTGCATATAGTTAACGCTCGTATGAGGCTTCTATTCAAGAAATCGACTTGAATTTTTTATACAAAATAGAGCTTTCGACTATACTTACGATACTATAAAAAAAAATTAAAAATTAAAAATTAAAAAATAAAAGTATTTTTTTTTCAAAACACGTTTAGTGTGATGAGTCGATCGACCCACCATACATACGCTCATAAGATTTTCAATATAGTTTAGGTCAGTGTGAGCTTATTTATACATATTTGAATTTCAATTTTTGTGACAGTATAGAATTCTTAAGCATCCTGTGTATGTTTGTTAGCAAAATCCATTTTGTCAATTTTTTGCAAAATGACGACAAGTATTAAAATTCAATCACTTATAACTCAGTAGGGTTGAATTTTGGCAAAAAGGTCTCTATACATGAAATGTTGAGAAGCCTAAAGTTCATCTAAGTAAAATATAAAAAATATATATTTTTGCTTGAAAACAAGCGATGTATCAGTTCGATCGTACCCCCATACTAGCCATTTTGAGACTTTCGGAAGAGTTAACGCTTTTAACTGTTTGGTTTCGAAGATAAAAATTTAAATTTTGAGTATCGCATAGAACTAACGTGCAGCCCCTATACGTTATGTTTAAAAAAAATATATAAAATTTTTTTTCAAAATGGCGGCTAATGTAAAAATTCAAAGTGTCATAACTTTGCTAAATGAAATCCTACTAAAAAATGTTTAATGCAAAAAGTGTTTGGAATTTTAATTTGCATATAAAAGCAATTTTTAATTATTTTTTTTTTAATAAAAACCGAGTCTTACCATATATTGACCGAGACCTCGAACGAGCTTTTATGCGACTCTGCATATAGTTAACGCTCGTATGAGGCTTCTATTCAAGAAATCGACTTGAATTTTTTATACAAAATAGAGCTTTCGACTATACTTACGATACTATAAAAAAAAATTAAAAATTAAAAATTAAAAAATAAAAGTATTTTTTTTTCAAAACACGTTTAGTGTGATGAGTCGTTCGACCCACCATACATACGCTCATAAGATTTTCAATATAGTTTAGGTCAGTGTGAGCTTATTTATACATATTTGAATTTCAATTTTTGTGACAGTATAGAATTCTTAAGCATCCTGTGTATGTTTGTTAGCAAAATCCATTTTGTCAATTTTTTGCAAAATGACGACAAGTATTAAAATTCAATCACTTATAACTCAGTAGTGTTGAATTTTGGCAAATAGGTCTCTATACATGAAATGTTGAGAAGCCTAAAGTTCATCTAAGTAAAATATAAAAAATATATAATTTTGCTTGAAAACAAGCGATGTATCAGTTCGATCGTACCCCCATACTAGCCATTTTGAGACTTTCGGAAGAGTTAACGCTCTTAACTGTTTGGTTTCGAAGATAAAAATTTAAATTTTGAGTATCGCATAGAACTAACGTGCAGCCCCTATACGTTATGTTTAAAAAAAATATATAAAATTTTTTTTCAAAATGGCGGCTAATGTAAAAATTCAAAGTGTCATAACTTTGCTAAATGAAATCCTACTAAAAAATGTTTAACGCAAAAAGTGTTTGGAATTTTAATTTGCATATAAAAGCAATTTTTAATTATTTTTTTTTTAATAAAAACCGAGTCTTACCATATATTGACCGAGACCTCGAACGAGCTTTTATGCGACTCTGCATATAGTTAACGCTCGTATGAGGCTTCTATTCAAGAAATCGACTTGAATTTTTCATACAAAATAGAGCTTTCGACTATACTTACGATACTATAAAAAAAAATTAAAAATTAAAAATTAAAAAATAAAAGTATTTTTTTTTCAAAACACGTTTAGTGTGATGAGTCGATCGACCCACCATACATACGCTCATAAGATTTTCAATATAGTTTAGGTCAGTGTGAGCTTATTTATACATATTTGAATTTCAATTTTTGTGACAGTATAGAATTCTTAAGCATCCTGTGTATGTTTGTTAGCAAAATCCATTTTGTCAATTTTTTGCAAAATGACGACAAGTATTAAAATTCAATCACTTATAACTCAGTAGTGTTGAATTTTGGCAAAAAGGTCTCTATACATGAAATGTTGAGAAGCCTAAAGTTCATCTAAGTAAAATATAAAAAATATATAATTTTGCTTGAAAACAAGCGATGTATCAGTTCGATCGTACCCCCATACTAGCCATTTTGAGACTTTCGGAAGAGTTAACGCTCTTAACTGTTTGGTTTCGAAGATAAAAATTTAAATTTTGAGTATCGCATAGAACTAACGTGCAGCCCCTATACGTTATGTTTAAAAAAAATATATAAAATTTTTTTTCAAAATGGCGGCTAATGTAAAAATTCAAAGTGTCATAACTTTGCTAAATGAAATCCTACTAAAAAATGTTTAATGCAAAAAGTGTTTGGAATTTTAATTTGCATATAAAAGCAATTTTTAATTATTTTTTTTTTAATAAAAACCGAGTCTTACCATATATTGACCGAGACCTCGAACGAGCTTTTATGCGACTCTGCATATAGTTAACGCTCGTATGAGGCTTCTATTCAAGAAATCGACTTGAATTTTTTATAAAAAATAGAGCTTTCGACTATACTTACGATACTATAAAAAAAAATTAAAAATTAAAAAATAAAAGTATTTTTTTTTCAAAACACGTTTAGTCTGATGAGTCGATCGACCCACCATACATACGCTCATAAGATTTTCAATATAGTTTAGGTCAGTGTGAGCTTATTTATACATATTTGAATTTCAATTTTTGTGACAGTATAGAATTCTTAAGCATCCTGTGTATGTTTGTTAGCAAAATCCATTTTGTCAATTTTTTGCAAAATGACGACAAGTATTAAAATTCAATCACTTATAACTCAGTAGTGTTGAATTTTGGCAAAAAGGTCTCTATACATAAAATGTTGAGAAGCCTAAAGTTCATCTAAGTAAAATATAAAAAATATATATTTTTGCTTGAAAACAAGCGATGTATCAGTTCGATCGTACCCCCATACTAGCCATTTTGAGACTTTCGGAAGAGTTAACGCTCTTAACTGTTTGGTTTCGAAGATAAAAATTTAAATTTTGAGTATCGCATAGAACTAACGTGCAGCCCCTATACGTTATGTTTAAAAAAAATATATAAAATTTTTTTTCAAAATGGCGGCTAATGTAAAAATTCAAAGTGTCATAACTTTGCTAAATGAAATCCTACTAAAAAATGTTTAATGCAAAAAGTGTTTGGAATTTAAATTTGCATATAAAAGCAATTTTTAATTATTCTTTTTTTAATAAAAACCGAGTCTTACCATATATTGACCGAGACCTCGAACGAGCTTTTATGCGACTCTGCATATAGTTAACGCTCGTATGAGGCTTCTATTCAAGAAATCGACTTGAATTTTTTATACAAAATAGAGCTTTCGACTATACTTACGATACTATAAAAAAAAATTAAAAATTAAAAATTAAAAAATAAAAGTATTTTTTTTTCAAAACACGTTTAGTGTGATGAGTCGTTCGACCCACCATACATACGCTCATAAGATTTTCAATATAGTTTAGGTCAGTGTGAGCTTATTTATACATATTTGAATTTCAATTTTTGTGACAGTATAGAATTCTTAAGCATCCTGTGTATGTTTGTTAGCAAAATCCATTTTGTCAATTTTTTGCAAAATGACGACAAGTATTAAAATTCAATCACTTATAACTCAGTAGTGTTGAATTTTGGCAAAAAGGTCTCTATACATGAAATGTTGAGAAGCCTAAAGTTCATCTAAGTAAAATATAAAAAATATATAATTTTGCTTGAAAACAAGCGATGTATCAGTTCGATCGTACCCCCATACTAGCCATTTTGAGACTTTCGGAAGAGTTAACGCTCTTAACTGTTTGGTTTCTAAGATAAAAATTTAAATTTTGAGTATCGCATAGAACTAACGTGCAGCCCCTATAGGTTATGTTTAAAAAAAATATATAAAATTTTTTTTCAAAATGGCGGCTAATGTAAAAATTCAAAGTGTCATAACTTTGCTAAATGAAATCCTACTAAAAAATGTTTAATGCAAAAAGTGTTTGGAATTTTAATTTGCATATAAAAGCAATTTTTAATTATTTTTTTTTTAATAAAAACCGAGTCTTACCATATATTGACCGAGACCTCGAACGAGCTTTTATGCGACTCTGCATATAGTTAACGCTCGTATGAGGCTTCTATTCAAGAAATCGACTTGAATTTTTTATACAAAATAGAGCTTTCGACTATACTTACGATACTATAAAAAAAAATTAAAAATTAAAAAATAAAAGTATTTTTTTTTCAAAACACGTTTAGTGTGATGAGTCGTTCGACCCACCATACATACGCTCATAAGATTTTTAATATAGTTTAGGTCAGTGTGAGCTTATTTATACATATTTGAATTTCAATTTTTGTGACAGTATAGAATTCTTAAGCATCCTGTGTATGTTTGTTAGCAAAATCCATTTTGTCAATTTTTTGCAAAATGACGACAAGTATTAAAATTCAATCACTTATAACTCAGTAGTGTTGAATTTTGGCAAAAAGGTCTCCATACATGAAATGTTGAGAAGCCTAAAGTTCATCTAAGTAAAATATAAAAAATATATATTTTTGCTTGAAAACAAGCGATGTATCAGTTCGATCGTACCCCCATACTAGCCATTTTGAGACTTTCGGAAGAGTTAACGCTCTTAACTGTTTGGTTTCGAAAATAAAAATTTAAATTTTGAGTATCGCATAGAACTAACGTGCAGCCCCTATACGTTATGTTTAAAAAAAATATATAAAATTTTTTTTCAAAATGGCGGCTAATGTAAAAATTCAAAGTGTCATAACTTTGCTAAATAAAATCCTACTAAAAAATGTTTAATGCAAAAAGTGTTTGGAATTTTATTTTGCATATAAAAGCAATTTTTAATTATTTTTTTTTTAATAAAAACCGAGTCTTACCATATATTGACCGAGACCTCGAACGAGCTTTTATGCGACTCTGCATATAGTTAACGCTCGTATGAGGCTTCTATTCAAGAAATCGACTTGAATTTTTTATACAAAATAGAGCTTTCGACTATACTTACGATACTATAAAAAAAAATTAAAAATTAAAAATTAAAAAATAAAAGTATTTTTTTTTCAAAACACGTTTAGTGTGATGAGTCGATCGACCCACCATACATACGCTCATAAGATTTTCAATATAGTTTAGGTCAGTGTGAGCTTATTTATACATATTTGAATTTCAATTTTTGTGACAGTATAGAATTCTTAAGCATCCTGTGTATGTTTGTTAGCAAAATCCATTTTGTCAATTTTTTGCAAAATGACGACAAGTATTAAAATTCAATCACTTATAACTCAGTAGGGTTGAATTTTGGCAAAAAGGTCTCTATACATGAAATGTTGAGAAGCCTAAAGTTCATCTAAGTAAAATATAAAAAATATATATTTTTGCTTGAAAACAAGCGATGTATCAGTTCGATCGTACCCCCATACTAGCCATTTTGAGACTTTCGGAAGAGTTAACGCTTTTAACTGTTTGGTTTCGAAGATAAAAATTTAAATTTTGAGTATCGCATAGAACTAACGTGCAGCCCCTATACGTTATGTTTAAAAAAAATATATAAAATTTTTTTTCAAAATGGCGGCTAATGTAAAAATTCAAAGTGTCATAACTTTGCTAAATGAAATCCTACTAAAAAATGTTTAATGCAAAAAGTGTTTGGAATTTTAATTTGCATATAAAAGCAATTTTTAATTATTTTTTTTTTAATAAAAACCGAGTCTTACCATATATTGACCGAGACCTCGAACGAGCTTTTATGCGACTCTGCATATAGTTAACGCTCGTATGAGGCTTCTATTCAAGAAATCGACTTGAATTTTTTATACAAAATAGAGCTTTCGACTATACTTACGATACTATAAAAAAAAATTAAAAATTAAAAATTAAAAAATAAAAGTATTTTTTTTTCAAAACACGTTTAGTGTGATGAGTCGTTCGACCCACCATACATACGCTCATAAGATTTTCAATATAGTTTAGGTCAGTGTGAGCTTATTTATACATATTTGAATTTCAATTTTTGTGACAGTATAGAATTCTTAAGCATCCTGTGTATGTTTGTTAGCAAAATCCATTTTGTCAATTTTTTGCAAAATGACGACAAGTATTAAAATTCAATCACTTATAACTCAGTAGTGTTGAATTTTGGCAAATAGGTCTCTATACATGAAATGTTGAGAAGCCTAAAGTTCATCTAAGTAAAATATAAAAAATATATAATTTTGCTTGAAAACAAGCGATGTATCAGTTCGATCGTACCCCCATACTAGCCATTTTGAGACTTTCGGAAGAGTTAACGCTCTTAACTGTTTGGTTTCGAAGATAAAAATTTAAATTTTGAGTATCGCATAGAACTAACGTGCAGCCCCTATACGTTATGTTTAAAAAAAATATATAAAATTTTTTTTCAAAATGGCGGCTAATGTAAAAATTCAAAGTGTCATAACTTTGCTAAATGAAATCCTACTAAAAAATGTTTAACGCAAAAAGTGTTTGGAATTTTAATTTGCATATAAAAGCAATTTTTAATTATTTTTTTTTTAATAAAAACCGAGTCTTACCATATATTGACCGAGACCTCGAACGAGCTTTTATGCGACTCTGCATATAGTTAACGCTCGTATGAGGCTTCTATTCAAGAAATCGACTTGAATTTTTCATACAAAATAGAGCTTTCGACTATACTTACGATACTATAAAAAAAAATTAAAAATTAAAAATTAAAAAATAAAAGTATTTTTTTTTCAAAACACGTTTAGTGTGATGAGTCGATCGACCCACCATACATACGCTCATAAGATTTTCAATATAGTTTAGGTCAGTGTGAGCTTATTTATACATATTTGAATTTCAATTTTTGTGACAGTATAGAATTCTTAAGCATCCTGTGTATGTTTGTTAGCAAAATCCATTTTGTCAATTTTTTGCAAAATGACGACAAGTATTAAAATTCAATCACTTATAACTCAGTAGTGTTGAATTTTGGCAAAAAGGTCTCTATACATGAAATGTTGAGAAGCCTAAAGTTCATCTAAGTAAAATATAAAAAATATATAATTTTGCTTGAAAACAAGCGATGTATCAGTTCGATCGTACCCCCATACTAGCCATTTTGAGACTTTCGGAAGAGTTAACGCTCTTAACTGTTTGGTTTCGAAGATAAAAATTTAAATTTTGAGTATCGCATAGAACTAACGTGCAGCCCCTATACGTTATGTTTAAAAAAAATATATAAAATTTTTTTTCAAAATGGCGGCTAATGTAAAAATTCAAAGTGTCATAACTTTGCTAAATGAAATCCTACTAAAAAATGTTTAATGCAAAAAGTGTTTGGAATTTTAATTTGCATATAAAAGCAATTTTTAATTATTTTTTTTTTAATAAAAACCGAGTCTTACCATATATTGACCGAGACCTCGAACGAGCTTTTATGCGACTCTGCATATAGTTAACGCTCGTATGAGGCTTCTATTCAAGAAATCGACTTGAATTTTTTATAAAAAATAGAGCTTTCGACTATACTTACGATACTATAAAAAAAAATTAAAAATTAAAAAATAAAAGTATTTTTTTTTCAAAACACGTTTAGTCTGATGAGTCGATCGACCCACCATACATACGCTCATAAGATTTTCAATATAGTTTAGGTCAGTGTGAGCTTATTTATACATATTTGAATTTCAATTTTTGTGACAGTATAGAATTCTTAAGCATCCTGTGTATGTTTGTTAGCAAAATCCATTTTGTCAATTTTTTGCAAAATGACGACAAGTATTAAAATTCAATCACTTATAACTCAGTAGTGTTGAATTTTGGCAAAAAGGTCTCTATACATAAAATGTTGAGAAGCCTAAAGTTCATCTAAGTAAAATATAAAAAATATATATTTTTGCTTGAAAACAAGCGATGTATCAGTTCGATCGTACCCCCATACTAGCCATTTTGAGACTTTCGGAAGAGTTAACGCTCTTAACTGTTTGGTTTCGAAGATAAAAATTTAAATTTTGAGTATCGCATAGAACTAACGTGCAGCCCCTATACGTTATGTTTAAAAAAAATATATAAAATTTTTTTTCAAAATGGCGGCTAATGTAAAAATTCAAAGTGTCATAACTTTGCTAAATGAAATCCTACTAAAAAATGTTTAATGCAAAAAGTGTTTGGAATTTTAATTTGCATATAAAAGCAATTTTTAATTATTTTTTTTTTAATAAAAACCGAGTCTTACCATATATTGACCGAGACCTCGAACGAGCTTTTATGCGACTCTGCATATAGTTAACGCTCGTATGAGGCTTCTATTCAAGAAATCGACTTGAATTTTTTATACAAAATAGAGCTTTCGACTATACTTACGATACTATAAAAAAAAATTAAAAATTAAAAATTAAAAAATAAAAGTATTTTTTTTTCAAAACACGTTTAGTGTGATGAGTCGTTCGACCCACCATACATACGCTCATAAGATTTTCAATATAGTTTAGGTCAGTGTGAGCTTATTTATACATATTTGAATTTCAATTTTTGTGACAGTATAGAATTCTTAAGCATCCTGTGTATGTTTGTTAGCAAAATCCATTTTGTCAATTTTTTGCAAAATGACGACAAGTATTAAAATTCAATCACTTATAACTCAGTAGTGTTGAATTTTGGCAAAAAGGTCTCTATACATGAAATGTTGAGAAGCCTAAAGTTCATCTAAGTAAAATATAAAAAATATATAATTTTGCTTGAAAACAAGCGATGTATCAGTTCGATCGTACCCCCATACTAGCCATTTTGAGACTTTCGGAAGAGTTAACGCTCTTAACTGTTTGGTTTCGAAGATAAAAATTTAAATTTTGAGTATCGCATAGAACTAACGTGCAGCCCCTATACGTTATGTTTAAAAAAAATATATAAAATTTTTTTTCAAAATGGCGGCTAATGTAAAAATTCAAAGTGTCATAACTTTGCTAAATGAAATCCTACTAAAAAATGTTTAATGCAAAAAGTGTTTGGAATTTTAATTTGCATATAAAAGCAATTTTTAATTATTTTTTTTTTAATAAAAACCGAGTCTTACCATATATTGACCGAGACCTCGAACGAGCTTTTATGCGACTCTGCATATATAATTAACGCTCGTATGAGGCTTCTATTCAAGAAATCGACTTGAATTTTTTATACAAAATAGAGCTTTCGACTATACTTACGATACTATAAAAAAAAATTAAAAATTAAAAATTAAAAAATAAAAGTATTTTTTTTTCAAAACACGTTTAGTGTGATGAGTCGATCGACCCACCATACATACGCTCATAAGATTTTCAATATAGTTTAGGTCAGTGTGAGCTTATTTATACATATTTGAATTTCAATTTTTGTGACAGTATAGAATTCTTAAGCATCCTGTGTATGTTTGTTAGCAAAATCCATTTTGTCAATTTTTTGCAAAATGACGACAAGTATTAAAATTCAATCACTTATAACTCAGTAGTGTTGAATTTTGGCAAAAAGGTCTCTATACATGAAATGTTGAGAAGCCTAAAGTTCATCTAAGTAAAATATAAAAAATATATAATTTTGCTTGAAAACAAGCGATGTATCAGTTCGATCGTACCCCCATACTAGCCATTTTGAGACTTTCGGAAGAGTTAACGCTCTTAACTGTTTGGTTTCGAAGATAAAAATTTAAATTTTGAGTATCGCATAGAACTAACGTGCAGCCCCTATACGTTATGTTTAAAAAAAATATATAAAATTTTTTTTCAAAATGGCGGCTAATGTAAAAATTCAAAGTGTCATAACTTTGCTAAATGAAATCCTACTAAAAAATGTTTAATGCAAAAAGTGTTTGGAATTTTAATTTGCATATAAAAGCAATTTTTAATTATTTTTTTTTTAATAAAAACCGAGTCTTACCATATATTGACCGAGACCTCGAACGAGCTTTTATGCGACTCTGCATATAGTTAACGCTCGTATGAGGCTTCTATTCAAGAAATCGACTTGAATTTTTTATACAAAATAGAGCTTTCGACTATACTTACGATACTATAAAAAAAATTAAAAATTAAAAAATAAAAGTATTTTTTTTTCAAAACACGTTTAGTGTGATGAGTCGATCGACCCACCATACATACGCTCATAAGATTTTCAATATAGTTTAGGTCAGTGTGAGCTTATTTATACATATTTGAATTTCAATTTTTGTGACAGTATAGAATTCTTAAGCATCCTGTGTATGTTTGTTAGCAAAATCCATTTTGTCAATTTTTTGCAAAATGACGACAAGTATTAAAATTCAATCACTTATAACTCAGTAGTGTTGAATTTTGGCAAAAAGGTCTCTATACATGAAATGTTGAGAAGCCTAAAGTTCATCTAAGTAAAATATAAAAAATATATAATTTTGCTTGAAAACAAGCGATGTATCAGTTCGATCGTACCCCCATACTAGCCATTTTGAGACTTTCGGAAGAGTTAACGCTCTTAACTGTTTGGTTTCGAAGATAAAAATTTAAATTTTGAGTATCGCATAGAACTAACGTGCAGCCCCTATACGTTATGTTTAAAAAAAATATATAAAATTTTTTTTCAAAATGGCGGCTAATGTAAAAATTCAAAGTGTCATAACTTTGCTAAATGAAATCCTACTAAAAAATGTTTAATGCAAAAAGTGTTTGGAATTTTAATTTGCATATAAAAGCAATTTTTAATTATTTTTTTTTTAATAAAAACCGAGTCTTACCATATATTGACCGAGACCTCGAACGAGCTTTTATGCGACTCTGCATATAGTTAACGCTCGTATGAGGCTTCTATTCAAGAAATCGACTTGAATTTTTTATACAAAATAGAGCTTTCGACTATACTTACGATACTATAAAAAAAATTAAAAATTAAAAAATAAAAGTATTTTTTTTTCAAAACACGTTTAGTGTGATGAGTCGATCGACCCACCATACATACGCTCATAAGATTTTCAATATAGTTTAGGTCAGTGTGAGCTTATTTATACATATTTGAATTTCAATTTTTGTGACAGTATAGAATTCTTAAGCATCCTGTGTATGTTTGTTAGCAAAATCCATTTTGTCAATTTTTTGCAAAATGACGACAAGTATTAAAATTCAATCACTTATAACTCAGTAGTGTTGAATTTTGGCAAAAAGGTCTCTATACATGAAATGTTGAGAAGCCTAAAGTTCATCTAAGTAAAATATAAAAAATATATAATTTTGCTTGAAAACAAGCGATGTATCAGTTCGATCGTACCCCCATACTAGCCATTTTGAGACTTTCGGAAGAGTTAACGCTCTTAACTGTTTGGTTTCGAAGATAAAAATTTAAATTTTGAGTATCGCATAGAACTAACGTGCAGCCCCTATACGTTATGTTTAAAAAAAATATATAAAATTTTTTTTCAAAATGGCGGCTAATGTAAAAATTCAAAGTGTCATAACTTTGCTAAATGAAATCCTACTAAAAAATGTTTAATGCAAAAAGTGTTTGGAATTTTAATTTGCATATAAAAGCAATTTTTAATTATTTTTTTTTTAATAAAAACCGAGTCTTACCATATATTGACCGAGACCTCGAACGAGCTTTTATGCGACTCTGCATATAGTTAACGCTCGTATGAGGCTTCTATTCAAGAAATCGACTTGAATTTTTTATAAAAAATAGAGCTTTCGACTATACTTACGATACTATAAAAAAAAATTAAAAATTAAAAAATAAAAGTATTTTTTTTTCAAAACACGTTTAGTGTGATGAGTCGATCGACCCACCATACATACGCTCATAAGATTTTCAATATAGTTTAGGTCAGTGTGAGCTTATTTATACATATTTGAATTTCAATTTTTGTGACAGTATAGAATTCTTAAGCATCCTGTGTATGTTTGTTAGCAAAATCCATTTTGTCAATTTTTTGCAAAATGACGACAAGTATTAAAATTCAATCACTTATAACTCAGTAGTGTTGAATTTTGGCAAAAAGGTCTCTATACATAAAATGTTGAGAAGCCTAAAGTTCATCTAAGTAAAATATAAAAAATATATATTTTTGCTTGAAAACAAGCGATGTATCAGTTCGATCGTACCCCCATACTAGCCATTTTGAGACTTTCGGAAGAGTTAACGCTCTTAACTGTTTGGTTTCGAAGATAAAAATTTAAATTTTGAGTATCGCATAGAACTAACGTGCAGCCCCTATACGTTATGTTTAAAAAAAATATATAAAATTTTTTTTCAAAATGGCGGCTAATGTAAAAATTCAAAGTGTCATAACTTTGCTAAATGAAATCCTAATAAAAAATGTTTAATGCAAAAAGTGTTTGGAATTTTAATTTGCATATAAAAGCAATTTTTAATTATTTTTTTTTTAATAAAAACCGAGTCTTACCATATATTGACCGAGACCTCGAACGAGCTTTTATGCGACTCTGCATATAGTTAACGCTCGTATGAGGCTTCTATTCAAGAAATCGACTTGAATTTTTTATACAAAATAGAGCTTTCGACTATACTTACGATACTATAAAAAAAAATTAAAAATTAAAAATTAAAAAATAAAAGTATTTTTTTTTCAAAACACGTTTAGTGTGATGAGTCGTTCGACCCACCATACATACGCTCATAAGATTTTCAATATAGTTTAGGTCAGTGTGAGCTTATTTATACATATTTGAATTTCAATTTTTGTGACAGTATAGAATTCTTAAGCATCCTGTGTATGTTTGTTAGCAAAATCCATTTTGTCAATTTTTTGCAAAATGACGACAAGTATTAAAATTCAATCACTTATAACTCAGTAGTGTTGAATTTTGGCAAAAAGGTCTCTATACATGAAATGTTGAGAAGCCTAAAGTTCATCTAAGTAAAATATAAAAAATATATAATTTTGCTTGAAAACAAGCGATGTATCAGTTCGATCGTACCCCCATACTAGCCATTTTGAGACTTTCGGAAGAGTTAACGCTCTTAACTGTTTGGTTTCGAAGATAAAAATTTAAATTTTGAGTATCGCATAGAACTAACGTGCAGCCCCTATACGTTATGTTTAAAAAAAATATATAAAATTTTTTTTCAAAATGGCGGCTAATGTAAAAATTCAAAGTGTCATAACTTTGCTAAATGAAATCCTACTAAAAAATGTTTAATGCAAAAAGTGTTTGGAATTTTAATTTGCATATAAAAGCAATTTTTAATTATTTTTTTTTTAATAAAAACCGAGTCTTACCATATATTGACCGAGACCTCGAACGAGCTTTTATGCGACTCTGCATATATAATTAACGCTCGTATGAGGCTTCTATTCAAGAAATCGACTTGAATTTTTTATACAAAATAGAGCTTTCGACTATACTTACGATACTATAAAAAAAAATTAAAAATTAAAAATTAAAAAATAAAAGTATTTTTTTTTCAAAACACGTTTAGTGTGATGAGTCGATCGACCCACCATACATACGCTCATAAGATTTTCAATATAGTTTAGGTCAGTGTGAGCTTATTTATACATATTTGAATTTCAATTTTTGTGACAGTATAGAATTCTTAAGCATCCTGTGTATGTTTGTTAGCAAAATCCATTTTGTCAATTTTTTGCAAAATGACGACAAGTATTAAAATTCAATCACTTATAACTCAGTAGTGTTGAATTTTGGCAAAAAGGTCTCTATACATGAAATGTTGAGAAGCCTAAAGTTCATCTAAGTAAAATATAAAAAATATATAATTTTGCTTGAAAACAAGCGATGTATCAGTTCGATCGTACCCCCATACTAGCCATTTTGAGACTTTCGGAAGAGTTAACGCTCTTAACTGTTTGGTTTCGAAGATAAAAATTTAAATTTTGAGTATCGCATAGAACTAACGTGCAGCCCCTATACGTTATGTTTAAAAAAAATATATAAAATTTTTTTTCAAAATGGCGGCTAATGTAAAAATTCAAAGTGTCATAACTTTGCTAAATGAAATCCTACTAAAAAATGTTTAATGCAAAAAGTGTTTGGAATTTTAATTTGCATATAAAAGCAATTTTTAATTATTTTTTTTTTAATAAAAACCGAGTCTTACCATATATTGACCGAGACCTCGAACGAGCTTTTATGCGACTCTGCATATAGTTAACGCTCGTATGAGGCTTCTATTCAAGAAATCGACTTGAATTTTTTATACAAAATAGAGCTTTCGACTATACTTACGATACTATAAAAAAAATTAAAAATTAAAAAATAAAAGTATTTTTTTTTCAAAACACGTTTAGTGTGATGAGTCGATCGACCCACCATACATACGCTCATAAGATTTTCAATATAGTTTAGGTCAGTGTGAGCTTATTTATACATATTTGAATTTCAATTTTTGTGACAGTATAGAATTCTTAAGCATCCTGTGTATGTTTGTTAGCAAAATCCATTTTGTCAATTTTTTGCAAAATGACGACAAGTATTAAAATTCAATCACTTATAACTCAGTAGTGTTGAATTTTGGCAAAAAGGTCTCTATACATGAAATGTTGAGAAGCCTAAAGTTCATCTAAGTAAAATATAAAAAATATATAATTTTGCTTGAAAACAAGCGATGTATCAGTTCGATCGTACCCCCATACTAGCCATTTTGAGACTTTCGGAAGAGTTAACGCTCTTAACTGTTTGGTTTCGAAGATAAAAATTTAAATTTTGAGTATCGCATAGAACTAACGTGCAGCCCCTATACGTTATGTTTAAAAAAAATATATAAAATTTTTTTTCAAAATGGCGGCTAATGTAAAAATTCAAAGTGTCATAACTTTGCTAAATGAAATCCTACTAAAAAATGTTTAATGCAAAAAGTGTTTGGAATTTTAATTTGCATATAAAAGCAATTTTTAATTATTTTTTTTTTAATAAAAACCGAGTCTTACCATATATTGACCGAGACCTCGAACGAGCTTTTATGCGACTCTGCATATAGTTAACGCTCGTATGAGGCTTCTATTCAAGAAATCGACTTGAATTTTTTATACAAAATAGAGCTTTCGACTATACTTACGATACTATAAAAAAAAATTAAAAATTAAAAATTAAAAAATAAAAGTATTTTTTTTTCAAAACACGTTTAGTGTGATGAGTCGATCGACCCACCATACATACGCTCATAAGATTTTCAATATAGTTTGGGTCAGTGTGAGCTTATTTATACATATTTGAATTTCAATTTTTGTGACAGTATAGAATTCTTAAGCATCCTGTGTATGTTTGTTAGCAAAATCCATTTTGTCAATTTTTTGCAAAATGACGACAAGTATTAAAATTCAATCACTTATAACTCAGTAGTGTTGAATTTTGGCAAAAAGGTCTCTATACATGAAATGTTGAGAAGCCTAAAGTTCATCTAAGTAAAATATAAAAAATATATAATTTTGCTTGAAAACAAGCGATGTATCAGTTCGATCGTACCCCCATACTAGCCATTTTGAGACTTTCGGAAGAGTTAACGCTCTTAACTGTTTGGTTTCGAAGATAAAAATTTAAATTTTGAGTATCGCATAGAACTAACGTGCAGCCCCTATACGTTATGTTTAAAAAAAATATATAAAATTTTTTTTCAAAATGGCGGCTAATGTAAAAATTCAAAGTGTCATAACTTTGCTAAATGAAATCCTACTAAAAAATGTTTAATGCAAAAAGTGTTTGGAATTTTAATTTGCATATAAAAGCAATTTTTAATTATTTTTTTTTTAATAAAAACCGAGTCTTACCATATATTGACCGAGACCTCGAACGAGCTTTTATGCGACTCTGCATATAGTTAACGCTCGTATGAGGCTTCTATTCAAGAAATCGACTTGAATTTTTTATACAAAATAGAGCTTTCGACTATACTTACGATACTATAAAAAAAAATTAAAAATTAAAAAATAAAAGTATTTTTTTTTCAAAACACGTTTAGTGTGATGAGTCGATCGACACACCATACATACGCTCATAAGATTTTCAATATAGTTTAGGTCAGTGTGAGCTTATTTATACATATTTGAATTTCAATTTTTGTGACAGTATAGAATTCTTAAGCATCCTGTGTATGTTTGTTAGCAAAATCCATTTTGTCAATTTTTTGCAAAATGACGACAAGTATTAAAATTCAATCACTTATAACTCAGTAGTGTTGAATTTTGGCAAAAAGGTCTCTATACATGAAATGTTGAGAAGCCTAAAGTTCATCTAAGTAAAATATAAAAAATATATATTTTTGCTTGAAAACAAGCGATGTATCAGTTCGATCGTACCCCCATACTAGCCATTTTGAGACTTTCGGAAGAGTTAACGCTCTTAACTGTTTGGTTTCGAAGATAAAAATTTAAATTTTGAGTATCGCATAGAACTAACGTGCAGCCCCTATACGTTATGTTTAAAAAAAATATATAAAATTTTTTTTCAAAATGGCGGCTAATGTAAAAATTCAAAGTGTCATAACTTTGCTAAATGAAATCCTACTAAAAAATGTTTAATGCAAAAAGTGTTTGGAATTTTAATTTGCATATAAAAGCAATTTTTAATTATTTTTTTTTTAATAAAAACCGAGTCTTACCATATATTGACCGAGACCTCGAACGAGCTTTTATGCGACTCTGCATATAGTTAACGCTCGTATGAGGCTTCTATTCAAGAAATCGACTTGAATTTTTTATACAAAATAGAGCTTTCGACTATACTTACGATACTATAAAAAAAAATTAAAAATTAAAAATTAAAAAATAAAAGTATTTTTTTTTCAAAACACGTTTAGTGTGATGAGTCGTTCGACCCACCATACATACGCTCATAAGATTTTCAATATAGTTTAGGTCAGTGTGAGCTTATTTATACATATTTGAATTTCAATTTTTGTGACAGTATAGAATTCTTAAGCATCCTGTGTATGTTTGTTAGCAAAATCCATTTTGTCAATTTTTTGCAAAATGACGACAAGTATTAAAATTCAATCACTTATAACTCAGTAGTGTTGAATTTTGGCAAAAAGGTCTCTATACATGAAATGTTGAGAAGCCTAAAGTTCATCTAAGTAAAATATAAAAAATATATAATTTTGCTTGAAAACAAGCGATGTATCAGTTCGATCGTACCCCCATACTAGCCATTTTGAGACTTTCGGAAGAGTTAACGCTCTTAACTGTTTGGTTTCGAAGATAAAAATTTAAATTTTGAGTATCGCATAGAACTAACGTGCAGCCCCTATACGTTATGTTTAAAAAAAATATATAAAATTTTTTTTCAAAATGGCGGCTAATGTAAAAATTCAAAGTGTCATAACTTTGCTAAATGAAATCCTACTAAAAAATGTTTAATGCAAAAAGTGTTTGGAATTTTAATTTGCATATAAAAGCAATTTTTAATTATTTTTTTTTTAATAAAAACCGAGTCTTACCATATATTGACCGAGACCTCGAACGAGCTTTAATGCGAGTATGCATATATAATTAACGCTCGTATGAGGCTTCTATTCAAGAAATCGACTTGAATTTTTTATACAAAATAGAGCTTTCGACTATACTTACGATACTATAAAAAAAAATTAAAAATTAAAAATTAAAAAATAAAAGTATTTTTTTTTCAAAACACGTTTAGTGTGATGAGTCGATCGACCCACCATACATACGCTCATAAGATTTTCAATATAGTTTAGGTCAGTGTGAGCTTATTTATACATATTTGAATTTCAATTTTTGTGACAGTATAGAATTCTTAAGCATCCTGTGTATGTTTGTTAGCAAAATCCATTTTGTCAATTTTTTGCAAAATGACGACAAGTATTAAAATTCAATCACTTATAACTCAGTAGTGTTGAATTTTGGCAAAAAGGTCTCTATACATGAAATGTTGAGAAGCCTAAAGTTCATCTAAGTAAAATATAAAAAATATATAATTTTGCTTGAAAACAAGCGATGTATCAGTTCGATCGTACCCCCATACTAGCCATTTTGAGACTTTCGGAAGAGTTAACGCTCTTAACTGTTTGGTTTCGAAGATAAAAATTTAAATTTTGAGTATCGCATAGAACTAACGTGCAGCCCCTATACGTTATGTTTAAAAAAAATATATAAAATTTTTTTTCAAAATGGCGGCTAATGTAAAAATTCAAAGTGTCATAACTTTGCTAAATGAAATCCTACTAAAAAATGTTTAATGCAAAAAGTGTTTGGAATTTAAATTTGCATATAAAAGCAATTTTTAATTATTCTTTTTTTAATAAAAACCGAGTCTTACCATATATTGACCGAGACCTCGAACGAGCTTTTATGCGACTCTGCATATAGTTAACGCTCGTATGAGGCTTCTATTCAAGAAATCGACTTGAATTTTTTATACAAAATAGAGCTTTCGACTATACTTACGATACTATAAAAAAAAATTAAAAATTAAAAATTAAAAAATAAAAGTATTTTTTTTTCAAAACACGTTTAGTGTGATGAGTCGATCGACCCACCATACATACGCTCATAAGATTTTCAATATAGTTTAGGTCAGTGTGAGCTTATTTATACATATTTGAATTTCAATTTTTGTGACAGTATAGAATTCTTAAGCATCCTGTGTAAGTTTGTTAGCAAAATCCATTTTGTCAATTTTTTGCAAAATGACGACAAGTATTAAAATTCAATCACTTATAACTCAGTAGTGTTGAATTTTGGCAAAAAGGTCTCTATACATGAAATGTTGAGAAGCCTAAAGTTCATCTAAGTAAAATATAAAAAATATATAATTTTGCTTTAAAACAAGCGATGTATCAGTTCGATCGTACCCCCATACTAGCCATTTTGAGACTTTCGGAAGAGTTAACGCTCTTAACTGTTTGGTTTCGAAGATAAAAATTTAAATTTTGAGTATCGCATAGAACTAACGTGCAGCCCCTATACGTTATGTTTAAAAAAAATATATAAAATTTTTTTTCAAAATGGCGGCTAATGTAAAAATTCAAAGTGTCATAACTTTGCTAAATAATATCCTACTAAAAAATGTTTAATGCAAAAAGTGTTTGGAATTTTAATTTGCATATAAAAGCAATTTTTAATTATTTTTTTTTTAATAAAAACCGAGTCTTACCATATATTGACCGAGACCTCGAACGAGCTTTTATGCGACTCTGCATATAGTTAACGCTCGTATGAGGCTTCTATTCAAGAAATCGACTTGAATTTTTTATAAAAAATAGAGCTTTCGACTATACTTACGATACTATAAAAAAAAATTAAAAATTAAAAAATAAAAGTATTTTTTTTTCAAAACACGTTTAGTGTGATGAGTCGATCGACCCACCATACATACGCTCATAAGATTTTCAATATAGTTTAGGTCAGTGTGAGCTTATTTATACATATTTGAATTTCAATTTTTGTGACAGTATAGAATTCTTAAGCATCCTGTGTATGTTTGTTAGCAAAATCCATTTTGTCAATTTTTTGCAAAATGACGACAAGTATTAAAATTCAATCACTTATAACTCAGTAGTGTTGAATTTTGGCAAAAAGGTCTCTATACATAAAATGTTGAGAAGCCTAAAGTTCATCTAAGTAAAATATAAAAAATATATATTTTTGCTTGAAAACAAGCGATGTATCAGTTCGATCGTACCCCCATACTAGCCATTTTGAGACTTTCGGAAGAGTTAACGCTCTTAACTGTTTGGTTTCGAAGATAAAAATTTAAATTTTGAGTATCGCATAGAACTAACGTGCAGCCCCTATACGTTATGTTTAAAAAAAATATATAAAATTTTTTTTCAAAATGGCGGCTAATGTAAAAATTCAAAGTGTCATAACTTTGCTAAATGAAATCCTACTAAAAAATGTTTAATGCAAAAAGTGTTTGGAATTTTAATTTGCATATAAAAGCAATTTTTAATTATTTTTTTTTTAATAAAAACCGAGTCTTACCATATATTGACCGAGACCTCGAACGAGCTTTTATGCGACTCTGCATATATAATTAACGCTCGTATGAGGCTTCTATTCAAGAAATCGACTTGAATTTTTTATACAAAATAGAGCTTTCGACTATACTTACGATACTATAAAAAAAAATTAAAAATTAAAAATTAAAAAATAAAAGTATTTTTTTTTCAAAACACGTTTAGTGTGATGAGTCGTTCGACCCACCATACATACGCTCATAAGATTTTCAATATAGTTTAGGTCAGTGTGAGCTTATTTATACATATTTGAATTTCAATTTTTGTGACAGTATAGAATTCTTAAGCATCCTGTGTATGTTTGTTAGCAAAATCCATTTTGTCAATTTTTTGCAAAATGACGACAAGTATTAAAATTCAATCACTTATAACTCAGTAGTGTTGAATTTTGGCAAAAAGGTCTCTATACATGAAATGTTGAGAAGCCTAAAGTTCATCTAAGTAAAATATAAAAAATATATAATTTTGCTTGAAAACAAGCGATGTATCAGTTCGATCGTACCCCCATACTAGCCATTTTGAGACTTTCGGAAGAGTTAACGCTCTTAACTGTTTGGTTTCGAAGATAAAAATTTAAATTTTGAGTATCGCATAGAACTAACGTGCAGCCCCTATACGTTATGTTTAAAAAAAATATATAAAATTTTTTTTCAAAATGGCGGCTAATGTAAAAATTCAAAGTGTCATAACTTTGCTAAATGAAATCCTACTAAAAAATGTTTAATGCAAAAAGTGTTTGGAATTTTAATTTGCATATAAAAGCAATTTTTAATTATTTTTTTTTTAATAAAAACCGAGTCTTACCATATATTGACCGAGACCTCGAACGAGCTTTTATGCGACTCTGCATATATAATTAACGCTCGTATGAGGCTTCTATTCAAGAAATCGACTTGAATTTTTTATACAAAATAGAGCTTTCGACTATACTTACGATACTATAAAAAAAAATTAAAAATTAAAAATTAAAAAATAAAAGTATTTTTTTTTCAAAACACGTTTAGTGTGATGAGTCGATCGACCCACCATACATACGCTCATAAGATTTTCAATATAGTTTAGGTCAGTGTGAGCTTATTTATACATATTTGAATTTCAATTTTTGTGACAGTATAGAATTCTTAAGCATCCTGTGTATGTTTGTTAGCAAAATCCATTTTGTCAATTTTTTGCAAAATGACGACAAGTATTAAAATTCAATCACTTATAACTCAGTAGTGTTGAATTTTGGCAAAAAGGTCTCTATACATGAAATGTTGAGAAGCCTAAAGTTCATCTAAGTAAAATATAAAAAATATATAATTTTGCTTGAAAACAAGCGATGTATCAGTTCGATCGTACCCCCATACTAGCCATTTTGAGACTTTCGGAAGAGTTAACGCTCTTAACTGTTTGGTTTCGAAGATAAAAATTTAAATTTTGAGTATCGCATAGAACTAACGTGCAGCCCCTATACGTTATGTTTAAAAAAAATATATAAAATTTTTTTTCAAAATGGCGGCTAATGTAAAAATTCAAAGTGTCATAACTTTGCTAAATGAAATCCTACTAAAAAATGTTTAATGCAAAAAGTGTTTGGAATTTTAATTTGCATATAAAAGCAATTTTTAATTATTTTTTTTTTAATAAAAACCGAGTCTTACCATATATTGACCGAGACCTCGAACGAGCTTTTATGCGACTCTGCATATAGTTAACGCTCGTATGAGGCTTCTATTCAAGAAATCGACTTGAATTTTTTATACAAAATAGAGCTTTCGACTATACTTACGATACTATAAAAAAAATTAAAAATTAAAAAATAAAAGTATTTTTTTTTCAAAACACGTTTAGTGTGATGAGTCGATCGACCCACCATACATACGCTCATAAGATTTTCAATATAGTTTAGGTCAGTGTGAGCTTATTTATACATATTTGAATTTCAATTTTTGTGACAGTATAGAATTCTTAAGCATCCTGTGTATGTTTGTTAGCAAAATCCATTTTGTCAATTTTTTGCAAAATGACGACAAGTATTAAAATTCAATCACTTATAACTCAGTAGTGTTGAATTTTGGCAAAAAGGTCTCTATACATGAAATGTTGAGAAGCCTAAAGTTCATCTAAGTAAAATATAAAAAATATATAATTTTGCTTGAAAACAAGCGATGTATCAGTTCGATCGTACCCCCATACTAGCCATTTTGAGACTTTCGGAAGAGTTAACGCTCTTAACTGTTTGGTTTCGAAGATAAAAATTTAAATTTTGAGTATCGCATAGAACTAACGTGCAGCCCCTATACGTTATGTTTAAAAAAAATATATAAAATTTTTTTTCAAAATGGCGGCTAATGTAAAAATTCAAAGTGTCATAACTTTGCTAAATGAAATCCTACTAAAAAATGTTTAATGCAAAAAGTGTTTGGAATTTTAATTTGCATATAAAAGCAATTTTTAATTATTTTTTTTTTAATAAAAACCGAGTCTTACCATATATTGACCGAGACCTCGAACGAGCTTTTATGCGACTCTGCATATAGTTAACGCTCGTATGAGGCTTCTATTCAAGAAATCGACTTGAATTTTTTATACAAAATAGAGCTTTCGACTATACTTACGATACTATAAAAAAAAATTAAAAATTAAAAATTAAAAAATAAAAGTATTTTTTTTTCAAAACACGTTTAGTGTGATGAGTCGATCGACCCACCATACATACGCTCATAAGATTTTCAATATAGTTTGGGTCAGTGTGAGCTTATTTATACATATTTGAATTTCAATTTTTGTGACAGTATAGAATTCTTAAGCATCCTGTGTATGTTTGTTAGCAAAATCCATTTTGTCAATTTTTTGCAAAATGACGACAAGTATTAAAATTCAATCACTTATAACTCAGTAGTGTTGAATTTTGGCAAAAAGGTCTCTATACATGAAATGTTGAGAAGCCTAAAGTTCATCTAAGTAAAATATAAAAAATATATAATTTTGCTTGAAAACAAGCGATGTATCAGTTCGATCGTACCCCCATACTAGCCATTTTGAGACTTTCGGAAGAGTTAACGCTCTTAACTGTTTGGTTTCGAAGATAAAAATTTAAATTTTGAGTATCGCATAGAACTAACGTGCAGCCCCTATACGTTATGTTTAAAAAAAATATATAAAATTTTTTTTCAAAATGGCGGCTAATGTAAAAATTCAAAGTGTCATAACTTTGCTAAATGAAATCCTACTAAAAAATGTTTAATGCAAAAAGTGTTTGGAATTTTAATTTGCATATAAAAGCAATTTTTAATTATTTTTTTTTTAATAAAAACCGAGTCTTACCATATATTGACCGAGACCTCGAACGAGCTTTTATGCGACTCTGCATATAGTTAACGCTCGTATGAGGCTTCTATTCAAGAAATCGACTTGAATTTTTTATACAAAATAGAGCTTTCGACTATACTTACGATACTATAAAAAAAAATTAAAAATTAAAAAATAAAAGTATTTTTTTTTCAAAACACGTTTAGTGTGATGAGTCGATCGACACACCATACATACGCTCATAAGATTTTCAATATAGTTTAGGTCAGTGTGAGCTTATTTATACATATTTGAATTTCAATTTTTGTGACAGTATAGAATTCTTAAGCATCCTGTGTATGTTTGTTAGCAAAATCCATTTTGTCAATTTTTTGCAAAATGACGACAAGTATTAAAATTCAATCACTTATAACTCAGTAGTGTTGAATTTTGGCAAAAAGGTCTCTATACATGAAATGTTGAGAAGCCTAAAGTTCATCTAAGTAAAATATAAAAAATATATAATTTTGCTTGAAAACAAGCGATGTATCAGTTCGATCGTACCCCCATACTAGCCATTTTGAGACTTTCGGAAGAGTTAACGCTCTTAACTGTTTGGTTTCTAAGATAAAAATTTAAATTTTGAGTATCGCATAGAACTAACGTGCAGCCCCTATAGGTTATGTTTAAAAAAAATATATAAAATTTTTTTTCAAAATGGCGGCTAATGTAAAAATTCAAAGTGTCATAACTTTGCTAAATGAAATCCTACTAAAAAATGTTTAATGCAAAAAGTGTTTGGAATTTAAATTTGCATATAAAAGCAATTTTTAATTATTCTTTTTTTAATAAAAACCGAGTCTTACCATATATTGACCGAGACCTCGAACGAGCTTTTATGCGACTCTGCATATAGTTAACGCTCGTATGAGGCTTCTATTCAAGAAATCGACTTGAATTTTTTATACAAAATAGAGCTTTCGACTATACTTACGATACTATAAAAAAAAATTAAAAATTAAAAATTAAAAAATAAAAGTATTTTTTTTTCAAAACACGTTTAGTGTGATGAGTCGATCGACCCACCATACATACGCTCATAAGATTTTCAATATAGTTTAGGTCAGTGTGAGCTTATTTATACATATTTGAATTTCAATTTTTGTGACAGTATAGAATTCTTAAGCATCCTGTGTATGTTTGTTAGCAAAATCCATTTTGTCAATTTTTTGCAAAATGACGACAAGTATTAAAATTCAATCACTTATAACTCAGTAGTGTTGAATTTTGGCAAAAAGGTCTCTATACATGAAATGTTGAGAAGCCTAAAGTTCATCTAAGTAAAATATAAAAAATATATAATTTTGCTTGAAAACAAGCGATGTATCAGTTCGATCGTACCCCCATACTAGCCATTTTGAGACTTTCGGAAGAGTTAACGCTCTTAACTGTTTGGTTTCGAAGATAAAAATTTAAATTTTGAGTATCGCATAGAACTAACGTGCAGCCCCTATACGTTATGTTTAAAAAAAATATATAAAATTTTTTTTCAAAATGGCGGCTAATGTAAAAATTCAAAGTGTCATAACTTTGCTAAATGAAATCCTACTAAAAAATGTTTAATGCAAAAAGTGTTTGGAATTTAAATTTGCATATAAAAGCAATTTTTAATTATTCTTTTTTTAATAAAAACCGAGTCTTACCATATATTGACCGAGACCTCGAACGAGCTTTTATGCGACTCTGCATATAGTTAACGCTCGTATGAGGCTTCTATTCAAGAAATCGACTTGAATTTTTTATACAAAATAGAGCTTTCGACTATACTTACGATACTATAAAAAAAAATTAAAAATTAAAAATTAAAAAATAAAAGTATTTTTTTTTCAAAACACGTTTAGTGTGATGAGTCGTTCGACCCACCATACATACGCTCATAAGATTTTCAATATAGTTTAGGTCAGTGTGAGCTTATTTATACATATTTGAATTTCAATTTTTGTGACAGTATAGAATTCTTAAGCATCCTGTGTATGTTTGTTAGCAAAATCCATTTTGTCAATTTTTTGCAAAATGACGACAAGTATTAAAATTCAATCACTTATAACTCAGTAGTGTTGAATTTTGGCAAAAAGGTCTCTATACATGAAATGTTGAGAAGCCTAAAGTTCATCTAAGTAAAATATAAAAAATATATAATTTTGCTTGAAAACAAGCGATGTATCAGTTCGATCGTACCCCCATACTAGCCATTTTGAGACTTTCGGAAGAGTTAACGCTCTTAACTGTTTGGTTTCTAAGATAAAAATTTAAATTTTGAGTATCGCATAGAACTAACGTGCAGCCCCTATAGGTTATGTTTAAAAAAAATATATAAAATTTTTTTTCAAAATGGCGGCTAATGTAAAAATTCAAAGTGTCATAACTTTGCTAAATGAAATCCTACTAAAAAATGTTTAATGCAAAAAGTGTTTGGAATTTTAATTTGCATATAAAAGCAATTTTTAATTATTTTTTTTTTAATAAAAACCGAGTCTTACCATATATTGACCGAGACCTCGAACGAGCTTTTATGCGACTCTGCATATAGTTAACGCTCGTATGAGGCTTCTATTCAAGAAATCGACTTGAATTTTTTATACAAAATAGAGCTTTCGACTATACTTACGATACTATAAAAAAAAATTAAAAATTAAAAAATAAAAGTATTTTTTTTTCAAAACACGTTTAGTGTGATGAGTCGATCGACCCACCATACATACGCTCATAAGATTTTCAATATAGTTTAGGTCAGTGTGAGCTTATTTATACATATTTGAATTTCAATTTTTGTGACAGTATAGAATTCTTAAGCATCCTGTGTATGTTTGTTAGCAAAATCCATTTTGTCAATTTTTTGCAAAATGACGACAAGTATTAAAATTCAATCACTTATAACTCAGTAGTGTTGAATTTTGGCAAAAAGGTCTCTATACATAAAATGTTGAGAAGCCTAAAGTTCATCTAAGTAAAATATAAAAAATATATATTTTTGCTTGAAAACAAGCGATGTATCAGTTCGATCGTACCCCCATACTAGCCATTTTGAGACTTTCGGAAGAGTTAACGCTCTTAACTGTTTGGTTTCGAAGATAAAAATTTAAATTTTGAGTATCGCATAGAACTAACGTGCAGCCCCTATACGTTATGTTTAAAAAAAATATATAAAATTTTTTTTCAAAATGGCGGCTAATGTAAAAATTTAAAGTGTCATAACTTTGCTAAATGAAATCCTACTAAAAAATGTTTAATGCAAAAAGTGTTTGGAATTTTAATTTGCATATAAAAGCAATTTTTAATTATTTTTTTTTTAATAAAAACCGAGTCTTACCATATATTGACCGAGACCTCGAACGAGCTTTTATGCGACTCTGCATATAGTTAACGCTCGTATGAGGCTTCTATTCAAGAAATCGACTTGAATTTTTTATACAAAATAGAGCTTTCGACTATACTTACGATACTATAAAAAAAAATTAAAAATTAAAAATTAAAAAATAAAAGTATTTTTTTTTCAAAACACGTTTAGTGTGATGAGTCGTTCGACCCACCATACATACGCTCATAAGATTTTCAATATAGTTTAGGTCAGTGTGAGCTTATTTATACATATTTGAATTTCAATTTTTGTGACAGTATAGAATTCTTAAGCATCCTGTGTATGTTTGTTAGCAAAATCCATTTTGTCAATTTTTTGCAAAATGACGACAAGTATTAAAATTCAATCACTTATAACTCAGTAGTGTTGAATTTTGGCAAAAAGGTCTCTATACATGAAATGTTGAGAAGCCTAAAGTTCATCTAAGTAAAATATAAAAAATATATAATTTTGCTTGAAAACAAGCGATGTATCAGTTCGATCGTACCCCCATACTAGCCATTTTGAGACTTTCGGAAGAGTTAACGCTCTTAACTGTTTGGTTTCGAAGATAAAAATTTAAATTTTGAGTATCGCATAGAACTAACGTGCAGCCCCTATACGTTATGTTTAAAAAAAATATATAAAATTTTTTTTCAAAATGGCGGCTAATGGAAAAATTCAAAGTGTCATAACTTTGCTAAATGAAATCCTACTAAAAAATGTTTAATGCAAAAAGTGTTTGGAATTTTAATTTGCATATAAAAGCAATTTTTAATTATTTTTTTTTTAATAAAAACCGAGTCTTACCATATATTGACCGAGACCTCGAACGAGCTTTTATGCGACTCTGCATATAGTTAACGCTCGTATGAGGCTTCTATTCAAGAAATCGACTTGAATTTTTTATACAAAATAGAGCTTTCGACTATACTTACGATACTATAAAAAAAAATTAAAAATTAAAAATTAAAAAATAAAAGTATTTTTTTTTCAAAACACGTTTAGTGTGATGAGTCGATCGACCCACCATACATACGCTCATAAGATTTTCAATATAGTTTAGGTCAGTGTGAGCTTATTTATACATATTTGAATTTCAATTTTTGTGACAGTATAGAATTCTTAAGCATCCTGTGTATGTTTGTTAGCAAAATCCATTTTGTCAATTTTTTGCAAAATGACGACAAGTATTAAAATTCAATCACTTATAACTCAGTAGTGTTGAATTTTGGCAAAAAGGTCTCTATACATGAAATGTTGAGAAGCCTAAAGTTCATCTAAGTAAAATATAAAAAATATATAATTTTGCTTGAAAACAAGCGATGTATCAGTTCGATCGTACCCCCATACTAGCCATTTTGAGACTTTCGGAAGAGTTAACGCTCTTAACTGTTTGGTTTCGAAGATAAAAATTTAAATTTTGAGTATCGCATAGAACTAACGTGCAGCCCCTATACGTTATGTTTAAAAAAAATATATAAAATTTTTTTTCAAAATGGCGGCTAATGTAAAAATTCAAAGTGTCATAACTTTGCTAAATGAAATCCTACTAAAAAATGTTTAATGCAAAAAGTGTTTGGAATTTTAATTTGCATATAAAAGCAATTTTTAATTATTTTTTTTTTAATAAAAACCGAGTCTTACCATATATTGACCGAGACCTCGAACGAGCTTTTATGCGACTCTGCATATAGTTAACGCTCGTATGAGGCTTCTATTCAAGAAATCGACTTGAATTTTTTATACAAAATAGAGCTTTCGACTATACTTACGATACTATAAAAAAAAATTAAAAATTAAAAAATAAAAGTATTTTTTTTTTCAAAACACGTTTAGTGTGATGAGTCGATCGACCCACCATACATACGCTCATAAGATTTTCAATATAGTTTAGGTCAGTGTGAGCTTATTTATACATATTTGAATTTCAATTTTTGTGACAGTATAGAATTCTTAAGCATCCTGTGTATGTTTGTTAGCAAAATCCATTTTGTCAATTTTTTGCAAAATGACGACAAGTATTAAAATTCAATCACTTATAACTCAGTAGTGTTGAATTTTGGCAAAAAGGTCTCTATACATGAAATGTTGAGAAGCCTAAAGTTCATCTAAGTAAAATATAAAAAATATATAATTTTGCTTGAAAACAAGCGATGTATCAGTTCGATCGTACCCCCATACTAGCCATTTTGAGACTTTCGGAAGAGTTAACGCTCTTAACTGTTTGGTTTCGAAGATAAAAATTTAAATTTTGAGTATCGCATAGAACTAACGTGCAGCCCCTATACGTTATGTTTAAAAAAAATATATAAAATTTTTTTTCAAAATGGCGGCTAATGTAAAAATTCAAAGTGTCATAACTTTGCTAAATGAAATCCTACTAAAAAATGTTTAATGCAAAAAGTGTTTGGAATTTTAATTTGCATATAAAAGCAATTTTTAATTTTTTTTTTTTAATAAAAACCGAGTCTTACCATATATTGACCGAGACCTCGAACGAGCTTTTATGCGACTCTGCATATAGTTAACGCTCGTATGAGGCTTCTATTCAAGAAATCGACTTGAATTTTTTATACAAAATAGAGCTTTCGACTATACTTACGATACTATAAAAAAAAATTAAAAATTAAAAAATAAAAGTATTTTTTTTTCAAAACACGTTTAGTGTGATGAGTCGATCGACCCACCATACATACGCTCATAAGATTTTCAATATAGTTTAGGTCAGTGTGAGCTTATTTATACATATTTGAATTTCAATTTTTGTGACAGTATAGAATTCTTAAGCATCCTGTGTATGTTTGTTAGCAAAATCCATTTTGTCAATTTTTTGCAAAATGACGACAAGTATTAAAATTCAATCACTTATAACTCAGTAGTGTTGAATTTTTGCAAAAAGGTCTCTATACATGAAATGTTGAGAAGCCTAAAGTTCATCTAAGTAAAATATAAAAAATATATAATTTTGCTTGAAAACAAGCGATGTATCAGTTCGATCGTACCCCCATACTAGCCATTTTGAGACTTTCGGAAGAGTTAACGCTCTTAACTGTTTGGTTTCGAAGATAAAAATTTAAATTTTGAGTATCGCATAGAACTAACGTGCAGCCCCTATACGTTATGTTTAAAAAAAATATATAAAATTTTTTTTCAAAATGGCGGCTAATGTAAAAATTCAAAGTGTCATAACTTTGCTAAATGAAATCCTACTAAAAAATGTTTAATGCAAAAAGTGTTTGGAATTTTAATTTGCATATAAAAGCAATTTTTAATTATTTTTTTTTTAATAAAAACCGAGTCTTACCATATATTGACCGAGACCTCGAACGAGCTTTTATGCGACTCTGCATATAGTTAACGCTCGTATGAGGCTTCTATTCAAGAAATCGACTTGAATTTTTTATACAAAATAGAGCTTTCGACTATACTTACGATACTATAAAAAAAATTAAAAATTAAAAAATAAAAGTATTTTTTTTTCAAAACACGTTTAGTGTGATGAGTCGATCGACCCACCATACATACGCTCATAAGATTTTCAATATAGTTTAGGTCAGTGTGAGCTTATTTATACATATTTGAATTTCAATTTTTGTGACAGTATAGAATTCTTAAGCATCCTGTGTATGTTTGTTAGCAAAATCCATTTTGTCAATTTTTTGCAAAATGACGACAAGTATTAAAATTCAATCACTTATAACTCAGTAGTGTTGAATTTTGGCAAAAAGGTCTCTATACATGAAATGTTGAGAAGCCTAAAGTTCATCTAAGTAAAATATAAAAAATATATAATTTTGCTTGAAAACAAGCGATGTATCAGTTCGATCGTACCCCCATACTAGCCATTTTGAGACTTTCGGAAGAGTTAACGCTCTTAACTGTTTGGTTTCGAAGATAAAAATTTAAATTTTAAGTATCGCATAGAACTAACGTGCAGCCCCTATACGTTATGTTTAAAAAAAATATATAAAATTTTTTTTCAAAATGGCGGCTAATGTAAAAATTCAAAGTGTCATAACTTTGCTAAATGAAATCCTACTAAAAAATGTTTAATGCAAAAAGTGTTTGGAATTTTAATTTGCATATAAAAGCAATTTTTAATTATTTTTTTTTTAATAAAAACCGAGTCTTACCATATATTGACCGAGACCTCGAACGAGCTTTTATGCGACTCTGCATATAGTTAACGCTCGTATGAGGCTTCTATTCAAGAAATCGACTTGAATTTTTTATACAAAATAGAGCTTTCGACTATACTTACGATACTATAAAAAAAAATTAAAAATTAAAAATTAAAAAATAAAAGTATTTTTTTTTCAAAACACGTTTAGTGTGATGAGTCGATCGACCCACCATACATACGCTCATAAGATTTTCAATATAGTTTAGGTCAGTGTGAGCTTATTTATACATATTTGAATTTCAATTTTTGTGACAGTATAGAATTCTTAAGCATCCTGTGTATGTTTGTTAGCAAAATCCATTTTGTCAATTTTTTGCAAAATGACGACAAGTATTAAAATTCAATCACTTATAACTCAGTAGTGTTGAATTTTGGCAAAAAGGTCTCTATACATGAAATGTTGAGAAGCCTAAAGTTCATCTAAGTAAAATATAAAAAATATATAATTTTGCTTGAAAACAAGCGATGTATCAGTTCGATCGTACCCCCATACTAGCCATTTTGAGACTTTCGGAAGAGTTAACGCTCTTAACTGTTTGGTTTCGAAGATAAAAATTTAAATTTTGAGTATCGCATAGAACTAACGTGCAGCCCCTATACGTTATGTTTAAAAAAAATATATAAAATTTTTTTTCAAAATGGCGGCTAATGTAAAAATTCAAAGTGTCATAACTTTGCTAAATGAAATCCTACTAAAAAATGTTTAATGCAAAAAGTGTTTGGAATTTTAATTTGCATATAAAAGCAATTTTTAATTATTTTTTTTTTAATAAAAACCGAGTCTTACCATATATTGACCGAGACCTCGAACGAGCTTTTATGCGACTCTGCATATAGTTAACGCTCGTATGAGGCTTCTATTCAAGAAATCGACTTGAATTTTTTATACAAAATAGAGCTTTCGACTATACTTACGATACTATAAAAAAAAATTAAAAATTAAAAAATAAAAGTATTTTTTTTTCAAAACACGTTTAGTGTGATGAGTCGATCGACACACCATACATACGCTCATAAGATTTTCAATATAGTTTAGGTCAGTGTGAGCTTATTTATACATATTTGAATTTCAATTTTTGTGACAGTATAGAATTCTTAAGCATCCTGTGTATGTTTGTTAGCAAAATCCATTTTGTCAATTTTTTGCAAAATGACGACAAGTATTAAAATTCAATCACTTATAACTCAGTAGTGTTGAATTTTGGCAAAAAGGTCTCCATACATGAAATGTTGAGAAGCCTAAAGTTCATCTAAGTAAAATATAAAAAATATATATTTTTGCTTGAAAACAAGCGATGTATCAGTTCGATCGTACCCCCATACTAGCCATTTTGAGACTTTCGGAAGAGTTAACGCTCTTAACTGTTTGGTTTCGAAGATAAAAATTTAAATTTTGAGTATCGCATAGAACTAACGTGCAGCCCCTATACGTTATGTTTAAAAAAAATATATAAAATTTTTTTTCAAAATGGCGGCTAATGTAAAAATTCAAAGTGTCATAACTTTGCTAAATGAAATCCTACTAAAAATTGTTTAATGCAAAAAGTGTTTGGAATTTTAATTTGCATATAAAAGCAATTTTTAATTATTTTTTTTTTAATAAAAACCGAGTCTTACCATATATTGACCGAGACCTCGAACGAGCTTTTATGCGACTCTGCATATAGTTAACGCTCGTATGAGGCTTCTATTCAAGAAATCGACTTGAATTTTTTATACAAAATAGAGCTTTCGACTATACTTACGATACTATAAAAAAAAATTAAAAATTAAAAAATAAAAGTATTTTTTTTTCAAAACACGTTTAGTGTGATGAGTCGATCGACCCACCATACATACGCTCATAAGATTTTCAATATAGTTTAGGTCAGTGTGAGCTTATTTATACATATTTGAATTTCAATTTTTGTGACAGTATAGAATTCTTAAGCATCCTGTGTATGTTTGTTAGCAAAATCCATTTTGTCAATTTTTTGCAAAATGACGACAAGTATTAAAATTCAATCACTTATAACTCAGTAGTGTTGAATTTTGGCAAAAAGGTCTCTATACATGAAATGTTGAGAAGCCTAAAGTTCATCTAAGTAAAATATAAAAAATATATAATTTTGCTTGAAAACAAGCGATGTATCAGTTCGATCGTACCCCCATACTAGCCATTTTGAGACTTTCGGAAGAGTTAACGCTCTTAACTGTTTGGTTTCGAAGATAAAAATTTAAATTTTGAGTATCGCATAGAACTAACGTGCAGCCCCTATACGTTATGTTTAAAAAAAATATATAAAATTTTTTTTTAAAATGGCGGCTAATGTAAAAATTCAAAGTGTCATAACTTTGCTAAATAAAATCCTACTAAAAAATGTTTAATGCAAAAAGTGTTTGGAATTTTAATTTGCATATAAAAGCAATTTTTAATTATTTTTTTTTTAATAAAAACCGAGTCTTACCATATATTGACCGAGACCTCGAACGAGCTTTTATGCGACTCTGCATATAGGTAACGCTCGTATGAGGCTTCTATTCAAGAAATCGACTTGAATTTTTTATACAAAATAGAGCTTTCGACTATACTTACGATACTATAAAAAAAAATTAAAAATTAAAAAATAAAAGTATTTTTTTTTCAAAACACGTTTAGTGTGATGAGTCGATCGACCCACCATACATACGCTCATAAGATTTTCAATATAGTTTAGGTCAGTGTGAGCTTATTTATACATATTTGAATTTCAATTTTTGTGACAGTATAGAATTCTTAAGCATCCTGTGTATGTTTGTTAGCAAAATCCATTTTGTCAATTTTTTGCAAAATGACGACAAGTATTAAAATTCAATCACTTATAACTCAGTAGTGTTGAATTTTGGCAAAAAGGTCTCTATACATGAAATGTTGAGAAGCCTAAAGTTCATCTAAGTAAAATATAAAAAATATATAATTTTGCTTGAAAACAAGCGATGTATCAGTTCGATCGTACCCCCATACTAGCCATTTTGAGACTTTCGGAAGAGTTAACGCTCTTAACTGTTTGGTTTCGAAGATAAAAATTTAAATTTTGAGTATCGCATAGAACTAACGTGCAGCCCCTATACGTTATGTTTAAAAAAAATATATAAAATTTTTTTTCAAAATGGCGGCTAATGTAAAAATTCAAAGTGTCATAACTTTGCTAAATGAAATCCTACTAAAAAATGTTTAATGCAAAAAGTGTTTGGAATTTTAATTTGCATATAAAAGCAATTTTTAATTATTTTTTTTTTAATAAAAACCGAGTCTTACCATATATTGACCGAGACCTCGAACGAGCTTTTATGCGACTCTGCATATAGTTAACGCTCGTATGAGGCTTCTATTCAAGAAATCGACTTGAATTTTTTATACAAAATAGAGCTTTCGACTATACTTACGATACTATAAAAAAAAATTAAAAATTAAAAAATAAAAGTATTTTTTTTTCAAAACACGTTTAGTGTGATGAGTCGATCGACACACCATACATACGCTCATAAGATTTTCAATATAGTTTAGGTCAGTGTGAGCTTATTTATACATATTTGAATTTCAATTTTTGTGACAGTATAGAATTCTTAAGCATCCTGTGTATGTTTGTTAGCAAAATCCATTTTGTCAATTTTTTGCAAAATGACGACAAGTATTAAAATTCAATCACTTATAACTCAGTAGTGTTGAATTTTGGCAAAAAGGTCTCCATACATGAAATGTTGAGAAGCCTAAAGTTCATCTAAGTAAAATATAAAAAATATATATTTTTGCTTGAAAACAAGCGATGTATCAGTTCGATCGTACCCCCATACTAGCCATTTTGAGACTTTCGGAAGAGTTAACGCTCTTAACTGTTTGGTTTCGAAGATAAAAATTTAAATTTTGAGTATCGCATAGAACTAACGTGCAGCCCCTATACGTTATGTTTAAAAAAAATATATAAAATTTTTTTTCAAAATGGCGGCTAATGTAAAAATTCAAAGTGTCATAACTTTGCTAAATGAAATCCTACTAAAAATTGTTTAATGCAAAAAGTGTTTGGAATTTTAATTTGCATATAAAAGCAATTTTTAATTATTTTTTTTTTAATAAAAACCGAGTCTTACCATATATTGACCGAGACCTCGAACGAGCTTTTATGCGACTCTGCATATAGTTAACGCTCGTATGAGGCTTCTATTCAAGAAATCGACTTGAATTTTTTATACAAAATAGAGCTTTCGACTATACTTACGATACTATAAAAAAAAATTAAAAATTAAAAATTAAAAAATAAAAGTATTTTTTTTTCAAAACACGTTTAGTGTGATGAGTCGATCGACCCACCATACATACGCTCATAAGATTTTCAATATAGTTTAGGTCAGTGTGAGCTTATTTATACATATTTGAATTTCAATTTTTGTGACAGTATAGAATTCTTAAGCATCCTGTGTATGTTTGTTAGCAAAATCCATTTTGTCAATTTTTTGCAAAATGACGACAAGTATTAAAATTCAATCACTTATAACTCAGTAGTGTTGAATTTTGGCAAAAAGGTCTCTATACATGAAATGTTGAGAAGCCTAAAGTTCATCTAAGTAAAATATAAAAAATATATAATTTTGCTTGAAAACAAGCGATGTATCAGTTCGATCGTACCCCCATACTAGCCATTTTGAGACTTTCGGAAGAGTTAACGCTCTTAACTGTTTGGTTTCGAAGATAAAAATTTAAATTTTGAGTATCGCATAGAACTAACGTGCAGCCCCTATACGTTATGTTTAAAAAAAATATATAAAATTTTTTTTCAAAATGGCGGCTAATGTAAAAATTCAAAGTGTCATAACTTTGCTAAATGAAATCCTACTAAAAAATGTTTAATGCAAAAAGTGTTTGGAATTTTAATTTGCATATAAAAGCAATTTTTAATTATTTTTTTTTTAATAAAAACCGAGTCTTACCATATATTGACCGAGACCTCGAACGAGCTTTTATGCGACTCTGCATATAGTTAACGCTCGTATGAGGCTTCTATTCAAGAAATCGACTTGAATTTTTTATACAAAATAGAGCTTTCGACTATACTTACGATACTATAAAAAAAAATTAAAAATTAAAAAATAAAAGTATTTTTTTTTCAAAACACGTTTAGTGTGATGAGTCGATCGACCCACCATACATACGCTCATAAGATTTTCAATATAGTTTAGGTCAGTGTGAGCTTTTTTATACATATTTGAATTTCAATTTTTGTGACAGTATAGAATTCTTAAGCATCCTGTGTATGTTTGTTAGCAAAATCCATTTTGTCAATTTTTTGCAAAATGACGACAAGTATTAAAATTCAATCACTTATAACTCAGTAGTGTTGAATTTTGGCAAAAAGGTCTCTATACATGAAATGTTGAGAAGCCTAAAGTTCATCTAAGTAAAATATAAAAAATATATAATTTTGCTTGAAAACAAGCGATGTATCAGTTCGATCGTACCCCCATACTAGCCATTTTGAGACTTTCGGAAGAGTTAACGCTCTTAACTGTTTGGTTTCGAAGATAAAAATTTAAATTTTGAGTATCGCATAGAACTAACGTGCAGCCCCTATACGTTATGTTTAAAAAAAATATATAAAATTTTTTTTCAAAATGGCGGCTAATGTAAAAATTCAAAGTGTCATAACTTTGCTAAATGAAATCCTACTAAAAAATGTTTAATGCAAAAAGTGTTTGGAATTTTAATTTGCATATAAAAGCAATTTTTAATTATTTTTTTTTTAATAAAAACCGAGTCTTACCATATATTGACCGAGACCTCGAACGAGCTTTTATGCGACTCTGCATATAGTTAACGCTCGTATGAGGCTTCTATTCAAGAAATCGACTTGAATTTTTTATACAAAATAGAGCTTTCGACTATACTTACGATACTATAAAAAAAAATTAAAAATTAAAAATTAAAAAATAAAAGTATTTTTTTTTCAAAACACGTTTAGTGTGATGAGTCGATCGACCCACCATACATACGCTCATAAGATTTTCAATATAGTTTAGGTCAGTGTGAGCTTATTTATACATATTTGAATTTCAATTTTTGTGACAGTATAGAATTCTTAAGCATCCTGTGTATGTTTGTTAGCAAAATCCATTTTGTCAATTTTTTGCAAAATGACGACAAGTATTAAAATTCAATCACTTATAACTCAGTAGTGTTGAATTTTGGCAAAAAGGTCTCTATACATGAAATGTTGAGAAGCCTAAAGTTCATCTAAGTAAAATATAAAAAATATATAATTTTGCTTGAAAACAAGCGATGTATCAGTTCGATCGTACCCCCATACTAGCCATTTTGAGACTTTCGGAAGAGTTAACGCTCTTAACTGTTTGGTTTCGAAGATAAAAATTTAAATTTTGAGTATCGCATAGAACTAACGTGCAGCCCCTATACGTTATGTTTAAAAAAAATATATAAAATTTTTTTTCAAAATGGCGGCTAATGTAAAAATTCAAAGTGTCATAACTTTGCTAAATGAAATCCTACTAAAAAATGTTTAATGCAAAAAGTGTTTGGAATTTTAATTTGCATATAAAAGCAATTTTTAATTATTTTTTTTTTAATAAAAACCGAGTCTTACCATATATTGACCGAGACCTCGAACGAGCTTTTATGCGACTCTGCATATAGTTAACGCTCGTATGAGGCTTCTATTCAAGAAATCGACTTGAATTTTTTATACAAAATAGAGCTTTCGACTATACTTACGATACTATAAAAAAAAATTAAAAATTAAAAAATAAAAGTATTTTTTTTTCAAAACACGTTTAGTGTGATGAGTCGATCGACCCACCATACATACGCTCATAAGATTTTCAATATAGTTTAGGTCAGTGTGAGCTTATTTATACATATTTGAATTTCAATTTTTGTGACAGTATAGAATTCTTAAGCATCCTGTGTATGTTTGTTAGCAAAATCCATTTTGTCAATTTTTTGCAAAATGACGACAAGTATTAAAATTCAATCACTTATAACTCAGTAGTGTTGAATTTTGGCAAAAAGGTCTCTATACATGAAATGTTGAGAAGCCTAAAGTTCATCTAAGTAAAATATAAAAAATATATAATTTTGCTTGAAAACAAGCGATGTATCAGTTCGATCGTACCCCCATACTAGCCATTTTGAGACTTTCGGAAGAGTTAACGCTCTTAACTGTTTGGTTTCGAAGATAAAAATTTAAATTTTGAGTATCGCATAGAACTAACGTGCAGCCCCTATACGTTATGTTTAAAAAAAATATATAAAATTTTTTTTCAAAATGGCGGCTAATGTAAAAATTCAAAGTGTCATAACTTTGCTAAATGAAATCCTACTAAAAAATGTTTAATGCAAAAAGTGTTTGGAATTTTAATTTGCATATAAAAGCAATTTTTAATTATTTTTTTTTTAATAAAAACCGAGTCTTACCATATATTGACCGAGACCTCGAACGAGCTTTTATGCGACTCTGCATATAGTTAACGCTCGTATGAGGCTTCTATTCAAGAAATCGACTTGAATTTTTTATACAAAATAGAGCTTTCGACTATACTTACGATACTATAAAAAAAAATTAAAAATTAAAAATTAAAAAATAAAAGTATTTTTTTTTCAAAACACGTTTAGTGTGATGAGTCGATCGACCCACCATACATACGCTCATAAGATTTTCAATATAGTTTAGGTCAGTGTGAGCTTATTTATACATATTTGAATTTCAATTTTTGTGACAGTATAGAATTCTTAAGCATCCTGTGTATGTTTGTTAGCAAAATCCATTTTGTCAATTTTTTGCAAAATGACGACAAGTATTAAAATTCAATCACTTATAACTCAGTAGTGTTGAATTTTGGCAAAAAGGTCTCTATACATGAAATGTTGAGAAGCCTAAAGTTCATCTAAGTAAAATATAAAAAATATATAATTTTGCTTGAAAACAAGCGATGTATCAGTTCGATCGTACCCCCATACTAGCCATTTTGAGACTTTCGGAAGAGTTAACGCTCTTAACTGTTTGGTTTCGAAGATAAAAATTTAAATTTTGAGTATCGCATAGAACTAACGTGCAGCCCCTATACGTTATGTTTAAAAAAAATATATAAAATTTTTTTTCAAAATGGCGGCTAATGTAAAAATTCAAACTGTCATAACTTTGCTAAATGAAATCCTACTAAAAAATGTTTAATGCAAAAAGTGTTTGGAATTTTAATTTGCATATAAAAGCAATTTTTAATTATTTTTTTTTTAATAAAAACCGAGTCTTACCATATATTGACCGAGACCTCGAACGAGCTTTTATGCGACTCTGCATATAGTTAACGCTCGTATGAGGCTTCTATTCAAGAAATCGACTTGAATTTTTTATACAAAATAGAGCTTTCGACTATACTTACGATACTATAAAAAAAAATTAAAAATTAAAAATTAAAAAATAAAAGTATTTTTTTTTCAAAACACGTTTAGTGTGATGAGTCGATCGACCCACCATACATACGCTCATAAGATTTTCAATATAGTTTAGGTCAGTGTGAGCTTATTTATACATATTTGAATTTCAATTTTTGTGACAGTATAGAATTCTTAAGCATCCTGTGTATGTTTGTTAGCAAAATCCATTTTGTCAATTTTTTGCAAAATGACGACAAGTATTAAAATTCAATCACTTATAACTCAGTAGTGTTGAATTTTGGCAAAAAGGTCTCTATACATGAAATGTTGAGAAGCCTAAAGTTCATCTAAGTAAAATATAAAAAATATATAATTTTGCTTGAAAACAAGCGATGTATCAGTTCGATCGTACCCCCATACTAGCCATTTTGAGACTTTCGGAAGAGTTAACGCTCTTAACTGTTTGGTTTCGAAGATAAAAATTTAAATTTTGAGTATCGCATAGAACTAACGTGCAGCCCCTATACGTTATGTTTAAAAAAAATATATAAAATTTTTTTTCAAAATGGCGGCTAATGTAAAAATTCAAAGTGTCATAACTTTGCTAAATGAAATCCTACTAAAAAATGTTTAATGCAAAAAGTGTTTGGAATTTTAATTTGCATATAAAAGCAATTTTTAATTATTTTTTTTTTAATAAAAACCGAGTCTTACCATATATTGACCGAGACCTCGAACGAGCTTTTATGCGACTCTGCATATAGTTAACGCTCGTATGAGGCTTCTATTCAAGAAATCGACTTGAATTTTTTATACAAAATAGAGCTTTCGACTATACTTACGATACTATAAAAAAAAATTAAAAATTAAAAATTAAAAAATAAAAGTATTTTTTTTTCAAAACACGTTTAGTGTGATGAGTCGATCGACCCACCATACATACGCTCATAAGATTTTCAATATAGTTTAGGTCAGTGTGAGCTTATTTATACATATTTGAATTTCAATTTTTGTGACAGTATAGAATTCTTAAGCATCCTGTGTATGTTTGTTAGCAAAATCCATTTTGTCAATTTTTTGCAAAATGACGACAAGTATTAAAATTCAATCACTTATAACTCAGTAGTGTTGAATTTTGGCAAAAAGGTCTCTATACATGAAATGTTGAGAAGCCTAAAGTTCATCTAAGTAAAATATAAAAAATATATAATTTTGCTTGAAAACAAGCGATGTATCAGTTCGATCGTACCCCCATACTAGCCATTTTGAGACTTTCGGAAGAGTTAACGCTCTTAACTGTTTGGTTTCAAAGATAAAAATTTAAATTTTGAGTATCACATAGAACTAACGTGCAGCCCCTATACGTTATGTTTAAAAAAAATATATAAAATTTTTTTTCAAAATGGCGGCTAATGTAAAAATTCAAAGTGTCATAACTTTGCTAAATGAAATCCTACTAAAAAATGTTTAATGCAAAAAGTGTTTGGAATTTTAATTTGCATATAAAAGCAATTTTTAATTATTTTTTTTTTAATAAAAACCGAGTCTTACCATATATTGACCGAGACCTCGAACGAGCTTTTATGCGACTCTGCATATAGTTAACGCTCGTATGAGGCTTCTATTCAAGAAATCGACTTGAATTTTTTATACAAAATAGAGCTTTCGACTATACTTACGATACTATAAAAAAAAATTAAAAATTAAAAAATAAAAGTATTTTTTTTTCAAAACACGTTTAGTGTGATGAGTCGATCGACACACCATACATACGCTCATAAGATTTTCAATATAGTTTAGGTCAGTGTGAGCTTATTTATACATATTTGAATTTCAATTTTTGTGACAGTATAGAATTCTTAAGCATCCTGTGTATGTTTGTTAGCAAAATCCATTTTGTCAATTTTTTGCAAAATGACGACAAGTATTAAAATTCAATCACTTATAACTCAGTAGTGTTGAATTTTGGCAAAAAGGTCTCCATACATGAAATGTTGAGAAGCCTAAAGTTCATCTAAGTAAAATATAAAAAATATATATTTTTGCTTGAAAACAAGCGATGTATCAGTTCGATCGTACCCCCATACTAGCCATTTTGAGACTTTCGGAAGAGTTAACGCTCTTAACTGTTTGGTTTCGAAGATAAAAATTTAAATTTTGAGTATCGCATAGAACTAACGTGCAGCCCCTATACGTTATGTTTAAAAAAAATATATAAAATTTTTTTTCAAAATGGCGGCTAATGTAAAAATTCAAAGTGTCATAACTTTGCTAAATGAAATCCTACTAAAAATTGTTTAATGCAAAAAGTGTTTGGAATTTTAATTTGCATATAAAAGCAATTTTTAATTATTTTTTTTTTAATAAAAACCGAGTCTTACCATATATTGACCGAGACCTCGAACGAGCTTTTATGCGACTCTGCATATAGTTAACGCTCGTATGAGGCTTCTATTCAAGAAATCGACTTGAATTTTTTATACGAAATAGAGCTTTCGACTATACTTACGATACTATAAAAAAAAATTAAAAATTAAAAAATAAAAGTATTTTTTTTTCAAAACACGTTTAGTGTGATGAGTCGATCGACCCACCATACATACGCTCATAAGATTTTCAATATAGTTTAGGTCAGTGTGAGCTTATTTATACATATTTGAATTTCAATTTTTGTGACAGTATAGAATTCTTAAGCATCCTGTGTATGTTTGTTAGCAAAATCCATTTTGTCAATTTTTTGCAAAATGACGACAAGTATTAAAATTCAATCACTTATAACTCAGTAGTGTTGAATTTTGGCAAAAAGGTCTCTATACATGAAATGTTGAGAAGCCTAAAGTTCATCTAAGTAAAATATAAAAAATATATAATTTTGCTTGAAAACAAGCGATGTATCAGTTCGATCGTACCCCCATACTAGCCATTTTGAGACTTTCGGAAGAGTTAACGCTCTTAACTGTTTGGTTTCGAAGATAAAAATTTAAATTTTGAGTATCGCATAGAACTAACGTGCAGCCCCTATACGTTATGTTTAAAAAAAATATATAAAATTTTTTTTCAAAATGGCGGCTAATGGAAAAATTCAAAGTGTCATAACTTTGCTAAATGAAATCCTACTAAAAAATGTTTAATGCAAAAAGTGTTTGGAATTTTAATTTGCATATAAAAGCAATTTTTAATTATTTTTTTTTTAATAAAAACCGAGTCTTACCATATATTGACCGAGACCTCGAACGAGCTTTTATGCGACTCTGCATATAGTTAACGCTCGTATGAGGCTTCTATTCAAGAAATCGACTTGAATTTTTTATACAAAATAGAGCTTTCGACTATACTTACGATACTATAAAAAAAAATTAAAAATTAAAAATTAAAAAATAAAAGTATTTTTTTTTCAAAACACGTTTAGTGTGATGAGTCGATCGACCCACCATACATACGCTCATAAGATTTTCAATATAGTTTAGGTCAGTGTGAGCTTATTTATACATATTTGAATTTCAATTTTTGTGACAGTATAGAATTCTTAAGCATCCTGTGTATGTTTGTTAGCAAAATCCATTTTGTCAATTTTTTGCAAAATGACGACAAGTATTAAAATTCAATCACTTATAACTCAGTAGTGTTGAATTTTGGCAAAAAGGTCTCTATACATGAAATGTTGAGAAGCCTAAAGTTCATCTAAGTAAAATATAAAAAATATATAATTTTGCTTGAAAACAAGCGATGTATCAGTTCGATCGTACCCCCATACTAGCCATTTTGAGACTTTCGGAAGAGTTAACGCTCTTAACTGTTTGGTTTCGAAGATAAAAATTTAAATTTTGAGTATCGCATAGAACTAACGTGCAGCCCCTATACGTTATGTTTAAAAAAAATATATAAAATTTTTTTTCAAAATGGCGGCTAATGTAAAAATTCAAAGTGTCATAACTTTGCTAAATGAAATCCTACTAAAAAATGTTTAATGCAAAAAGTGTTTGGAATTTTAATTTGCATATAAAAGCAATTTTTAATTATTTTTTTTTTAATAAAAACCGAGTCTTACCATATATTGACCGAGACCTCGAACGAGCTTTTATGCGACTCTGCATATAGTTAACGCTCGTATGAGGCTTCTATTCAAGAAATCGACTTGAATTTTTTATACAAAATAGAGCTTTCGACTATACTTACGATACTATAAAAAAAAATTAAAAATTAAAAAATAAAAGTATTTTTTTTTCAAAACACGTTTAGTGTGATGAGTCGATCGACCCACCATACATACGCTCATAAGATTTTCAATATAGTTTAGGTCAGTGTGAGCTTATTTATACATATTTGAATTTCAATTTTTGTGACAGTATAGAATTCTTAAGCATCCTGTGTATGTTTGTTAGCAAAATCCATTTTGTCAATTTTTTGCAAAATGACGACAAGTATTAAAATTCAATCACTTATAACTCAGTAGTGTTGAATTTTGGCAAAAAGGTCTCTATACATGAAATGTTGAGAAGCCTAAAGTTCATCTAAGTAAAATATAAAAAATATATAATTTTGCTTGAAAACAAGCGATGTATCAGTTCGATCGTACCCCCATACTAGCCATTTTGAGACTTTCGGAAGAGTTAACGCTCTTAACTGTTTGGTTTCGAAGATAAAAATTTAAATTTTGAGTATCGCATAGAACTAACGTGCAGCCCCTATACGTTATGTTTAAAAAAAATATATAAAATTTTTTTTCAAAATGGCGGCTAATGGAAAAATTCAAAGTGTCATAACTTTGCTAAATGAAATCCTACTAAAAAATGTTTAATGCAAAAAGTGTTTGGAATTTTAATTTGCATATAAAAGCAATTTTTAATTATTTTTTTTTTAATAAAAACCGAGTCTTACCATATATTGACCGAGACCTCGAACGAGCTTTTATGCGACTCTGCATATAGTTAACGCTCGTATGAGGCTTCTATTCAAGAAATCGACTTGAATTTTTTATACAAAATAGAGCTTTCGACTATACTTACGATACTATAAAAAAAAATTAAAAATTAAAAATTAAAAAATAAAAGTATTTTTTTTTCAAAACACGTTTAGTGTGATGAGTCGATCGACCCACCATACATACGCTCATAAGATTTTCAATATAGTTTAGGTCAGTGTGAGCTTATTTATACATATTTGAATTTCAATTTTTGTGACAGTATAGAATTCTTAAGCATCCTGTGTATGTTTGTTAGCAAAATCCATTTTGTCAATTTTTTGCAAAATGACGACAAGTATTAAAATTCAATCACTTATAACTCAGTAGTGTTGAATTTTGGCAAAAAGGTCTCTATACATGAAATGTTGAGAAGCCTAAAGTTCATCTAAGTAAAATATAAAAAATATATAATTTTGCTTGAAAACAAGCGATGTATCAGTTCGATCGTACCCCCATACTAGCCATTTTGAGACTTTCGGAAGAGTTAACGCTCTTAACTGTTTGGTTTCGAAGATAAAAATTTAAATTTTGAGTATCGCATAGAACTAACGTGCAGCCCCTATACGTTATGTTTAAAAAAAATATATAAAATTTTTTTTCAAAATGGCGGCTAATGTAAAAATTCAAAGTGTCATAACTTTGCTAAATGAAATCCTACTAAAAAATGTTTAATGCAAAAAGTGTTTGGAATTTTAATTTGCATATAAAAGCAATTTTTAATTATTTTTTTTTTAATAAAAACCGAGTCTTACCATATATTGACCGAGACCTCGAACGAGCTTTTATGCGACTCTGCATATAGTTAACGCTCGTATGAGGCTTCTATTCAAGAAATCGACTTGAATTTTTTATACAAAATAGAGCTTTCGACTATACTTACGATACTATAAAAAAAAATTAAAAATTAAAAAATAAAAGTATTTTTTTTTCAAAACACGTTTAGTGTGATGAGTCGATCGACCCACCATACATACGCTCATAAGATTTTCAATATAGTTTAGGTCAGTGTGAGCTTATTTATACATATTTGAATTTCAATTTTTGTGACAGTATAGAATTCTTAAGCATCCTGTGTATGTTTGTTAGCAAAATCCATTTTGTCAATTTTTTGCAAAATGACGACAAGTATTAAAATTCAATCACTTATAACTCAGTAGTGTTGAATTTTGGCAAAAAGGTCTCTATACATGAAATGTTGAGAAGCCTAAAGTTCATCTAAGTAAAATATAAAAAATATATAATTTTGCTTGAAAACAAGCGATGTATCAGTTCGATCGTACCCCCATACTAGCCATTTTGAGACTTTCGGAAGAGTTAACGCTCTTAACTGTTTGGTTTCGAAGATAAAAATTTAAATTTTGAGTATCGCATAGAACTAACGTGCAGCCCCTATACGTTATGTTTAAAAAAAATATATAAAATTTTTTTTCAAAATGGCGGCTAATGTAAAAATTCAAAGTGTCATAACTTTGCTAAATAAAATCCTACTAAAAAATGTTTAATGCAAAAAGTGTTTGGAATTTTAATTTGCATATAAAAGCAATTTTTAATTATTTTTTTTTTAATAAAAACCGAGTCTTACCATATATTGACCGAGACCTCGAACGAGCTTTTATGCGACTCTGCATATAGTTAACGCTCGTATGAGGCTTCTATTCAAGAAATCGACTTGAATTTTTTATACAAAATAGAGCTTTCGACTATACTTACGATACTATAAAAAAAAATTAAAAATTAAAAATTAAAAAATAAAAGTATTTTTTTTTCAAAACACGTTTAGTGTGATGAGTCGATCGACCCACCATACATACGCTCATAAGATTTTCAATATAGTTTAGGTCAGTGTGAGCTTATTTATACATATTTGAATTTCAATTTTTGTGACAGTATAGAATTCTTAAGCATCCTGTGTATGTTTGTTAGCAAAATCCATTTTGTCAATTTTTTGCAAAATGACGACAAGTATTAAAATTCAATCACTTATAACTCAGTAGTGTTGAATTTTGGCAAAAAGGTCTCTATACATGAAATGTTGAGAAGCCTAAAGTTCATCTAAGTAAAATATAAAAAATATATAATTTTGCTTGAAAACAAGCGATGTATCAGTTCGATCGTACCCCCATACTAGCCATTTTGAGACTTTCGGAAGAGTTAACGCTCTTAACTGTTTGGTTTCGAAGATAAAAATTTAAATTTTGAGTATCGCATAGAACTAACGTGCAGCCCCTATACGTTATGTTTAAAAAAAATATATAAAATTTTTTTTCAAAATGGCGGCTAATGTAAAAATTCAAAGTGTCATAACTTTGCGAAATGAAATCCTACTAAAAAATGTTTAATGCAAAAAGTGTTTGGAATTTTAATTTGCATATAAAAGCAATTTTTAATTATTTTTTTTTTAATAAAAACCGAGTCTTACCATATATTGACCGAGACCTCGAACGAGCTTTTATGCGACTCTGCATATAGTTAACGCTCGTATGAGGCTTCTATTCAAGAAATCGACTTGAATTTTTTATACAAAATAGAGCTTTCGACTATACTTACGATACTATAAAAAAAAATTAAAAATTAAAAAATAAAAGTATTTTTTTTTCAAAACACGTTTAGTGTGATGAGTCGATCGACACACCATACATACGCTCATAAGATTTTCAATATAGTTTAGGTCAGTGTGAGCTTATTTATACATATTTGAATTTCAATTTTTGTGACAGTATAGAATTCTTAAGCATCCTGTGTATGTTTGTTAGCAAAATCCATTTTGTCAATTTTTTGCAAAATGACGACAAGTATTAAAATTCAATCACTTATAACTCAGTAGTGTTGAATTTTGGCAAAAAGGTCTCCATACATGAAATGTTGAGAAGCCTAAAGTTCATCTAAGTAAAATATAAAAAATATATATTTTTGCTTGAAAACAAGCGATGTATCAGTTCGATCGTACCCCCATACTAGCCATTTTGAGACTTTCGGAAGAGTTAACGCTCTTAACTGTTTGGTTTCGAAGATAAAAATTTAAATTTTAAGTATCGCATAGAACTAACGTGCAGCCCCTATACGTTATGTTTAAAAAAAATATATAAAATTTTTTTTCAAAATGGCGGCTAATGTAAAAATTCAAAGTGTCATAACTTTGCTAAATGAAATCCTACTAAAAATTGTTTAATGCAAAAAGTGTTTGGAATTTTAATTTGCATATAAAAGCAATTTTTAATTATTTTTTTTTTAATAAAAACCGAGTCTTACCATATATTGACCGAGACCTCGAACGAGCTTTTATGCGACTCTGCATATAGTTAACGCTCGTATGAGGCTTCTATTCAAGAAATCGACTTGAATTTTTTATACAAAATAGAGCTTTCGACTATACTTACGATACTATAAAAAAAAATTAAAAATTAAAAATTAAAAAATAAAAGTATTTTTTTTTCAAAACACGTTTAGTGTGATGAGTCGATCGACCCACCATACATACGCTCATAAGATTTTCAATATAGTTTAGGTCAGTGTGAGCTTATTTATACATATTTGAATTTCAATTTTTGTGACAGTATAGAATTCTTAAGCATCCTGTGTATGTTTGTTAGCAAAATCCATTTTGTCAATTTTTTGCAAAATGACGACAAGTATTAAAATTCAATCACTTATAACTCAGTAGTGTTGAATTTTGGCAAAAAGGTCTCTATACATGAAATGTTGAGAAGCCTAAAGTTCATCTAAGTAAAATATAAAAAATATATAATTTTGCTTGAAAACAAGCGATGTATCAGTTCGATCGTACCCCCATACTAGCCATTTTGAGACTTTCGGAAGAGTTAACGCTCTTAACTGTTTGGTTTCGAAGATAAAAATTTAAATTTTGAGTATCGCATAGAACTAACGTGCAGCCCCTATACGTTATGTTTAAAAAAAATATATAAAATTTTTTTTCAAAATGGCGGCTAATGTAAAAATTCAAAGTGTCATAACTTTGCTAAATGAAATCCTACTAAAAAATGTTTAATGCAAAAAGTGTTTGGAATTTTAATTTGCATATAAAAGCAATTTTTAATTATTTTTTTTTTAATAAAAACCGAGTCTTACCATATATTGACCGAGACCTCGAACGAGCTTTTATGCGACTCTGCATATAGTTAACGCTCGTATGAGGCTTCTATTCAAGAAATCGACTTGAATTTTTTATACAAAATAGAGCTTTCGACTATACTTACGATACTATAAAAAAAAATTAAAAATTAAAAAATAAAAGTATTTTTTTTTCAAAACACGTTTAGTGTGATGAGTCGATCGACCCACCATACATACGCTCATAAGATTTTCAATATAGTTTAGGTCAGTGTGAGCTTATTTATACATATTTGAATTTCAATTTTTGTGACAGTATAGAATTCTTAAGCATCCTGTGTATGTTTGTTAGCAAAATCCATTTTGTCAATTTTTTGCAAAATGACGACAAGTATTAAAATTCAATCACTTATAACTCAGTAGTGTTGAATTTTGGCAAAAAGGTCTCCATACATGAAATGTTGAGAAGCCTAAAGTTCATCTAAGTAAAATATAAAAAATATATATTTTTGCTTGAAAACAAGCGATGTATCAGTTCGATCGTACCCCCATACTAGCCATTTTGAGACTTTCGGAAGAGTTAACGCTCTTAACTGTTTGGTTTCGAAGATAAAAATTTAAATTTTGAGTATCGCATAGAACTAACGTGCAGCCCCTATACGTTATGTTTAAAAAAAATATATAAAATTTTTTTTCAAAATGGCGGCTAATGTAAAAATTCAAAGTGTCATAACTTTGCTAAATGAAATCCTACTAAAAATTGTTTAATGCAAAAAGTGTTTGGAATTTTAATTTGCATATAAAAGCAATTTTTAATTATTTTTTTTTTAATAAAAACCGAGTCTTACCATATATTGACCGAGACCTCGAACGAGCTTTTATGCGACTCTGCATATAGTTAACGCTCGTATGAGGCTTCTATTCAAGAAATCGACTTGAATTTTTTATAAAAAATAGAGCTTTCGACTATACTTACGATACTATAAAAAAAAATTAAAAATTAAAAAATAAAAGTATTTTTTTTTCAAAACACGTTTAGTGTGATGAGTCGATCGACCCACCATACATACGCTCATAAGATTTTCAATATAGTTTAGGTCAGTGTGAGCTTATTTATACATATTTGAATTTCAATTTTTGTGACAGTATAGAATTCTTAAGCATCCTGTGTATGTTTGTTAGCAAAATCCATTTTGTCAATTTTTTGCAAAATGACGACAAGTATTAAAATTCAATCACTTATAACTCAGTAGTGTTGAATTTTGGCAAAAAGGTCTCTATACATGAAATGTTGAGAAGCCTAAAGTTCATCTAAGTAAAATATAAAAAATATATAATTTTGCTTGAAAACAAGCGATGTATCAGTTCGATCGTACCCCCATACTAGCCATTTTGAGACTTTCGGAAGAGTTAACGCTCTTAACTGTTTGGTTTCGAAGATAAAAATTTAAATTTTGAGTATCGCATAGAACTAACGTGCAGCCCCTATACGTTATGTTTAAAAAAAATATATAAAATTTTTTTTCAAAATGGCGGCTAATGTAAAAATTCAAAGTGTCATAACTTTGCTAAATGAAATCCTACTAAAAAATGTTTAATGCAAAAAGTGTTTGGAATTTTAATTTGCATATAAAAGCAATTTTTAATTATTTTTTTTTTAATAAAAACCGAGTCTTACCATATATTGACCGAGACCTCGAACGAGCTTTTATGCGACTCTGCATATAGTTAACGCTCGTATGAGGCTTCTATTCAAGAAATCGACTTGAATTTTTTATACAAAATAGAGCTTTCGACTATACTTACGATACTATAAAAAAAATTAAAAATTAAAAAATAAAAGTATTTTTTTTTCAAAACACGTTTAGTGTGATGAGTCGATCGACCCACCATACATACGCTCATAAGATTTTCAATATAGTTTAGGTCAGTGTGAGCTTATTTATACATATTTGAATTTCAATTTTTGTGACAGTATAGAATTCTTAAGCATCCTGTGTATGTTTGTTAGCAAAATCCATTTTGTCAATTTTTTGCAAAATGACGACAAGTATTAAAATTCAATCACTTATAACTCAGTAGTGTTGAATTTTGGCAAAAAGGTCTCTATACATGAAATGTTGAGAAGCCTAAAGTTCATCTAAGTAAAATATAAAAAATATATAATTTTGCTTGAAAACAAGCGATGTATCAGTTCGATCGTACCCCCATACTAGCCATTTTGAGACTTTCGGAAGAGTTAACGCTCTTAACTGTTTGGTTTCGAAGATAAAAATTTAAATTTTGAGTATCGCATAGAACTAACGTGCAGCCCCTATACGTTATGTTTAAAAAAAATATATAAAATTTTTTTTCAAAATGGCGGCTAATGTAAAAATTCAAAGTGTCATAACTTTGCTAAATGAAATCCTACTAAAAAATGTTTAATGCAAAAAGTGTTTGGAATTTTAATTTGCATATAAAAGCAATTTTTAATTATTTTTTTTTTAATAAAAACCGAGTCTTACCATATATTGACCGAGACCTCGAACGAGCTTTTATGCGACTCTGCATATAGTTAACGCTCGTATGAGGCTTCTATTCAAGAAATCGACTTGAATTTTTTATACAAAATAGAGCTTTCGACTATACTTACGATACTATAAAAAAAAATTAAAAATTAAAAATTAAAAAATAAAAGTATTTTTTTTTCAAAACACGTTTAGTGTGATGAGTCGATCGACCCACCATACATACGCTCATAAGGCTTTCAATATAGTTTAGGTCAGTGTGAGCTTATTTATACATATTTGAATTTCAATTTTTGTGACAGTATAGAATTCTTAAGCATCCTGTGTATGTTTGTTAGCAAAATCCATTTTGTCAATTTTTTGCAAAATGACGACAAGTATTAAAATTCAATCACTTATAACTCAGTAGTGTTGAATTTTGGCAAAAAGGTCTCTATACATGAAATGTTGAGAAGCCTAAAGTTCATCTAAGTAAAATATAAAAAATATATAATTTTGCTTGAAAACAAGCGATGTATCAGTTCGATCGTACCCCCATACTAGCCATTTTGAGACTTTCGGAAGAGTTAACGCTCTTAACTGTTTGGTTTCGAAGATAAAAATTTAAATTTTGAGTATCGCATAGAACTAACGTGCAGCCCCTATACGTTATGTTTAAAAAAAATATATAAAATTTTTTTTCAAAATGGCGGCTAATGTAAAAATTCAAAGTGTCATAACTTTGCTAAATGAAATCCTACTAAAAAATGTTTAATGCAAAAAGTGTTTGGAATTTTAATTTGCATATAAAAGCAATTTTTAATTATTTTTTTTTTAATAAAAACCGAGTCTTACCATATATTGACCGAGACCTCGAACGAGCTTTTATGCGACTCTGCATATAGTTAACGCTCGTATGAGGCTTCTATTCAAGAAATCGACTTGAATTTTTTATACAAAATAGAGCTTTCGACTATACTTACGATACTATAAAAAAAAATTAAAAATTAAAAAATAAAAGTATTTTTTTTTCAAAACACGTTTAGTGTGATGAGTCGATCGACCCACCATACATACGCTCATAAGATTTTCAATATAGTTTAGGTCAGTGTGAGCTTATTTATACATATTTGAATTTCAATTTTTGTGACAGTATAGAATTCTTAAGCATCCTGTGTATGTTTGTTAGCAAAATCCATTTTGTCAATTTTTTGCAAAATGACGACAAGTATTAAAATTCAATCACTTATAACTCAGTAGTGTTGAATTTTGGCAAAAAGGTCTCTATACATGAAATGTTGAGAAGCCTAAAGTTCATCTAAGTAAAATATAAAAAATATATAATTTTGCTTGAAAACAAGCGATGTATCAGTTCGATCGTACCCCCATACTAGCCATTTTGAGACTTTCGGAAGAGTTAACGCTCTTAACTGTTTGGTTTCGAAGATAAAAATTTAAATTTTGAGTATCGCATAGAACTAACGTGCAGCCCCTATACGTTATGTTTAAAAAAAATATATAAAATTTTTTTTCAAAATGGCGGCTAATGTAAAAATTCAAAGTGTCATAACTTTGCGAAATGAAATCCTACTAAAAAATGTTTAATGCAAAAAGTGTTTGGAATTTTAATTTGCATATAAAAGCAATTTTTAATTATTTTTTTTTTAATAAAAACCGAGTCTTACCATATATTGACCGAGACCTCGAACGAGCTTTTATGCGACTCTGCATATAGTTAACGCTCGTATGAGGCTTCTATTCAAGAAATCGACTTGAATTTTTTATACAAAATAGAGCTTTCGACTATACTTACGATACTATAAAAAAAAATTAAAAATTAAAAATTAAAAAATAAAAGTATTTTTTTTTCAAAACACGTTTAGTGTGATGAGTCGATCGACCCACCATACATACGCTCATAAGATTTTCAATATAGTTTAGGTCAGTGTGAGCTTATTTATACATATTTGAATTTCAATTTTTGTGACAGTATAGAATTCTTAAGCATCCTGTGTATGTTTGTTAGCAAAATCCATTTTGTCAATTTTTTGCAAAATGACGACAAGTATTAAAATTCAATCACTTATAACTCAGTAGTGTTGAATTTTGGCAAAAAGGTCTCTATACATGAAATGTTGAGAAGCCTAAAGTTCATCTAAGTAAAATATAAAAAATATATAATTTTGCTTGAAAACAAGCGATGTATCAGTTCGATCGTACCCCCATACTAGCCATTTTGAGACTTTCGGAAGAGTTAACGCTCTTAACTGTTTGGTTTCGAAGATAAAAATTTAAATTTTGAGTATCGCATAGAACTAACGTGCAGCCCCTATACGTTATGTTTAAAAAAAATATATAAAATTTTTTTTCAAAATGGCGGCTAATGTAAAAATTCAAAGTGTCATAACTTTGCTAAATGAAATCCTACTAAAAAATGTTTAATGCAAAAAGTGTTTGGAATTTTAATTTGCATATAAAAGCAATTTTTAATTATTTTTTTTTTAATAAAAACCGAGTCTTACCATATATTGACCGAGACCTCGAACGAGCTTTTATGCGACTCTGCATATAGTTAACGCTCGTATGAGGCTTCTATTCAAGAAATCGACTTGAATTTTTTATACAAAATAGAGCTTTCGACTATACTTACGATACTATAAAAAAAAATTAAAAATTAAAAAATAAAAGTATTTTTTTTTCAAAACACGTTTAGTGTGATGAGTCGATCGACACACCATACATACGCTCATAAGATTTTCAATATAGTTTAGGTCAGTGTGAGCTTATTTATACATATTTGAATTTCAATTTTTGTGACAGTATAGAATTCTTAAGCATCCTGTGTATGTTTGTTAGCAAAATCCATTTTGTCAATTTTTTGCAAAATGACGACAAGTATTAAAATTCAATCACTTATAACTCAGTAGTGTTGAATTTTGGCAAAAAGGTCTCCATACATGAAATGTTGAGAAGCCTAAAGTTCATCTAAGTAAAATATAAAAAATATATATTTTTGCTTGAAAACAAGCGATGTATCAGTTCGATCGTACCCCCATACTAGCCATTTTGAGACTTTCGGAAGAGTTAACGCTCTTAACTGTTTGGTTTCGAAGATAAAAATTTAAATTTTGAGTATCGCATAGAACTAACGTGCAGCCCCTATACGTTATGTTTAAAAAAAATATATAAAATTTTTTTTCAAAATGGCGGCTAATGTAAAAATTCAAAGTGTCATAACTTTGCTAAATGAAATCCTACTAAAAATTGTTTAATGCAAAAAGTGTTTGGAATTTTAATTTGCATATAAAAGCAATTTTTAATTATTTTTTTTTTAATAAAAACCGAGTCTTACCATATATTGACCGAGACCTCGAACGAGCTTTTATGCGACTCTGCATATAGTTAACGCTCGTATGAGGCTTCTATTCAAGAAATCGACTTGAATTTTTTATACAAAATAGAGCTTTCGACTATACTTACGATACTATAAAAAAAAATTAAAAATTAAAAATTAAAAAATAAAAGTATTTTTTTTTCAAAACACGTTTAGTGTGATGAGTCGATCGACCCACCATACATACGCTCATAAGATTTTCAATATAGTTTAGGTCAGTGTGAGCTTATTTATACATATTTGAATTTCAATTTTTGTGACAGTATAGAATTCTTAAGCATCCTGTGTATGTTTGTTAGCAAAATCCATTTTGTCAATTTTTTGCAAAATGACGACAAGTATTAAAATTCAATCACTTATAACTCAGTAGTGTTGAATTTTGGCAAAAAGGTCTCTATACATGAAATGTTGAGAAGCCTAAAGTTCATCTAAGTAAAATATAAAAAATATATAATTTTGCTTGAAAACAAGCGATGTATCAGTTCGATCGTACCCCCATACTAGCCATTTTGAGACTTTCGGAAGAGTTAACGCTCTTAACTGTTTGGTTTCGAAGATAAAAATTTAAATTTTGAGTATCGCATAGAACTAACGTGCAGCCCCTATACGTTATGTTTAAAAAAAATATATAAAATTTTTTTTCAAAATGGCGGCTAATGTAAAAATTCAAAGTGTCATAACTTTGCTAAATGAAATCCTACTAAAAAATGTTTAATGCAAAAAGTGTTTGGAATTTTAATTTGCATATAAAAGCAATTTTTAATTATTTTTTTTTTAATAAAAACCGAGTCTTACCATATATTGACCGAGACCTCGAACGAGCTTTTATGCGACTCTGCATATAGTTAACGCTCGTATGAGGCTTCTATTCAAGAAATCGACTTGAATTTTTTATACAAAATAGAGCTTTCGACTATACTTACGATACTATAAAAAAAAATTAAAAATTAAAAAATAAAAGTATTTTTTTTTCAAAACACGTTTAGTGTGATGAGTCGATCGACCCACCATACATACGCTCATAAGATTTTCAATATAGTTTAGGTCAGTGTGAGCTTATTTATACATATTTGAATTTCAATTTTTGTGACAGTATAGAATTCTTAAGCATCCTGTGTATGTTTGTTAGCAAAATCCATTTTGTCAATTTTTTGCAAAATGACGACAAGTATTAAAATTCAATCACTTATAACTCAGTAGTGTTGAATTTTGGCAAAAAGGTCTCCATACATGAAATGTTGAGAAGCCTAAAGTTCATCTAAGTAAAATATAAAAAATATATATTTTTGCTTGAAAACAAGCGATGTATCAGTTCGATCGTACCCCCATACTAGCCATTTTGAGACTTTCGGAAGAGTTAACGCTCTTAACTGTTTGGTTTCGAAGATAAAAATTTAAATTTTGAGTATCGCATAGAACTCACGTGCAGCCCCTATACGTTATGTTTAAAAAAAATATATAAAATTTTTTTTCAAAATGGCGGCTAATGTAAAAATTCAAAGTGTCATAACTTTGCTAAATGAAATCCTACTAAAAATTGTTTAATGCAAAAAGTGTTTGGAATTTTAATTTGCATATAAAAGCAATTTTTAATTATTTTTTTTTTAATAAAAACCGAGTCTTACCATATATTGACCGAGACCTCGAACGAGCTTTTATGCGACTCTGCATATAGTTAACGCTCGTATGAGGCTTCTATTCAAGAAATCGACTTGAATTTTTTATAAAAAATAGAGCTTTCGACTATACTTACGATACTATAAAAAAAAATTAAAAATTAAAAAATAAAAGTATTTTTTTTTCAAAACACGTTTAGTGTGATGAGTCGATCGACCCACCATACATACGCTCATAAGATTTTCAATATAGTTTAGGTCAGTGTGAGCTTATTTATACATATTTGAATTTCAATTTTTGTGACAGTATAGAATTCTTAAGCATCCTGTGTATGTTTGTTAGCAAAATCCATTTTGTCAATTTTTTGCAAAATGACGACAAGTATTAAAATTCAATCACTTATAACTCAGTAGTGTTGAATTTTGGCAAAAAGGTCTCTATACATGAAATGTTGAGAAGCCTAAAGTTCATCTAAGTAAAATATAAAAAATATATAATTTTGCTTGAAAACAAGCGATGTATCAGTTCGATCGTACCCCCATACTAGCCATTTTGAGACTTTCGGAAGAGTTAACGCTCTTAACTGTTTGGTTTCGAAGATAAAAATTTAAATTTTGAGTATCGCATAGAACTAACGTGCAGCCCCTATACGTTATGTTTAAAAAAAATATATAAAATTTTTTTTCAAAATGGCGGCTAATGTAAAAATTCAAAGTGTCATAACTTTGCTAAATGAAATCCTACTAAAAAATGTTTAATGCAAAAAGTGTTTGGAATTTTAATTTGCATATAAAAGCAATTTTTAATTATTTTTTTTTTAATAAAAACCGAGTCTTACCATATATTGACCGAGACCTCGAACGAGCTTTTATGCGACTCTGCATATAGTTAACGCTCGTATGAGGCTTCTATTCAAGAAATCGACTTGAATTTTTTATACAAAATAGAGCTTTCGACTATACTTACGATACTATAAAAAAAAATTAAAAATTAAAAATTAAAAAATAAAAGTATTTTTTTTTCAAAACACGTTTAGTGTGATGAGTCGATCGACCCACCATACATACGCTCATAAGGCTTTCAATATAGTTTAGGTCAGTGTGAGCTTATTTATACATATTTGAATTTCAATTTTTGTGACAGTATAGAATTCTTAAGCATCCTGTGTATGTTTGTTAGCAAAATCCATTTTGTCAATTTTTTGCAAAATGACGACAAGTATTAAAATTCAATCACTTATAACTCAGTAGTGTTGAATTTTGGCAAAAAGGTCTCTATACATGAAATGTTGAGAAGCCTAAAGTTCATCTAAGTAAAATATAAAAAATATATAATTTTGCTTGAAAACAAGCGATGTATCAGTTCGATCGTACCCCCATACTAGCCATTTTGAGACTTTCGGAAGAGTTAACGCTCTTAACTGTTTGGTTTCGAAGATAAAAATTTAAATTTTGAGTATCGCATAGAACTAACGTGCAGCCCCTATACGTTATGTTTAAAAAAAATATATAAAATTTTTTTTCAAAATGGCGGCTAATGTAAAAATTCAAAGTGTCATAACTTTGCTAAATGAAATCCTACTAAAAAATGTTTAATGCAAAAAGTGTTTGGAATTTTAATTTGCATATAAAAGCAATTTTTAATTATTTTTTTTTTAATAAAAACCGAGTCTTACCATATATTGACCGAGACCTCGAACGAGCTTTTATGCGACTCTGCATATAGTTAACGCTCGTATGAGGCTTCTATTCAAGAAATCGACTTGAATTTTTTATACAAAATAGAGCTTTCGACTATACTTACGATACTATAAAAAAAAATTAAAAATTAAAAAATAAAAGTATTTTTTTTTCAAAACACGTTTAGTGTGATGAGTCGATCGACCCACCATACATACGCTCATAAGATTTTCAATATAGTTTAGGTCAGTGTGAGCTTATTTATACATATTTGAATTTCAATTTTTGTGACAGTATAGAATTCTTAAGCATCCTGTGTATGTTTGTTAGCAAAATCCATTTTGTCAATTTTTTGCAAAATGACGACAAGTATTAAAATTCAATCACTTATAACTCAGTAGTGTTGAATTTTGGCAAAAAGGTCTCTATACATGAAATGTTGAGAAGCCTAAAGTTCATCTAAGTAAAATATAAAAAATATATAATTTTGCTTGAAAACAAGCGATGTATCAGTTCGATCGTACCCCCATACTAGCCATTTTGAGACTTTCGGAAGAGTTAACGCTCTTAACTGTTTGGTTTCGAAGATAAAAATTTAAATTTTGAGTATCGCATAGAACTAACGTGCAGCCCCTATACGTTATGTTTAAAAAAAATATATAAAATTTTTTTTCAAAATGGCGGCTAATGTAAAAATTCAAAGTGTCATAACTTTGCTAAATGAAATCCTACTAAAAAATGTTTAATGCAAAAAGTGTTTGGAATTTTAATTTGCATATAAAAGCAATTTTTAATTATTTTTTTTTTAATAAAAACCGAGTCTTACCATATATTGACCGAGACCTCGAACGAGCTTTTATGCGACTCTGCATATAGTTAACGCTCGTATGAGGCTTCTATTCAAGAAATCGACTTGAATTTTTTATACAAAATAGAGCTTTCGACTATACTTACGATACTATAAAAAAAATTAAAAATTAAAAAATAAAAGTATTTTTTTTTCAAAACACGTTTAGTGTGATGAGTCGATCGACCCACCATACATACGCTCATAAGATTTTCAATATAGTTTAGGTCAGTGTGAGCTTATTTATACATATTTGAATTTCAATTTTTGTGACAGTATAGAATTCTTAAGCATCCTGTGTATGTTTGTTAGCAAAATCCATTTTGTCAATTTTTTGCAAAATGACGACAAGTATTAAAATTCAATCACTTATAACTCAGTAGTGTTGAATTTTGGCAAAAAGGTCTCTATACATGAAATGTTGAGAAGCCTAAAGTTCATCTAAGTAAAATATAAAAAATATATAATTTTGCTTGAAAACAAGCGATGTATCAGTTCGATCGTACCCCCATACTAGCCATTTTGAGACTTTCGGAAGAGTTAACGCTCTTAACTGTTTGGTTTCGAAGATAAAAATTTAAATTTTGAGTATCGCATAGAACTAACGTGCAGCCCCTATACGTTATGTTTAAAAAAAATATATAAAATTTTTTTTCAAAATGGCGGCTAATGTAAAAATTCAAAGTGTCATAACTTTGCTAAATGAAATCCTACTAAAAAATGTTTAATGCAAAAAGTGTTTGGAATTTTAATTTGCATATAAAAGCAATTTTTAATTATTTTTTTTTTAATAAAAACCGAGTCTTACCATATATTGACCGAGACCTCGAACGAGCTTTTATGCGACTCTGCATATAGTTAACGCTCGTATGAGGCTTCTATTCAATAAATCGACTTGAATTTTTTATACAAAATAGAGCTTTCGACTATACTTACGATACTATAAAAAAAAATTAAAAATTAAAAATTAAAAAATAAAAGTATTTTTTTTTCAAAACACGTTTAGTGTGATGAGTCGATCGACCCACCATACATACGCTCATAAGGCTTTCAATATAGTTTAGGTCAGTGTGAGCTTATTTATACATATTTGAATTTCAATTTTTGTGACAGTATAGAATTCTTAAGCATCCTGTGTATGTTTGTTAGCAAAATCCATTTTGTCAATTTTTTGCAAAATGACGACAAGTATTAAAATTCAATCACTTATAACTCAGTAGTGTTGAATTTTGGCAAAAAGGTCTCTATACATGAAATGTTGAGAAGCCTAAAGTTCATCTAAGTAAAATATAAAAAATATATAATTTTGCTTGAAAACAAGCGATGTATCAGTTCGATCGTACCCCCATACTAGCCATTTTGAGACTTTCGGAAGAGTTAACGCTCTTAACTGTTTGGTTTCGAAGATAAAAATTTAAATTTTGAGTATCGCATAGAACTAACGTGCAGCCCCTATACGTTATGTTTAAAAAAAATATATAAAATTTTTTTTCAAAATGGCGGCTAATGTAAAAATTCAAAGTGTCATAACTTTGCTAAATGAAATCCTACTAAAAAATGTTTAATGCAAAAAGTGTTTGGAATTTTAATTTGCATATAAAAGCAATTTTTAATTATTTTTTTTTTAATAAAAACCGAGTCTTACCATATATTGACCGAGACCTCGAACGAGCTTTTATGCGACTCTGCATATAGTTAACGCTCGTATGAGGCTTCTATTCAAGAAATCGACTTGAATTTTTTATACAAAATAGAGCTTTCGACTATACTTACGATACTATAAAAAAAAATTAAAAATTAAAAAATAAAAGTATTTTTTTTTCAAAACACGTTTAGTGTGATGAGTCGATCGACCCACCATACATACGCTCATAAGATTTTCAATATAGTTTAGGTCAGTGTGAGCTTATTTATACATATTTGAATTTCAATTTTTGTGACAGTATAGAATTCTTAAGCATCCTGTGTATGTTTGTTAGCAAAATCCATTTTGTCAATTTTTTGCAAAATGACGACAAGTATTAAAATTCAATCACTTATAACTCAGTAGTGTTGAATTTTGGCAAAAAGGTCTCTATACATGAAATGTTGAGAAGCCTAAAGTTCATCTAAGTAAAATATAAAAAATATATAATTTTGCTTGAAAACAAGCGATGTATCAGTTCGATCGTACCCCCATACTAGCCATTTTGAGACTTTCGGAAGAGTTAACGCTCTTAACTGTTTGGTTTCGAAGATAAAAATTTAAATTTTGAGTATCGCATAGAACTAACGTGCAGCCCCTATACGTTATGTTTAAAAAAAATATATAAAATTTTTTTTCAAAATGGCGGCTAATGTAAAAATTCAAAGTGTCATAACTTTGCTAAATGAAATCCTACTAAAAAATGTTTAATGCAAAAAGTGTTTGGAATTTTAATTTGCATATAAAAGCAATTTTTAATTATTTTTTTTTTAATAAAAACCGAGTCTTACCATATATTGACCGAGACCTCGAACGAGCTTTTATGCGACTCTGCATATAGTTAACGCTCGTATGAGGCTTCTATTCAAGAAATCGACTTGAATTTTTTATACAAAATAGAGCTTTCGACTATACTTACGATACTATAAAAAAAAATTAAAAATTAAAAATTAAAAAATAAAAGTATTTTTTTTTCAAAACACGTTTAGTGTGATGAGTCGATCGACCCACCATACATACGCTCATAAGATTTTCAATATAGTTTAGGTCAGTGTGAGCTTATTTATACATATTTGAATTTCAATTTTTCTGACAGTATAGAATTCTTAAGCATCCTGTGTATGTTTGTTAGCAAAATCCATTTTGTCAATTTTTTGCAAAATGACGACAAGTATTAAAATTCAATCACTTATAACTCAGTAGTGTTGAATTTTGGCAAAAAGGTCTCTATAAATGAAATGTTGAGAAGCCTAAAGTTCATCTAAGTAAAATATAAAAAATATATAATTTTGCTTGAAAACAAGCGATGTATCAGTTCGATCGTACCCCCATACTAGCCATTTTGAGACTTTCGGAAGAGTTAACGCTCTTAACTGTTTGGTTTCTAAGATAAAAATTTAAATTTTGAGTATCGCATAGAACTAACGTGCAGCCCCTATAGGTTATGTTTAAAAAAAATATATAAAATTTTTTTTCAAAATGGCGGCTAATGTAAAAATTCAAAGTGTCATAACTTTGCTAAATGAAATCCTACTAAAAAATGGTTAATGCAAAAAGTGTTTGGAATTTTAATTTGCATTTAAAAGCAATTTTTGATTATTTTTTTTTTAATAAAAACCGAGTCTTACCATATATTGACCGAGACCTCGAACGAGCTTTTATGCGACTCTGCATATAGTTAACGCTCGTATGAGGCTTCTATTCAAGAAATCGACTTGAATTTTTTATACAAAATAGAGCTTTCGACTATACTTACGATACTATAAAAAAAAATTAAAAATTAAAAAATAAAAAATAAAAGTATTTTTTTTTCAAAACACGTTTAGTGTGATGAGTCGATCGACCCACCATACATACGCTCATAAGATTTTCAATATAGTTTTGGTCAGTGTGAGCTTATTTATACATATTTAAATTTTAATTTTTGTGACAGTATAGAATTCTTAAGCATCCTGTGTATGTTTGTTAGCAAAATCCATTTTGTCAATTTTTTGCAAAATGACGACAAGTATTAAAATTCAATCACTTATAACTCAGTAGTGTTGAATTTTGGCAAAAAGGTCTCTATACATGAAATGTTGAGAAGCCTAAAGTTCATCTAAGTAAAATATAAAAAATATATAATTTTGCTTGAAAACAAGCGATGTATCAGTTCGATCGTACCCCCATACTAGCCATTTTGAGACTTTCGGAAGAGTTAACGCTCTTAACTGTTTGGTTTCTAAGATAAAAATTTGAATTTTAAGTATCGCATAGAACTAACGTGCAGCCCCTATAGGTTATGTTTAAAAAAAATATATAAAATTTTTTTTCAAAATGGCGGCTAATGTAAAAATTCAAAGTGTCATAACTTTGCTAAATGAAATCCTACTAAAAAATGTTTAATGCAAAAAGTGTTTGGAATTTTAATTTGCATATAAAAGCAATTTTTAATTATTTTTTTTTTAATAAAAACCGAGTCTTACCATATATTGACCGAGACCTCGAACGAGCTTTTATGCGACTCTGCATATAGTTAACGCTCGTATGAGGCTTCTATTCAAGAAATCGACTTGAATTTTTTATACAAAATAGAGCTTTCGACTATACTTACGATACTATAAAAAAAAATTAAAAATTAAAAAATAAAAGTATTTTTTTTTCAAAACACGTTTAGTGTGATGAGTCGATCGACCCACCATACATACGCTCATAAGATTCTTAATATAGTTTAGGTCAGTGTGAGCTTATTTATACATATTTGAATTTCAATTTTTGTGACAGTATAGAATTCTTAAGCATCCTGTGTATGTTTGTTAGCAAAATCCATTTTGTCAATTTTTTGCAAAATGACGACAAGTATTAAAATTCAATCACTTATAACTCAGTAGTGTTGAATTTTGGCAAAAAGGTCTCTATACATGAAATGTTGAGAAGCCTAAAGTTCATCTAAGTAAAATATAAAAAATATATATTTTTGCTTGAAAACAAGCGATGTATCAGTTCGATCGTACCCCCATACTAGCCATTTTGAGACTTTCGGAAGAGTTAACGCTCTTAACTGTTTGGTTTCGAAGATAAAAATTTAAATTTTGAGTATCGCATAGAACTAACGTGCAGCCCCTATACGTTATGTTTAAAAAAAATATATAAAATTTTTTTTCAAAATGGCGGCTAATGTAAAAATTCAAAGTGTCATAACTTTGCTAAATGAAATCCTACTAAAAATTGTTTAATGCAAAAAGTGTTTGGAATTTTAATTTGCATATAAAAGCAATTTTTAATTATTTTTTTTTTAATAAAAACCGAGTCTTACCATATATTGACCGAGACCTCGAACGAGCTTTTATGCGACTCTGCATATAGTTAACGCTCGTATGAGGCTTCTATTCAAGAAATCGACTTGAATTTTTTATACAAAATAGAGCTTTCGACTATACTTACGATACTATAAAAAAAAATTAAAAATTAAAAATTAAAAAATAAAAGTATTTTTTTTTCAAAACACGTTTAGTGTGATGAGTCGATCGACCCACCATACATACGCTCATAAGATTTTCAATATAGTTTAGGTCAGTGTGAGCTTATTTATACATATTTGAATTTCAATTTTTGTGACAGTATAGAATTCTTAAGCATCCTGTGTATGTTTGTTAGCAAAATCCATTTTGTCAATTTTTTGCAAAATGACGACAAGTATTAAAATTCAATCACTTATAACTCAGTAGTGTTGAATTTTGGCAAAAAGGTCTCTATACATGAAATGTTGAGAAGCCTAAAGTTCATCTAAGTAAAATATAAAAAATATATAATTTTGCTTGAAAACAAGCGATGTATCAGTTCGATCGTACCCCCATACTAGCCATTTTGAGACTTTCGGAAGAGTTAACGCTCTTAACTGTTTGGTTTCGAAGATAAAAATTTAAATTTTGAGTATCGCATAGAACTAACGTGCAGCCCCTATACGTTATGTTTAAAAAAAATATATAAAATTTTTTTTCAAAATGGCGGCTAATGTAAAAATTCAAAGTGTCATAACTTTGCTAAATGAAATCCTACTAAAAAATGTTTAATGCAAAAAGTGTTTGGAATTTTAATTTGCATATAAAAGCAATTTTTAATTATTTTTTTTTTAATAAAAACCGAGTCTTACCATATATTGACCGAGACCTCGAACGAGCTTTTATGCGACTCTGCATATAGTTAACGCTCGTATGAGGCTTCTATTCAAGAAATCGACTTGAATTTTTTATACAAAATAGAGCTTTCGACTATACTTACGATACTATAAAAAAAAATTAAAAATTAAAAAATAAAAGTATTTTTTTTTCAAAACACGTTTAGTGTGATGAGTCGATCGACCCACCATACATACGCTCATAAGATTTTCAATATAGTTTAGGTCAGTGTGAGCTTATTTATACATATTTGAATTTCAATTTTTGTGACAGTATAGAATTCTTAAGCATCCTGTGTATGTTTGTTAGCAAAATCCATTTTGTCAATTTTTTGCAAAATGACGACAAGTATTAAAATTCAATCACTTATAACTCAGTAGTGTTGAATTTTGGCAAAAAGGTCTCTATACATAAAATGTTGAGAAGCCTAAAGTTCATCTAAGTAAAATATAAAAAATATATATTTTTGCTTGAAAACAAGCGATGTATCAGTTCGATCGTACCCCCATACTAGCCATTTTGAGACTTTCGGAAGAGTTAACGCTCTTAACTGTTTGGTTTCGAAGATAAAAATTTAAATTTTGAGTATCGCATAGAACTAACGTGCAGCCCCTATACGTTATGTTTAAAAAAAATATATAAAATTTTTTTTCAAAATGGCGGCTAATGTAAAAATTCAAAGTGTCATAACTTTGCTAAATGAAATCCTACTAAAAAATGTTTAATGCAAAAAGTGTTTGGAATTTTAATTTGCATATAAAAGCAATTTTTAATTATTTTTTTTTTAATAAAAACCGAGTCTTACCATATATTGACCGAGACCTCGAACGAGCTTTTATGCGACTCTGCATATAGTTAACGCTCGTATGAGGCTTCTATTCAAGAAATCGACTTGAATTTTTTATACAAAATAGAGCTTTCGACTATACTTACGATACTATAAAAAAAAATTAAAAATTAAAAATTAAAAAATAAAAGTATTTTTTTTTCAAAACACGTTTAGTGTGATGAGTCGATCGACCCACCATACATACGCTCATAAGATTTTCAATATAGTTTAGGTCAGTGTGAGCTTATTTATACATATTTGAATTTCAATTTTTGTGACAGTATAGAATTCTTAAGCATCCTGTGTATGTTTGTTAGCAAAATCCATTTTGTCAATTTTTTGCAAAATGACGACAAGTATTAAAATTCAATCACTTATAACTCAGTAGTGTTGAATTTTGGCAAAAAGGTCTCTATACATGAAATGTTGAGAAGCCTAAAGTTCATCTAAGTAAAATATAAAAAATATATAATTTTGCTTGAAAACAAGCGATGTATCAGTTCGATCGTACCCCCATACTAGCCATTTTGAGACTTTCGGAAGAGTTAACGCTCTTAACTGTTTGGTTTCGAAGATAAAAATTTAAATTTTGAGTATCGCATAGAACTAACGTGCAGCCCCTATACGTTATGTTTAAAAAAAATATATAAAATTTTTTTTCAAAATGGCGGCTAATGTAAAAATTCAAAGTGTCATAACTTTGCTAAATGAAATCCTACTAAAAAATGTTTAATGCAAAAAGTGTTTGGAATTTTAATTTGCATATAAAAGCAATTTTTAATTATTTTTTTTTTAATAAAAACCGAGTCTTACCATATATTGACCGAGACCTCGAACGAGCTTTTATGCGACTCTGCATATAGTTAACGCTCGTATGAGGCTTCTATTCAAGAAATCGACTTGAATTTTTTATACAAAATAGAGCTTTCGACTATACTTACGATACTATAAAAAAAAATTAAAAATTAAAAAATAAAAGTATTTTTTTTTCAAAACACGTTTAGTGTGATGAGTCGATCGACCCACCATACATACGCTCATAAGATTTTCAATATAGTTTAGGTCAGTGTGAGCTTATTTATACATATTTGAATTTCAATTTTTGTGACAGTATAGAATTCTTAAGCATCCTGTGTATGTTTGTTAGCAAAATCCATTTTGTCAATTTTTTGCAAAATGACGACAAGTATTAAAATTCAATCACTTATAACTCAGTAGTGTTGAATTTTGGCAAAAAGGTCTCTATACATGAAATGTTGAGAAGCCTAAAGTTCATCTAAGTAAAATATAAAAAATATATATTTTTGCTTGAAAACAAGCGATGTATCAGTTCGATCGTACCCCCATACTAGCCATTTTGAGACTTTCGGAAGAGTTAACGCTCTTAACTGTTTGGTTTCTAAGATAAAAATTTAAATTTTAAGTATCGCATAGAACTAACGTGCAGCCCCTATACGTTATGTTTAAAAAAAATATATAAAATTTTTTTTCAAAATGGCGGCTAATGTAAAAATTCAAAGTGTCATAACTTTGCTAAATGAAATCCTACTAAAAAATGTTTATTGCAAAAAGTGTTTGAAATTTTAATTTGCATATAAAAGCAATTTTTAATTATTTTTTTTTTAATAAAAACCGAGTCTTACCATATATTGACCGAGACCTCGAACGAGCTTTTATGCGACTCTGCATATAGTTAACGCTCGTATGAGGCTTCTATTCAAGAAATCGACTTGTATTTTTTATACAAAATAGAGCTTTTGACTATACTTACGATACTATAAAAAAAAATTAAAAATTAAAAAATAAAAGTATTTTTTTTTCAAAACACGTTTAGTGTGATGAGTCGATCGACCCACCATACATACGCTCATAAGATTTTCAATATAGTTTAGGTCAGTGTGAGCTTATTTATACATATTTGAATTTCAATTTTTGTGACAGTATAGAATTCTTAAGCATCCTGTGTATGTTTGTTAGCAAAATCCATTTTGTCAATTTTTTGCAAAATGACGACAAGTATTAAAATTCAATCACTTATAACTCAGTAGTGTTGAATTTTGGCAAAAAGGTCTCTATACATGAAATGTTGAGAAGCCTAAAGTTCATCTAAGTAAAATATAAAAAATATATATTTTTGCTTGAAAACAAGCGATGTATCAGTTCGATCGTACCCCCATACTAGCCATTTTGAGACTTTCGGAAGAGTTAACGCTCTTAACTGTTTGGTTTCGAAGATAAAAATTTAAATTTTGAGTATCGCATAGAACTAACGTGCAGCCCCTATACGTTATGTTTAAAAAAAATATATAAAATTTTTTTTCAAAATGGCGGCTAATGTAAAAATTCAAAGTGTCATAACTTTGCTAAATGAAATCCTACTAAAAAATGTTTAATGCAAAAAGTGTTTGGAATTTTAATTTGCATATAAAAGCAATTTTTAATTATTTTTTTTTTAATAAAAACCGAGTCTTACCATATATTGACCGAGACCTCGAACGAGCTTTTATGCGACTCTGCATATAGTTAACGCTCGTATGAGGCTTCTATTCAAGAAATCGACTTGAATTTTTTATACAAAATAGAGCTTTCGACTATACTTACGATACTATGAAAAAAAATTAAAAATTAAAAAATAAAAGTATTTTTTTTTCAAAACACGTTTAGTGTGATGAGTCGATCGACCCACCATACATACGCTCATAAGATTTTCAATATAGTTTAGGTCAGTGTGAGCTTATTTATACATATTTGAATTTCAATTTTTGTGACAGTATAGAATTCTTAAGCATCCTGTGTATGTTTGTTAGCAAAATCCATTTTGTCAATTTTTTGCAAAATGACGACAAGTATTAAAATTCAATCACTTATAACTCAGTAGTGTTGAATTTTGGCAAAAAGGTCTCTATACATGAAATGTTGAGAAGCCTAAAGTTCATCTAAGTAAAATATAAAAAATATATATTTTTGCTTGAAAACAAGCGATGTATCAGTTCGATCGTACCCCCATACTAGCCATTTTGAGACTTTCGGAAGAGTTAACGCTCTTAACTGTTTGGTTTCGAAGATAAAAATTTAAATTTTAAGTATCGCATAGAACTAACGTGCAGCCCCTATACGTTATGTTTAAAAAAAATATATAAAATTTTTTTTAAAAATGGCGGCTAATGTAAAAATTCAAAGTGTCATAACTTTGCTAAATGAAATCCTACTAAAAAATGTTTAATGCAAAAAGTGTTTGGAATTTTAATTTGCATATAAAAGCAATTTTTAATTATTTTTTTTTTAATAAAAACCGAGTCTTACCATATATTGACCGAGACCTCGAACGAGCTTTTATGCGACTCTGCATATAGTTAACGCTCGTATGAGGCTTCTATTCAAGAAATCGACTTGAATTTTTTATACAAAATAGAGCTTTCGACTATACTTACAATACTATGAAAAAAAATTAAAAATTAAAAAATAAAAGTATTTTTTTTTCAAAACACGTTTAGTGTGATGAGTCGATCGACCCACCATACATACGCTCATAAGATTTTCAATATAGTTTAGGTCAGTGTGAGCTTATTTATACATATTTGAATTTCAATTTTTGTGACAGTATAGAATTCTTAAGCATCCTGTGTATGTTTGTTAGCAAAATCCATTTTGTCAATTTTTTGCAAAATGACGACAAGTATTAAAATTCAATCACTTATAACTCAGTAGTGTTGAATTTTGGCAAAAAGGTCTCTATAAATGAAATGTTGAGAAGCCTAAAGTTCATCTAAGTAAAATATAAAAAATATATAATTTTGCTTGAAAACAAGCGATGTATCAGTTCGATCGTACCCCCATACTAGCCATTTTGAGACTTTCGGAAGAGTTAACGCTCTTAACTGTTTGGTTTCGAAGATAAAAATTTAAATTTTGAGTATCGCATAGAACTAACGTGCAGCCCCTATACGTTATGTTTAAAAAAAATATATAAAATTTTTTTTCAAAATGGCGGCTAATGTAAAAATTCAAAGTGTCATAACTTTGCTAAATGAAATCCTACTAAAAATTGTTTAATGCAAAAAGTGTTTGGAATTTTAATTTGCATATAAAAGCAATTTTTAATTATTTTTTTTTTAATAAAAACCGAGTCTTACCATATATTGACCGAGACCTCGAACGAGCTTTTATGCGACTCTGCATATAGTTAACGCTCGTATGAGGCTTCTATTCAAGAAATCGACTTGTATTTTTTAAACAAAATAGAGCTTTCGACTATACTTACGATACTATAAAAAAAAATTAAAAATTAAAAAATAAAAGTATTTTTTTTTCAAAACACGTTTAGTGTGATGAGTCGATCGACCCACCATACATACGCTCATAAGATTTTCAATATAGTTTAGGTCAGTGTGAGCTTATTTATACATATTTGAATTTCAATTTTTGTGACAGTATAGAATTCTTAAGCATCCTGTGTATGTTTGTTAGCAAAATCCATTTTGTCAATTTTTTGCAAAATGACGACAAGTATTAAAATTCAATCACTTATAACTCAGTAGTGTTGAATTTTGGCAAAAAGGTCTCTATACATGAAATGTTGAGAAGCCTAAAGTTCATCTAAGTAAAATATAAAAAATATATATTTTTGCTTGAAAACAAGCGATGTATCAGTTCGATCGTACCCCCATACTAGCCATTTTGAGACTTTCGGAAGAGTTAACGCTCTTAACTGTTTGGTTTCGAAGATAAAAATTTAAATTTTGAGTATCGCATAGAACTAACGTGCAGCCCCTATACGTTATGTTTAAAAAAAATATATAAAATTTTTTTTTAAAATGGCGGCTAATGTAAAAATTCAAAGTGTCATAACTTTGCTAAATGAAATCCTACTAAAAAATGTTTAATGCAAAAAGTGTTTGGAATTTTAATTTGCATATAAAAGCAATTTTTAATTATTTTTTTTTAATAAAAACCGAGTCTTACCATATATTGACCGAGACCTCGAACGAGCTTTTATGCGACTCTGCATATAGTTAACGCTCGTATGAGGCTTCTATTCAAGAAATCGACTTGAATTTTTTATACAAAATAGAGCTTTCGACTATACTTACGATACTATAAAAAAAAATTAAAAATTAAAAAATAAAAAATAAAAGTATTTTTTTTTCAAAACACGTTTAGTGTGATGAGTCGATCGACCCACCATACATACGCTCATAAGATTTTCAATATAGTTTAGGTCAGTGTGAGCTTATTTATACATATTTGAATTTCAATTTTTGTGACAGTATAGAATTCTTAAGCATTCTGTGTATGTTTGTTAGCAAAATCCATTTTGTCAATTTTTTGCAAAATGACGACAAGTATTAAAATTCAATCACTTATAACTCAGTAGTGTTGAATTTTGGCAAAAAGGTCTCTATACATGAAATGTTAAGAAGCCTAAAGTTCATCTAAGTAAAATATAAAAAATATATAATTTTGCTTGAAAACAAGCGATGTATCAGTTCGATCGTACCCCCATACTAGCCATTTTGAGACTTTCGGAAGAGTTAACGCTCTTAACTGTTTGGTTTCGAAGATAAAAATTTAAATTTTGAGTATCGCATAGAACTAACGTGCAGCCCCTATACGTTATGTTTAAAAAAAATATATAAAATTTTTTTTCAAAATGGCGGCTAATGTAAAAATTCAAAGTGTCATAACTTTGCTAAATGAAATCCTACTAAAAAATGTTTAATGCAAAAAGTGTTTGGAATTTTAATTTGCATATAAAAGCAATTTTTAATTATTTTTTTTTTAATAAAAACCGAGTCTTACCATATATTGACCGAGACCTCGAACGAGCTTTTATGCGACTCTGCATATAGTTAACGCTCGTATGAGGCTTCTATTCAAGAAATCGACTTGAATTTTTTATACAAAATAGAGCTTTCGACTATACTTACGATACTATAAAAAAAAATTAAAAATTAAAAAATAAAAGTATTTTTTTTTCAAAACACGTTTAGTGTGATGAGTCGATCGACCCACCATACATACGCTCATAAGATTTTCAATATAGTTTAGGTCAGTGTGAGCTTATTTATACATATTTGAATTTCAATTTTTGTGACAGTATAGAATTCTTAAGCATCCTGTGTATGTTTGTTAGCAAAATCCATTTTGTCAATTTTTTGCAAAATGACGACAAGTATTAAAATTCAATCACTTATAACTCAGTAGTGTTGAATTTTGGCAAAAAGGTCTCTATAAATGAAATGTTGAGAAGCCTAAAGTTCATCTAAGTAAAATATAAAAAATATATATTTTTGCTTGAAAACAAGCGATGTATCAGTTCGATCGTACCCCCATACTAGCCATTTTGAGACTTTCGGAAGAGTTAACGCTCTTAACTGTTTGGTTTCGAAGATAAAAATTTAAATTTTAAGTATCGCATAGAACTAACGTGCAGCCCCTATACGTTATGTTTAAAAAAAATATATAAAATTTTTTTTCAAAATGGCGGCTAATGTAAAAATTCAAAGTGTCATAACTTTGCTAAATGAAATCCTACTAAAAAATGTTTAATGCAAAAAGTGTTTGGAATTTTAATTTGCATATAAAAGCAATTTTTAATTATTTTTTTTTTAATAAAAACCGAGTCTTACCATATATTGACCGAGACCTCGAACGAGCTTTTATGCGACTCTGCATATAGTTAACGCTCGTATGAGGCTTCTATTCAAGAAATCGACTTGTATTTTTTATACAAAATAGAGCATTTGACTATACTTACGATACTATAAAAAAAAATTAAAAATTAAAAAATAAAAGTATTTTTTTTTCAAAACACGTTTAGTGTGATGAGTCGATCGACCCACCATACATACGCTCATAAGATTTTCAATATAGTTTAGGTCAGTGTGAGCTTATTTATACATATTTGAATTTCAATTTTTGTGACAGTATAGAATTCTTAAGCATCCTGTGTATGTTTGTTAGCAAAATCCATTTTGTCAATTTTTTGCAAAATGACGACAAGTATTAAAATTCAATCACTTATAACTCAGTAGTGTTGAATTTTGGCAAAAAGGTCTCTATACATGAAATGTTGAGAAGCCTAAAGTTCATCTAAGTAAAATATAAAAAATATATATTTTTGCTTGAAAACAAGCGATGTATCAGTTCGATCGTACCCCCATACTAGCCATTTTGAGACTTTCGGAAGAGTTAACGCTCTTAACTGTTTGGTTTCGAAGATAAAAATTAAAATTTTAAGTATCGCATAGAACTAACGTGCAGCCCCTATACGTTATGTTTAAAAAAAATATATAAAATTTTTTTTCAAAATGGCGGCTAATGTAAAAATTCAAAGTGTCATAACTTTGCTAAATGAAATCCTACTAAAAAATGTTTAATGCAAAAAGTATTTGGAATTTTAATTTGCATATAAAAGCAATTTTTAATTATTTTTTTTTTAATAAAAACCGAGTCTTACCATATATTGACCGAGACCTCGAACGAGCTTTTATGCGACTCTGCATATAGTTAACGCTCGTATGAGGCTTCTATTCAAGAAATCGACTTGAATTTTTTATACAAAATAGAGCTTTCGACTATACTTACGATACTATAAAAAAAAATTAAAAATTAAAAAATAAAAGTATTTTTTTTTCAAAACACGTTTAGTGTGATGAGTCGATCGACCCACCATACATACGCTCATAAGATTTTCAATATAGTTTAGGTCAGTGTGAGCTTATTTATACATATTTGAATTTCAATTTTTGTGACAGTATAGAATTCTTAAGCATCCTGTGTATGTTTGTTAGCAAAATCCATTTTGTCAATTTTTTGCAAAATGACGACAAGTATTAAAATTCAATCACTTATAACTCAGTAGTGTTGAATTTTGGCAAAAAGGTCTCTATAAATGAAATGTTGAGAAGCCTAAAGTTCATCTAAGTAAAATATAAAAAATATATAATTTTGCTTGAAAACAAGCGATGTATCAGTTCGATCGTACCCCCATACTAGCCATTTTGAGACTTTCGGAAGAGTTAACGCTCTTAACTGTTTGGTTTCTAAGATAAAAATTTAAATTTTGAGTATCGCATAGAACTAACGTGCAGCCCCTATAGGTTATGTTTAAAAAAAATATATAAAATTTTTTTTCAAAATGGCGGCTAATGTAAAAATTCAAAGTGTCATAACTTTGCTAAATGAAATCCTACTAAAAAATGGTTAATGCAAAAAGTGTTTGGAATTTTAATTTGCATTTAAAAGCAATTTTTGATTATTTTTTTTTTAATAAAAACCGAGTCTTACCATATATTGACCGAGACCTCGAACGAGCTTTTATGCGACTCTGCATATAGTTAACGCTCGTATGAGGCTTCTATTCAAGAAATCGACTTGAATTTTTTATACAAAATAGAGCTTTCGACTATACTTACGATACTATAAAAAAAAATTAAAAATTAAAAAATAAAAAATAAAAGTATTTTTTTTTCAAAACACGTTTAGTGTGATGAGTCGATCGACCCACCATACATACGCTCATAAGATTTTCAATATAGTTTTGGTCAGTGTGAGCTTATTTATACATATTTAAATTTTAATTTTTGTGACAGTATAGAATTCTTAAGCATCCTGTGTATGTTTGTTAGCAAAATCCATTTTGTCAATTTTTTGCAAAATGACGACAAGTATTAAAATTCAATCACTTATAACTCAGTAGTGTTGAATTTTGGCAAAAAGGTCTCTATACATGAAATGTTGAGAAGCCTAAAGTTCATCTAAGTAAAATATAAAAAATATATAATTTTGCTTGAAAACAAGCGATGTATCAGTTCGATCGTACCCCCATACTAGCCATTTTGAGACTTTCGGAAGAGTTAACGCTCTTAACTGTTTGGTTTCTAAGATAAAAATTTAAATTTTGAGTATCGCATAGAACTAACGTGCAGCCCCTATAGGTTATGTTTAAAAAAAATATATAAAATTTTTTTTCAAAATGGCGGCTAATGTAAAAATTCAAAGTGTCATAACTTTGCTAAATGAAATCCTACTAAAAAATGTTTAATGCAAAAAGTGTTTGGAATTTTAATTTGCATATAAAAGCAATTTTTAATTATTTTTTTTTTAATAAAAACCGAGTCTTACCATATATTGACCGAGACCTCGAACGAGCTTTTATGCGACTCTGCATATAGTTAACGCTCGTATGAGGCTTCTATTCAAGAAATCGACTTGAATTTTTTATACAAAATAGAGCTTTCGACTATACTTACGATACTATAAAAAAAAATTAAAAATTAAAAAATAAAAGTATTTTTTTTTCAAAACACGTTTAGTGTGATGAGTCGATCGACCCACCATACATACGCTCATAAGATTCTTAATATAGTTTAGGTCAGTGTGAGCTTATTTATACATATTTGAATTTCAATTTTTGTGACAGTATAGAATTCTTAAGCATCCTGTGTATGTTTGTTAGCAAAATCCATTTTGTCAATTTTTTGCAAAATGACGACAAGTATTAAAATTCAATCACTTATAACTCAGTAGTGTTGAATTTTGGCAAAAAGGTCTCTATACATGAAATGTTGAGAAGCCTAAAGTTCATCTAAGTAAAATATAAAAAATATATATTTTTGCTTGAAAACAAGCGATGTATCAGTTCGATCGTACCCCCATACTAGCCATTTTGAGACTTTCGGAAGAGTTAACGCTCTTAACTGTTTGGTTTCGAAGATAAAAATTTAAATTTTGAGTATCGCATAGAACTAACGTGCAGCCCCTATACGTTATGTTTAAAAAAAATATATAAAATTTTTTTTCAAAATAGCGGCTAATGTAAAAATTCAAAGTGTCATAACTTTGCTAAATGAAATCCTACTAAAAAATGTTTATTGCAAAAAGTGTTTGGAATTTTAATTTGCATATAAAAGCAATTTTTAATTATTTTTTTTTTAATAAAAACCGAGTCTTACCATATATTGACCGAGACCTCGAACGAGCTTTTATGCGACTCTGCATATAGTTAACGCTCGTATGAGGCTTCTATTCAAGAAATCGACTTGTATTTTTTAAACAAAATAGAGCTTTCGACTATACTTACGATACTATAAAAAAAAATTAAAAATTAAAAAATAAAAGTATTTTTTTTTCAAAACACGTTTAGTGTGATGAGTCGATCGACCCACCATACATACGCTCATAAGATTTTCAATATAGTTTAGGTCAGTGTGAGCTTATTTATACATATTTGAATTTCAATTTTTGTGACAGTATAGAATTCTTAAGCATCCTGTGTATGTTTGTTAGCAAAATCCATTTTGTCAATTTTTTGCAAAATGACGACAAGTATTAAAATTCAATCACTTATAACTCAGTAGTGTTGAATTTTGGCAAAAAGGTCTCTATACATGAAATGTTGAGAAGCCTAAAGTTCATCTAAGTAAAATATAAAAAATATATATTTTTGCTTGAAAACAAGCGATGTATCAGTTCGATCGTACCCCCATACTAGCCATTTTGAGACTTTCGGAAGAGTTAACGCTCTTAACTGTTTGGTTTCGAAGATAAAAATTTAAATTTTGAGTATCGCATAGAACTAACGTGCAGCCCCTATACGTTATGTTTAAAAAAAATATATAAAATTTTTTTTCAAAATGGCGGCTAATGTAAAAATTCAAAGTGTCATAACTTTGCTAAATGAAATCCTACTAAAAAATGTTTAAAGCAAAAAGTGTTTGGAATTTTAATTTGCATATAAAAGCAATTTTTAATTATTTTTTTTTTAATAAAAACCGAGTCTTACCATATATTGACCGAGACCTCGAACGAGCTTTTATGCGACTCTGCATTATGTTAACGCTCGTATGAGGCTTCTATTCAAGAAATCGACTTGAATTTTTTATACAAAATAGAGCTTTCGACTATACTTACGATACTATAAAAAAAAATTAAAAATTAAAAATTAAAAAATAAAAGTATTTTTTTTTCAAAACACGTTTAGTGTGATGAGTCGATCGACCCACCATACATACGCTCATAAGATTTTCAATATAGTTTAGGTCAGTGTGAGCTTATTTATACATATTTAAATTTCAATTTTTGTGACAGTATAGAATTCTTAAGCATTCTGTGTATGTTTGTTAGCAAAATCCATTTTGTCAATTTTTTGCAAAATGACGACAAGTATTAAAATTCAATCACTTATAACTCAGTAGTGTTGAATTTTGGCAAAAAGGTCTCTATACATGAAATGTTAAGAAGCCTAAAGTTCATCTAAGTAAAATATAAAAAATATATAATTTTGCTTGAAAACAAGCGATGTATCAGTTCGATCGTACCCCCATACTAGCCATTTTGAGACTTTCGGAAGAGTTAACGCTCTTAACTGTTTGGTTTCGAAGATAAAAATTTAAATTTTGAGTATCGCATAGAACTAACGTGCAGCCCCTATACGTTATGTTTAAAAAAAATATATAAAATTTTTTTTCAAAATGGCGGCTAATGTAAAAATTCAAAGTGTCATAACTTTGCTAAATGAAATCCTACTAAAAAATGTTTAATGCAAAAAGTGTTTGGAATTTTAATTTGCATATAAAAGCAATTTTTAATTATTTTTTTTTTAATAAAAACCGAGTCTTACCATATATTGACCGAGACCTCGAACGAGCTTTTATGCGACTCTGCATATAGTTAACGCTCGTATGAGGCTTCTATTCAAGAAATCGACTTGAATTTTTTATACAAAATAGAGCTTTCGACTATACTTACGATACTATAAAAAAAAATTAAAAATTAAAAAATAAAAGTATTTTTTTTTCAAAACACGTTTAGTGTGATGAGTCGATCGACCCACCATACATACGCTCATAAGATTTTCAATATAGTTTAGGTCAGTGTGAGCTTATTTATACATATTTGAATTTCAATTTTTGTGACAGTATAGAATTCTTAAGCATCCTGTGTATGTTTGTTAGCAAAATCCATTTTGTCAATTTTTTGCAAAATGACGACAAGTATTAAAATTCAATCACTTATAACTCAGTAGTGTTTAATTTTGGCAAAAAGGTCTCTATACATGAAATGTTGAGAAGCCTAAAGTTCATCTAAGTAAAATATAAAAAATATATATTTTTGCTTGAAAACAAGCGATGTATCAGTTCGATCGTACCCCCATACTAGCCATTTTGAGACTTTCGGAAGAGTTAACGCTCTTAACTGTTTGGTTTCGAAGATAAAAATTTAAATTTTAAGTATCGCATAGAACTAACGTGCAGCCCCTATACGTTATGTTTAAAAAAAATATATAAAATTTTTTTTCAAAATGGCGGCTAATGTAAAAATTCAAAGTGTCATAACTTTGCTAAATGAAATCCTACTAAAAAATGTTTAATGCAAAAAGTGTTTGGAATTTTAATTTGCATATAAAAGCAATTTTTAATTATTTTTTTTTTAATAAAAACCGAGTCTTACCATATATTGACCGAGACCTCGAACGAGCTTTTATGCGACTCTGCATATAGTTAACGCTCGTATGAGGCTTCTATTCAAGAAATCGACTTGTATTTTTTATACAAAATAGAGCATTTGACTATACTTACGATACTATAAAAAAAAATTAAAAATTAAAAAATAAAAGTATTTTTTTTTCAAAACACGTTTAGTGTGATGAGTCGATCGACCCACCATACATACGCTCATAAGATTTTCAATATAGTTTAGGTCAGTGTGAGCTTATTTATACATATTTGAATTTCAATTTTTGTGACAGTATAGAATTCTTAAGCATCCTGTGTATGTTTGTTAGCAAAATCCATTTTGTCAATTTTTTGCAAAATGACGACAAGTATTAAAATTCAATCACTTATAACTCAGTAGTGTTGAATTTTGGCAAAAAGGTCTCTATACATGAAATGTTGAGAAGCCTAAAGTTCATCTAAGTAAAATATAAAAAATATATATTTTTGCTTGAAAACAAGCGATGTATCAGTTCGATCGTACCCCCATACTAGCCATTTTGAGACTTTCGGAAGAGTTAACGCTCTTAACTGTTTGGTTTCGAAGATAAAAATTTAAATTTTGAGTATCGCATAGAACTAACGTGCAGCCCCTATACGTTATGTTTAAAAAAAATATATAAAATTTTTTTTCAAAATGGCGGCTAATGTAAAAATTCAAAGTGTCATAACTTTGCTAAATGAAATCCTACTAAAAAATGTTTAATGCAAAAAGTATTTGGAATTTTAATTTGCATATAAAAGCAATTTTTAATTATTTTTTTAATAATAAAAACCGAGTCTTACCATATATTGACCGAGACCTCGAACGAGCTTTTATGCGACTCTGCATATAGTTAACGCTCGTATGAGGCTTCTATTCAAGAAATCGACTTGAATTTTTTATACAAAATAGAGCTTTCGACTATACTTACGATACTATAAAAAAAAATTAAAAATTAAAAAATAAAAGTATTTTTTTTTCAAAACACGTTTAGTGTGATGAGTCGATCGACCCACCATACATACGCTCATAAGATTTTCAATATAGTTTAGGTCAGTGTGAGCTTATTTATACATATTTGAATTTCAATTTTTGTGACAGTATAGAATTCTTAAGCATCCTGTGTATGTTTGTTAGCAAAATCCATTTTGTCAATTTTTTGCAAAATGACGACAAGTATTAAAATTCAATCACTTATAACTCAGTAGTGTTGAATTTTGGCAAAAAGGTCTCTATAAATGAAATGTTGAGAAGCCTAAAGTTCATCTAAGTAAAATATAAAAAATATATAATTTTGCTTGAAAACAAGCGATGTATCAGTTCGATCGTACCCCCATACTAGCCATTTTGAGACTTTCGGAAGAGTTAACGCTCTTAACTGTTTGGTTTCTAAGATAAAAATTTAAATTTTGAGTATCGCATAGAACTAACGTGCAGCCCCTATAGGTTATGTTTAAAAAAAATATATAAAATTTTTTTTCAAAATGGCGGCTAATGTAAAAATTCAAAGTGTCATAACTTTGCTAAATGAAATCCTACTAAAAAATGGTTAATGCAAAAAGTGTTTGGAATTTTAATTTGCATTTAAAAGCAATTTTTGATTATTTTTTTTTTAATAAAAACCGAGTCTTACCATATATTGACCGAGACCTCGAACGAGCTTTTATGCGACTCTGCATATAGTTAACGCTCGTATGAGGCTTCTATTCAAGAAATCGACTTGAATTTTTTATACAAAATAGAGCTTTCGACTATACTTACGATACTATAAAAAAAAATTAAAAATTAAAAAATAAAAAATAAAAGTATTTTTTTTTCAAAACACGTTTAGTGTGATGAGTCGATCGACCCACCATACATACGCTCATAAGATTTTCAATATAGTTTTGGTCAGTGTGAGCTTATTTATACATATTTAAATTTTAATTTTTGTGACAGTATAGAATTCTTAAGCATCCTGTGTATGTTTGTTAGCAAAATCCATTTTGTCAATTTTTTGCAAAATGACGACAAGTATTAAAATTCAATCACTTATAACTCAGTAGTGTTGAATTTTGGCAAAAAGGTCTCTATACATGAAATGTTGAGAAGCCTAAAGTTCATCTAAGTAAAATATAAAAAATATATAATTTTGCTTGAAAACAAGCGATGTATCAGTTCGATCGTACCCCCATACTAGCCATTTTGAGACTTTCGGAAGAGTTAACGCTCTTAACTGTTTGGTTTCTAAGATAAAAATTTAAATTTTGAGTATCGCATAGAACTAACGTGCAGCCCCTATAGGTTATGTTTAAAAAAAATATATAAAATTTTTTTTCAAAATGGCGGCTAATGTAAAAATTCAAAGTGTCATAACTTTGCTAAATGAAATCCTACTAAAAAATGTTTAATGCAAAAAGTGTTTGGAATTTTAATTTGCATATAAAAGCAATTTTTAATTATTTTTTTTTTAATAAAAACCGAGTCTTACCATATATTGACCGAGACCTCGAACGAGCTTTTATGCGACTCTGCATATAGTTAACGCTCGTATGAGGCTTCTATTCAAGAAATCGACTTGAATTTTTTATACAAAATAGAGCTTTCGACTATACTTACGATACTATAAAAAAAAATTAAAAATTAAAAAATAAAAGTATTTTTTTTTCAAAACACGTTTAGTGTGATGAGTCGATCGACCCACCATACATACGCTCATAAGATTCTTAATATAGTTTAGGTCAGTGTGAGCTTATTTATACATATTTGAATTTCAATTTTTGTGACAGTATAGAATTCTTAAGCATCCTGTGTATGTTTGTTAGCAAAATCCATTTTGTCAATTTTTTGCAAAATGACGACAAGTATTAAAATTCAATCACTTATAACTCAGTAGTGTTGAATTTTGGCAAAAAGGTCTCTATACATGAAATGTTGAGAAGCCTAAAGTTCATCTAAGTAAAATATAAAAAATATATATTTTTGCTTGAAAACAAGCGATGTATCAGTTCGATCGTACCCCCATACTAGCCATTTTGAGACTTTCGGAAGAGTTAACGCTCTTAACTGTTTGGTTTCGAAGATAAAAATTTAAATTTTGAGTATCGCATAGAACTAACGTGCAGCCCCTATACGTTATGTTTAAAAAAAATATATAAAATTTTTTTTCAAAATAGCGGCTAATGTAAAAATTCAAAGTGTCATAACTTTGCTAAATGAAATCCTACTAAAAAATGTTTATTGCAAAAAGTGTTTGGAATTTTAATTTGCATATAAAAGCAATTTTTAATTATTTTTTTTTTAATAAAAACCGAGTCTTACCATATATTGACCGAGACCTCGAACGAGCTTTTATGCGACTCTGCATATAGTTAACGCTCGTATGAGGCTTCTATTCAAGAAATCGACTTGTATTTTTTAAACAAAATAGAGCTTTCGACTATACTTACGATACTATAAAAAAAAATTAAAAATTAAAAAATAAAAGTATTTTTTTTTCAAAACACGTTTAGTGTGATGAGTCGATCGACCCACCATACATACGCTCATAAGATTTTCAATATAGTTTAGGTCAGTGTGAGCTTATTTATACATATTTGAATTTCAATTTTTGTGACAGTATAGAATTCTTAAGCATCCTGTGTATGTTTGTTAGCAAAATCCATTTTGTCAATTTTTTGCAAAATGACGACAAGTATTAAAATTCAATCACTTATAACTCAGTAGTGTTGAATTTTGGCAAAAAGGTCTCTATACATGAAATGTTGAGAAGCCTAAAGTTCATCTAAGTAAAATATAAAAAATATATATTTTTGCTTGAAAACAAGCGATGTATCAGTTCGATCGTACCCCCATACTAGCCATTTTGAGACTTTCGGAAGAGTTAACGCTCTTAACTGTTTGGTTTCGAAGATAAAAATTTAAATTTTGAGTATCGCATAGAACTAACGTGCAGCCCCTATACGTTATGTTTAAAAAAAATATATAAAATTTTTTTTCAAAATGGCGGCTAATGTAAAAATTCAAAGTGTCATAACTTTGCTAAATGAAATCCTACTAAAAAATGTTTAATGCAAAAAGTGTTTGGAATTTTAATTTGCATATAAAAGCAATTTTTAATTATTTTTTTTTTAATAAAAACCGAGTCTTACTATATATTGACCGAGACCTCGAACGAGCTTTTATGCGACTCTGCATATAGTTAACGCTCGTATGAGGCTTCTATTCAAGAAATAGACTTGAATTTTTTATACAAAATAGAGCTTTCGACTATACTTACGATACTATAAAAAAAAATTAAAAATTAAAAAATAAAAGTATTTTTTTTTCAAAACACGTTTAGTGTGATGAGTCGATCGACCCACCATACATACGCTCATAAGATTTTCAATATAGTTTAGGTCAGTGTGAGCTTATTTATACATATTTGAATTTCAATTTTTGTGACAGTATAGAATTCTTAAGCATCCTGTGTATGTTTGTTAGCAAAATCCATTTTGTCAATTTTTTGCAAAATGACGACAAGTATTAAAATTCAATCATTTATAACTCAGTAGTGTTGAATTTTGGCAAAAAGGTCTCTATACATGAAATGTTGAGAAGCCTAAAGTTCATCTAAGTAAAATATAAAAAATATATATTTTTGCTTGAAAACAAGCGATGTATCAGTTCGATCGTACCCCCATACTAGCCATTTTGAGACTTTCGGAAGAGTTAACGCTCTTAACTGTTTGGTTTCGAAGATAAAAATTTAAATTTTGAGTATCGCATAGAACTAACGTGCAGCCCCTATACGTTATGTTTAAAAAAAATATATAAAATTTTTTTTCAAAATGGCGGCTAATGTAAAAATTCAAAGTGTCATAACTTTGCTAAATGAAATCCTACTAAAAAATGTTTAATGCAAAAAGTGTTTGGAATTTTAATTTGCATATAAAAGCAATTTTTAATTATTTTTTTTTTAATAAAAACCGAGTCTTACCATATATTGACCGAGACCTCGAACGAGCTTTTATGCGACTCTGCATATAGTTAACGCTCGTATGAGGCTTCTATTCAAGAAATCGACTTGTATTTTTTATACAAAATAGAGCTTTTGACTATACTTACGATACTATAAAAAAAAATTAAAAATTAAAAAATAAAAGTATTTTTTTTTCAAAACACGTTTAGTGTGATGAGTCGATCGACCCACCATACATACGCTCATAAGATTTTCAATATAGTTTAGGTCAGTGTGAGCTTATTTATACATATTTGAATTTAAATTTTTGTGACAGTATAGAATTCTTAAGCATCCTGTGTATGTTTGTTAGCAAAATCCATTTTGTCAATTTTTTGCAAAATGACGACAAGTATTAAAATTCAATCACTTATAACTCAGTAGTGTTGAATTTTGGCAAAAAGGTCTCTATACATGAAATGTTGAAAAGCCTAAAGTTCATCTAAGTAAAATATAAAAAATATATATTTTTGCTTGAAAACAAGCGATGTATCAGTTCGATCGTACCCCCATACTAGCCATTTTGAGACTTTCGGAAGAGTTAACGCTCTTAACTGTTTGGTTTCAAAGATAAAAATTTAAATTTTGAGTATCGCATAGAACTAACGTGCAGCCCCTATACGTTATGTTTAAAAAAAATATATAAAATTTTTTTTCAAAATGGCGGCTAATGTAAAAATTCAAAGTGTCATAACTTTGCTAAATGAAATCCTACTAAAAAATGTTTAATGCAAAAAGTGTTTGGAATTTTAATATGCATATAAAAGCAATTTTTAATTATTTTTTTTTTAATAAAAACCGAGTCTTACCATATATTGACCGAGACCTCGAACGAGCTTTTATGCGACTCTGCATATAGTTAACGCTCGTATAAGGCTTCTATTCAAGAAATCGACTTGAATTTTTTATACAAAATAGAGCTTTCGACTATACTTACGATACTATAAAAAAAAATAAAAAATAAAAAAATAAAAGTATTTTTTTTTCAAAACACGTTTAGTGTGATGAGTCGATCGACACACCATACATACGCTCATAAGATTTTCAATATAGTTTAGGTCAGTGTGAGCTTATTTATACATATTTGAATTTCAATTTTTGTGACAGTATAGAATTCTTAAGCAGCCTGTGTATGTTTGTTAGCAAAATCCATTTTGTCAATTTTTTGCAAAATGACGACAAGTATTAAAATTCAATCACTTATAACTCAGTAGTGTTGAATTTTGGCAAAAAGGTCTCCATACATGAAATGTTGAGAAGCCTAAAGTTCATCTAAGTAAAATATAAAAAATATATTTTTTTGCTTGAAAACAAGCGATGTATCAGTTCGATCGTACCCCCATACTAGCCATTTTGAGACTTTCGGAAGAGTTAACGCTCTTAACTGTTTGGTTTCGAAGATAAAAATTTAAATTTTGAGTATCGCATAGAACTAACGTGCAGCCCCTATACGTTATGTTTAAAAAAAATATATAAAATTTTTTTTCAAAATGGCGGCTAATGTAAAAATTCAAAGTGTCATAACTTTGCTAAATGAAATCCTACTAAAAAATGTTTAATGCAAAAAGTGTTTGGAATTTTAATTTGCATATAAAAGCAATTTTTTATTATTTTTTTTTTAATAAAAACCGAGTCTTACCATATATTGACCGAGACCTCGAACGAGCTTTTATGCGACTCTGCATATAGTTAACGCTCGTATGAGGCTTCTATTCAAGAAATCGACTTGAATTTTTTATACAAAATAGAGCTTTTGACTATACTTACGATACTATAAAAAAAAATTAAAAATTAAAAATTAAAAAATAAAAGTATTTTTTTTTCAAAACACGTTTAGTGTGATGAGTCGATCGACCCACCATACATACGCTCATAAGATTTTCAATATAGTTTAGGTCAGTGTGAGCTTATTTATACATATTTGAATTTCAATTTTTGTGACAGTATAGAATTCTTAAGCATCCTGTGTATGTTTGTTAGCAAAATCCATTTTGTCAATTTTTTGCAAAATGACGACAAGTATTAAAATTCAATCACTTATAACTCAGTAGTGTTGAATTTTGGCAAAAAGGTCTCTATACATGAAATGTTGAGAAGCCTAAAGTTCATCTAAGTAAAATATAAAAAATATATAATTTTGCTTGAAAACAAGCGATGTATCAGTTCGATCGTACCCCCATACTAGCCATTTTGAGACTTTCGGAAGAGTTAACGCTCTTAACTGTTTGGTTTCGAAGATAAAAATTTAAATTTTGAGTATCGCATAGAACTAACGTGCAGCCCCTATACGTTATGTTTAAAAAAAATATATAAAATTTTTTTTCAAAATGGCGGCTAATGTAAAAATTCAAAGTGTCATAACTTTGCTAAATGAAATCCTACTAAAAAATGTTTAATGCAAAAAGTGTTTGGAATTTTAATTTGCATATAAAAGCAATTTTTAATTATTTTTTTTTCAATAAAAACCGAGTCTTACCATATATTGACCGAGACCTCGAACGAGCTTTTATGCGACTCTGCATATAGTTAACGCTCGTATGAGGCTTCTATTCAAGAAATCGACTTGAATTTTTTATACAAAATAGAGCTTTCGACTATACTTACGATACTATAAAAAAAAATTAAAAATTAAAAAATAAAAGTATTTTTTTTTCAAAACACGTTTAGTGTGATGAGTCGATCGACCCACCATACATACGCTCATAAGATTTTCAATATAGTTTAGGTCAGTGTGAGCTTATTTATACATATTTGAATTTCAATTTTTGTGACAGTATAGAATTCTTAAGCATCCTGTGTATGTTTGTTAGCAAAATCCATTTTGTCAATTTTTTGCAAAATGACGACAAGTATTAAAATTCAATCACTTATAACTCAGTAGTGTTGAATTTTGGCAAAAAGGTCTCTATACATGAAATGTTGAGAAGCCTAAAGTTCATCTAAGTAAAATATAAAAAATATATAATTTTGCTTGAAAACAAGCGATGTATCAGTTCGATCGTACCCCCATACTAGCCATTTTGAGACTTTCGGAAGAGTTAACGCTCTTAACTGTTTGGTTTCGAAGATAAAAATTTAAATTTTGAGTATCGCATAGAACTAACGTGCAGCCCCTATACGTTATGTTTAAAAAAAATATATAAAATTTTTTTTTAAAATGGCGGCTAATGTAAAAATTCAAAGTGTCATAACTTTGCTAAATGAAATCCTACTAAAAAATGTTTAATGCAAAAAGTGTTTGGAATTTTAATTTGCATATAAAAGCAATTTTTAATTATTTTTTTTTTAATAAAAACCGAGTCTTACCATATATTGACCGAGACCTCGAACGAGCTTTTATGCGACTCTGCATATAGGTAACGCTCGTATGAGGCTTCTATTCAAGAAATCGACTTGAATTTTTTATACAAAATAGAGCTTTCGACTATACTTACGATACTATAAAAAAAAATTAAAAATTAAAAAATAAAAGTATTTTTTTTTCAAAACACGTTTAGTGTGATGAGTCGATCGACCCACCATACATACGCTCATAAGATTTTCAATATAGTTTAGGTCAGTGTGAGCTTATTTATACATATTTGAATTTCAATTTTTGTGACAGTATAGAATTCTTAAGCATCCTGTGTATGTTTGTTAGCAAAATCCATTTTGTCAATTTTTTGCAAAATGACGACAAGTATTAAAATTCAATCACTTATAACTCAGTAGTGTTGAATTTTGGCAAAAAGGTCTCTATACATGAAATGTTGAGAAGCCTAAAGTTCATCTAAGTAAAATATAAAAAATATATATTTTTGCTTGAAAACAAGCGATGTATCAGTTCGATCGTACCCCCATACTAGCCATTTTGAGACTTTCGGAAGAGTTAACGCTCTTAACTGTTTGGTTTCGAAGATAAAAATTTAAATTTTGAGTATCGCATAGAAGTAACGTGCAGCCCCTATACGTTATGTTTAAAAAAAATATATAAAATTTTTTTTCAAAATGGCGGCTAATGTAAAAATTCAAAGTGTCATAACTTTGCTAAATGAAATCCTACTAAAAAATGTTTAATGCAAAAAGTGTTTGGAATTTTAATTTGCATATAAAAGCAATTTTTAATTATTTTTTTTTTAATAAAAACCGAGTCTCACCATATATTGACCGAGACCTCGAACGAGCTTTTATGCGACTCTGCATATAGTTAACGCTCGTATGAGGCTTCTATTCAAGAAATCGACTTGTATTTTTTATACAAAATAGAGCTTTTGACTATACTTACGATACTATAAAAAAAAATTAAAAATTAAAAAATAAAAGTATTTTTTTTTCAAAACACGTTTAGTGTGATGAGTCGATCGACCCACCATACATACGCTCATAAGATTTTCAATATAGTTTAGGTCAGTGTGAGCTTATTTATACATATTTGAATTTCAATTTTTGTGACAGTATAGAATTCTTAAGCATCCTGTGTATGTTTGTTAGCAAAATCCATTTTGTCAATTTTTTGCAAAATGACGACAAGTATTAAAATTCAATCACTTATAACTCAGTAGTGTTGAATTTTGGCAAAAAGGTCTCTATACATGAAATGTTAAGAAGCCTAAAGTTCATCTAAGTAAAATATAAAAAATATATATTTTTGCTTGAAAACAAGCGATGTATCAGTTCGATCGTACCCCCATACTAGCCATTTTGAGACTTTCGGAAGAGTTAACGCTCTTAACTGTTTGGTTTCGAAGATAAAAATTTAAATTTTGAGTATCGCATAGAACTAACGTGCAGCCCCTATACGTTATGTTTAAAAAAAATATATAAAATTTTTTTTCAAAATGGCGGCTAATGTAAAAATTCAAAGTGTCATAACTTTGCTAAATGAAATCCTACTAAAAAATGTTTAATGCAAAAAGTGTTTGGAATTTTAATTTGCATATAAAAGCAATTTTTAATTATTTTTTTTTTAATAAAAACCGAGTCTTACCATATATTGACCGAGACCTCGAACGAGCTTTTATGCGACTCTGCATATAGTTAACGCTCGTATGAGGCTTCTATTCAAGAAATCGACTTGAATTTTTTATACAAAATAGAGCTTTCGACTATACTTACGATACTATAAAAAAAAATTAAAAATTAAAAAATAAAAGTATTTTTTTTTCAAAACACGTTTAGTGTGATGAGTCGATCGACACACCATACATACGCTCATAAGATTTTTAATATAGTTTAGGTCAGTGTGAGCTTATTTATACATATTTGAATTTCAATTTTTGTGACAGTATAGAATTCTTAAGCATCCTGTGTATGTTTGTTAGCAAAATCCATTTTGTCAATTTTTTGCAAAATGACGACAAGTATTAAAATTCAATCACTTATAACTCAGTAGTGTTGAATTTTGGCAAAAAGGTCTCTATACATGAAATGTTGAGAAGCCTAAAGTTCATCTAAGTAAAATATAAAAAATATATAATTTTGCTTGAAAACAAGCGATGTATCAGTTCGATCGTACCCCCATACTAGCCATTTTGAGACTTTCGGAAGAGTTAACGCTCTTAACTGTTTGGTTTCTAAGATAAAAATTTAAATTTTGAGTATCGCATAGAACTAACGTGCAGCCCCTATAGGTTATGTTTAAAAAAAATATATAAAATTTTTTTTCAAAATGGCGGCTAATGTAAAAATTCAAAGTGTCATAACTTTGCTAAATGAAATCCTACTAAAAAATGTTTAATGCAAAAAGTGTTTGGAATTTTAATTTGCATATAAAAGCAATTTTTAATTATTTTTTTTTTAATAAAAACCGAGTCTTACCATATATTGACCGAGACCTCGAACGAGCTTTTATGCGACTCTGCATATAGTTAACGCTCGTATGAGGCTTCTATTCAAGAAATCGACTTGAATTTTTTATACAAAATAGAGCTTTCGACTATACTTACGATACTATAAAAAAAAATTAAAAATTAAAAATTAAAAAATAAAAGTATTTTTTTTTCAAAACACGTTTAGTGTGATGAGTCGATCGACCCACCATACATACGCTTATAAGATTTTCAATATAGTTTAGGTCAGTGTGAGCTTATTTATACATATTTGAATTTCAATTTTTGTGACAGTATAGAATTCTTAAGCATCCTGTGTATGTTTGTTAGCAAAATCCATTTTGTCAATTTTTTGCAAAATGACGACAAGTATTAAAATTCAATCACTTATAACTCAGTAGTGTTGAATTTTGGCAAAAAGGTCTCTATACATGAAATGTTAAGAAGCCTAAAGTTCATCTAAGTAAAATATAAAAAATATATATTTTTGCTTGAAAACAAGCGATGTATCAGTTCGATCGTACCCCCATACTAGCCATTTTGAGACTTTCGGAAGAGTTAACGCTCTTAACTGTTTGGTTTCGAAGATAAAAATTTAAATTTTGAGTATCGCATAGAACTAACGTGCAGCCCCTATACGTTATGTTTAAAAAAAATATATAAAATTTTTTTTCAAAATGGCGGCTAATGTAAAAATTCAAAGTGTCATAACTTTGCTAAATGAAATCCTACTAAAAAATGTTTAATGCAAAATGTGTTTGTAATTTTAATTTGCATATAAAAGCAATTTTTAATTATTTTTTTTTCAATAAAAACCGAGTCTTACCATATATTGACCGAGACCTCGAACGAGCTTTTATGCGACTCTGCATATAGTTAACGCTCGTATGAGGCTTCTATTCAAGAAATCGACTTGAATTTTTTATACAAAATAGAGCTTTCGACTATACTTACGATACTATAAAAAAAAATTAAAAATTAAAAAATAAAAGTATTTTTTTAAAAACACGTTTAGTGTGATGAGTCGATCGACCCACCATACATACGCTCATAAGATTTTCAATATAGTTTAGGTCAGTGTGAGCTTATTTATACATATTTGAATTTCAATTTTTGTGACAGTATAGAATTCTTAAGCATCCTGTGTATGTTTGTTAGCAAAATCCATTTTGTCAATTTTTTGCAAAATGACGACAAGTATTAAAATTCAATCACTTATAACTCAGTAGTGTTGAATTTTGGCAAAAAGGTCTCTATACATGAAATGTTGAAAAGCCTAAAGTTCATCTAAGTAAAATATAAAAAATATATAATTTTGCTTGAAAACAAGCGATGTATCAGTTCGATCGTACCCCCATACTAGCCATTTTGAGACTTTCGGAAGAGTTAACGCTCTTAACTGTTTGGTTTCTAAGATAAAAATTTAAATTTTGAGTATCGCATAGAACTAACGTGCAGCCCCTATAGGTTATGTTTAAAAAAAATATATAAAATTTTTTTTCAAAATGGCGGCTAATGTAAAAATTCAAAGTGTCATAACTTTGCTAAATGAAATCCTACTAAAAAATGTTTAATGCAAAATGTGTTTGGAATTTTAATTTGCATATAAAAGCAATTTTTAATTATTTTTTTTTCAATAAAAACCGAGTCTTACCATATATTGACCGAGACCTCGAACGAGCTTTTATGCGACTCTGCATATAGTTAACGCTCGTATGAGGCTTCTATTCAAGAAATCGACTTGAATTTTTTATACAAAATAGAGCTTTCGACTATACTTACGATACTATAAAAAAAAATTAAAAATTAAAAATTAAAAAATAAAAGTAATTGTTTTTCAAAACACGTTTAGTGTGATGAGTCGATCGACCCACCATACATACGCTCATAAGATTTTCAATATAGTTTAGGTCAGTGTGAGCTTATTTATACATATTTGAATTTCAATTTTTGTGACAGTATAGAATTCTTAAGCATCCTGTGTATGTTTGTTAGCAAAATCCATTTTGTCAATTTTTTGCAAAATGACGACAAGTATTAAAATTCAATCACTTATAACTCAGTAGTGTTGAATTTTGGCAAAAAGGTCTCTATACATGAAATGTTGAGAAGCCTAAAGTTTATCTAAGTAAAATATAAAAAATATATATTTTTGCTTGAAAACAAGCGATGTATCAGTTCGATCGTACCCCCATACTAGCCATTTTGAGACTTTCGGAAGAGTTAACGCTCTTAACTGTTTGGTTTCGAAGATAAAAATTTAAATTTTGAGTATCGCATAGAACTAACGTGCAGCCCCTATACGTTATGTTTAAAAAAAATATATAAAATTTTTTTTCAAAATGGCGGCTAATGTAAAAATTCAAAGTGTCATAACTTTGCTAAATGAAATCCTACTAAAAAATGTTTAATGCAAAAAGTGTTTGGAATTTTAATTTGCATATAAAAGAAATTTTTAATTATTTTTTTTTTAATAAAAACCGAGTCTTACCATATATTGACCGAGACCTCGAACGAGCTTTTATGCGACTCTGCATATAGTTAACGCTCGTATTAGTCTTCTATTCAAGAAATCGACTTGAATTTTTTATACAAAATAGAGCTTTCGACTATACTTACGATACTATAAAAAAAAATTAAAAATTAAAAAATAAAAGTATTTTTTTTTCAAAACACGTTTAGTGTGATGAGTCGATCGACCCACCATACATACGCTCATAAGATTTTCAATATAGTTTAGGTCAGTGTGAGCTTATTTATACATATTTGAATTTCAATTTTTGTGACAGTATAGAATTCTTAAGCATCCTGTGTATGTTTGTTAGCAAAATCCATTTTGTCAATTTTTTGCAAAATGACGACAAGTATTAAAATTCAATCACTTATAACTCAGTAGTGTTGAATTTTGGCAAAAAGGTCTCCATACATGAAATGTTGAGAAGCCTAAAGTTCATCTAAGTAAAATATAAAAAATATATATTTTTGCTTGAAAACAAGCGATGTATCAGTTCGATCGTACCCCCATACTAGCCATTTTGAGACTTTCGGAAGAGTTAACGCTCTTAACTGTTTGGTTTCTAAGATAAAAATTTAAATTTTGAGTATCGCATAGAACTAACGTGCAGCCCCTATAGGTTATGTTTAAAAAAAATATATAAAATTTTTTTTCAAAATGGCGGCTAATGTAAAAATTCAAAGTGTCATAACTTTGCTAAATGAAATCCTACTAAAAAATGTTTAATGCAAAAAGTGTTTGGAATTTTAATTTGCATATAAAAGCAATTTTTAATTATTTTTTTTTTAATACAAACCGAGTCTCACCATATATTGACCGAGACCTCGAACGAGCTTTTATGCGACTCTGCATATAGTTAACGCTCGTATGAGGCTTCTATTCAAGAAATCGACTTGAATTTTTTATACAAAATAGAGCTTTCGACTATACTTACGATACTATAAAAAAAAATTAAAAATTAAAAAATAAAAGTATTTTTTTTTCAAAACACGTTTAGTGTGATGAGTCGATCGACCCACCATACATACGCTCATAAGATTTTTAATATAGTTTAGGTCAGTGTGAGCTTATTTATACATATTTGAATTTCAATTTTTGTGACAGTATAGAATTCTTAAGCATCCTGTGTATGTTTGTTAGCAAAATCCATTTTGTCAATTTTTTGCAAAATGACGACAAGTATTAAAATTCAATCACTTATAACTCAGTAGTGTTGAATTTTGGCAAAAAGGTCTCTATACATGAAATGTTGAGAAGCCTAAAGTTCATCTAAGTAAAATATAAAAAATATATAATTTTGCTTGAAAACAAGCGATGTATCAGTTCGATCGTACCCCCATACTAGCCATTTTGAGACTTTCGGAAGAGTTAACGCTCTTAACTGTTTGGTTTCTAAGATAAAAATTTAAATTTTGAGTATCGCATAGAACTAACGTGCAGCCCCTATAGGTTATGTTTAAAAAAAATATATAAAATTTTTTTTCAAAATGGCGGCTAATGTAAAAATTCAAAGTGTCATAACTTTGCTAAATGAAATCCTACTAAAAAATGTTTAATGCAAAATGTGTTTGTAATTTTAATTTGCATATAAAAGCAATTTTTAATTATTTTTTTTTCAATAAAAACCGAGTCTTACCATATATTGACCGAGACCTCGAACGAGCTTTTATGCGACTCTGCATATAGTTAACGCTCGTATGAGGCTTCTATTCAAGAAATCGACTTGAATTTTTTATACAAAATAGAGCTTTCGACTATACTTACGATACTATAAAAAAAAATTAAAAATTAAAAAATAAAAGTATTTTTTTAAAAACACGTTTAGTGTGATGAGTCGATCGACCCACCATACATACGCTCATAAGATTTTCAATATAGTTTAGGTCAGTGTGAGCTTATTTATACATATTTGAATTTCAATTTTTGTGACAGTATAGAATTCTTAAGCATCCTGTGTATGTTTGTTAGCAAAATCCATTTTGTCAATTTTTTGCAAAATGACGACAAGTATTAAAATTCAATCACTTATAACTCAGTAGTGTTGAATTTTGGCAAAAAGGTCTCTATACATGAAATGTTGAAAAGCCTAAAGTTCATCTAAGTAAAATATAAAAAATATATAATTTTGCTTGAAAACAAGCGATGTATCAGTTCGATCGTACCCCCATACTAGCCATTTTGAGACTTTCGGAAGAGTTAACGCTCTTAACTGTTTGGTTTCTAAGATAAAAATTTAAATTTTGAGTATCGCATAGAACTAACGTGCAGCCCCTATAGGTTATGTTTAAAAAAAATATATAAAATTTTTTTTCAAAATGGCGGCTAATGTAAAAATTCAAAGTGTCATAACTTTGCTAAATGAAATCCTACTAAAAAATGTTTAATGCAAAATGTGTTTGTAATTTTAATTTGCATATAAAAGCAATTTTTAATTATTTTTTTTTCAATAAAAACCGAGTCTTACCATATATTGACCGAGACCTCGAACGAGCTTTTATGCGACTCTGCATATAGTTAACGCTCGTATGAGGCTTCTATTCAAGAAATCGACTTGAATTTTTTATACAAAATAGAGCTTTCGACTATACTTACGATACTATAAAAAAAAATTAAAAATTAAAAAATAAAAGTATTTTTTTAAAAACACGTTTAGTGTGATGAGTCGATCGACCCACCATACATACGCTCATAAGATTTTCAATATAGTTTAGGTCAGTGTGAGCTTATTTATACATATTTGAATTTCAATTTTTGTGACAGTATAGAATTCTTAAGCATCCTGTGTATGTTTGTTAGCAAAATCCATTTTGTCAATTTTTTGCAAAATGACGACAAGTATTAAAATTCAATCACTTATAACTCAGTAGTGTTGAATTTTGGCAAAAAGGTCTCTATACATGAAATGTTGAAAAGCCTAAAGTTCATCTAAGTAAAATATAAAAAATATATAATTTTGCTTGAAAACAAGCGATGTATCAGTTCGATCGTACCCCCATACTAGCCATTTTGAGACTTTCGGAAGAGTTAACGCTCTTAACTGTTTGGTTTCTAAGATAAAAATTTAAATTTTGAGTATCGCATAGAACTAACGTGCAGCCCCTATAGGTTATGTTTAAAAAAAATATATAAAATTTTTTTTCAAAATGGCGGCTAATGTAAAAATTCAAAGTGTCATAACTTTGCTAAATGAAATCCTACTAAAAAATGTTTAATGCAAAATGTGTTTGGAATTTTAATTTGCATATAAAAGCAATTTTTAATTATTTTTTTTTCAATAAAAACCGAGTCTTACCATATATTGACCGAGACCTCGAACGAGCTTTTATGCGACTCTGCATATAGTTAACGCTCGTATGAGGCTTCTATTCAAGAAATCGACTTGAATTTTTTATACAAAATAGAGCTTTCGACTATACTTACGATACTATAAAAAAAAATTAAAAATTAAAAATTAAAAAATAAAAGTAATTGTTTTTCAAAACACGTTTAGTGTGATGAGTCGATCGACCCACCATACATACGCTCATAAGATTTTCAATATAGTTTAGGTCAGTGTGAGCTTATTTATACATATTTGAATTTCAATTTTTGTGACAGTATAGAATTCTTAAGCATCCTGTGTATGTTTGTTAGCAAAATCCATTTTGTCAATTTTTTGCAAAATGACGACAAGTATTAAAATTCAATCACTTATAACTCAGTAGTGTTGAATTTTGGCAAAAAGGTCTCTATACATGAAATGTTGAGAAGCCTAAAGTTTATCTAAGTAAAATATAAAAAATATATATTTTTGCTTGAAAACAAGCGATGTATCAGTTCGATCGTACCCCCATACTAGCCATTTTGAGACTTTCGGAAGAGTTAACGCTCTTAACTGTTTGGTTTCGAAGATAAAAATTTAAATTTTGAGTATCGCATAGAACTAACGTGCAGCCCCTATACGTTATGTTTAAAAAAAATATATAAAATTTTTTTTCAAAATGGCGGCTAATGTAAAAATTCAAAGTGTCATAACTTTGCTAAATGAAATCCTACTAAAAAATGTTTAATGCAAAAAGTGTTTGGAATTTTAATTTGCATATAAAAGAAATTTTTAATTATTTTTTTTTTAATAAAAACCGAGTCTTACCATATATTGACCGAGACCTCGAACGAGCTTTTATGCGACTCTGCATATAGTTAACGCTCGTATTAGTCTTCTATTCAAGAAATCGACTTGAATTTTTTATACAAAATAGAGCTTTCGACTATACTTACGATACTATAAAAAAAAATTAAAAATTAAAAAATAAAAGTATTTTTTTTTCAAAACACGTTTAGTGTGATGAGTCGATCGACCCACCATACATACGCTCATAAGATTTTCAATATAGTTTAGGTCAGTGTGAGCTTATTTATACATATTTGAATTTCAATTTTTGTGACAGTATAGAATTCTTAAGCATCCTGTGTATGTTTGTTAGCAAAATCCATTTTGTCAATTTTTTGCAAAATGACGACAAGTATTAAAATTCAATCACTTATAACTCAGTAGTGTTGAATTTTGGCAAAAAGGTCTCCATACATGAAATGTTGAGAAGCCTAAAGTTCATCTAAGTAAAATATAAAAAATATATATTTTTGCTTGAAAACAAGCGATGTATCAGTTCGATCGTACCCCCATACTAGCCATTTTGAGACTTTCGGAAGAGTTAACGCTCTTAACTGTTTGGTTTCTAAGATAAAAATTTAAATTTTGAGTATCGCATAGAACTAACGTGCAGCCCCTATAGGTTATGTTTAAAAAAAATATATAAAATTTTTTTTCAAAATGGCGGCTAATGTAAAAATTCAAAGTGTCATAACTTTGCTAAATGAAATCCTACTAAAAAATGTTTAATGCAAAAAGTGTTTGGAATTTTAATTTGCATATAAAAGCAATTTTTAATTATTTTTTTTTTAATACAAACCGAGTCTCACCATATATTGACCGAGACCTCGAACGAGCTTTTATGCGACTCTGCATATAGTTAACGCTCGTATGAGGCTTCTATTCAAGAAATCGACTTGAATTTTTTATACAAAATAGAGCTTTCGACTATACTTACGATACTATGAAAAAAAATTAAAAATTAAAAAATAAAAGTATTTTTTTTTCAAAACACGTTTAGTGTGATGAGTCGATCGACCCACCATACATACGCTCATAAGATTTTCAATATAGTTTAGGTCAGTGTGAGCTTATTTATACATATTTGAATTTCAATTTTTGTGACAGTATAGAATTCTTAAGCATCCTGTGTATGTTTGTTAGCAAAATCCATTTTGTCAATTTTTTGCAAAATGACGACAAGTATTAAAATTCAATCACTTATAACTCAGTAGTGTTGAATTTTGGCAAAAAGGTCTCTATACATGAAATGTTGAGAAGCCTAAAGTTCATCTAAGTAAAATATAAAAAATATATATTTTTGCTTGAAAACAAGCGATGTATCAGTTCGATCGTACCCCCATACTAGCCATTTTGAGACTTTCGGAAGAGTTAACGCTCTTAACTGTTTGGTTTCGAAGATAAAAACTTAAATTTTGAGTATCGCATAGAACTAACGTGCAGCCCCTATACGTTATGTTTAAAAAAAATATATAAAACTTTTTTTCAAAATGGCGGCTAATGTAAAAATTCAAAGTGTCATAACTTTGCTAAATGATATCCTACTAAAAAATGTTTAATGCAAAAAGTGTTTGGAATTTTAATTTGCATATAAAAGCAATTTTTAATTATTTTTTTTTTTCTAAAAACCGAGTCTTACCATATATTGACCGAGACCTCGAACGAGCTTTTATGCGACTCTGCATATAGTTAACGCTCGTATGAGGCTTCTATTCAAGAAATCGACTTGAATTTTTTATACAAAATAGAGCTTTCGACTATACTTACGATACTATAAAAAAAAATTAAAAATTAAAAAATAAAAGTATTTTTTTTTCAAAACACGTTTAGTGTGATGAGTCGATCGACCCACCATACATACGCTCATAAGATTTTCAATATAGTTTAGGTCAGTGTGAGCTTATTTATACATATTTGAATTTCAATTTTTGTGACAGTATAGAATTCTTAAGCATCCTGTGTATGTTTGTTAGCAAAATCCATTTTGTCAATTTTTTGCAAAATGACGACAAGTATTAAAATTCAATCACTTATAACTCAGTAGTGTTGAATTTTGGCAAAAAGGTCTCTATACATGAAATGTTGAGAAGCCTAAAGTTCATCTAAGTAAAATATAAAAAATATATAATTTTGCTTGAAAACAAGCGATGTATCAGTTCGATCGTACCCCCATACTAGCCATTTTGAGACTTTCGGAAGAGTTAACGCTCTTAACTGTTTGGTTTCTAAGATAAAAATTTAAATTTTGAGTATCGCATAGAACTAACGTGCAGCCCCTATAGGTTATGTTTAAAAAAAATATATAAAATTTTTTTTCAAAATGGCGGCTAATGTAAAAATTCAAAGTGTCATAACTTTGCTAAATGAAATCCTACTAAAAAATGTTTAATGCAAAAAGTGTTTGGAATTTTAATTTGCATATAAAAGCAATTTTTAATTATTTTTTTTTTAATAAAAACCGAGTCTTACCATATATTGACCGAGACCTCGAACGAGCTTTTATGCGACTCTGCATATAGTTAACGCTCGTATTAGTCTTCTATTCAAGAAATCGACTTGAATTTTTTATACAAAATAGAGCTTTCGACTATACTTACGATACTATAAAAAAAAATTAAAAATTAAAAAATAAAAGTATTTTTTTTTCAAAACACGTTTAGTGTGATGAGTCGATCGACCCACCATACATACGCTCATAAGATTTTCAATATAGTTTAGGTCAGTGTGAGCTTATTTATACATATTTGAATTTCAATTTTTGTGACAGTATAGAATTCTTAAGCATCCTGTGTATGTTTGTTAGCAAAATCCATTTTGTCAATTTTTTGCAAAATGACGACAAGTATTAAAATTCAATCACTTATAACTCAGTAGTGTTGAATTTTGGCAAAAAGGTCTCTATACATGAAATGTTGAAAAGCCTAAAGTTCATCTAAGTAAAATATAAAAAATATATAATTTTGCTTGAAAACAAGCGATGTATCAGTTCGATCGTACCCCCATACTAGCCATTTTGAGACTTTCGGAAGAGTTAACGCTCTTAACTGTTTGGTTTCTAAGATAAAAATTTAAATTTTGAGTATCGCATAGAACTAACGTGCAGCCCCTATAGGTTATGTTTAAAAAAAATATATAAAATTTTTTTTCAAAATGGCGGCTAATGTAAAAATTCAAAGTGTCATAACTTTGCTAAATGAAATCCTACTAAAAAATGTTTAATGCAAAAAGTGTTTGGAATTTTAATTTGCATATAAAAGCAATTTTTAATTATTTTTTTTTTAATACAAACCGAGTCTCACCATATATTGACCGAGACCTCGAACGAGCTTTTATGCGACTCTGCATATAGTTAACGCTCGTATGAGGCTTCTATTCAAGAAATCGACTTGAATTTTTTATACAAAATAGAGCTTTCGACTATACTTACGATACTATGAAAAAAAATTAAAAATTAAAAAATAAAAGTATTTTTTTTTCAAAACACGTTTAGTGTGATGAGTCGATCGACCCACCATACATACGCTCATAAGATTTTCAATATAGTTTAGGTCAGTGTGAGCTTATTTATACATATTTGAATTTCAATTTTTGTGACAGTATAGAATTCTTAAGCATCCTGTGTATGTTTGTTAGCAAAATCCATTTTGTCAATTTTTTGCAAAATGACGACAAGTATTAAAATTCAATCACTTATAACTCAGTAGTGTTGAATTTTGGCAAAAAGGTCTCTATACATGAAATGTTGAGAAGCCTAAAGTTCATCTAAGTAAAATATAAAAAATATATATTTTTGCTTGAAAACAAGCGATGTATCAGTTCGATCGTACCCCCATACTAGCCATTTTGAGACTTTCGGAAGAGTTAACGCTATTAACTGTTTGGTTTCGAAGATAAAAACTTAAATTTTGAGTATCGCATAGAACTAACGTGCAGCCCCTATACGTTATGTTTAAAAAAAATATATAAAACTTTTTTTCAAAATGGCGGCTAATGTAAAAATTCAAAGTGTCATAACTTTGCTAAATGATATCCTACTAAAAAATGTTTAATGCAAAAAGTGTTTGGAATTTTAATTTGCATATAAAAGCAATTTTTAATTATTTTTTTTTTTCTAAAAACCGAGTCTTACCATATATTGACCGAGACCTCGAACGAGCTTTTATGCGACTCTGCATATAGTGAACGCTCGTATGAGGCTTCTATTCAAGAAATCGACTTGAATTTTTTATACAAAATAGAGCTTTCGACTATACTTACGATACTATAAAAAAAAATTAAAAATTAAAAAATAAAAGTATTTTTTTTTCAAAACACGTTTAGTGTGATGAGTCGATCGACCCACCATACATACGCTCATAAGATTTTCAATATAGTTTAGGTCAGTGTGAGCTTATTTATACATATTTGAATTTCAATTTTTGTGACAGTATAGAATTCTTAAGCATCCTGTGTATGTTTGTTAGCAAAATCCATTTTGTCAATTTTTTGCAAAATGACGACAAGTATTAAAATTCAATCACTTATAACTCAGTAGTGTTGAATTTTGGCAAAAAGGTCTCTATACATGAAATGTTGAGAAGCCTAAAGTTCATCTAAGTAAAATATAAAAAATATATAATTTTGCTTGAAAACAAGCGATGTATCAGTTCGATCGTACCCCCATACTAGCCATTTTGAGACTTTCGGAAGAGTTAACGCTCTTAACTGTTTGGTTTCTAAGATAAAAATTTAAATTTTGAGTATCGCATAGAACTAACGTGCAGCCCCTATAGGTTATGTTTAAAAAAAATATATAAAATTTTTTTTCAAAATGGCGGCTAATGTAAAAATTCAAAGTGTCATAACTTTGCTAAATGAAATCCTACTAAAAAATGTTTAATGCAAAAAGTGTTTGGAATTTTAATTTGCATATAAAAGCAATTTTTAATTATTTTTTTTTTAATAAAAACCGAGTCTTACCATATATTGACCGAGACCTCGAACGAGCTTTTATGCGACTCTGCATATAGTTAACGCTCGTATGAGGCTTCTATTCAAGAAATCGACTTGAATTTTTTATACAAAATAGAGCTTTCGACTATACTTACGATACTATAAAAAAAATTAAAAATTAAAAAATAAAAGTATTTTTTTTTCAAAACACGTTTAGTGTGATGAGTCGTTCGACCCACCATACATACGCTCATAAGATTTTCAATATAGTTTAGGTCAGTGTGAGCTTATTTATACATATTTGAATTTCAATTTTTGTGACAGTATAGAATTCTTAAGCATCCTGTGTATGTTTGTTAGCAAAATCCATTTTGTCAATTTTTTGCAAAATGACGACAAGTATTAAAATTCAATCACTTATAACTCAGTAGTGTTGAATTTTAGCAAAAAGGTCTCTATACATGAAATGTTGAGAAGCCTAAAGTTCATCTAAGTAAAATATAAAAAATATATATTTTTGCTTGAAAACAAGCGATGTATCAGTTCGATCGTACCCCCATACTAGCCATTTTGAGACTTTCGGAAGAGTTAACGCTCTTAACTGTTTGGTTTCGAAGATAAAAATTTAAATTTTGAGTATCGCATAGAACTAACGTGCAGCCCCTATACGTTATGTTTAAAAAAAATATATAAAATTTTTTTTCAAAATGGCGGCTAATGTAAAAATTCAAAGTGTCATAACTTTGCTAAATGAAATCCTACTAAAAAATGTTTAATGCAAAAAGTGTTTGGAATTTTAATTTGCATATAAAAGCAATTTTTTATTATTTTTTTTTTAATAAAAACCGAGTCTTACCATATATTGACCGAGACCTCGAACGAGCTTTTATGCGACTCTGCATATAGTTAACGCTCGTATGAGGCTTCTATTCAAGAAATCGACTTGAATTTTTTATACTAAATAGAGCTTTCGACTATACTTACGATACTATAAAAAAAAATTAAAAATTAAAAAATAAAAGTATTTTTTTTTCAAAACACGTTTAGTGTGATGAGTCGATCGACCCACCATACATACGCTCATAAGATTTTCAATATAGTTTAGGTCAGTGTGAGCTTATTTATACATATTTGAATTTCAATTTTTGTGACAGTATAGAATTCTTAAGCATCCTGTGTATGTTTGTTAGCAAAATCCATTTTGTCAATTTTTTGCAAAATGACGACAAGTATTAAAATTCAATCACTTATAACTCAGTAGTGTTGAATTTTGGCAAAAAGGTCTCTATACATGAAATGTTGAGAAGCCTAAAGTTCATCTAAGTAAAATATAAAAAATATATATTTTTGCTTGAAAACAAGCGATGTATCAGTTCGATCGTACCCCCATACTAGCCATTTTGAGACTTTCGGAAGAGTTAACGCTCTTAACTGTTTGGTTTCGAAGATAAAAATTTGAATTTTGAGTATCGCATAGAACTAACGTGCAGCCCCTATACGTTATGTTTAAAAAAAATAATATAAAATTTTTTTTCAAAATGGCGGCTAATGTAAAAATTCAAAGTGTCATAACTTTGCTAAATGAAATCCTACTAAAAAATGTTTAATGCAAAAAGTGTTTGGAATTTTAATTTGCATATAAAAACAATTTTTTATTATTTTTTTTTTAATAAAAACCGAGTCTTACCATATATTGACCGAGACCTCGAACGAGCTTTTATGCGACTCTGCATATAGTTAACGCTCGTATGAGGCTTCTATTCAAGAAATCGACTTGAATTTTTTATACAAAATAGAGCTTTCGACTATACTTACGATACTATAAAAAAAAATTAAAAATTAAAAATTAAAAAATAAAAGTATTTTTTTTTCAAAACACGTTTAGTGTGATGAGTCGATCGACCCACCATACATACGCTTATAAGATTTTCAATATAGTTTAGGTCAGTGTGAGCTTATTTATACATATTTGAATTTCAATTTTTGTGACAGTATAGAATTCTTAAGCATCCTGTGTATGTTTGTTAGCAAAATCCATTTTGTCAATTTTTTGCAAAATGACGACAAGTATTAAAATTCAATCACTTATAACTCAGTAGTGTTGAATTTTGGCAAAAAGGTCTCTATACATGAAATGTTGAGAAGCCTAAAGTTCATCTAAGTAAAATATAAAAAATATATAATTTTGCTTGAAAACAAGCGATGTATCAGTTCGATCGTACCCCCATACTAGCCATTTTGAGACTTTCGGAAGAGTTAACGCTCTTAACTGTTTGGTTTCTAAGATGAAAATTTAAATTTTGAGTATCGCATAGAACTAACGTGCAGTCCCTATAGGTTATGTTTAAAAAAAATATATAAAATTTTTTTTCAAAATGGCGGCTAATGTAAAAATTCAAAGTGTCATAACTTTGCTAAATGAAATCCTACTAAAAAATGTTTAATGCAAAAAGTGTTTGGAATTTTAATTTGCATATAAAAGCAATTTTTAATTATTTTTTTTTTAATAAAAACCGAGTCTTACCATATATTGACCGAGACCTCGAACGAGCTTTTATGCGACTCTGCATATAGTTAACGCTCGTATGAGGCTTCTATTCAAGAAATCGACTTGAATTTTTTATACAAAATAGAGCTTTCGACTATACTTACGATACTATAAAAAAAAATTAAAAATTAAAAAATAAAAGTATTTTTTTTTCAAAACACGTTTAGTGTGATGAGTCGTTCGACCCACCATACATACGCTCATAAGATTTTCAATATAGTTTAGGTCAGTGTGAGCTTATTTATACATATTTGAATTTCAATTTTTGTGACAGTATAGAATTCTTAAGCATCCTGTGTATGTTTGTTAGCAAAATCCATTTTGTCAATTTTTTGCAAAATGACGACAAGTATTAAAATTCAATCACTTATAACTCAGTAGTGTTAAATTTTGGCAAAAAGGTCTCTATACATGAAATGTTGAGAAGCCTAAAGTTCATCTAAGTAAAATATAAAAAATATATATTTTTGCTTGAAAACAAGCGATGTATCAGTTCGATCGTACCCCCATACTAGCCATTTTGAGACTTTCGGAAGAGTTAACGCTCTTAACTGTTTGGTTTCTAAGATAAAAATTTAAATTTTGAGTATCGCATAGAACTAACGTGCAGCCCCTATAGGTTATGTTTAAAAAAAATATATAAAATTTTTTTTCAAAATGGCAGCTAATGTAAAAATTCAAAGTGTCATAACTTTGCTAAATGAAATCCTACTAAAAAATGTTTAATGCAAAAAGTGTTTGGAATTTTAATTTGCATATAAAAGCAATTTTTAATTATTTTTTTTTTTAAAAAAACCGAGTCTTACCATATATTGACCGAGACCTCGAACGAGCTTTTATGCGACTCTGCATATAGTTAACGCTCGTATGAGGCTTCTATTCAAGAAATCGACTTGAATTTTTTATACAAAATAGAGCTTTCGACTATACTTACGATACTATTAAAAAAATAACAAATTAAAAAATAAAAGTATTTTTTTTTCAAAACACGTTTAGTGTGATGAGTCGTTCGACCCACCATACATACGCTCATAAGATTTTCAATATAGTTTAGGTCAGTGTGAGCTTATTTATACATATTTGAAGTTCAATTTTTGTGACAGTATAGAATTCTTAAGCATCCTGTGTATGTTTGTTAGCAAAATCCATTTTGTCAATTTTTTGCAAAATGACGACAAGTATTTAAATTCAATCACTTATAACTCAGTAGTGATGAATTTTGGCAAAAAGGTCTCTATACATGAAATGTTGAGAAGCCTAAAGTTCATCTAAGTAAAATATAAAAAATATATATTTTTGCTTGAAAACAAGCGATGTATCAGTTCGATCGTACCCCCATACTAGCCATTTTGAGACTTTCGGAAGAGTTAACGCTCTTAACTGTTTGGTTTCGAAGATAAAAATTTAAATTTTCAGTATCGCATAGAACTAACGTGCAGCCCCTATACGTTATGTTTAAAAAAAATATATAAAATTTTTTTTAAAAATGGCGGCTAATGTAAAAATTCAAAGTGTCATAACTTTGCTAAATGAAATCCTACTAAAAAATGTTTAATGCAAAAAGTGTTTGGAATTTTAATTTGCATATAAAAGCAATTTTTAATTATATTTTTTTTAATAAAAACCGAGTCTTACCATATATTGACCGAGACCTCGAACGAGCTTTTATGCGACTCTGCATATAGTTAACGCTCGTATAAGGGTTCTATTCAAGAAATCGACTTGAATTTCTTATACAAAATAGAGCTTTCGACTATACTTACGATACTATAAAAAAAAATAAAAAATAAAAAAATAAAAGTATTTTTTTTTCAAAACACGTTTAGTGTGATGAGTCGATCGACACACCATACATACGCTCATAAGATTTTCAATATAGTTTAGGTCAGTGTGAGCTTATTTATACATATTTGAATTTCAATTTTTGTGACAGTATAGAATTCTTAAGCATCCTGTGTATGTTTGTTAGCAAAATCTATTTTGTCAATTTTTTGCAAAATGACGACAAGTATTAAAATTCAATCACTTATAACTAAGTAGTGTTGAATTTTGGCAAAAAGGTCTCTATACATGAAATGTTGAGAAGCCTAAAGTTCATCTAAGTAAAATATAAAAAATATATATTTTTGCTTGAAAACAAGCGATGTATCAGTTCGATCGTACCCCCATACTAGCCATTTTGAGACTTTCGGAAGAGTTAACGCTCTTAACTGTTTGGTTTCGAAGATAAAAATTTAAATTTTGAGTATCGCATAGAACTAACGTGCAGCCCCTATACGTTATGTTTAAAAAAAATATATAAAATTTTTTTTCAAAATGGCGGCTAATGTAAGAATTCAAAGTGTCATAACTTTGCTAAATGAAATCCTACTAAAAAATGTTTAATGCAAAAAGTGTTTGGAATTTTAATTTGCATATAAAAGCAATTTTTAATTATTTTTTTTTTTAATAAAAACCGAGTCTAACCATATATTGACCGAGACCTCGAACGAGCTTTTATGCGACTCTGCATATAGTTAACGCTCGTATGAGGCTTCTATTCAAGAAATCGACTTGAATTTTTTATACAAAATAGAGCTTTCGACTATACTTACGATACTATAAAAAAAAATTAAAAATTAAAAATTAAAAAATAAAAGTATTTTTTTTTCAAAACACGTTTAGTGTGATGAGTCGATCGACCCACCATACATACGCTCATAAGATTTTCAATATAGTTTAGGTCAGTGTGAGCTTATTTATACATATTTGAATTTCAATTTTTGTGACAGTATAGAATTCTTAAGCATCCTGTGTATGTTTGTTAGCAAAATCCATTTTGTCAATTTTTTGCAAAATGACGACAAGTATTAAAATTCAATCACTTATAACTCAGTAGTGTTGAATTTTGGCGAAAAGGTCTCTATACATGAAATGTTGAGAAGCCTAAAGTTCATCTAAGTAAAATATAAAAAATATATAATTTTGCTTGAAAACAAGCGATGTATCAGTTCGATCGTACCCCCATACTAGCCATTTTGAGACTTTCGGAAGAGTTAACGCTCTTAACTGTTTGGTTTCTAAGATAAAAATTTAAATTTTGAGTATCGCATAGAACTAACGTGCAGCCCCTATAGGTTATGTTTAAAAAAAATATATAAATTTTTTTTTCAAAATGGCGGCTAATGTAAAAATTCAAAGTGTCATAACTTTGCTAAATAAAATCCTACTAAAAAATGTTTAATGCAAAAAGTGTTTGGAATTTTAATTTGCATATAAAAGCAATTTTTAATTATTTTTTTTTTAATAAAAACCGAGTCTTACCATATATTGACCGAGACCTCGAACGAGCTTTTATGCGACTCTGCATATAGTTAACGCTCGTATGAGGCTTCTATTCAAGAAATCGACTTGAATTTTTTATACAAAATAGAGCTTTCGACTATACTTACGATACTATAAAAAAAAATTAAAAATTAAAAAATAAAAGTATTTTTTTTTCAAAACACGTTTAGTGTGATGAGTCGATCGACCCACCATACATACGCTCATAAGATTTTCAATATAGTTTAGGTCAGTGTGAGCTTATTTATACATATTTGAATTTCAATTTTTGTGACAGTATAGAATTCTTAAGCATCCTGTGTATGTTTGTTAGCAAAATCCATTTTGTCAATTTTTTGCAAAATGACGACAAGTATTAAAATTCAATCACTTATAACTCAGTAGTGTTGAATTTTGGCAAAAAGGTCTCTATACATGAAATGTTGAGAAGCCTAAAGTTCATCTAAGTAAAATATAAAAAATATATATTTTTGCTTGAAAACAAGCGATGTATCAGTTCGATCGTACCCCCATACTAGCCATTTTGAGACTTTCGGAAGAGTTAACGCTCTTAACTGTTTGGTTTCGAAGATAAAAATTTAAATTTTGAGTATCGCATAGAACTAACGTGCAGCCCCTATACGTTATGTTTAAAAAAAATATATAAAATTTTTTTTCAAAATGGCGGCTAATGTAAAAATTCAAAGTGTCATAACTTTGCTAAATGAAATCCTACTAAAAAATGTTTAATGCAAAAAGTGTTTGGAATTTTAATTTGCATATAAAAGCAATTTTTTATTATTTTTTTTTTAATAAAAACCGAGTCTTACCATATATTGACCGAGACCTCGAACGAGCTCTTATGCGACTCTGCATATAGTTAACGCTCGTATGAGGCTTCTATTCAAGAAATCGACTTGAATTTTTTATACAAAATAGAGCTTTCGACTATACTTACGATACTATAAAAAAAAATTAAAAATTAAAAAATAAAAGTATTTTTTTTTCAAAACACGTTTAGTGTGATGAGTCGATCGACCCACCATACATACGCTCATAAGATTTTCAATATAGTTTAGGTCAGTGTGAGCTTATTTATACATATTTGAATTTCAATTTTTGTGACAGTATAGAATTCTTAAGCATCCTGTGTATGTTTGTTAGCAAAATCCATTTTGTCAATTTTTTGCAAAATGACGACAAGTATTAAAATTCAATCACTTATAACTCAGTAGTGTTGAATTTTGGCAAAAAGGTCTCTATACATGAAATGTTGAGAAGCCTAAAGTTCATCTAAGTAAAATATAAAAAATATATATTTTTGCTTGAAAACAAGCGATGTATCAGTTCGATCGTACCCCCATACTAGCCATTTTGAGACTTTCGGAAGAGTTAACGCTCTTAACTGTTTGGTTTCGAAGATAAAAATTTAAATTTTGAGTATCGCATAGAACTAACGTGCAGCCCCTATACGTTATGTTTAAAAAAAATATATAAAATTTTTTTTCAAAATGGCGGCTAATGTAAAAATTCAAAGTGTCATAACTTTGCTAAATGAAATCCTACTAAAAAATGTTTAATGCAAAAAGTGTTTGGAATTTTAATTTGCATATAAAAGCAATTTTTAATTATTTTTTTTTTAATAAAAACCGAGTCTTACCATATATTGACCGAGACCTCGAACGAGCTTTTATGCGACTCTGCATATAGTTAACGCTCGTATGAGGCTTCTATTCAAGAAATCGACTTGAATTTTTTATACAAAATAGAGCTTTCGACTATACTTACGATACTATAAAAAAAAATTAAAAATTAAAAATTAAAAAATAAAAGTATTTTTTTTTCAAAACACGTTTAGTGTGATGAGTCGATCGACCCACCATACATACGCTCATAAGATTTTCAATATAGTTTAGGTCAGTGTGAGCTTATTTATACATATTTGAATTTCAATTTTTGTGACAGTATAGAATTCTTAAGCATCCTGTGTATGTTTGTTAGCAAAATCCATTTTGTCAATTTTTTGCAAAATGACGACAAGTATTAAAATTCAATCACTTATAACTCAGTAGTGTTGAATTTTGGCAAAAAGGTCTCTATACATGAAATGTTGAGAAGCCTAAAGTTCATCTAAGTAAAATATAAAAAATATATATTTTTGCTTGAAAACAAGCGATGTATCAGTTCGATCGTACCCCCATACTAGCCATTTTGAGACTTTCGGAAGAGTTAACGCTCTTAACTGTTTAGTTTCAAAGATAAAAATTTAAATTTTGAGTATCGCATAGAACTAACGTGCAGCCCCTATAGGTTATGTTTAAAAAAAATATATAAAATTTTTTTTCAAAATGGCGGCTAATGTAAAAATTCAAAGTGTCATAACTTTGCTAAATGAAATCCTACTAAAAAATGTTTAATGCAAAAAGTGTTTGGAATTTTAATTTGCATATAAAAGCAATTTTTAATTATTTTTTTTTTAATAAAAACCGAGTCTTACCATATATTGACCGAGACCTCGAACGAGCTTTTATGCGACTCTGCATATAGTTAACGCTCGTATGAGGCTTCTATTCAAGAAATCGACTTGAATTTTTTATACAAAATAGAGCTTTCGACTATACTTACGATACTATAAAAAAAAATTAAAAATTAAAAAATAAAAGTATTTTTTTTTCAAAACACGTTTAGTGTGATGAGTCGATCGACCCACCATACATACGCTCATAAGATTTTCAATATAGTTTAGGTCAGTGTGAGCTTATTTATACATATTTGAATTTCAATTTTTGTGACAGTATAGAATTCTTAAGCATCCTGTGTATGTTTGTTAGCAAAATCCATTTTGTCAATTTTTTGCAAAATGACGACAAGTATTAAAATTCAATCACTTATAACTCAGTAGTGTTGAATTTTGGCAAAAAGGTCTCTATACATGAAATGTTGAGAAGCCTAAAGTTCATCTAAGTAAAATATAAAAAATATATATTTTTGCTTGAAAACAAGCGATGTATCAGTTCGATCGTACCCCCATACTAGCCATTTTGAGACTTTCGGAAGAGTTAACGCTCTTAACTGTTTGGTTTCGAAGATAAAAATTTAAATTTTGAGTATCGCATAGAACTAACGTGCAGCCCCTATACGTTATGTTTAAAAAAAATATATAAAATTTTTTTTCAAAATGGCGGCTAATGTAAAAATTCAAAGTGTCATAACTTTGCTAAATGAAATCCTACTAAAAAATGTTTAATGCAAAAAGTGTTTGGAATTTTAATTTGCATATAAAAGCAATTTTTTATTATTTTTTTTTTAATAAAAACCGAGTCTTACCATATATTGACCGAGACCTCGAACGAGCTCTTATGCGACTCTGCATATAGTTAACGCTCGTATGAGGCTTCTATTCAAGAAATCGACTTGAATTTTTTATACAAAATAGAGCTTTCGACTATACTTACGATACTATAAAAAAAAATTAAAAATTAAAAAATAAAAGTATTTTTTTTTCAAAACACGTTTAGTGTGATGAGTCGATCGACCCACCATACATACGCTCATAAGATTTTCAATATAGTTTAGGTCAGTGTGAGCTTATTTATACATATTTGAATTTCAATTTTTGTGACAGTATAGAATTCTTAAGCATCCTGTGTATGTTTGTTAGCAAAATCCATTTTGTCAATTTTTTGCAAAATGACGACAAGTATTAAAATTCAATCACTTATAACTCAGTAGTGTTGAATTTTGGCAAAAAGGTCTCTATACATGAAATGTTGAGAAGCCTAAAGTTCATCTAAGTAAAATATAAAAAATATATATTTTTGCTTGAAAACAAGCGATGTATCAGTTCGATCGTACCCCCATACTAGCCATTTTGAGACTTTCGGAAGAGTTAACGCTCTTAACTGTTTGGTTTCGAAGATAAAAATTTAAATTTTGAGTATCGCATAGAACTAACGTGCAGCCCCTATACGTTATGTTTAAAAAAAATATATAAAATTTTTTTTCAAAATGGCGGCTAATGTAAAAATTCAAAGTGTCATAACTTTGCTAAATGAAATCCTACTAAAAAATGTTTAATGCAAAAAGTGTTTGGAATTTTAATTTGCATATAAAAGCAATTTTTAATTATTTTTTTTTTAATAAAAACCGAGTCTTACCATATATTGACCGAGACCTCGAACGAGCTTTTATGCGACTCTGCATATAGTTAACGCTCGTATGAGGCTTCTATTCAAGAAATCGACTTGAATTTTTTATACAAAATAGAGCTTTCGACTATACTTACGATACTATAAAAAAAAATTAAAAATTAAAAATTAAAAAATAAAAGTATTTTTTTTTCAAAACACGTTTAGTGTGATGAGTCGATCGACCCACCATACATACGCTCATAAGATTTTCAATATAGTTTAGGTCAGTGTGAGCTTATTTATACATATTTGAATTTCAATTTTTGTGACAGTATAGAATTCTTAAGCATCCTGTGTATGTTTGTTAGCAAAATCCATTTTGTCAATTTTTTGCAAAATGACGACAAGTATTAAAATTCAATCACTTATAACTCAGTAGTGTTGAATTTTGGCAAAAAGGTCTCTATACATGAAATGTTGAGAAGCCTAAAGTTCATCTAAGTAAAATATAAAAAATATATATTTTTGCTTGAAAACAAGCGATGTATCAGTTCGATCGTACCCCCATACTAGCCATTTTGAGACTTTCGGAAGAGTTAACGCTCTTAACTGTTTAGTTTCAAAGATAAAAATTTAAATTTTGAGTATCGCATAGAACTAACGTGCAGCCCCTATAGGTTATGTTTAAAAAAAATATATAAAATTTTTTTTCAAAATGGCGGCTAATGTAAAAATTCAAAGTGTCATAACTTTGCTAAATGAAATCCTACTAAAAAATGTTTAATGCAAAAAGTGTTTGGAATTTTAATTTGCATATAAAAGCAATTTTTAATTATTTTTTTTTTAATAAAAACCGAGTCTTACCATATTTTGACCGAGACCTCGAACGAGCTTTTATGCGACTCTGCATATAGTTAACGCTCGTATGAGGCTTCTATTCAAGAAATCGACTTGAATTTTTTATACAAAATAGAGCTTTCGACTATACTTACGATACTATAAAAAAAAATTAAAAATTAAAAAATAAAAGTATTTTTTTTTCAAAACACGTTTAGTGTGATGAGTCGATCGACCCACCATACATACGCTCATAAGATTTTCAATATAGTTTAGGTCAGTGTGAGCTTATTTATACATATTTGAATTTCAATTTTTGTGACAGTATAGAATTCTTAAGCATCCTGTGTATGTTTGTTAGCAAAATCCATTTTGTCAATTTTTTGCAAAATGACGACAAGTATTAAAATTCAATCACTTATAACTCAGTAGTGTTGAATTTTGGCAAAAAGGTCTCTATACATGAAATGTTGAGAAGCCTAAAGTTCATCTAAGTAAAATATAAAAAATATATATTTTTGCTTGAAAACAAGCGATGTATCAGTTCGATCGTACCCCCATACTAGCCATTTTGAGACTTTCGGAAGAGTTAACGCTCTTAACTGTTTGGTTTCGAAGATAAAAATTTAAATTTTGAGTATCGCATAGAACTAACGTGCAGCCCCTATACGTTATGTTTAAAAAAAATATATAAAATTTTTTTTCAAAATGGCGGCTAATGTAAAAATTCAAAGTGTCATAACTTTGCTAAATGAAATCCTACTAAAAAATGTTTAATGCAAAAAGTGTTTGGAATTTTAATTTGCATATAAAAGCAATTTTTTATTATTTTTTTTTTAATAAAAACCGAGTCTTACCATATATTGACCGAGACCTCGAACGAGCTTTTATGCGACTCTGCATATAGTTAACGCTCGTATGAGGCTTCTATTCAAGAAATCGACTTGAATTTTTTATACAAAATAGAGCTTTCGACTATACTTACGATACTATAAAAAAAAATTAAAAATTAAAAAATAAAAGTATTTTTTTTTCAAAACACGTTTAGTGTGATGAGTCGATCGACCCACCATACATACGCTCATAAGATTTTCAATATAGTTTAGGTCAGTGTGAGCTTATTTATACATATTTGAATTTCAATTTTTGTGACAGTATAGAATTCTTAAGCATCCTGTGTATGTTTGTTAGCAAAATCCATTTTGTCAATTTTTTGCAAAATGACGACAAGTATTAAAATTCAATCACTTATAACTCAGTAGTGTTGTATTTTGGCAAAAAGGTCTCTATACATGAAATGTTGAGAAGCCTAAAGTTCATCTAAGTAAAATATAAAAAATATATATTTTTGCTTAAAAACAAGCGATGTATCAGTTCGATCGTACCCCCATACTAGCCATTTTGAGACTTTCGGAAGAGGTAACGCTCTTAACTGTTTGGTTTCGAAGATAAAAATTTAAATTTTGAGTATCGCATAGAACTAACGTGCAGCCCCTATACGTTATGTTTAAAAAAAATATATAAAATTTTTTTTTAAAATGGCGGCTAATGTAAAAATTCAAAGTGTCATAACTTTGCTAAATGAAATCCTACTAAAAAATGTTTAATGCAAAAAGTGTTTGGAATTTTAATTTGCATATAAAAGCAATTTTTAATTATTTTTTTTTAATAAAAACCGAGTCTTACCATATATTGACCGAGACCTCGAACGAGCTTTTATGCGACTCTGCATATAGTTAACGCTCGTATGAGGCTTCTATTCAAGAAATCGACTTGAATTTTTTATACAAAATAGAGCTTTCGACTATACTTACGATACTATAAAAAAAAATTAAAAATTAAAAAATAAAAGTATTTTTTTTTCAAAACACGTTTAGTGTGATGAGTCGATCGACCCACCATACATACGCTCATAAGATTTTCAATATAGTTTAGGTCAGTGTGAGCTTATTTATACATATTTGAATTTCAATTTTTGTGACAGTATAGAATTCTTAAGCATCCTGTGTATGTTTGTTAGCAAAATCCATTTTGTCAATTTTTTGCAAAATGACGACAAGTATTAAAATTCAATCACTTATAACTCAGTAGTGTTGAATTTTGGCAAAAAGGTCTCTATACATGAAATGTTGAGAAGCCTAAAGTTCATCTAAGTAAAATATAAAAAATATATATTTTTGCTTGAAAACAAGCGATGTATCAGTTCGATCGTCCCCCCATACTAGCCATTTTGAGACTTTCGGAAGAGTTAACGCTCTTAACTGTTTGGTTTCGAAGATAAAAATTTAAATTTTGAGTATCGCATAGAACTAACGTGCAGCCCCTATACGTTATGTTTAAAAAAAATATATAAATTTTTTTTTCAAAATGGCGGCTAATGTAAAAATTCAAAGTGTCATAACTTTGCTAAATAAAATCCTACTAAAAAATGTTTAATGCAAAAAGTGTTTGGAATTTTAATTTGCATATAAAAGCAATTTTTAATTATTTTTTTTTTAATAAAAACCGAGTCTTACCATATATTGACCGAGACCTCGAACGAGCTTTTATGCGACTCTGCATATAGTTAACGCTCGTATGAGGCTTCTATTCAAGAAATCGACTTGAATTTTTTATACAAAATAGAGCTTTCGACTATACTTACGATACTATAAAAAAAAATTAAAAATTAAAAAATAAAAGTATTTTTTTTTCAAAACACGTTTAGTGTGATGAGTCGATCGACACACCATACATACGCTCATAAGATTTTCAATATAGTTTAGGTCAGTGTGAGCTTATTTATACATATTTGAATTTCAATTTTTGTGACAGTATAGAATTCTTAAGCATCCTGTGTATGTTTGTTAGCAAAATCCATTTTGTCAATTTTTTGCAAAATGACGACAAGTATTAAAATTCAATCACTTATAACTCAGTAGTGTTGAATTTTGGCAAAAAGGTCTCTATACATGAAATGTTGAGAAGCCTAAAGTTCATCTAAGTAAAATATAAAAAATATATATTTTTGCTTGAAAACAAGCGATGTATCAGTTCGATCGTCCCCCCATACTAGCCATTTTGAGACTTTCGGAAGAGTTAACGCTCCTAACTGTTTGGTTTCGAAGATAAAAATTTAAATTTTGAGTATCGCATAGAACTAACGTGCAGCCCCTATACGTTATGTTTAAAAAAAATATATAAAATTTTTTTTTAAAATGGCGGCTAATGTAAAAATTCAAAGTGTCATAACTTTGCTAAATGAAATCCTACTAAAAAATGTTTAATGCAAAAAGTGTTTGGAATTTTAATTTGCATATAAAAGCAATTTTTAATTATTTTTTTTTAATAAAAACCGAGTCTTACCATATATTGACCGAGACCTCGAACGAGCTTTTATGCGACTCTGCATATAGTTAACGCTCGTATGAGGCTTCTATTCAAGAAATCGACTTGAATTTTTTATACAAAATAGAGCTTTCGACTATACTTACGATACTATAAAAAAAAATTAAAAATTAAAAAATAAAAGTATTTTTTTTTCAAAACACGTTTAGTGTGATGAGTCGATCGACCCACCATACATACGCTCATAAGATTTTCAATATAGTTTAGGTCAGTGTGAGCTTATTTATACATATTTGAATTTCAATTTTTGTGACAGTATAGAATTCTTAAGCATCCTGTGTATGTTTGTTAGCAAAATCCATTTTGTCAATTTTTTGCAAAATGACGACAAGTATTAAAATTCAATCACTTATAACTCAGTAGTGTTGAATTTTGGCAAAAAGGTCTCTATACATGAAATGTTGAGAAGCCTAAAGTTCATCTAAGTAAAATATAAAAAATATATATTTTTGCTTGAAAACAAGCGATGTATCAGTTCGATCGTCCCCCCATACTAGCCATTTTGAGACTTTCGGAAGAGTTAACGCTCTTAACTGTTTGGTTTCGAAGATAAAAATTTAAATTTTGAGTATCGCATAGAACTAACGTGCAGCCCCTATACGTTATGTTTAAAAAAAATATATAAATTTTTTTTTCAAAATGGCGGCTAATGTAAAAATTCAAAGTGTCATAACTTTGCTAAATAAAATCCTACTAAAAAATGTTTAATGCAAAAAGTGTTTGGAATTTTAATTTGCATATAAAAGCAATTTTTAATTATTTTTTTTTTAATAAAAACCGAGTCTTACCATATATTGACCGAGACCTCGAACGAGCTTTTATGCGACTCTGCATATAGTTAACGCTCGTATGAGGCTTCTATTCAAGAAATCGACTTGAATTTTTTATACAAAATAGAGCTTTCGACTATACTTACGATACTATAAAAAAAAATTAAAAATTAAAAAATAAAAGTATTTTTTTTTCAAAACACGTTTAGTGTGATGAGTCGATCGACCCACCATACATACGCTCATAAGATTTTCAATATAGTTTAGGTCAGTGTGAGCTTATTTATACATATTTGAATTTCAATTTTTGTGACAGTATAGAATTCTTAAGCATCCTGTGTATGTTTGTTAGCAAAATCCATTTTGTCAATTTTTTGCAAAATGACGACAAGTATTAAAATTCAATCACTTATAACTCAGTAGTGTTGAATTTTGGCAAAAAGGTCTCTATACATGAAATGTTGAGAAGCCTAAAGTTCATCTAAGTAAAATATAAAAAATATATATTTTTGCTTGAAAACAAGCGATGTATCAGTTCGATCGTCCCCCCATACTAGCCATTTTGAGACTTTCGGAAGAGTTAACGCTCTTAACTGTTTGGTTTCGAAGATAAAAATTTAAATTTTGAGTATCGCATAGAACTAACGTGCAGCCCCTATACGTTATGTTTAAAAAAAATATATAAAATTTTTTTTCAAAATGGCGGCTAATGTAAAAATTCAAAGTGTCATAACTTTGCTAAATAAAATCCTACTAAAAAATGTTTAATGCAAAAAGTGTTTGGAATTTTAATTTGCATATAAAAGCAATTTTTTATTATTTTTTTTTTAATAAAAACCGAGTCTTACCATATATTGACCGAGACCTCGAACGAGCTTTTATGCGACTCTGCATATAGTTAACACTCGTATGAGGCTTCTATTCAAGAAATCGACTTGAATTTTTTATACAAAATAGAGCTTTCGACTATACTTACGATACTATAAAAAAAAATTGAAAATTAAAAATTAAAAAATAAAAGTATTTTTTTTTCAAAACACGTTTAGTGTGATGAGTCGATCGACCCACCATACATACGCTCATAAGATTTTCAATATAGTTTAGGTCAGTGTGAGCTTATTTATACATATTTGAATTTCAATTTTTGTGACAGTATAGAATTCTTAAGCATCCTGTGTATGTTTGTTAGCAAAATCCATTTTGTCAATTTTTTGCAAAATGACGACAAGTATTAAAATTCAATCACTTATAACTCAGTAGTGTTGAATTTTGGCAAAAAGGTCTCTATACATGAAATGTTGAGAAGCCTAAAGTTCATCTAAGTAAAATATAAAAAATATATATTTTTGCTTGAAAACAAGCGATGTATCAGTTCGATCGTACCCCCATACTAGCCATTTTGAGACTTTCGGAAGAGTTAACGCTCTTAACTGTTTGGTTTCAAGATGAAAATTTAAATTTTGAGTATCGCATAGAACTAACGTGCAGCCCCTATACGTTATGTTTAAAAAAAATATATAAAATTTTTTTTCAAAATGGCGGCTAATGTAAAAATTCAAAGTGTCATAACTTTGCTAAATGAAATCCTACTAAAAAATGTTTAATGCAAAAAGTGTTTGGAATTTTAATTTGCATATAAAAGCAATTTTTAATTATTTTTTTTTAATAAAAACCGAGTCTTACCATATATTGACCGAGACCTCGAACGAGCTTTTATGCGACTCTGCATATAGTTAACGCTCGTATGAGGCTTCTATTCAAGAAATCGACTTGAATTTTTTATACAAAATAGAGCTTTCGACTATACTTACGATACTATAAAAAAAAATTAAAAATTAAAAAATAAAAGTATTTTTTTTTCAAAACACGTTTAGTGTGATGAGTCGATCGACCCACCATACATACGCTCATAAGATTTTCAATATAGTTTAGGTCAGTGTGAGCTTATTTATACATATTTGAATTTCAATTTTTGTGACAGTATAGAATTCTTAAGCATCCTGTGTATGTTTGTTAGCAAAATCCATTTTGTCAATTTTTTGCAAAATGACGACAAGTATTAAAATTCAATCACTTATAACTCAGTAGTGTTGAATTTTGGCAAAAAGGTCTCTATACATGAAATGTTGAGAAGCCTAAAGTTCATCTAAGTAAAATATAAAAAATATATATTTTTGCTTGAAAACAAGCGATGTATCAGTTCGATCGTACCCCCATACTAGCCATTTTGAGACTTTCGGAAGAGTTAACGCTCTTAACTGTTTGGTTTCGAAGATAAAAATTTAAATTTTGAGTATCGCATAGAACTAACGTGCAGCCCCTATACGTTATGTTTAAAAAAAATATATAAAATTTTTTTTCAAAATGGCGGCTAATGTAAAAATTCAAAGTGTCATAACTTTGCTAAATGAAATCCTACTAAAAAATGTTTAATGCAAAAAGTGTTTGGAATTTTAATTTGCATATAAAAGCAATTTTTAATTATTTTTTTTTTAATAAAAACCGAGTCTTACCATATATTGACCGAGACCTCGAACGAGCTTTTATGCGACTCTGCATATAGTTAACGCTCGTATGAGGCTTCTATTCAAGAAATCGACTTGAATTTTTTATACAAAATAGAGCTTTCGACTATACTTACGATACTATAAAAAAAAATTAAAAATTAAAAAATAAAAGTATTTTTTTTTCAAAACACGTTTAGTGTGATGAGTCGATCGACCCACCATACATACGCTCATAAGATTTTCAATATAGTTTAGGTCAGTGTGAGCTTATTTATACATATTTGAATTTCAATTTTTGTGACAGTATAGAATTCTTAAGCATCCTGTGTATGTTTGTTAGCAAAATCCATTTTGTCAATTTTTTGCAAAATGACGACAAGTATTAAAATTCAATCACTTATAACTCAGTAGTGTTGAATTTTGGCAAAAAGGTCTCTAGACATGAAATGTTGAGAAGCCTAAAGTTCATCTAAGTAAAATATAAAAAATATATAATTTTGCTTGAAAACAAGCGATGTATCAGTTCGATCGTACCCCCATACTAGCCATTTTGAGACTTTCGGAAGAGTTAACGCTCTTAACTGTTTGTTTTCTAAGATAAAAATTTAAATTTTGAGTATCGCATAGAACTAACGTGCAGCCCCTATAGGTTATGTTTAAAAAAAATATATAAAATTTTTTTTAAAAATGGCGGCTAATGTAAAAATTCAAAGTGTCATAACTTTGCTAAATGAAATCCTACTAAAAAATGTTTAATGCAAAAAGTGTTTGGAATTTTAATTTGCATATAAAAGCAATTTTTTATTATTTTTTTTTTAATAAAAACCGAGTCTTACCATATATTGACCGAGACCTCGAACGAGCTTTTATGCGACTCTGCATATAGTTAACGCTCGTATGAGGCTTCTATTCAAGAAATCGACTTGAATTTTTTATACAAAATAGAGCTTTCGACTATACTTACGATACTATAAAAAAAAATTAAAAATTAAAAAATAAAAGTATTTTTTTTTCAAAACACGTTTAGTGTGATGAGTCGATCGACCCACCATACATACGCTCATAAGATTTTCAATATAGTTTAGGTCAGTGTGAGCTTATTTATACATATTTGAATTTCAATTTTTGTGACAGTATAGAATTCTTAAGCAACCTGTGTATGTTTGTTAGCAAAATCCATTTTGTCAATTTTTTGCAAAATGACGACAAGTATTAAAATTCAATCACTTATAACTCAGTAGTGTTGAATTTTGGCAAAAAGGTCTCTATACATGAAATGTTGAGAAGCCTAAAGTTCATCTAAGTAAAATATAAAAAATATATATTTTTGCTTGAAAACAAGCGATGTATCAGTTCGATCGTACCCCCATACTAGCCATTTTGAGACTTTCGGAAGAGTTAACGCTCTTAACTGTTTGGTTTCGAAGATAAAAATTTAAATTTTGAGTATCGCATAGAACTAACGTGCAGCCCCTATACGTTATGTTTAAAAAAAATATATAAAATTTTTTTTCAAAATGGCGGCTAATGTAAAAATTCAAAGTGTCATAACTTTGCTAAATGAAATCCTACTAAAAAATGTTTAATGCAAAAAGTGTTTGGAATTTTAATTTGCATATAAAAGCAATTTTTAATTATTTTTTTTTTAATAAAAACCGAGTCTTACCATATATTGACCGAGACCTCGAACGAGCTTTTATGCGACTCTGCATATAGTTAACGCTCGTATGAGGCTTCTATTCAAGAAATCGACTTGAATTTTTTATACAAAATAGAGCTTTCGACTATACTTACGATACTATAAAAAAAAATTAAAAATTAAAAATTAAAAAATAAAAGTATTTTTTTTTCAAAACACGTTTAGTGTGATGAGTCGATCGACCCACCATACATACGCTCATAAGATTTTCAATATAGTTTAGGTCAGTGTGAGCTTATTTATACATATTTGAATTTCAATTTTTGTGACAGTATAGAATTCTTAAGCATCCTGTGTATGTTTGTTAGCAAAATCCATTTTGTCAATTTTTTGCAAAATGACGACAAGTATTAAAATTCAATCACTTATAACTCAGTAGTGTTGAATTTTGGCAAAAAGGTCTCTATACATGAAATGTTGAGAAGCCTAAAGTTCATCTAAGTAAAATATAAAAAATATATATTTTTGCTTGAAAACAAGCGATGTATCAGTTCGATCGTACCCCCATACTAGCCATTTTGAGACTTTCGGAAGAGTTAACGCTCTTAACTGTTTAGTTTCAAAGATAAAAATTTAAATTTTGAGTATCGCATAGAACTAACGTGCAGCCCCTATAGGTTATGTTTAAAAAAAATATATAAAATTTTTTTTCAAAATGGCGGCTAATGTAAAAATTCAAAGTGTCATAACTTTGCTAAATGAAATCCTACTAAAAAATGTTTAATGCAAAAAGTGTTTGGAATTTTAATTTGCATATAAAAGCAATTTTTAATTATTTTTTTTTTAATAAAAACCGAGTCTTACCATATTTTGACCGAGACCTCGAACGAGCTTTTATGCGACTCTGCATATAGTTAACGCTCGTATGAGGCTTCTATTCAAGAAATCGACTTGAATTTTTTATACAAAATAGAGCTTTCGACTATACTTACGATACTATAAAAAAAAATTAAAAATTAAAAAATAAAAGTATTTTTTTTTCAAAACACGTTTAGTGTGATGAGTCGATCGACCCACCATACATACGCTCATAAGATTTTCAATATAGTTTAGGTCAGTGTGAGCTTATTTATACATATTTGAATTTCAATTTTTGTGACAGTATAGAATTCTTAAGCATCCTGTGTATGTTTGTTAGCAAAATCCATTTTGTCAATTTTTTGCAAAATGACGACAAGTATTAAAATTCAATCACTTATAACTCAGTAGTGTTGAATTTTGGCAAAAAGGTCTCTATACATGAAATGTTGAGAAGCCTAAAGTTCATCTAAGTAAAATATAAAAAATATATATTTTTGCTTGAAAACAAGCGATGTATCAGTTCGATCGTACCCCCATACTAGCCATTTTGAGACTTTCGGAAGAGTTAACGCTCTTAACTGTTTGGTTTCGAAGATAAAAATTTAAATTTTGAGTATCGCATAGAACTAACGTGCAGCCCCTATACGTTATGTTTAAAAAAAATATATAAAATTTTTTTTCAAAATGGCGGCTAATGTAAAAATTCAAAGTGTCATAACTTTGCTAAATGAAATCCTACTAAAAAATGTTTAATGCAAAAAGTGTTTGGAATTTTAATTTGCATATAAAAGCAATTTTTTATTATTTTTTTTTTAATAAAAACCGAGTCTTACCATATATTGACCGAGACCTCGAACGAGCTTTTATGCGACTCTGCATATAGTTAACGCTCGTATGAGGCTTCTATTCAAGAAATCGACTTGAATTTTTTATACAAAATAGAGCTTTCGACTATACTTACGATACTATAAAAAAAAATTAAAAATTAAAAAATAAAAGTATTTTTTTTTCAAAACACGTTTAGTGTGATGAGTCGATCGACCCACCATACATACGCTCATAAGATTTTCAATATAGTTTAGGTCAGTGTGAGCTTATTTATACATATTTGAATTTCAATTTTTGTGACAGTATAGAATTCTTAAGCATCCTGTGTATGTTTGTTAGCAAAATCCATTTTGTCAATTTTTTGCAAAATGACGACAAGTATTAAAATTCAATCACTTATAACTCAGTAGTGTTGTATTTTGGCAAAAAGGTCTCTATACATGAAATGTTGAGAAGCCTAAAGTTCATCTAAGTAAAATATAAAAAATATATATTTTTGCTTAAAAACAAGCGATGTATCAGTTCGATCGTACCCCCATACTAGCCATTTTGAGACTTTCGGAAGAGTTAACGCTCTTAACTGTTTGGTTTCGAAGATAAAAATTTAAATTTTGAGTATCGCATAGAACTAACGTGCAGCCCCTATACGTTATGTTTAAAAAAAATATATAAAATTTTTTTTTAAAATGGCGGCTAATGTAAAAATTCAAAGTGTCATAACTTTGCTAAATGAAATCCTACTAAAAAATGTTTAATGCAAAAAGTGTTTGGAATTTTAATTTGCATATAAAAGCAATTTTTAATTATTTTTTTTTAATAAAAACCGAGTCTTACCATATATTGACCGAGACCTCGAACGAGCTTTTATGCGACTCTGCATATAGTTAACGCTCGTATGAGGCTTCTATTCAAGAAATCGACTTGAATTTTTTATACAAAATAGAGCTTTCGACTATACTTACGATACTATAAAAAAAAATTAAAAATTAAAAAATAAAAGTATTTTTTTTTCAAAACACGTTTAGTGTGATGAGTCGATCGACCCACCATACATACGCTCATAAGATTTTCAATATAGTTTAGGTCAGTGTGAGCTTATTTATACATATTTGAATTTCAATTTTTGTGACAGTATAGAATTCTTAAGCATCCTGTGTATGTTTGTTAGCAAAATCCATTTTGTCAATTTTTTGCAAAATGACGACAAGTATTAAAATTCAATCACTTATAACTCAGTAGTGTTGAATTTTGGCAAAAAGGTCTCTATACATGAAATGTTAAGAAGCCTAAAGTTCATCTAAGTAAAATATAAAAAATATATATTTTTGCTTGAAAACAAGCGATGTATCAGTTCGATCGTACCCCCATACTAGCCATTTTGAGACTTTCGGAAGAGTTAACGCTCTTAACTGTTTGGTTTCGAAGATAAAAATTTAAATTTTGAGTATCGCATAGAACTAACGTGCAGCCCCTATACGTTATGTTTAAAAAAAATATATAAAAAATTTTTTCAAAATGGCGGCTAATGTAAAAATTCAAAGTGTCATAACTTTGCTAAATAAAATCCTACTAAAAAATGTTTAATGCAAAAAGTGTTTGGAATTTTAATTTGCATATAAAAGCAATTTTTAATTATTATTTTTTTAATAAAAACCGAGTCTTACCATATATTGACCGAGACCTCGAACGAGCTTTTATGCGACTCTGCATATAGTTAACGCTCGTATGAGGCTTCTATTCAAGAAATAGACTTGAATTTTTAATACAAAATAGAGCTTTCGACTATACTTACGATACTATAAAAAAAAATTAAAAATTAAAAAATAAAAGTATTTTTTTTTCAAAACACGTTTAGTGTGATGAGTCGATCGACCCACCATACATACGCTCATAAGATTTTCAATATAGTTTAGGTCAGTGTGAGCTTATTTATACATATTTGAATTTCAATTTTTGTGACAGTATAGAATTCTTAAGCATCCTGTGTATGTTTGTTAGCAAAATCCATTTTGTCAATTTTTTGCAAAATGACGACAAGTATTAAAATTCAATCACTTATAACTCAGTAGTGTTGAATTTTGGCAAAAAGGTCTCTATACATGAAATGTTGAGAAGCCTAAAGTTCATCTAAGTAAAATATAAAAAATATATATTTTTGCTTGAAAACAAGCGATGTATCAGTTCGATCGTACCCCCATACTAGCCATTTTGAGACTTTCGGAAGAGTTAACGCTCTTAACTGTTTGGTTTCGAAGATAAAAATTTAAATTTTGAGTATCGCATAGAACTAACGTGCAGCCCCTATACGTTATGTTTAAAAAAAATATATAAAATTTTTTTTCAAAATGGCGGCTAATGTAAAAATTCAAAGTGTCATAACTTTGCTAAATGAAATCCTACTAAAAAATGTTTAATGCAAAAAGTGTTTGGAATTTTAATTTGCATATAAAAGCAATTTTTTATTATTTTTTTTTTAATAAAAACCGAGTCTTACCATATATTGACCGAGACCTCGAACGAGCTTTTATGCGACTCTGCATATAGTTAACGCTCGTATGAGGCTTCTATTCAAGAAATCGACTTGAATTTTTTATACAAAATAGAGCTTTCGACTATACTTACGATACTATAAAAAAAAATTAAAAATTAAAAATTAAAAAATAAAAGTATTTTTTTTTCAAAACACGTTTAGTGTGATGAGTCGATCGACCCACCATACATACGCTCATAAGATTTTCAATATAGTTTAGGTCAGTGTGAGCTTATTTATACATATTTGAATTTCAATTTTTGTGACAGTATAGAATTCTTAAGCATCCTGTGTATGTTTGTTAGCAAAATCCATTTTGTCAATTTTTTGCAAAATGACGACAAGTATTAAAATTCAATCACTTATAACTCAGTAGTGTTGAATTTTGGCAAAAAGGTCTCTATACATGAAATGTTGAGAAGCCTAAAGTTCTTCTAAGTAAAATATAAAAAATATATATTTTTGCTTGAAAACAAGCGATGTATCAGTTCGATCGTACCCCCATACTAGCCATTTTGAGACTTTCGGAAGAGTTAACGCTCTTAACTGTTTAGTTTCAAAGATAAAAATTTAAATTTTGAGTATCGCATAGAACTAACGTGCAGCCCCTATAGGTTATGTTTAAAAAAAATATATAAAATTTTTTTTCAAAATGGCGGCTAATGTAAAAATTCAAAGTGTCATAACTTTGCTAAATGAAATCCTACTAAAAAATGTTTAATGCAAAAAGTGTTTGGAATTTTAATTTGCATATAAAAGCAATTTTTAATTATTTTTTTTTTAATAAAAACCGAGTCTTACCATATTTTGACCGAGACCTCGAACGAGCTTTTATGCGACTCTGCATATAGTTAACGCTCGTATGAGGCTTCTATTCAAGAAATCGACTTGAATTTTTTATACAAAATAGAGCTTTCGACTATACTTACGATACTATAAAAAAAAATTAAAAATTAAAAAATAAAAGTATTTTTTTTTCAAAACACGTTTAGTGTGATGAGTCGATCGACCCACCATACATACGCTCATAAGATTTTCAATATAGTTTAGGTCAGTGTGAGCTTATTTATACATATTTGAATTTCAATTTTTGTGACAGTATAGAATTCTTAAGCATCCTGTGTATGTTTGTTAGCAAAATCCATTTTGTCAATTTTTTGCAAAATGACGACAAGTATTAAAATTCAATCACTTATAACTCAGTAGTGTTGAATTTTGGCAAAAAGGTCTCTATACATGAAATGTTGAGAAGCCTAAAGTTCATCTAAGTAAAATATAAAAAATATATATTTTTGCCTGAAAACAAGCGATGTATCAGTTCGATCGTACCCCCATACTAGCCATTTTGAGACTTTCGGAAGAGTTAACGCTCTTAACTGTTTGGTTTCGAAGATAAAAATTTAAATTTTGAGTATCGCATAGAACTAACGTGCAGCCCCTATACGTTATGTTTAAAAAAAATATATAAAATTTTTTTTAAAAATGGCGGCTAATGTAAAAATTCAAAGTGTCATAACTTTGCTAAATAAAATCCTACTAAAAAATGTTTAATGCAAAAAGTGTTTGGAATTTTAATTTGCATATAAAAGCAATTTTTAATTTTTTTTTTTTAATAAAAACCGAGTCTTACCATATATTGACCGAGACCTCGAACGAGCTTTTATGCGACTCTGCATATAGTTAACGCTCGTATGAGGCTTCTATTCAAGAAATCGACTTGAATTTTTTATACAAAATAGAGCTTTCGACTATACTTACGATACTATAAAAAAAAATTAAAAATTAAAAAATAAAAGTATTTTTTTTTCAAAACACGTTTAGTGTGATGAGTCGATCGACCCACCATACATACGCTCATAAGATTTTCAATATAGTTTAGGTCAGTGTGAGCTTATTTATACATATTTGAATTTCAATTTTTGTGACAGTATAGAATTCTTAAGCATCCTGTGTATGTTTGTTAGCAAAATCCATTTTGTCAATTTTTTGCAAAATGACGACAAGTATTAAAATTCAATCACTTATAACTCAGTAGTGTTGAATTTTGGCAAAAAGGTCTCTATACATGAAATGTTGAGAAGCCTAAAGTTCATCTAAGTAAAATATAAAAAATATATATTTTTGCCTGAAAACAAGCGATGTATCAGTTCGATCGTACCCCCATACTAGCCATTTTGAGACTTTCGGAAGAGTTAACGCTCTTAACTGTTTGGTTTCGAAGATAAAAATTTAAATTTTGAGTATCGCATAGAACTAACGTGCAGCCCCTATACGTTATGTTTAAAAAAAATATATAAAAAATTTTTTCAAAATGGCGGCTAATGTAAAAATTCAAAGTGTCATAACTTTGCTAAATAAAATCCTACTAAAAAATGTTTAATGCAAAAAGTGTTTGGAATTTTAATTTGCATATAAAAGCAATTTTTAATTATTTTTTTTTTAATAAAAACCGAGTCTTACCATATATTGACCGAGACCTCGAACGAGCTTTTATGCGACTCTGCATATAGTTAACGCTCGTATGAGGCTTCTATTCAAGAAATAGACTTGAATTTTTAATACAAAATAGAGCTTTCGACTATACTTACGATACTATAAAAAAAAATTAAAAATTAAAAAATAAAAGTATTTTTTTTTCAAAACACGTTTAGTGTGATGAGTCGATCGACCCACCATACATACGCTCATAAGATTTTCAATATAGTTTAGGTCAGTGTGAGCTTATTTATACATATTTGAATTTCAATTTTTGTGACAGTATAGAATTCTTAAGCATCCTGTGTATGTTTGTTAGCAAAATCCATTTTGTCAATTTTTTGCAAAATGACGACAAGTATTAAAATTCAATCACTTATAACTCAGTAGTGTTGAATTTTGGCAAAAAGGTCTCTATACATGAAATGTTGAGAAGCCTAAAGTTCATCTAAGTAAAATATAAAAAATATATATTTTTGCTTGAAAACAAGCGATGTATCAGTTCGATCGTACCCCCATACTAGCCATTTTGAGACTTTCGGAAGAGTTAACGCTCTTAACTGTTTGGTTTCGAAGATAAAAATTTAAATTTTGAGTATCGCATAGAACTAACGTGCAGCCCCTATACGTTATGTTTAAAAAAAATATATAAAATTTTTTTTCAAAATGGCGGCTAATGTAAAAATTCAAAGTGTCATAACTTTGCTAAATGAAATCCTACTGAAAAATGTTTAATGCAAAAAGTGTTTGGAATTTTAATTTGCATATAAAAGCAATTTTTAATTTTTTTTTTTTTAATAAAAACCGAGTCTTACCATATATTGACCGAGACCTCGAACGAGCTTTTATGCGACTCTGCATATAGTTAACGCTCGTATGATGCTTCTATTCAAGAAATAGACTTGAATTTTTTATACAAAATAGAGCTTTCGACTATACTTACGATACTATAAAAAAAAATTAAAAATTAAAAAATAAAAGTATTTTTTTTTCAAAACACGTTTAGTGTGATGAGTCGATCGACCCACCATACATACGCTCATAAGATTTTCAATATAGTTTAGGTCAGTGTGAGCTTATTTATACATATTTGAATTTCAATTTTTGTGACAATATAAAATTCTTAAGCATCCTGTGTATGTTTGTTAGCAAAATCCATTTTGTCAATTTTTTGCAAAATGACGACAAGTATTAAAATTCAATCACTTATAACTCAGTAGTGTTGAATTTTGGCAAAAAGGTCTCTATACATGAAATGTTGAGAAGCCTAAAGTTCATCTAAGTAAAATATAAAAAATATATATTTTTGCTTGAAAACAAGCGATGTATCAGTTCGATCGTACCCCCATACTAGCCATTTTGAGACTTTCGGAAGAGTTAACGCTCTTAACTGTTTGGTTTCGAAGATAAAAATTTAAATTTTGAGTATCGCATAGAACTAACGTGCAGCCCCTATACGTTATGTTTAAAAAAAATATATAAAATTTTTTTTCAAAATGGCGGCTAATGTAAAAATTCAAAGTGTCATAACTTTGCTAAATGAAATCCTACTAAAAAATGTTTAATGCAAAAAGTGTTTGGAATTTTAATTTGCATATAAAAGCAATTTTTAATTATTTTTTTTTTAATAAAAACCGAGTCTTACCATATTTTGACCGAGACCTCGAACGAGCTTTTATGCGACTCTGCATATAGTTAACGCTCGTATGAGGCTTCTATTCAAGAAATCGACTTGAATTTTTTATACAAAATAGAGCTTTCGACTATACTTACGATACTATAAAAAAAAATTAAAAATTAAAAAATAAAAGTATTTTTTTTTCAAAACACGTTTAGTGTGATGAGTCGATCGACCCACCATACATACGCTCATAAGATTTTCAATATAGTTTAGGTCCGTGTGAGCTTATTTATACATATTTGAATTTCAATTTTTGTGACAGTATAGAATTCTTAAGCATCCTGTGTATGTTTGTTAGCAAAATCCATTTTGTCAATTTTTTGCAAAATGACGACAAGTATTAAAATTCAATCACTTATAACTCAGTAGTGTTGAATTTTGGCAAAAAGGTCTCTATACATGAAATGTTGAGAAGCCTAAAGTTCATCTAAGTAAAATATAAAAAATATATATTTTTGCTTGAAAACAAGCGATGTATCAGTTCGATCGTACCCCCATACTAGCCATTTTGAGACTTTCGGAAGAGTTAACGCTCTTAACTGTTTGGTTTCGAAGATAAAAATTTAAATTTTGAGTATCGCATAGAACTAACGTGCAGCCCCTATACGTTATGTTTAAAAAAAATATATAAAATTTTTTTTAAAAATGGCGGCTAATGTAAAAATTCAAAGTGTCATAACTTTGCTAAATAAAATCCTACTAAAAAATGTTTAATGCAAAAAGTGTTTGGAATTTTAATTTGCATATAAAAGCAATTTTTAATTATTTTTTTTTAATAAAAACCGAGTCTTACCATATATTGACCGAGACCTCGAACGAGCTTTTATGCGACTCTGCATATAGTTAACGCTCGTATGAGGCTTCTATTCAAGAAATCGACTTGAATTTTTTATACAAAATAGAGCTTTCGACTATACTTACGATACTATAAAAAAAAATTAAAAATTAAAAAATAAAAGTATTTTTTTTTCAAAACACGTTTAGTGTGATGAGTCGATCGACCCACCATACATACGCTCATAAGATTTTCAATATAGTTTAGGTCAGTGTGAGCTTATTTATACATATTTGAATTTCAATTTTTGTGACAGTATAGAATTCTTAAGCATCCTGTGTATGTTTGTTAGCAAAATCCATTTTGTCAATTTTTTGCAAAATGACGACAAGTATTAAAATTCAATCACTTATAACTCAGTAGTGTTGAATTTTGGCAAAAAGGTCTCTATACATGAAATGTTAAGAAGCCTAAAGTTCATCTAAGTAAAATATAAAAAATATATATTTTTGCTTGAAAACAAGCGATGTATCAGTTCGATCGTACCCCCATACTAGCCATTTTGAGACTTTCGGAAGAGTTAACGCTCTTAACTGTTTGGTTTCGAAGATAAAAATTTAAATTTTGAGTATCGCATAGAACTAACGTGCAGCCCCTATACGTTATGTTTAAAAAAAATATATAAAATTTTTTTTCAAAATGGCGGCTAATGTAAAAATTCAAAGTGTCATAACTTTGCTAAATAAAATCCTACTAAAAAATGTTTAATGCAAAAAGTGTTTGGAATTTTAATTTGCATATAAAAGCAATTTTTAATTATTTTTTTTTTAATAAAAACCGAGTCTTACCATATATTGACCGAGACCTCGAACGAGCTTTTATGCGACTCTGCATATAGTTAACGCTCGTATGAGGCTTCTATTCAAGAAATAGACTTGAATTTTTTATACAAAATAGAGCTTTCGACTATACTTACGATACTATAAAAAAAAATTAAAAATTAAAAAATAAAAGTATTTTTTTTTCAAAACACGTTTAGTGTGATGAGTCGATCGACCCACCATACATACGCTCATAAGATTTTCAATATAGTTTAGGTCAGTGTGAGCTTATTTATACATATTTGAATTTCAATTTTTGTGACAGTATAGAATTCTTAAGCATCCTGTGTATGTTTGTTAGCAAAATCCATTTTGTCAATTTTTTGCAAAATGACGACAAGTATTAAAATTCAATCACTTATAACTCAGTAGTGTTGAATTTTGGCAAAAAGGTCTTTATACATGAAATGTTGAGAAGCCTAAAGTTCATCTAAGTAAAATATAAAAAATATATATTTTTGCTTGAAAACAAGCGATGTATCAGTTCGATCGTACCCCCATACTAGCCATTTTGAGACTTTCGAAAGAGTTAACGCTCTTAACTGTTTGGTTTCGAAGATAAAAATTTAAATTTTGAGTATCGCATAGAACTAACGTGCAGCCCCTATACGTTATGTTTAAAAAAAATATATAAAATTTTTTTTCAAAATGGCGGCTAATGTAAAAATTCAAAGTGTCATAACTTTGCTAAATGAAATCCTACTAAAAAATGTTTAATGCAAAAAGTGTTTGGAATTTTAATTTGCATATAAAAGCAATTTTTAATTTTTTTTTTTTTAATAAAAACCGAGTCTTACCATATATTGACCGAGACCTCGAACGAGCTTTTATGCGACTCTGCATATAGTTAACGCTCGTATGAGGCTTCTATTCAAGAAATAGACTTGAATTTTTTATACAAAATAGAGCTTTCGACTATACTTACGATACTATAAAAAAAAATTAAAAATTAAAAAATAAAAGTATTTTTTTTTCAAAACACGTTTAGTGTGATGAGTCGATCGACCCACCATACATACGCTCATAAGATTTTCAATATAGTTTAGGTCAGTGTGAGCTTATTTATACATATTTGAATTTCAATTTTTGTGACAGTATAGAATTCTTAAGCATCCTGTGTATGTTTGTTAGCAAAATCCATTTTGTCAATTTTTTGCAAAATGACGACAAGTATTAAAATTCAATCACTTATAACTCAGTAGTGTTGAATTTTGGCAAAAAGGTCTCTATACATGAAATGTTGAGAAGCCTAAAGTTCATCTAAGTAAAATATAAAAAATATATATTTTTGCTTGAAAACAAGCGATGTATCAGTTCGATCGTACCCCCATACTAGCCATTTTGAGACTTTCGGAAGAGTTAACGCTCTTAACTGTTTGGTTTCGAAGATAAAAATTTAAATTTTGAGTATCGCATAGAACTAACGTGCAGCCCCTATACGTTATGTTTAAAAAAAATATATAAAATTTTTTTTCAAAATGGCGGCTAATGTAAAAATTCAAAGTGTCATAACTTTGCTAAATGAAATCCTACTAAAAAATGTTTAATACAAAAAGTGTTTGGAATTTTAATTTGCATATAAAAGCAATTTTTAATTATTTTTTTTTTAATAAAAACCGAGTCTTACCATATATTGACCGAGACCTCGAACGAGCTTTTATGCGACTCTGCATATAGTTAACGCTCGTATGAGGCTTCTATTCAAGAAATCGACTTGAATTTTTTATACAAAATAGAGCTTTCGACTATACTTACGATACTATAAAAAAAAATTAAAAATTAAAAAATAAAAGTATTTTTTTTTCAAAACACGTTTAGTGTGATGAGTCGATCGACCCACCATACATACGCTCATAAGATTTTCAATATAGTTTAGGTCAGTGTGAGCTTATTTATACATATTTGAATTTCAATTTTTGTGACAGTATAGAATTCTTAAGCATCCTGTGTATGTTTGTTAGCAAAATCCATTTTGTCAATTTTTTGCAAAATGACGACAAGTATTAAAATTCAATCACTTATAACTCAGTAGTGTTGAATTTTGGCAAAAAGGTCTCTATACATGAAATGTTGAGAAGCCTAAAATTCATTTAAGTAAAATATAAAAAATATATATTTTTGCTTGAAAACAAGCGATGTATCAGTTCGATCGTACCCCCATACTAGCCATTTTGAGACTTTCGGAAGAGTTAACGCTCTTAACTGTTTGGTTTCGAAGATAAAAATTTAAATTTTGAGTATCGCATAGAACTAACGTGCAGCCCCTATACGTTATGTTTAAAAAAAATATATAAAATTTTTTTTCAAAATGGCGGCTAATGTAAAAATTCAAAGTGTCATAACTTTGCTAAATGAAATCCTACTAAAAAATGTTTAATGCAAAAAGTGTTTGGAATTTTAATTTGCATATAAAAGCAATTTTTAATTATTTTTTTTTTAATAAAAACCGAGTCTTACCATATATTGACCGAGACCTCGAACGAGCTTTTATGCGACTCTGCATATAGTTAACGCTCGTATGAGGCTTCTATTCAAGAAATCGACTTGAATTTTTTATACCAAATAGAGCTTTCGACTATACTTACGATACTATAAAAAAAAATTAAAAATTAAAAAATAAAAGTATTTTTTTTTCAAAACACGTTTAGTGTGATGAGTCGATCGACCCACCATACATACGCTCATAAGATTTTCAATATAGTTTAGGTCAGTGTGAGCTTATTTATACATATTTGAATTTCAATTTTTGTGACAGTATAGAATTCTTAAGCATCCTGTGTATGTTTGTTAGCAAAATCCATTTTGTCAATTTTTTGCAAAATGACGACAAATATTAAAATTCAATCACTTATAACTCAGTAGTGTTGAATTTTGGCAAAAAGGTCTCTATACATGAAATGTTAAGAAGCCTAAAGTTCATCTAAGTAAAATATAAAAAATATATATTTTTGCTTGAAAACAAGCGATGTATCAGTTCGATCGTACCCCCATACTAGCCATTTTGAGACTTTCGGAAGAGTTAACGCTCTTAACTGTTTGGTTTCGAAGATAAAAATTTAAATTTTGAGTATCGCATAGAACTAACGTGCAGCCCCTATACGTTATGTTTAAAAAAAATATATAAAATTTTTTTTCAAAATGGCGGCTAATGTAAAAATTCAAAGTGTCATAACTTTGCTAAATGAAATCCTACTGAAAAATGTTTAATGCAAAAAGTGTTTGGAATTTTAATTTGCATATAAAAGCAATTTTTAATTTTTTTTTTTTTAATAAAAACCGAGTCTTACCATATATTGACCGAGACCTCGAACGAGCTTTTATGCGACTCTGCATATAGTTAACGCTCGTATGAGGCTTCTATTCAAGAAATAGACTTGAATTTTTTATACAAAATAGAGCTTTCGACTATACTTACGATACTATAAAAAAAAATTAAAAATTAAAAAATAAAAGTATTTTTTTTTCAAAACACGTTTAGTGTGATGAGTCGATCGACCCACCATACATACGCTCATAAGATTTTCAATATAGTTTAGGTCAGTGTGAGCTTATTTATACATATTTGAATTTCAATTTTTGTGACAATATAAAATTCTTAAGCATCCTGTGTATGTTTGTTAGCAAAATCCATTTTGTCAATTTTTTGCAAAATGACGACAAGTATTAAAATTCAATCACTTATAACTCAGTAGTGTTGAATTTTGGCAAAAAGGTCTCTATACATGAAATGTTGAGAAGCCTAAAGTTCATCTAAGTAAAATATAAAAAATATATATTTTTGCTTGAAAACAAGCGATGTATCAGTTCGATCGTACCCCCATACTAGCCATTTTGAGACTTTCGGAAGAGTTAACGCTCTTAACTGTTTGGTTTCGAAGATAAAAATTTAAATTTTGAGTATCGCATAGAACTAACGTGCAGCCCCTATACGTTATGTTTAAAAAAAATATATAAAATTTTTTTTCAAAATGGCGGCTAATGTAAAAATTCAAAGTGTCATAACTTTGCTAAATGAAATCCTACTAAAAAATGTTTAATGCAAAAAGTGTTTGGAATTTTAATTTGCATATAAAAGCAATTTTTAATTATTTTTTTTTTAATAAAAACCGAGTCTTACCATATATTGACCGAGACCTCGAACGAGCTTTTATGCGACTCTGCATATAGTTAACGCTCGTATGAGGCTTCTATTCAAGAAATCGACTTGAATTTTTTATACAAAATAGAGCTTTCGACTATACTTACGATACTATAAAAAAAAATTAAAAATTAAAAAATAAAAGTATTTTTTTTTCAAAACACGTTTAGTGTGATGAGTCGATCGACCCACCATACATACGCTCATAAGATTTTCAATATAGTTTAGGTCCGTGTGAGCTTATTTATACATATTTGAATTTCAATTTTTGTGACAGTATAGAATTCTTAAGCATCCTGTGTATGTTTGTTAGCAAAATCCATTTTGTCAATTTTTTGCAAAATGACGACAAGTATTAAAATTCAATCACTTATAACTCAGTAGTGTTGAATTTTGGCAAAAAGGTCTCTATACATGAAATGTTGAGAAGCCTAAAGTTCATCTAAGTAAAATATAAAAAATATATATTTTTGCTTGAAAACAAGCGATGTATCAGTTCGATCGTACCCCCATACTAGCCATTTTGAGACTTTCGGAAGAGTTAACGCTCTTAACTGTTTGGTTTCGAAGATAAAAATTTAAATTTTGAGTATCGCATAGAACTAACGTGCAGCCCCTATACGTTATGTTTAAAAAAAATATATAAAATTTTTTTTAAAAATGGCGGCTAATGTAAAAATTCAAAGTGTCATAACTTTGCTAAATAAAATCCTACTAAAAAATGTTTAATGCAAAAAGTGTTTGGAATTTTAATTTGCATATAAAAGCAATTTTTAATTTTTTTTTTTTAATAAAAACCGAGTCTTACCATATATTGACCGAGACCTCGAACGAGCTTTTATGCGACTCTGCATATAGTTAACGCTCGTATGAGGCTTCTATTCAAGAAATCGACTTGAATTTTTTATACAAAATAGAGCTTTCGACTATACTTACGATACTATAAAAAAAAATTAAAAATTAAAAAATAAAAGTATTTTTTTTTCAAAACACGTTTAGTGTGATGAGTCGATCGACCCACCATACATACGCTCATAAGATTTTCAATATAGTTTAGGTCAGTGTGAGCTTATTTATACATATTTGAATTTCAATTTTTGTGACAGTATAGAATTCTTAAGCATCCTGTGTATGTTTGTTAGCAAAATCCATTTTGTCAATTTTTTGCAAAATGACGACAAGTATTAAAATTCAATCACTTATAACTCAGTAGTGTTGAATTTTGGCAAAAAGGTCTCTATACATGAAATGTTAAGAAGCCTAAAGTTCATCTAAGTAAAATATAAAAAATATATATTTTTGCTTGAAAACAAGCGATGTATCAGTTCGATCGTACCCCCATACTAGCCATTTTGAGACTTTCGGAAGAGTTAACGCTCTTAACTGTTTGGTTTCGAAGATAAAAATTTAAATTTTGAGTATCGCATAGAACTAACGTGCAGCCCCTATACGTTATGTTTAAAAAAAATATATAAAAATTTTTTTCAAAATGGCGGCTAATGTAAAAATTCAAAGTGTCATAACTTTGCTAAATAAAATCCTACTAAAAAATGTTTAATGCAAAAAGTGTTTGGAATTTTAATTTGCATATAAAAGCAATTTTTAATTATTTTTTTTTTAATAAAAACCGAGTCTTACCATATATTGACCGAGACCTCGAACGAGCTTTTATGCGACTCTGCATATAGTTAACGCTCGTATGAGGCTTCTATTCAAGAAATAGACTTGAATTTTTTATACAAAATAGAGCTTTCGACTATACTTACGATACTATAAAAAAAAATTAAAAATTAAAAAATAAAAGTATTTTTTTTTCAAAACACGTTTAGTGTGATGAGTCGATCGACCCACCATACATACGCTCATAAGATTTTCAATATAGTTTAGGTCAGTGTGAGCTTATTTATACATATTTGAATTTCAATTTTTGTGACAGTATAGAATTCTTAAGCATCCTGTGTATGTTTGTTAGCAAAATCCATTTTGTCAATTTTTTGCAAAATGACGACAAGTATTAAAATTCAATCACTTATAACTCAGTAGTGTTGAATTTTAGCAAAAAGGTCTCTATACATGAAATGTTGAGAAGCCTAAAATTCATCTAAGTAAAATATAAAAAATATATATTTTTGCTTGAAAACAAGCGATGTATCAGTTCGATCGTACCCCCATACTAGCTATTTTGAGACTTTCGGAAGAGTTAACGCTCTTAACTGTTTGGTTTCGAAGATAAAAATTTAAATTTTGAGTATCGCATAGAACTAACGTGCAGCCCCTATACGTTATGTTTAAAAAAAATATATAAAATTTTTTTTCAAAATGGCGGCTAATGTAAAAATTCAAAGTGTCATAACTTTGCTAAATGAAATCCTACTAAAAAATGTTTAATGCAAAAAGTGTTTGGAATTTTAATTTGCATATAAAAGCAATTTTTAATTTTTTTTTTTTTAATAAAAACCGAGTCTTACCATATATTGACCGAGACCTCGAACGAGCTTTTATGCGACTCTGCATATAGTTAACGCTCGTATGAGGCTTCTATTCAAGAAATAGACTTGAATTTTTTATACAAAATAGAGCTTTCGACTATACTTACGATACTATAAAAAAAAATTAAAAATTAAAAAATAAAAGTATTTTTTTTTCAAAACACGTTTAGTGTGATGAGTCGATCGACCCACCATACATACGCTCATAAGATTTTCAATATAGTTTAGGTCAGTGTGAGCTTATTTATACATATTTGAATTTCAATTTTTGTGACAGTATAGAATTCTTAAGCATCCTGTGTATGTTTGTTAGCAAAATCCATTTTGTCAATTTTTTGCAAAATGACGACAAGTATTAAAATTCAATCACTTATAACTCAGTAGTGTTGAATTTTGGCAAAAAGGTCTCTATACATGAAATGTTGAGAAGCCTAAAGTTCATCTAAGTAAAATATAAAAAATATATATTTTTGCTTGAAAACAAGCGATGTATCAGTTCGATCGTACTCCCATACTAGCCATTTTGAGACTTTCGGAAGAGTTAACGCTCTTAACTGTTTGGTTTCGAAGATAAAAATTTAAATTTTGAGTATCGCATAGAACTAACGTGCAGCCCCTATACGTTATGTTTAAAAAAAATATATAAAATTTTTTTTCAAAATGGCGGCTAATGTAAAAATTCAAAGTGTCATAACTTTGCTAAATAAAATCCTACTAAAAAATGTTTAATGCAAAAAGTGTTTGGAATTTTAATTTGCATATAAAAGCAATTTTTAATTATTTTTTTTTTAATAAAAACCGAGTCTTACCATATATTGACCGAGACCTCGAACGAGCTTTTATGCGACTCTGCATATAGTTAACGCTCGTATGAGGCTTCTATTCAAGAAATCGACTTGAATTTTTTATACAAAATAGAGCTTTCGACTATACTTACGATACTATAAAAAAAAATTAAAAATTAAAAAATAAAAGTATTTTTTTTTCAAAACACGTTTAGTGTGATGAGTCGATCGACCCACCATACATACGCTCATAAGATTTTCAATATAGTTTAGGTCAGTGTGAGCTTATTTATACATATTTGAATTTCAATTTTTGTGACAGTATAGAATTCTTAAGCATCCTGTGTATGTTTGTTAGCAAAATCCATTTTGTCAATTTTTTGCAAAATGACGACAAGTATTAAAATTCAATCACTTATAACTCAGTAGTGTTGAATTTTGGCAAAAAGGTCTCTATACATGAAATGTTGAGAAGCCTAAAATTCATCTAAGTAAAATATAAAAAATATATATTTTTGCTTGAAAACAAGCGATGTATCAGTTCGATCGTACCCCCATACTAGCCATTTTGAGACTTTCGGAAGAGTTAACGCTCTTAACTGTTTGGTTTCGAAGATAAAAATTTAAATTTTGAGTATCACATAGAACTAACGTGCAGCCCCTATACGTTATGTTTAAAAAAAATATATAAAATTTTTTTTCAAAATGGCGGCTAATGTAAAAATTCAAAGTGTCATAACTTTGCTAAATGAAATCCTACTAAAAAATGTTTAATGCAAAAAGTGTTTGGAATTTTAATTTGCATATAAAAGCAATTTTTAATTATTTTTTTTTTAATAAAAACCGAGTCTTACCATATATTGACCGAGACCTCGAACGAGCTTTTATGCGACTCTGCATATAGTTAACGCTCGTATGAGGCTTCTATTCAAGAAATCGACTTGAATTTTTTATACAAAATAGAGCTTTCGACTATACTTACGATACTATAAAAAAAAATTAAAAATTAAAAAATAAAAGTATTTTTTTTTCAAAACACGTTTAGTGTGATGAGTCGATCGACCCACCATACATACGCTCATAAGATTTTCAATATAGTTTAGGTCAGTGTGAGCTTATTTATACATATTTGAATTTCAATTTTTGTGACAGTATAGAATTCTTAAGCATCCTGTGTATGTTTGTTAGCAAAATCCATTTTGTCAATTTTTTGCAAAATGACGACAAGTATTAAAATTCAATCACTTATAACTCAGTAGTGTTGAATTTTGGCAAAAAGGTCTCTATACATGAAATGTTGAGAAGCCTAAAGTTCATCTAAGTAAAATATAAAAAATATATATTTTTGCTTGAAAACAAGCGATGTATCAGTTCGATCGTACCCCCATACTAGCCATTTTGAGACTTTCGGAAGAGTTAACGCTCTTAACTGTTTGGTTTCGAAGATAAAAATTTAAATTTTGAGTATCGCATAGAACTAACGTGCAGCCCCTATACGTTATGTTTAAAAAAAATATATAAAATTTTTTTTCAAAATGGCGGCTAATGTAAAAATTCAAAGTGTCATAACTTTGCTAAATGAAATCCTACTAAAAATTGTTTAATGCAAAAAGTGTTTGGAATTTTAATTTGCATATAAAAGCAATTTTTAATTATTTTTTTTTTAATAAAAACCGAGTCTTACCATATATTGACCGAGACCTCGAACGAGCTTTTATGCGACTCTGCATATAGTTAACGCTCGTATGAGGCTTCTATTCAAGAAATCGACTTGAATTTTTTATACCAAATAGAGCTTTCGACTATACTTACGATACTATAAAAAAAAATTAAAAATTAAAAAATAAAAGTATTTTTTTTTCAAAACACGTTTAGTGTGATGAGTCGATCGACCCACCATACATACGCTCATAAGATTTTCAATATAGTTTAGGTCAGTGTGAGCTTATTTATACATATTTGAATTTCAATTTTTGTGACAGTATAGAATTCTTAAGCATCCTGTGTATGTTTGTTAGCAAAATCCATTTTGTCAATTTTTTGCAAAATGACGACAAATATTAAAATTCAATCACTTATAACTCAGTAGTGTTGAATTTTGGCAAAAAGGTCTCATTTCATGAAATGTTAAGAAGCCTAAAGTTCATCTAAGTAAAATATAAAAAATATATATTTTTGCTTGAAAACAAGCGATGTATCAGTTCGATCGTACCCCCATACTAGCCATTTTGAGACTTTCGGAAGAGTTAACGCTCTTAACTGTTTGGTTTCGAAGATAAAAATTTAAATTTTGAGTATCGCATAGAACTAACGTGCAGCCCCTATACGTTATGTTTAAAAAAAATATATAAAATTTTTTTTCAAAATGGCGGCTAATGTAAAAATTCAAAGTGTCATAACTTTGCTAAATAAAATCCTACTAAAAAATGTTTAATGCAAAAAGTGTTTGGAATTTTAATTTGCATATAAAAGCAATTTTTAATTTTTTTTTTTTTAATAAAAACCGAGTCTTACCATATATTGACCGAGACCTCGAACGAGCTTTTATGCGACTCTGCATATAGTTAACGCTCGTATGAGGCTTCTATTCAAGAAATAGACTTGAATTTTTTATACAAAATAGAGCTTTCGACTATACTTACGATACTATAAAAAAAAATTAAAAATTAAAAAATAAAAGTATTTTTTTTTCAAAACACGTTTAGTGTGATGAGTCGATCGACCCACCATACATACGCTCATAAGATTTTCAATATAGTTTAGGTCAGTGTGAGCTTATTTATACATATTTGAATTTCAATTTTTGTGACAGTATAGAATTCTTAAGCATCCTGTGTATGTTTGTTAGCAAAATCCATTTTGTCAATTTTTTGCAAAATGACGACAAGTATTAAAATTCAATCACTTATAACTCAGTAGTGTTGAATTTTGGCAAAAAGGTCTCTATACATGAAATGTTGAGAAGCCTAAAGTTCATCTAAGTAAAATATAAAAAATATATATTTTTGCTTGAAAACAAGCGATGTATCAGTTCGATCGTACCCCCATACTAGCCATTTTGAGACTTTCGGAAGAGTTAACGCTCTTAACTGTTTGGTTTCGAAGATAAAAATTTAAATTTTGAGTATCGCATAGAACTAACGTGCAGCCCCTATACGTTATGTTTAAAAAAAATATATAAAATTTTTTTTCAAAATGGCGGCTAATGTAAAAATTCAAAGTGTCATAACTTTGCTAAATGAAATCCTACTAAAAAATGTTTAATGCAAAAAGTGTTTGGAATTTTAATTTGCATATAAAAGCAATTTTTAATTATTTTTTTTTTAATAAAAACCGAGTCTTACCATATATTGACCGAGACCTCGAACGAGCTTTTATGCGACTCTGCATATAGTTAACGCTCGTATGAGGCTTCTATTCAAGAAATCGACTTGAATTTTTTATACAAAATAGAGCTTTCGACTATACTTACGATACTATAAAAAAAAATTAAAAATTAAAAAATAAAAGTATTTTTTTTTCAAAACACGTTTAGTGTGATGAGTCGATCGACCCACCATACATACGCTCATAAGATTTTCAATATAGTTTAGGTCAGTGTGAGCTTATTTATACATATTTGAATTTCAATTTTTGTGACAGTATAGAATTCTTAAGCATCCTGTGTATGTTTGTTAGCAAAATCCATTTTGTCAATTTTTTGCAAAATGACGACAAGTATTAAAATTCAATCACTTATAACTCAGTAGTGTTGAATTTTGGCAAAAAGGTCTCTATACATGAAATGTTGAGAAGCCTAAAATTCATCTAAGTAAAATATAAAAAATATATATTTTTGCTTGAAAACAAGCGATGTATCAGTTCGATCGTACCCCCATACTAGCCATTTTGAGACTTTCGGAAGAGTTAACGCTCTTAACTGTTTGGTTTCGAAGATAAAAATTTAAATTTTGAGTATCGCATAGAACTAACGTGCAGCCCCTATACGTTATGTTTAAAAAAAATATATAAAATTTTTTTTCAAAATGGCGGCTAATGTAAAAATTCAAAGTGTCATAACTTTGCTAAATGAAATCCTACTAAAAAATGTTTAATGCAAAAAGTGTTTGGAATTTTAATTTGCATATAAAAGCAATTTTTAATTATTTTTTTTTTAATAAAAACCGAGTCTTACCATATATTGACCGAGACCTCGAACGAGCTTTTATGCGACTCTGCATATAGTTAACGCTCGTATGAGGCTTCTATTCAAGAAATCGACTTGAATTTTTTATACAAAATAGAGCTTTCGACTATACTTACGATACTATAAAAAAAAATTAAAAATTAAAAAATAAAAGTATTTTTTTTTCAAAACACGTTTAGTGTGATGAGTCGATCGACCCACCATACATACGCTCATAAGATTTTCAATATAGTTTAGGTCAGTGTGAGCTTATTTATACATATTTGAATTTCAATTTTTGTGACAGTATAGAATTCTTAAGCATCCTGTGTATGTTTGTTAGCAAAATCCATTTTGTCAATTTTTTGCAAAATGACGACAAGTATTAAAATTCAATCACTTATAACTCAGTAGTGTTGAATTTTGGCAAAAAGGTCTCTATACATGAAATGTTGAGAAGCCTAAAGTTCATCTAAGTAAAATATAAAAAATATATATTTTTGCTTGAAAACAAGCGATGTATCAGTTCGATCGTACCCCCATACTAGCCATTTTGAGACTTTCGGAAGAGTTAACGCTCTTAACTGTTTGGTTTCGAAGATAAAAATTTAAATTTTGAGTATCGCATAGAACTAACGTGCAGCCCCTATACGTTATGTTTAAAAAAAATATATAAAATTTTTTTTCAAAATGGCGGCTAATGTAAAAATTCAAAGTGTCATAACTTTGCTAAATGAAATCCTACAAAAAAATGTTTAATGCAAAAAGTGTTTGGAATTTTAATTTGCATATAAAAGCAATTTTTAATTATTTTTTTTTTAATAAAAACCGAGTCTTACCATATATTGACCGAGACCTCGAACGAGCTTTTATGCGACTCTGCATATAGTTAACGCTCGTATGAGGCTTCTATTCAAGAAATCGACTTGAATTTTTTATACCAAATAGAGCTTTCGACTATACTTACGATACTATAAAAAAAAATTAAAAATTAAAAAATAAAAGTATTTTTTTTTCAAAACACGTTTAGTGTGATGAGTCGATCGACCCACCATACATACGCTCATAAGATTTTCAATATAGTTTAGGTCAGTGTGAGCTTATTTATACATATTTGAATTTCAATTTTTGTGACAGTATAGAATTCTTAAGCATCCTGTGTATGTTTGTTAGCAAAATCCATTTTGTCAATTTTTTGCAAAATGACGACAAATATTAAAATTCAATCACTTATAACTCAGTAGTGTTGAATTTTGGCAAAAAGGTCTCTATTCATGAAATGTTAAGAAGCCTAAAGTTCATCTAAGTAAAATATAAAAAATATATATTTTTGCTTGAAAACAAGCGATGTATCAGTTCGATCGTACCCCCATACTAGCCATTTTGAGACTTTCGGAAGAGTTAACGCTCTTAACTGTTTGGTTTCGAAGATAAAAATTTAAATTTTGAGTATCGCATAGAACTAACGTGCAGCCCCTATACGTTATGTTTAAAAAAAATATATAAAATTTTTTTTCAAAATGGCGGCTAATGTAAAAATTCAAAGTGTCATAACTTTGCTAAATGAAATCCTACTAAAAAATGTTTAATGCAAAAAGTGTTTGGAATTTTAATTTGCATATAAAAGCAATTTTTAATTATTTTTTTTTAATAAAAACCGAGTCTTACCATATATTGACCGAGACCTCGAACGAGCTTTTATGCGACTCTGCATATAGTTAACGCTCGTATGAGGCTTCTATTCAAGAAATCGACTTTAATTTTTTATACAAAATAGAGCTTTCGACTATACTTACGATACTATAAAAAAAAATTAAAAATTAAAAAATAAAAGTATTTTTTTTTCAAAACACGTTTAGTGTGATGAGTCGATCGACCCACCATACATACGCTCATAAGATTTTCAATATAGTTTAGGTCAGTGTGAGCTTATTTATACATATTTGAATTTCAATTTTTGTGACAGTATAGAATTTTTAAGCATCCTGTGTATGTTTGTTAGCAAAATCCATTTTGTCAATTTTTTGCAAAATGACGACAAGTATTAAAATTCAATCACTTATAACTCAGTAGTGTTGAATTTTGGCAAAAAGGTCTCTATACATGAAATGTTGAGAAGCCTAAAGTTCATCTAAGTAAAATATAAAAAATATATATTTTTGCTTGAAAACAAGCGATGTATCAGTTCGATCGTACCCCCATACTAGCCATTTTGAGACTTTCGGAAGAGTTAACGCTCTTAACTGTTTGGTTTCGAAGATAAAAATTTAAATTTTGAGTATCGCATAGAACTAACGTGCAGCCCCTATACGTTATGTTTAAAAAAAATATATAAAATTTTTTTTCAAAATGGCGGCTAATGTAAAAATTCAAAGTGTCATAACTTTGCTAAATGAAATCCTACTAAAAAATGTTTAATGCAAAAAGTGTTTGGAATTTTAATTTGCATATAAAAGCAATTTTTAATTATTTTTTTTTTTATAAAAACCGAGTCTTACCATATATTGACCGAGACCTCGAACGAGCTTTTATGCGACTCTGCATATAGTTAACGCTCGTATGAGGCTTCTATTCAAGAAATCGACTTGAATTTTTTATACAAAATAGAGCTTTCGACTATACTTACGATACTATAAAAAAAAATTAAAAATTAAAAAATAAAAGTATTTTTTTTTCAAAACACGTTTAGTGTGATGAGTCGATCGACCCACCATACATACGCTCATAAGATTTTCAATATAGTTTAGGTCAGTGTGAGCTTATTTATACATATTTGAATTTCAATTTTTGTGACAATATAGAATTCTTAAGCATCCTGTGTATGTTTGTTAGCAAAATCCATTTTGTCAATTTTTTGCAAAATGACGACAAGTATTAAAATTCAATCACTTATAACTCAGTAGTGTTGAATTTTGGCAAAAAGGTCTCTATACATGAAATGTTGAGAAGCCTAAAGTTCATCTAAGTAAAATATAAAAAATATATATTTTTGCTTGAAAACAAGCGATGTATCAGTTCGATCGTACCCCCATACTAGCCATTTTGAGACTTTCGGAAGAGTTAACGCTCTTAACTGTTTGGTTTCGAAGATAAAAATTTAAATTTTGAGTATCGCATAGAACTAACGTGCAGCCCCTATACGTTATGTTTAAAAAAAATATATAAAATTTTTTTTCAAAATGGCGGCTAATGTAAAAATTCAAAGTGTCATAACTTTGCTAAATGAAATCCTACTAAAAAATGTTTAATGCAAAAAGTGTTTGGAATTTTAATTTGCATATAAAAGCAATTTTTAATTATTTTTTTTTTAATAAAAACCGAGTCTTACCATATATTGACCGAGACCTCGAACGAGCTTTTATGCGACTCTGCATATAGTTAACGCTCGTATGAGGCTTCTATTCAAGAAATCGACTTGAATTTTTTATACAAAATAGAGCTTTCGACTATACTTACGATACTATAAAAAAAAATTAAAAATTAAAAAATAAAAGTATTTTTTTTTCAAAACACGTTTAGTGTGATGAGTCGATCGACCCACCATACATACGCTCATAAGATTTTCAATATAGTTTAGGTCAGTGTGAGCTTATTTATACATATTTGAATTTCAATTTTTGTGACAGTATAGAATTCTTAAGCATCCTGTGTATGTTTGTTAGCAAAATCCATTTTGTCAATTTTTTGCAAAATGACGACAAGTATTAAAATTCAATCACTTATAACTCAGTAGTGTTGAATTTTGGCAAAAAGGTCTCTATACATGAAATGTTGAGAAGCCTAAAGTTCATCTAAGTAAAATATAAAAAATATATATTTTTGCTTGAAAACAAGCGATGTATCAGTTCGATCGTACCCCCATACTAGCCATTTTGAGACTTTCGGAAGAGTTAACGCTCTTAACTGTTTGGTTTCGAAGATAAAAATTTAAATTTTGAGTATCGCATAGAACTAACGTGCAGCCCCTATACGTTATGTTTAAAAAAAATATATAAAATTTTTTTTCAAAATGGCGGCTAATGTAAAAATTCAAAGTGTCATAACTTTGCTAAATGAAATCCTACTAAAAAATGTTTAATGCAAAAAGTGTTTGGAATTTTAATTTGCATATAAAAGCAATTTTTAATTATTTTTTTTTTAATAAAAACCGAGTCTTACCATATATTGACCGAGACCTCGAACGAGCTTTTATGCGACTCTGCATATAGTTAACGCTCGTATGAGGCTTCTATTCAAGAAATCGACTTGAATTTTTTATACAAAATAGAGCTTTCGACTATACTTACGATACTATAAAAAAAAATTAAAAATTAAAAAATAAAAGTATTTTTTTTTCAAAACACGTTTAGTGTGATGAGTCGATCGACCCACCATACATACGCTCATAAGATTTTCAATATAGTTTAGGTCAGTGTGAGCTTATTTATACATATTTGAATTTCAATTTTTGTGACAGTATAGAATTCTTAAGCATCCTGTGTATGTTTGTTAGCAAAATCCATTTTGTCAATTTTTTGCAAAATGACGACAAGTATTAAAATTCAATCACTTATAACTCAGTACTGTTGAATTTTGGCAAAAAGGTCTCTATACATGAAATGTTGAGAAGCCTAAAGTTCATCTAAGTAAAATATAAAAAATATATATTTTTGCTTGAAAACAAGCGATGTATCAGTTCGATCGTACCCCCATACTAGCCATTTTGAGACTTTCGGAAGAGTTAACGCTCTTAACTGTTTGGTTTCGAAGATAAAAATTTAAATTTTGAGTATCGCATAGAACTAACGTGCAGCCCCTATACGTTATGTTTAAAAAAAATATATAAAATTTTTTTTCAAAATGGCGGCTAATGTAAAAATTCAAAGTGTCATAACTTTGCTAAATGAAATCCTACTAAAAAATGTTTAATGCAAAAAGTGTTTGGAATTTTAATTTGCATATAAAAGCAATTTTTAATTATTTTTTTTTTAATAAAAACCGAGTCTTACCATATATTGACCGAGACCTCGAACGAGCTTTTATGCGACTCTGCATATAGTTAACGCTCGTATGAGGCTTCTATTCAAGAAATCGACTTGAATTTTGTATACAAAATAGAGCTTTCGACTATACTTACGATACTATAAAAAAAAATTAAAAATTAAAAAATAAAAGTATTTTTTTTTCAAAACACGTTTAGTGTGATGAGTCGATCGACCCACCATACATACGCTCATAAGATTTTCAATATAGTTTAGGTCAGTGTGAGCTTATTTATACATATTTGAATTTCAATTTTTGTGACAGTATAGAATTCTTAAGCATCCTGTGTATGTTTGTTAGCAAAATCCATTTTGTCAATTTTTTGCAAAATGACGACAAGTATTAAAATTCAATCACTTATAACTCAGTAGTGTTGAATTTTGGCAAAAAGGTCTCTATACATGAAATGTTGAGAAGCCTAAAGTTCATCTAAGTAAAATATAAAAAATATATATTTTTGCTTGAAAACAAGCGATGTATCAGTTCGATCGTACCCCCATACTAGCCATTTTGAGACTTTCGGAAGAGTTAACGCTCTTAACTGTTTGGTTTCGAAGATAAAAATTTAAATTTTGAGTATCGCATAGAACTAACGTGCAGCCCCTATACGTTATGTTTAAAAAAAATATATAAAATTTTTTTTTAAAATGGCGGCTAATGTAAAAATTCAAAGTGTCATAACTTTGCTAAATGAAATCCTACTAAAAAATGTTTAATGCAAAAAGTGTTTGGAATTTTAATTTGCATATAAAAGCAATTTTTAATTATTTTTTTTTTAATAAAAACCGAGTCTTACCATATATTGACCGAGACCTCGAACGAGCTTTTATGCGACTCTGCATATAGTTAACGCTCGTATGAGGCTTCTATTTAAGAAATCGACTTGAATTTTTTATACAAAATAGAGCTTTCGACTATACTTACGATACTATAAAAAAAAATTAAAAATTAAAAAATAAAAGTATTTTTTTTTCAAAACACGTTTAGTGTGATGAGTCGATCGACCCACCATACATACGCTCATAAGATTTTCAATATAGTTTAGGTCAGTGTGAGCTTATTTATACATATTTGAATTTCAATTTTTGTGACAGTATAGAATTCTTAAGCATCCTGTGTATGTTTGTTAGCAAAATCCATTTTGTCAATTTTTTGCAAAATGACGACAAGTATTAAAATTCAATCACTTATAACTCAGTAGTGTTGAATTTTGGCAAAAAGGTCTCTATACATGAAATGTTGAGAAGCCTAAAGTTCATCTAAGTAAAATATAAAAAATATATATTTTTGCTTGAAAACAAGCGATGTATCAGTTCGATCGTACCCCCATACTAGCCATTTTGAGACTTTCGGAAGAGTTAACGCTCTTAACTGTTTGGTTTCGAAGATAAAAATTTAAATTTTGAGTATCGCATAGAACTAACGTGCAGCCCCTATACGTTATGTTTAAAAAAAATATATAAAATTTTTTTTCAAAATGGCGGCTAATGTAAAAATTCAAAGTGTCATAACTTTGCTAAATGAAATCCTACTAAAAAATGTTTAATGCAAAAAGTGTTTGGAATTTTAATTTGCATATAAAAGCAATTTTTAATTATTTTTTTTTTAATAAAAACCGAGTCTTACCATATATTGACCGAGACCTCGAACGAGCTTTTATGCGACTCTGCATATAGTTAACGCTCGTATGAGGCTTCTATTCAAGAAATCGACTTGAATTTTTTATACAAAATAGAGCTTTCGACTATACTTACGATACTATAAAAAAAAATTAAAAATTAAAAAATAAAAGTATTTTTTTTTCAAAACACGTTTAGTGTGATGAGTCGATCGACCCACCATACATACGCTCATAAGATTTTCAATATAGTTTAGGTCAGTGTGAGCTTATTTATACATATTTGAATTTCAATTTTTGTGACAATATAGAATTCTTAAGCATCCTGTGTATGTTTGTTAGCAAAATCCATTTTGTCAATTTTTTGCAAAATGACGACAAGTATTAAAATTCAATCACTTATAACTCAGTAGTGTTGAATTTTGGCAAAAAGGTCTCTATACATGAAATGTTGAGAAGCCTAAAGTTCATCTAAGTAAAATATAAAAAATACATATTTTTGCTTGAAAACAAGCGATGTATCAGTTCGATCGTACCCCCATACTAGCCATTTTGAGACTTTCGGAAGAGTTAACGCTCTTAACTGTTTGGTTTCGAAGATAAAAATTTAAATTTTGAGTATCGCATAGAACTAACGTGCAGCCCCTATACGTTATGTTTAAAAAAAATATATAAAATTTTTTTTCAAAATGGCGGCTAATGTAAAAATTCAAAGTGTCATAACTTTGCTAAATGAAATCATACTAAAAAATGTTTAATGCAAAAAGTGTTTGGAATTTTAATTTGCATATAAAAGCAATTTTTAATTATTTTTTTTTTAATAAAAACCGAGTCTTACCATATATTGACCGAGACCTCGAACGAGCTTTTATGCGACTCTGCATATAGTTAACGCTCGTATGAGGCTTCTATTCAAGAAATAGACTTGAATTTTTTATACAAAATAGAGCTTTCGACTATACTTACGATACTATAAAAAAAAATTAAAAATTAAAAAATAAAAGTATTTTTTTTTCAAAACACGTTTAGTGTGATGAGTCGATCGACCCACCATACATACGCTCATAAGATTTTCAATATAGTTTAGGTCAGTGTGAGCTTATTTATACATATTTGAATTTCAATTTTTGTGACAGTATAGAATTCTTAAGCATCCTGTGTATGTTTGTTAGCAAAATCCATTTTGTCAATTTTTTGCAAAATGACGACAAGTATTAAAATTCAATCACTTATAACTCAGTAGTGTTGAATTTTGGCAAAAAGGTCTCTATACATGAAATGTTGAGAAGCCTAAAGTTCATCTAAGTAAAATATAAAAAATATATATTTTTGCTTGAAAACAAGCGATGTATCAGTTCGATCGTACCCCCATACTAGCCATTTTGAGACTTTCGGAAGAGTTAACGCTTCTAACTGTTTGGTTTCGAAGATAAAAATTTAAATTTTGAGTATCGCATAGAACTAACGTGCAGCCCCTATACGTTATGTTTAAAAAAAATATATAAAATTTTTTTTCAAAATGGCGGCTAATGTAAAAATTCAAAGTGTCATAACTTTGCTAAATGAAATCCTACTAAAAAATGTTTAATGCAAAAAGTGTTTGGAATTTTAATTTGCATATAAAAGCAATTTTTAATTATTTTTTTTTAATAAAAACCGAGTCTTACCATATATTGACCGAGACCTCGAACGAGCTTTTATGCGACTCTGCATATAGTTAACGCTCGTATGAGGCTTCTATTCAAGAAATCGACTTTAATTTTTTATACAAAATAGAGCTTTCGACTATACTTACGATACTATAAAAAAAAATTAAAAATTAAAAAATAAAAGTATTTTTTTTTCAAAACACGTTTAGTGTGATGAGTCGATCGACCCACCATACATACGCTCATAAGATTTTCAATATAGTTTAGGTCAGTGTGAGCTTATTTATACATATTTGAATTTCAATTTTTGTGACAGTATAGAATTCTTAAGCATCCTGTGTATGTTTGTTAGCAAAATCCATTTTGTCAATTTTTTGCAAAATGACGACAAGTATTAAAATTCAATCACTTATAACTCAGTAGTGTTGAATTTTGGCAAAAAGGTCTCTATACATGAAATGTTGAGAAGCCTAAAGTTCATCTAAGTAAAATATAAAAAATATATATTTTTGCTTGAAAACAAGCGATGTATCAGTTCGATCGTACCCCCATACTAGCCATTTTGAGACTTTCGGAAGAGTTAACGCTCTTAACTGTTTGGTTTCGAAGATAAAAATTTAAATTTTGAGTATCGCATAGAACTAACGTGCAGCCCCTATACGTTATGTTTAAAAAAAATATATAAAATTTTTTTTTAAAATGGCGGCTAATGTAAAAATTCAAAGTGTCATAACTTTGCTAAATGAAATCCTACTAAAAAATGTTTAATGCAAAAAGTGTTTGGAATTTTAATTTGCATATAAAAGCAATTTTTAATTATTTTTTTTTTAATAAAAACCGAGTCTTACCATATATTGACCGAGACCTCGAACGAGCTTTTATGCGACTCTGCATATAGTTAACGCTCGTATGAGGCTTCTATTCAAGAAATCGACTTGAATTTTTTATACAAAATAGAGCTTTCGACTATACTTACGATACTATAAAAAAAAATTAAAAATTAAAAAATAAAAGTATTTTTTTTTCAAAACACGTTTAGTGTGATGAGTCGATCGACCCACCATACATACGCTCATAAGATTTTCAATATAGTTTAGGTCAGTGTGAGCTTATTTATACATATTTGAATTTCAATTTTTGTGACAATATAGAATTCTTAAGCATCCTGTGTATGTTTGTTAGCAAAATCCATTTTGTCAATTTTTTGCAAAATGACGACAAGTATTAAAATTCAATCACTTATAACTCAGTAGTGTTGAATTTTGGCAAAAAGGTCTCTATACATGAAATGTTGAGAAGCCTAAAGTTCATCTAAGTAAAATATAAAAAATACATATTTTTGCTTGAAAACAAGCGATGTATCAGTTCGATCGTACCCCCATACTAGCCATTTTGAGACTTTCGGAAGAGTTAACGCTCTTAACTGTTTGGTTTCGAAGATAAAAATTTAAATTTTGAGTATCGCATAGAACTAACGTGCAGCCCCTATGCGTTATGTTTAAAAAAAATATATAAAATTTTTTTTCAAAATGGCGGCTAATGTAAAAATTCAAAGTGTCATAACTTTGCTAAATGAAATCCTACTAAAAAATGTTTAATGCAAAAAGTGTTCGGAATTTTAATTTGCATATAAAAGCAATTTTTAATTATTTTTTTTTTAATAAAAACCGAGTCTTACCATATATTGACCGAGACCTCGAACGAGCTTTTATGCGACTCTGCATATAGTTAACGCTCGTATGAGGCTTCTATTCAAGAAATAGACTTGAATTTTTTATACAAAATAGAGCTTTCGACTATACTTACGATACTATAAAAAAAAATTAAAAATTAAAAAATAAAAGTATTTTTTTTTCAAAACACGTTTAGTGTGATGAGTCGATCGACCCACCATACATACGCTCATAAGATTTTCAATATAGTTTAGGTCAGTGTGAGCTTATTTATACATATTTGAATTTCAATTTTTGTGACAGTATAGAATTCTTAAGCATCCTGTGTATGTTTGTTAGCAAAATCCATTTTGTCAATTTTTTGCAAAATGACGACAAGTATTAAAATTCAATCACTTATAACTCAGTAGTGTTGAATTTTGGCAAAAAGGTCTCTATACATGAAATGTTGAGAAGCCTAAAGTTCATCTAAGTAAAATATAAAAAATATATATTTTTGCTTGAAAACAAGCGATGTATCAGTTCGATCGTACCCCCATACTAGCCATTTTGAGACTTTCGGAAGAGTTAACGCTCTTAACTGTTTGGTTTCGAAGATAAAAATTTAAATTTTGAGTATCGCATAGAACTAACGTGCAGCCCCTATACGTTATGTTTAAAAAAAATATATAAAATTTTTTTTCAAAATGGCGGCTAATGTAAAAATTCAAAGTGTCATAACTTTGCTAAATGAAATCCTACTAAAAAATGTTTAATGCAAAAAGTGTTTGGAATTTTAATTTGCATATAAAAGCAATTTTTAATTATTTTTTTTTTAATAAAAACCGAGTCTTACCATATATTGACCGAGACCTCGAACGAGCTTTTATGCGACTCTGCATATAGTTAACGCTCGTATGAGGCTTCTATTCAAGAAATCGACTTGAATTTTTTATACAAAATAGAGCTTTCGACTATACTTACGATACTATAAAAAAAAATTAAAAATTAAAAAATAAAAGTATTTTTTTTTCAAAACACGTTTAGTGTGATGAGTCGATCGACCCACCATACATACGCTCATAAGATTTTCAATATAGTTTAGGTCAGTGTGAGCTTATTTATACATATTTGAATTTCAATTTTTGTGACAATATAGAATTCTTAAGCATCCTGTGTATGTTTGTTAGCAAAATCCATTTTGTCAATTTTTTGCAAAATGACGACAAGTATTAAAATTCAATCACTTATAACTCAGTAGTGTTGAATTTTGGCAAAAAGGTCTCTATACATGAAATGTTGAGAAGCCTAAAGTTCATCTAAGTAAAATATAAAAAATACATATTTTTGCTTGAAAACAAGCGATGTATCAGTTCGATCGTACCCCCATACTAGCCATTTTGAGACTTTCGGAAGAGTTAACGCTCTTAACTGTTTGGTTTCGAAGATAAAAATTTAAATTTTGAGTATCGCATAGAACTAACGTGCAGCCCCTATACGTTATGTTTAAAAAAAATATATAAAATTTTTTTTCAAAATGGCGGCTAATGTAAAAATTCAAAGTGTCATAACTTTGCTAAATGAAATCCTACTAAAAAATGTTTAATGCAAAAAGTGTTTGGAATTTTAATTTGCATATAAAAGCAATTTTTAATTATTTTTTTTTTAATAAAAACCGAGTCTTACCATATATTGACCGAGACCTCGAACGAGCTTTTATGCGACTCTGCATATAGTTAACGCTCGTATGAGGCTTCTATTCAAGAAATAGACTTGAATTTTTTATACAAAATAGAGCTTTCGACTATACTTACGATACTATAAAAAAAAATTAAAAATTAAAAAATAAAAGTATTTTTTTTTCAAAACACGTTTAGTGTGATGAGTCGATCGACCCACCATACATACGCTCATAAGATTTTCAATATAGTTTAGGTCAGTGTGAGCTTATTTATACATATTTGAATTTCAATTTTTGTGACAGTATAGAATTCTTAAGCATCCTGTGTATGTTTGTTAGCAAAATCCATTTTGTCAATTTTTTGCAAAATGACGACAAGTATTAAAATTCAATCACTTATAACTCAGTAGTGTTGAATTTTGGCAAAAAGGTCTCTATACATGAAATGTTGAGAAGCCTAAAGTTCATCTAAGTAAAATATAAAAAATATATATTTTTGCTTGAAAACAAGCGATGTATCAGTTCGATCGTACCCCCATACTAGCCATTTTGAGACTTTCGGAAGAGTTAACGCTTCTAACTGTTTGGTTTCGAAGATAAAAATTTAAATTTTGAGTATCGCATAGAACTAACGTGCAGCCCCTATACGTTATGTTTAAAAAAAATATATAAAATTTTTTTTCAAAATGGCGGCTAATGTAAAAATTCAAAGTGTCATAACTTTGCTAAATGAAATCCTACTAAAAAATGTTTAATGCAAAAAGTGTTTGGAATTTTAATTTGCATATAAAAGCAATTTTTAATTATTTTTTTTTAATAAAAACCGAGTCTTACCATATATTGACCGAGACCTCGAACGAGCTTTTATGCGACTCTGCATATAGTTAACGCTCGTATGAGGCTTCTATTCAAGAAATCGACTTTAATTTTTTATACAAAATAGAGCTTTCGACTATACTTACGATACTATAAAAAAAAATTAAAAATTAAAAAATAAAAGTATTTTTTTTTCAAAACACGTTTAGTGTGATGAGTCGATCGACCCACCATACATACGCTCATAAGATTTTCAATATAGTTTAGGTCAGTGTGAGCTTATTTATACATATTTGAATTTCAATTTTTGTGACAGTATAGAATTCTTAAGCATCCTGTGTATGTTTGTTAGCAAAATCCATTTTGTCAATTTTTTGCAAAATGACGACAAGTATTAAAATTCAATCACTTATAACTCAGTAGTGTTGAATTTTGGCAAAAAGGTCTCTATACATGAAATGTTGAGAAGCCTAAAGTTCATCTAAGTAAAATATAAAAAATATATATTTTTGCTTGAAAACAAGCGATGTATCAGTTCGATCGTACCCCCATACTAGCCATTTTGAGACTTTCGGAAGAGTTAACGCTCTTAACTGTTTGGTTTCGAAGATAAAAATTTAAATTTTGAGTATCGCATAGAACTAACGTGCAGCCCCTATACGTTATGTTTAAAAAAAATATATAAAATTTTTTTTTAAAATGGCGGCTAATGTAAAAATTCAAAGTGTCATAACTTTGCTAAATGAAATCCTACTAAAAAATGTTTAATGCAAAAAGTGTTTGGAATTTTAATTTGCATATAAAAGCAATTTTTAATTATTTTTTTTTTAATAAAAACCGAGTCTTACCATATATTGACCGAGACCTCGAACGAGCTTTTATGCGACTCTGCATATAGTTAACGCTCGTATGAGGCTTCTATTCAAGAAATCGACTTGAATTTTTTATACAAAATAGAGCTTTCGACTATACTTACGATACTATAAAAAAAAATTAAAAATTAAAAAATAAAAGTATTTTTTTTTCAAAACACGTTTAGTGTGATGAGTCGATCGACCCACCATACATACGCTCATAAGATTTTCAATATAGTTTAGGTCAGTGTGAGCTTATTTATACATATTTGAATTTCAATTTTTGTGACAATATAGAATTCTTAAGCATCCTGTGTATGTTTGTTAGCAAAATCCATTTTGTCAATTTTTTGCAAAATGACGACAAGTATTAAAATTCAATCACTTATAACTCAGTAGTGTTGAATTTTGGCAAAAAGGTCTCTATACATGAAATGTTGAGAAGCCTAAAGTTCATCTAAGTAAAATATAAAAAATACATATTTTTGCTTGAAAACAAGCGATGTATCAGTTCGATCGTACCCCCATACTAGCCATTTTGAGACTTTCGGAAGAGTTAACGCTCTTAACTGTTTGGTTTCGAAGATAAAAATTTAAATTTTGAGTATCGCATAGAACTAACGTGCAGCCCCTATGCGTTATGTTTAAAAAAAATATATAAAATTTTTTTTCAAAATGGCGGCTAATGTAAAAATTCAAAGTGTCATAACTTTGCTAAATGAAATCCTACTAAAAAATGTTTAATGCAAAAAGTGTTTGGAATTTTAATTTGCATATAAAAGCAATTTTTAATTATTTTTTTTTTAATAAAAACCGAGTCTTACCATATATTGACCGAGACCTCGAACGAGCTTTTATGCGACTCTGCATATAGTTAACGCTCGTATGAGGCTTCTATTCAAGAAATAGACTTGAATTTTTTATACAAAATAGAGCTTTCGACTATACTTACGATACTATAAAAAAAAATTAAAAATTAAAAAATAAAAGTATTTTTTTTTCAAAACACGTTTAGTGTGATGAGTCGATCGACCCACCATACATACGCTCATAAGATTTTCAATATAGTTTAGGTCAGTGTGAGCTTATTTATACATATTTGAATTTCAATTTTTGTGACAGTATAGAATTCTTAAGCATCCTGTGTATGTTTGTTAGCAAAATCCATTTTGTCAATTTTTTGCAAAATGACGACAAGTATTAAAATTCAATCACTTATAACTCAGTAGTGTTGAATTTTGGCAAAAAGGTCTCTATACATGAAATGTTGAGAAGCCTAAAGTTCATCTAAGTAAAATATAAAAAATATATATTTTTGCTTGAAAACAAGCGATGTATCAGTTCGATCGTACCCCCATACTAGCCATTTTGAGACTTTCGGAAGAGTTAACGCTCTTAACTGTTTGGTTTCGAAGATAAAAATTTAAATTTTGAGTATCGCATAGAACTAACGTGCAGCCCCTATACGTTATGTTTAAAAAAAATATATAAAATTTTTTTTCAAAATGGCGGCTAATGTAAAAATTCAAAGTGTCATAACTTTGCTAAATGAAATCCTACTAAAAAATGTTTAATGCAAAAAGTGTTTGGAATTTTAATTTGCATATAAAAGCAATTTTTAATTATTTTTTTTTTAATAAAAACCGAGTCTTACCATATATTGACCGAGACCTCGAACGAGCTTTTATGCGACTCTGCATATAGTTAACGCTCGTATGAGGCTTCTATTCAAGAAATCGACTTGAATTTTTTATACAAAATAGAGCTTTCGACTATACTTACGATACTATAAAAAAAAATTAAAAATTAAAAAATAAAAGTATTTTTTTTTCAAAACACGTTTAGTGTGATGAGTCGATCGACCCACCATACATACGCTCATAAGATTTTCAATATAGTTTAGGTCCGTGTGAGCTTATTTATACATATTTGAATTTCAATTTTTGTGACAGTATAGAATTCTTAAGCATCCTGTGTATGTTTGTTAGCAAAATCCATTTTGTCAATTTTTTGCAAAATGACGACAAGTATTAAAATTCAATCACTTATAACTCAGTAGTGTTGAATTTTGGCAAAAAGGTCTCTATACATGAAATGTTGAGAAGCCTAAAGTTCATCTAAGTAAAATATAAAAAATATATATTTTTGCTTGAAAACAAGCGATGTATCAGTTCGATCGTACCCCCATACTAGCCATTTTGAGACTTTCGGAAGAGTTAACGCTCTTAACTGTTTGGTTTCGAAGATAAAAATTTAAATTTTGAGTATCGCATAGAACTAACGTGCAGCCCCTATACGTTATGTTTAAAAAAAATATATAAAAATTTTTTTAAAAATGGCGGCTAATGTAAAAATTCAAAGTGTCATAACTTTGCTAAATGAAATCCTACTAAAAAATGTTTAATGCAAAAAGTGTTTGGAATTTTAATTTGCATATAAAAGCAATTTTTAATTATTTTTTTTTTAATAAAAACCGAGTCTTACCATATATTGACCGAGACCTCGAACGAGCTTTTATGCGACTCTGCATATAGTTAACGCTCGTATGAGGCTTCTATTCAAGAAATCGACTTGAATTTTTTATACAAAATAGAGCTTTCGACTATACTTACGATACTATAAAAAAAAATTAAAAATTAAAAAATAAAAGTATTTTTTTTTCAAAACACGTTTAGTGTGATGAGTCGATCGACCCACCATACATACGCTCATAAGATTTTCAATATAGTTTAGGTCAGTGTGAGCTTATTTATACATATTTGAATTTCAATTTTTGTGACAGTATAGAATTCTTAAGCATCCTGTGTATGTTTGTTAGCAAAATCCATTTTGTCAATTTTTTGCAAAATGACGACAAGTATTAAAATTCAATCACTTATAACTCAGTAGTGTTGAATTTTAGCAAAAAGGTCTCTATACATGAAATGTTGAGAAGCCTAAAGTTCATCTAAGTAAAATATAAAAAATATATATTTTTGCTTGAAAACAAGCGATGTATCAGTTCGATCGTACCCCCATACTAGCCATTTTGAGACTTTCGGAAGAGTTAACGCTCTTAACTGTTTGGTTTCGAAGATAAAAATTTAAATTTTGAGTATCGCATAGAACTAACGTGCAGCCCCTATACGTTATGTTTAAAAAAAATATATAAAATTTTTTTTCAAAATGGCGGCTAATGTAAAAATTCAAAGTGTCATAACTTTGCTAAATGAAATCCTACTAAAAAATGTTTAATGCAAAAAGTGTTTGGAATTTTAATTTGCATATAAAAGCAATTTTTAATTATTTTTTTTTTAATAAAAACCGAGTCTTACCATATATTGACCGAGACCTCGAACGAGCTTTTATGCGACTCTGCATATAGTTAACGCTCGTATGAGGCTTCTATTCAAGAAATCGACTTGAATTTTTTATACAAAATAGAGCTTTCGACTATACTTACGATACTATAAAAAAAAATTAAAAATTAAAAAATAAAAGTATTTTTTTTTCAAAACACGTTTAGTGTGATGAGTCGATCGACCCACCATACATACGCTCATAAGATTTTCAATATAGTTTAGGTCAGTGTGAGCTTATTTATACATATTTGAATTTCAATTTTTGTGACAGTATAGAATTCTTAAGCATCCTGTGTATGTTTGTTAGCAAAATCCATTTTGTCAATTTTTTGCAAAATGACGACAAGTATTAAAATTCAATCACTTATAACTCAGTAGTGTTGAATTTTGGCAAAAAGGTCTCTATACATGAAATGTTGAGAAGCCTAAAGTTCATCTAAGTAAAATATAAAAAATATATATTTTTGCTTGAAAACAAGCGATGTATCAGTTCGATCGTACCCCCATACTAGCCATTTTGAGACTTTCGGAAGAGTTAACGCTCTTAACTGTTTGGTTTCGAAGATAAAAATTTAAATTTTAAGTATCGCATAGAACTAACATGCAGCCCTTATACGTTATGTTTAAAAAAAATATATAAAATTTTTTTTCAAAATGGCGGCTAATGTAAAAATTCAAATTGTCATAACTTTGCTAAATGAAATCCTACTAAAAAATGTTTATTGCAAAAAGTTTTTGGAATTTTAATTTGCATATAAAAGCAATTTTTAATTATTTTTTTTTTAATAAAAACCGAGTCTTACCATATATTGACCGAGACCTCGAACGAGCTTTTATGCGACTCTGCATATAGTTAACGCTCGTATGAGGCTTCTATTCAAGAAATCGACTTGAATTTTTTATACCAAATAGAGCTTTCGACTATACTTACGATACTATAAAAAAAAATTAAAAATTAAAAAATAAAAGTATTTTTTTTTCAAAACACGTTTAGTGTGATGAGTCGATCGACCCACCATACATACGCTCATAAGATTTTCAATATAGTTTAGGTCAGTGTGAGCTTATTTATACATATTTGAATTTCAATTTTTGTGACAGTATAGAATTCTTAAGCATCCTGTGTATGTTTGTTAGCAAAATCCATTTTGTCAATTTTTTGCAAAATGACGACAAATATTAAAATTCAATCACTTATAACTCAGTAGTGTTAAATTTTGGCAAAAAGGTCTCTATACATGAAATGTTGAGAAGCCTAAAGTTCATCTAAGTAAAATATAAAAAATATATATTTTTGCTTGAAAACAAGCGATGTATCAGTTCGATCGTACCCCCATACTAGCCATTTTGAGACTTTCGGAAGAGTTAACGCTCTTAACTGTTTGGTTTCGAAGATAAAAATTTAAATTTTAAGTATCGCATAGAACTAACGTGCAGCCCCTATACGTTATGTTTAAAAAAAATATATAAAATTTTTTTTCAAAATGGCGGCTAATGTAAAAATTCAAAGTGTCATAACTTTGCTAAATCATATCCTACTAAAAAATGTTTAATGCAAAAAGTGTTTGGAATTTTAATTTGCATATAAAAGCAATTTTTAATTATTTTTTTTTTAATAAAAACCGAGTCTTACCATATATTGACCGAGACCTCGAACGAGCTTTTATGCGACTCTGCATATAGTTAACGCTCGTATGAGGCTTCTATTCAAGAAATCGACTTGAATTTTTTATACAAAATAGAGCTTTCGACTATACTTACGATACTATAAAAAAAAATTAAAAATTAAAAAATAAAAGTATTTTTTTTTCAAAACACGTTTAGTGTGATGAGTCGATCGACCCACCATACATACGCTCATAAGATTTTCAATATAGTTTAGGTCAGTGTGAGCTTATTTATACATATTTGAATTTCAATTTTTGTGACAGTATAGAATTCTTAAGCATCCTGTGTATGTTTGTTAGCAAAATCCATTTTGTCAATTTTTTGCAAAATGACGACAAGTATTAAAATTCAATCACTTATAACTCAGTAGTGTTGAATTTTAGCAAAAAGGTCTCTATACATGAAATGTTGAGAAGCCTAAAGTTCATCTAAGTAAAATATAAAAAATATATATTTTTGCTTGAAAACAAGCGATGTATCAGTTCGATCATACCCCCATACTAGCCATTTTGAGACTTTCGGAAGAGTTAACGCTCTTAACTGTTTGGTTTCGAAGATAAAAATTTAAATTTTGAGTATCGCATAGAACTAACGTGCAGCCCCTATACGTTATGTTTAAAAAAAATATATAAAATTTTTTTTCAAAATGGCGGCTAATGTAAAAATTCAAAGTGTCATAACTTTGCTAAATGAAATCCTACTAAAAAATGTTTAATGCAAAAAGTGTTTGGAATTTTAATTTGCATATAAAAGCAATTTTTAATTATTTTTTTTTTAATAAAAACCGAGTCTTACCATATATTGACCGAGACCTCGAACGAGCTTTTATGCGACTCTGCATATAGTTAACGCTCGTATGAGGCTTCTATTCAAGAAATCGACTTGAATTTTTTATACAAAATAGAGCTTTCGACTATACTTACGATACTATAAAAAAAAATTAAAAATTAAAAAATAAAAGTATTTTTTTTTCAAAACACGTTTAGTATGATGAGTCGATCGACCCACCATACATACGCTCATAAGATTTTCAATATAGTTTAGGTCAGTGTGAGCTTATTTATACATATTTGAATTTCAATTTTTGTGACAGTATAGAATTCTTAAGCATCCTGTGTATGTTTGTTAGCAAAATCCATTTTGTCAATTTTTTGCAAAATGACGACAAGTATTAAAATTCAATCACTTATAACTCAGTAGTGTTGAATTTTGGCAAAAAGGTCTCTATACATGAAATGTTGAGAAGCCTAAAGTTCATCTAAGTAAAATATAAAAAATATATATTTTTGCTTGAAAACAAGCGATGTATCAGTTCGATCGTACCCCCATACTAGCCATTTTGAGACTTTCGGAAGAGTTAACGCTCTTAACTGTTTGGTTTCGAAGATAAAAATTTAAATTTTAAGTATCGCATAGAACTAACGTGCAGCCCTTATACGTTATGTTTAAAAAAAATATATAAAATTTTTTTTCAAAATGGCGGCTAATGTAAAAATTCAAATTGTCATAACTTTGCTAAATGCAATCCTACTAAAAAATGTTTATTGCAAAAAGTTTTTGGAATTTTAATTTGCATATAAAAGCAATTTTTAATTATTTTTTTTTTAATAAAAACCGAGTCTTACCATATATTGACCGAGACCTCGAACGAGCTTTTATGCGACTCTGCATATAGTTAACGCTCGTATGAGGCTTCTATTCAAGAAATCGACTTGAATTTTTTATACCAAATAGAGCTTTCGACTATACTTACGATACTATAAAAAAAAATTAAAAATTAAAAAATAAAAGTATTTTTTTTTCAAAACACGTTTAGTGTGATGAGTCGATCGACCCACCATACATACGCTCATAAGATTTTCAATATAGTTTAGGTCAGTGTGAGCTTATTTATACATATTTGAATTTCAATTTTTGTGACAGTATAGAATTCTTAAGCATCCTGTGTATGTTTGTTAGCAAAATCCATTTTGTCAATTTTTTGCAAAATGACGACAAATATTAAAATTCAATCACTTATAACTCAGTAGTGTTGAATTTTGGCAAAAAGGTCTCTATACATGAAATGTTAAGAAGCCTAAAGTTCATCTAAGTAAAATATAAAAAATATATATTTTTGCTTGAAAACAAGCGATGTATCAGTTCGATCGTACCCCCATACTAGCCATTTTGAGACTTTCGGAAGAGTTAACGCTCTTAACTGTTTGGTTTCGAAGATAAAAATTTAAATTTTGAGTATCGCATAGAACTAACGTGCAGCCCCTATACGTTATGTTTAAAAAAAATATATAAAATTTTTTTTCAAAATGGCGGCTAATGTAAAAATTCAAAGTGTCATAACTTTGCTAAATGAAATCCTACTAAAAAATGTTTCATGCAAAAAGTGTTTGGAATTTTAATTTGCATATAAAAGCAATTTTTAATTATTTTTTTTTAATAAAAACCGAGTCTTACCATATATTGACCGAGACCTCGAACGAGCTTTTATGCGACTCTGCATATAGTTAACGCTCGTATGAGGCTTCTATTCAAGAAATCGACTTGAATTTTTTATACAAAATAGAGCTTTCGACTATACTTACGATACTATAAAAAAAAATTAAAAATTAAAAAATAAAAGTATTTTTTTTTCAAAACACGTTTAGTGTGATGAGTCGATCGACCCACCATACATACGCTCATAAGATTTTCAATATAGTTTAGGTCCGTGTGAGCTTATTTATACATATTTGAATTTCAATTTTTGTGACAGTATAGAATTCTTAAGCATCCTGTGTATGTTTGTTAGCAAAATCCATTTTGTCAATTTTTTGCAAAATGACGACAAGTATTAAAATTCAATCACTTATAACTCAGTAGTGTTGAATTTTGGCAAAAAGGTCTCTATACATGAAATGTTGAGAAGCCTAAAGTTCATCTAAGTAAAATATAAAAAATATATATTTTTGCTTGAAAACAAGCGATGTATCAGTTCGATCGTACCCCCATACTAGCCATTTTGAGACTTTCGGAAGAGTTAACGCTCTTAACTGTTTGGTTTCGAAGATAAAAATTTAAATTTTGAGTATCGCATAGAACTAACGTGCAGCCCCTATACATTATGTTTAAAAAAAATATATAAAAATTTTTTTAAAAATGGCGGCTAATGTAAAAATTCAAAGTGTCATAACTTTGCTAAATGAAATCCTACTAAAAAATGTTTAATGCAAAAAGTGTTTGGAATTTTAATTTGCATATAAAAGCAATTTTTAATTATTTTTTTTTTAATAAAAACCGAGTCTTACCATATATTGACCGAGACCTCGAACGAGCTTTTATGCGACTCTGCATATAGTTAACGCTCGTATGAGGCTTCTATTCAAGAAATCGACTTGAATTTTTTATACAAAATAGAGCTTTCGACTATACTTACGATACTATAAAAAAAAATTAAAAATTAAAAAATAAAAGTATTTTTTTTTCAAAACACGTTTAGTGTGATGAGTCGATCGACCCACCATACATACGCTCATAAGATTTTCAATATAGTTTAGGTCAGTGTGAGCTTATTTATACATATTTGAATTTTAATTTTTGTGACAGTATAGAATTCTTAAGCATCCTGTGTATGTTTGTTAGCAAAATCCATTTTGTCAATTTTTTGCAAAATGACGACAAGTATTAAAATTCAATCACTTATAACTCAGTAGTGTTGAATTTTGGCAAAAAGGTCTCTATACATGAAATGTTGAGAAGCCTAAAGTTCATCTAAGTAAAATATAAAAAATATATATTTTTGCTTGAAAACAAGCGATGTATCAGTTCGATCGTACCCCCATACTAGCCATTTTGAGACTTTCGGAAGAGTTAACGCTCTTAACTGTTTGGTTTCGAAGATAAAAATTTAAATTTTGAGTATCGCATAGAACTAACGTGCAGCCCCTATACGTTATGTTTAAAAAAAATATATAAAAATTTTTTTCAAAATGGCGGCTAATGTAAAAATTCAAAGTGTCATAACTTTGCTAAATAAAATCCTACTAAAAAATGTTTAATGCAAAAAGTGTTTGGAATTTAATTTGCATATAAAAGCAATTTTTAATTATTTTTTTTTTAATAAAAACCGAGTCTTACCATATATTGACCGAGACCTCGAACGAGCTTTTATGCGACTCTGCATATAGTTAACGCTCGTATGAGGCTTCTATTCAAGAAATAGACTTGAATTTTTTATACAAAATAGAGCTTTCGACTATACTTACGATACTATAAAAAAAAATTAAAAATTAAAAAATAAAAGTATTTTTTTTTCAAAACACGTTTAGTGTGATGAGTCGATCGACCCACCATACATACGCTCATAAGATTTTCAATATAGTTTAGGTCAGTGTGAGCTTATTTATACATATTTAAATTTCAATTTTTGTGACAGTATAGAATTCTTAAGCATCCTGTGTATGTTTGTTAGCAAAATCCATTTTGTTAATTTTTTGCAAAATGACGACAAGTATTAAAATTCAATCACTTATAACTCAGTAGTGTTGAATTTTGGCAAAAAGGTCTCTATACATGAAATGTTGAGAAGCCTAAAGTTCATCTAAGTAAAATATAAAAAATATATATTTTTGCTTGAAAACAAGCGATGTATCAGTTCGATCGTACCCCCATACTAGCCATTTTGAGACTTTCGGAAGAGTTAACGCTCTTAACTGTTTGGTTTCGAAGATAAAAATTTAAATTTTGAGTATCGCATAGAACTAACGTGCAGCCCCTATACGTTATGTTTAAAAAAAATATATAAAATTTTTTTTCAAAATGGCGGCTAATGTAAAAATTCAAAGTGTCATAACTTTGCTAAATGAAATCCTACTAAAAAATGTTTAATGCAAAAAGTGTTTGGAATTTTAATTTGCATATAAAAGCAATTTTTAATTATTTTTTTTTTAATAAAAACCGAGTCTTACCATATATTGACCGAGACCTCGAACGAGCTTTTATGCGACTCTGCATATAGTTAACGCTCGTATGAGGCTTCTATTCAAGAAATAGACTTGAATTTTTTATACAAAATAGAGCTTTCGACTATACTTACGATACTATAAAAAAAAATTAAAAATTAAAAAATAAAAGTATTTTTTTTTCAAAACACGTTTAGTGTGATGAGTCGATCGACCCACCATACATACGCTCATAAGATTTTCAATATAGTTTAGGTCAGTGTGAGCTTATTTATACATATTTGAATTTCAATTTTTGTGACAGTATAGAATTCTTAAGCATCCTGTGTATGTTTGTTAGCAAAATCCATTTTGTCAATTTTTTGCAAAATGACGACAAGTATTAAAATTCAATCACTTATAACTCAGTAGTGTTGAATTTTGGCAAAAAGGTCTCTATACATGAAATGTTGAGAAGCCTAAAGTTCATCTAAGTAAAATATAAAAAATATATATTTTTGCTTGAAAACAAGCGATGTATCAGTTCGATCGTACCCCCATACTAGCCATTTTGAGACTTTCGGAAGAGTTAACGCTCTTAACTGTTTGGTTTTGAAGATAAAAATTTAAATTTTAAGTATCGCATAGAACTAACGTGCAGCCCCTATACGTTATGTTTAAAAAAAATATATAAAATTTTTTTTCAAAATGGCGGCTAATGTAAAAATTCAAAGTGTCATAACTTTGCTAAATCATATCCTACTAAAAAATGTTTAATGCAAAAAGTGTTTGGAATTTTAATTTGCATATAAAAGCAATTTTTAATTATTTTTTTTTTAATAAAAACCGAGTCTTACCATATATTGACCGAGACCTCGAACGAGCTTTTATGCGACTCTGCATATAGTTAACGCTCGTATGAGGCTTCTATTCAAGAAATCGACTTGAATTTTTTATACAAAATAGAGCTTTCGACTATACTTACGATACTATAAAAAAAAATTAAAAATTAAAAAATAAAAGTATTTTTTTTTCAAAACACGTTTAGTGTGATGAGTCGATCGACCCACCATACATACGCTCATAAGATTTTCAATATAGTTTAGGTCAGTGTGAGCTTATTTATACATATTTGAATTTCAATTTTTGTGACAGTATAGAATTCTTAAGCATCCTGTGTATGTTTGTTAGCAAAATCCATTTTGTCAATTTTTTGCAAAATGACGACAAGTATTAAAATTCAATCACTTATAACTCAGTAGTGTTGAATTTTAGCAAAAAGGTCTCTATACATGAAATGTTGAGAAGCCTAAAGTTCATCTAAGTAAAATATAAAAAATATATATTTTTGCTTGAAAACAAGCGATGTATCAGTTCGATCATACCCCCATACTAGCCATTTTGAGACTTTCGGAAGAGTTAACGCTCTTAACTGTTTGGTTTCGAAGATAAAAATTTAAATTTTGAGTATCGCATAGAACTAACGTGCAGCCCCTATACGTTATGTTTAAAAAAAATATATAAAATTTTTTTTCAAAATGGCGGCTAATGTAAAAATTCAAAGTGTCATAACTTTGCTAAATGAAATCCTACTAAAAAATGTTTAATGCAAAAAGTGTTTGGAATTTTAATTTGCATATAAAAGCAATTTTTAATTATTTTTTTTTTAATAAAAACCGAGTCTTACCATATATTGACCGAGACCTCGAACGAGCTTTTATGCGACTCTGCATATAGTTAACGCTCGTATGAGGCTTCTATTCAAGAAATCGACTTGAATTTTTTATACAAAATAGAGCTTTCGACTATACTTACGATACTATAAAAAAAAATTAAAAATTAAAAAATAAAAGTATTTTTTTTTCAAAACACGTTTAGTGTGATGAGTCGATCGACCCACCATACATACGCTCATAAGATTTTCAATATAGTTTAGGTCAGTGTGAGCTTATTTATACATATTTGAATTTCAATTTTTGTGACAGTATAGAATTCTTAAGCATCCTGTGTATGTTTGTTAGCAAAATCCATTTTGTCAATTTTTTGCAAAATGACGACAAGTATTAAAATTCAATCACTTATAACTCAGTAGTGTTGAATTTTGGCAAAAAGGTCTCTATACATGAAATGTTGAGAAGCCTAAAATTCATCTAAGTAAAATATAAAAAATATATATTTTTGCTTGAAAACAAGCGATGTATCAGTTCGATCGTACCCCCATACTAGCCATTTTGAGACTTTCGGAAGAGTTAACGCTCTTAACTGTTTGGTTTCGAAGATAAAAATTTAAATTTTAAGTATCGCATAGAACTAACGTGCAGCCTTTATACGTTATGTTTAAAAAAAATATATAAAATTTTTTTTCAAAATGGCGGCTAATGTAAAAATTCAAAGTGTCATAACTTTGCTAAATGAAATCCTACTAAAAAATGTTTATTGCAAAAAGTTTTTGGAATTTTAATTTGCATATAAAAGCAATTTTTAATTATTTTTTTTTTAATAAAAACCGAGTCTTACCATATATTGACCGAGACCTCGAACGAGCTTTTATGCGACTCTGCATATAGTTAACGCTCGTATGAGGCTTCTATTCAAGAAATCGACTTGAATTTTTTATACCAAATAGAGCTTTCGACTATACTTACGATACTATAAAAAAAAATTAAAAATTAAAAAATAAAAGTATTTTTTTTTCAAAACACGTTTAGTGTGATGAGTCGATCGACCCACCATACATACGCTCATAAGATTTTCAATATAGTTTAGGTCAGTGTGAGCTTATTTATACATATTTGAATTTCAATTTTTGTGACAGTATAGAATTCTTAAGCATCCTGTGTATGTTTGTTAGCAAAATCCATTTTGTCAATTTTTTGCAAAATGACGACAAATATTAAAATTCAATCACTTATAACTCAGTAGTGTTGAATTTTGGCAAAAAGGTCTCTATACATGAAATGTTAAGAAGCCTAAAGTTCATCTAAGTAAAATATAAAAAATATATATTTTTGCTTGAAAACAAGCGATGTATCAGTTCGATCGTACCCCCATACTAGCCATTTTGAGACTTTCGGAAGAGTTAACGCTCTTAACTGTTTGGTTTCGAAGATAAAAATTTAAATTTTAAGTATCGCATAGAACTAACGTGCAGCCCCTATACGTTATGTTTAAAAAAAATATATAAAATTTTTTTTCAAAATGGCGGCTAATGTAAAAATTCAAAGTGTCATAACTTTGCTAAATGAAATCCTACTAAAAAATGTTTAATGCAAAAAGTGTTTGGAATTTTAATTTGCATATAAAAGCAATTTTTAATTATTTTTTTTTAATAAAAACCGAGTCTTACCATATATTGACCGAGACCTCGAACGAGCTTTTATGCGACTCTGCATATAGTTAACGCTCGTATGAGGCTTCTATTCAAGAAATCGACTTGAATTTTTTATACAAAATAGAGCTTTCGACTATACTTACGATACTATAAAAAAAAATTAAAAATTAAAAAATAAAAGTATTTTTTTTTCAAAACACGTTTAGTGTGATGAGTCGATCGACCCACCATACATACGCTCATAAGATTTTCAATATAGTTTAGGTCAGTGTGAGCTTATTTATACATATTTGAATTTCAATTTTTGTGACAGTATAGAATTCTTAAGCATCCTGTGTATGTTTGTTAGCAAAATCCATTTTGTCAATTTTTTGCAAAATGACGACAAGTATTAAAATTCAATCACTTATAACTCAGTAGTGTTGAATTTTGGCAAAAAGGTCTCTATACATGAAATGTTGAGAAGCCTAAAGTTCATCTAAGTAAAATATAAAAAATATATATTTTTGCTTGAAAACAAGCGATGTATCAGTTCGATCGTACCCCCATACTAGCCATTTTGAGACTTTCGGAAGAGTTAACGCTCTTAACTGTTTGGTTTCGAAGATAAAAATTTAAATTTTGAGTATCGCATAGAACTAACGTGCAGCCCCTATACGTTATGTTTAAAAAAAATATATAAAAATTTTTTTAAAAATGGCGGCTAATGTAAAAATTCAAAGTGTCATAACTTTGCTAAATGAAATCCTACTAAAAAATGTTTAATGCAAAAAGTGTTTGGAATTTTAATTTGCATATAAAAGCAATTTTTAATTATTTTTTTTTTAATAAAAACCGAGTCTTACCATATATTGACCGAGACCTCGAACGAGCTTTTATGCGACTCTGCATATAGTTAACGCTCGTATGAGGCTTCTATTCAAGAAATCGACTTGAATTTTTTATACAAAATAGAGCTTTCGACTATACTTACGATACTATAAAAAAAAATTAAAAATTAAAAAATAAAAGTATTTTTTTTTCAAAACACGTTTAGTGTGATGAGTCGATCGACCCACCATACATACGCTCATAAGATTTTCAATATAGTTTAGGTCAGTGTGAGCTTATTTATACATATTTGAATTTCAATTTTTGTGACAGTATAGAATTCTTAAGCATCCTGTGTATGTTTGTTAGCAAAATCCATTTTGTCAATTTTTTGCAAAATGACGACAAGTATTAAAATTCAATCACTTATAACTCAGTAGTGTTGAATTTTAGCAAAAAGGTCTCTATACATGAAATGTTGAGAAGCCTAAAGTTCATCTAAGTAAAATATAAAAAATATATATTTTTGCTTGAAAACAAGCGATGTATCAGTTCGATCGTACCCCCATACTAGCCATTTTGAGACTTTCGGAAGAGTTAACGCTCTTAACTGTTTGGTTTCGAAGATAAAAATTTAAATTTTGAGTATCGCATAGAACTAACGTGCAGCCCCTATACGTTATGTTTAAAAAAAATATATAAAATTTTTTTTCAAAATGGCGGCTAATGTAAAAATTCAAAGTGTCATAACTTTGCTAAATGAAATCCTACTAAAAAATGTGTTTTGCAAAAAGTGTTTGGAATTTTAATTTGCATATAAAAGCAATTTTTAATTATTTTTTTTTTAATAAAAACCGAGTCTTACCATATATTGACCGAGACCTCGAACGAGCTTTTATGCGACTCTGCATATAGTTAACGCTCGTATGAGGCTTCTATTCAAGAAATCGACTTGAATTTTTTATACCAAATAGAGCTTTCGACTATACTTACGATACTATAAAAAAAAATTAAAAATTAAAAAATAAAAGTATTTTTTTTTCAAAACACGTTTAGTGTGATGAGTCGATCGACCCACCATACATACGCTCATAAGATTTTCAATATAGTTTAGGTCAGTGTGAGCTTATTTATACATATTTGAATTTCAATTTTTGTGACAGTATAGAATTCTTAAGCATCCTGTTTATGTTTGTTAGCAAAATCCATTTTGTCAATTTTTTGCAAAATGACGACAAATATTAAAATTCAATCACTTATAACTCAGTAGTGTTGAATTTTGGCAAAAAGGTCTCTATACATGAAATGTTAAGAAGCCTAAAGTTCATCTAAGTAAAATATAAAAAATATATATTTTTGCTTAAAAACAAGCGATGTATCAGTTCGATCGTACCCCCATACTAGCCATTTTGAGACTTTCGGAAGAGTTAACGCTCTTAACTGTTTGGTTTCGAAGATAAAAATTTAAATTTTAAGTATCGCATAGAACTAACGTGCAGCCCCTATACGTTATGTTTAAAAAAAATATATAAAATTTTTTTTCAAAATGGCGGCTAATGTAAAAATTCAAAGTGTCATAACTTTGCTAAATGAAATCCTACTAAAAAATGTTTAATGCAAAAAGTGTTTGGAATTTTAATTTGCATATAAAAGCAATTTTTAATTATTTTTTTTTAATAAAAACCGAGTCTTACCATATATTGACCGAGACCTCGAACGAGCTTTTATGCGACTCTGCATATAGTTAACGCTCGTATGAGGCTTCTATTCAAGAAATCGACTTGAATTTTTTATACAAAATAGAGCTTTCGACTATACTTACGATACTATAAAAAAAAATTAAAAATTAAAAAATAAAAGTATTTTTTTTTCAAAACACGTTTAGTGTGATGAGTCGATCGACCCACCATACATACGCTCATAAGATTTTCAATATAGTTTAGGTCAGTGTGAGCTTATTTATACATATTTGAATTTCAATTTTTGTGACAGTATAGAATTCTTAAGCATCCTGTGTATGTTTGTTAGCAAAATCCATTTTGTCAATTTTTTGCAAAATGACGACAAGTATTAAAATTCAATCACTTATAACTCAGTAGTGTTGAATTTTGGCAAAAAGGTCTCTATACATGAAATGTTGAGAAGCCTAAAGTTCATCTAAGTAAAATATAAAAAATATATATTTTTGCTTGAAAACAAGCGATGTATCAGTTCGATCGTACCCCCATACTAGCCATTTTGAGACTTTCGGAAGAGTTAACGCTCTTAACTGTTTGGTTTCGAAGATAAAAATTTAAATTTTGAGTATCGCATAGAACTAACGTGCAGCCCCTATACGTTATGTTTAAAAAAAATATATAAAATTTTTTTTCAAAATGGCGGCTAATGTAAAAATTCAAAGTGTCATAACTTTGCTAAATGAAATCCTACTAAAAAATGTTTAATGCAAAAAGTGTTTGGAATTTTAATTTGCATATAAAAGCAATTTTTAATTATTTTTTTTTAATAAAAACCGAGTCTTACCATATATTGACCGAGACCTCGAACGAGCTTTTATGCGACTCTGCATATAGTTAACGCTCGTATGAGGCTTCTATTCAAGAAATCGACTTGAATTTTTTATACAAAATAGAGCTTTCGACTATACTTACGATACTATAAAAAAAAATTAAAAATTAAAAAATAAAAGTATTTTTTTTTCAAAACACGTTTAGTGTGATGAGTCGATCGACCCACCATACATACGCTCATAAGATTTTCAATATAGTTTAGGTCAGTGTGAGCTTATTTATACATATTTGAATTTCAATTTTTGTGACAGTATAGAATTCTTAAGCATCCTGTGTATGTTTGTTAGCAAAATCCATTTTGTCAATTTTTTGCAAAATGACGACAAGTATTAAAATTCAATCACTTATAACTCAGTAGTGTTGAATTTTGGCAAAAAGGTCTCTATACATGAAATGTTGAGAAGCCTAAAGTTCATCTAAGTAAAATATAAAAAATATATATTTTTGCTTGAAAACAAGCGATGTATCAGTTCGATCGTACCCCCATACTAGCCATTTTGAGACTTTCGGAAGAGTTAACGCTCTTAACTGTTTGGTTTCGAAGATAAAAATTTAAATTTTGAGTATCGCATAGAACTAACGTGCAGCCCCTATACGTTATGTTTAAAAAAAATATATAAATTTTTTTTTCAAAATGGCGGCTAATGTAAAAATTCAAAGTGTCATAACTTTGCTAAATGAAATCCTACTAAAAAATGTTTATTGCAAAAAGTGTTTGGAATTTTAATTTGCATATAAAAGCAATTTTTAATTATTTTTTTTTTAATAAAAACCGAGTCTTACCATATATTGACCGAGACCTCGAACGAGCTTTTATGCGACTCTGCATATAGTTAACGCTCGTATGAGGCTTCTATTCAAGAAATCGACTTGAATTTTTTATACCAAATAGAGCTTTCGACTATACTTACGATACTATAAAAAAAAATTAAAAATTAAAAAATAAAAGTATTTTTTTTTCAAAACACGTTTAGTGTGATGAGTCGATCGACCCACCATACATACGCTCATAAGATTTTCAATATAGTTTAGGTCAGTGTGAGCTTATTTATACATATTTGAATTTCAATTTTTGTGACAGTATAGAATTCTTAAGCATCCTGTGTATGTTTGTTAGCAAAATCCATTTTGTCAATTTTTTGCAAAATGACGACAAGTATTAAAATTCAATCACTTATAACTCAGTAGTGTTGAATTTTGGCAAAAAGGTCTCTATACATGAAATGTTGAGAAGCCTAAAATTCATCTAAGTAAAATATAAAAAATATATATTTTTGCTTGAAAACAAGCGATGTATCAGTTCGATCGTACCCCCATACTAGCCATTTTGAGACTTTCGGAAGAGTTAACGCTCTTAACTGTTTGGTTTCGAAGATAAAAATTTAAATTTTAAGTATCGCATAGAACTAACGTGCAGCCCTTATACGTTATGTTTAAAAAAAATATATAAAATTTTTTTTCAAAATGGCGGCTAATGTAAAAATTCAAAGTGTCATAACTTTGCTAAATGAAATCCTACTAAAAAATGTTTAATGCAAAAAGTGTTTGGAATTTTAATTTGCATATAAAAGCAATTTTTAATTATTTTTTTTTTAATAAAAACCGAGTCTTACCATATATTGACCGAGACCTCGAACGAGCTTTTATGCGACTCTGCATATAGTTAACGCTCGTATGAGGCTTCTATTCAAGAAATCGACTTGAATTTTTTATACAAAATAGAGCTTTCGACTATACTTACGATACTATAAAAAAAAATTAAAAATTAAAAAATAAAAGTATTTTTTTTTCAAAACACGTTTAGTGTGATGAGTCGATCGACCCACCATACATACGCTCATAAGATTTTTAATATAGTTTAGGTCAGTGTGAGCTTATTTATACATATTTGAATTTCAATTTTTGTGACAGTATAGAATTCTTAAGCATCCTGTGTATGTTTGTTAGCAAAATCCATTTTGTCAATTTTTTGCAAAATGACGACAAGTATTAAAATTCAATCACTTATAACTCAGTAGTGTTGAATTTTGGCAAAAAGGTCTCTATACATGAAATGTTGAGAAGCCTAAAGTTCATCTAAGTAAAATATAAAAAATATATATTTTTGCTTGAAAACAAGCGATGTATCAGTTCGATCGTACCCCCATACTAGCCATTTTGAGACTTTCGGAAGAGTTAACGCTCTTAACTGTTTGGTTTCGAAGATAAAAATTTAAATTTTAAGTATCGCATAGAACTAACGTGCAGCCCCTATACGTTATGTTTAAAAAAAATATATAAAATTTTTTTTCAAAATGGCGGCTAATGTAAAAATTCAAAGTGTCATAACTTTGCTAAATAAAATCCTACTAAAAAATGTTTAATTCAAAAAGTGTTTGGAATTTTTTTTTGCATATAAAAGCAATTTTTAATTATTTTTTTTTAATAAAAACCGAGTCTTACCATATATTGACCGAGACCTCGAACGAGCTTTTATGCGACTCTGCATATAGTTAACGCTCGTATGAGGCTTCTATTCAAGAAATCGACTTGAATTTTTTATACAAAATAGAGCTTTCGACTATACTTACGATACTATAAAAAAAAATTAAAAATTAAAAAATAAAAGTATTTTTTTTTCAAAACACGTTTAGTGTGATGAGTCGATCGACCCACCATACATACGCTCATAAGATTTTCAATATAGTTTAGGTCAGTGTGAGCTTATTTATACATATTTGAATTTCAATTTTTGTGACAGTATAGAATTCTTAAGCATCCTGTGTATGTTTGTTAGCAAAATCCATTTTGTCAATTTTTTGCAAAATGACGACAAGTATTAAAATTCAATCACTTATAACTCAGTAGTGTTGAATTTTGGCAAAAAGGTCTCTATACATGAAATGTTGAGAAGCCTAAAGTTCATCTAAGTAAAATATAAAAAATATATATTTTTGCTTGAAAACAAGCGATGTATCAGTTCGATCGTACCCCCATACTAGCCATTTTGAGACTTTCGGAAGAGTTAACGCTCTTAACTGTTTGGTTTCGAAGATAAAAATTTAAATTTTGAGTATCGCATAGAACTAACGTGCAGCCCCTATACGTTATGTTTAAAAAAAATATATAAATTTTTTTTTCAAAATGGCGGCTAATGTAAAAATTCAAAGTGTCATAACTTTGCTAAATGAAATCCTACTAAAAAATGTTTATTGCAAAAAGTGTTTGGAATTTTAATTTGCATATAAAAGCAATTTTTAATTATTTTTTTTTTAATAAAAACCGAGTCTTACCATATATTGACCGAGACCTCGAACGAGCTTTTATGCGACTCTGCATATAGTTAACGCTCGTATGAGGCTTCTATTCAAGAAATCGACTTGAATTTTTTATACCAAATAGAGCTTTCGACTATACTTACGATACTATAAAAAAAAATTAAAAATTAAAAAATAAAAGTATTTTTTTTTCAAAACACGTTTAGTGTGATGAGTCGATCGACCCACCATACATACGCTCATAAGATTTTCAATATAGTTTAGGTCAGTGTGAGCTTATTTATACATATTTGAATTTCAATTTTTGTGACAGTATAGAATTCTTAAGCATCCTGTGTATGTTTGTTAGCAAAATCCATTTTGTCAATTTTTTGCAAAATGACGACAAGTATTAAAATTCAATCACTTATAACTCAGTAGTGTTGAATTTTGGCAAAAAGGTCTCTATACATGAAATGTTGAGAAGCCTAAAATTCATCTAAGTAAAATATAAAAAATATATATTTTTGCTTGAAAACAAGCGATGTATCAGTTCGATCGTACCCCCATACTAGCCATTTTGAGACTTTCGGAAGAGTTAACGCTCTTAACTGTTTGGTTTCGAAGATAAAAATTTAAATTTCAAGTATCGCATAGAACTAACGTGCAGCCCTTATACGTTATGTTTAAAAAAAATATATAAAATTTTTTTTCAAAATGGCGGCTAATGTAAAAATTCAAAGTGTCATAACTTTGCTAAATGAAATCCTACTAAAAAATGTTTATTGCAAAAAGTGTTTGGAATTTTAATTTGCATATAAAAGCAATTTTTAATTATTTTTTTTTTAATAAAAACCGAGTCTTACCATATATTGACCGAGACCTCGAACGAGCTTTTATGCGACTCTGCATATAGTTAACGCTCGTATGAGGCTTCTATTCAAGAAATCGACTTGAATTTTTTATACCAAATAGAGCTTTCGACTATACTTACGATACTATAAAAAAAAATTAAAAATTAAAAAATAAAAGTATTTTTTTTTCAAAACACGTTTAGTGTGATGAGTCGATCGACCCACCATACATACGCTCATAAGATTTTCAATATAGTTTAGGTCAGTGTGAGCTTATTTATACATATTTGAATTTCAATTTTTGTGACAGTATAGAATTCTTAAGCATCCTGTGTATGTTTGTTAGCAAAATCCATTTTGTCAATTTTTTGCAAAATGACGACAAATATTAAAATTCAATCACTTATAACTCAGTAGTGTTGAATTTTGGCAAAAAGGTCTCTATACATGAAATGTTAAGAAGCCTAAAGTTCATCTAAGTAAAATATAAAAAATATATATTTTTGCTTAAAAACAAGCGATGTATCAGTTCGATCGTACCCCCATACTAGCCATTTTGAGACTTTCGGAAGAGTTAACGCTCTTAACTGTTTGGTTTCGAAGATAAAAATTTAAATTTTAAGTATCGCATAGAACTAACGTGCAGCCCCTATACGTTATGTTTAAAAAAAATATATAAAATTTTTTTTCAAAATGGCGGCTAATGTAAAAATTCAAAGTGTCATAACTTTGCTAAATGAAATCCTACTAAAAAATGTTTAATGCAAAAAGTGTTTGGAATTTTAATTTGCATATAAAAGCAATTTTTAATTATTTTTTTTTAATAAAAACCGAGTCTTACCATATATTGACCGAGACCTCGAACGAGCTTTTATGCGACTCTGCATATAGTTAACGCTCGTATGAGGCTTCTATTCAAGAAATCGACTTGAATTTTTTATACAAAATAGAGCTTTCGACTATACTTACGATACTATAAAAAAAAATTAAAAATTAAAAAATAAAAGTATTTTTTTTTCAAAACACGTTTAGTGTGATGAGTCGATCGACCCACCATACATACGCTCATAAGATTTTCAATATAGTTTAGGTCAGTGTGAGCTTATTTATACATATTTGAATTTCAATTTTTGTGACAGTATAGAATTCTTAAGCATCCTGTGTATGTTTGTTAGCAAAATCCATTTTGTCTATTTTTTGCAAAATGACGACAAGTATTAAAATTCAATCACTTATAACTCAGTAGTGTTGAATTTTGGCAAAAAGGTCTCTATACATGAAATGTTGAGAAGCCTAAAGTTCATCTAAGTAAAATATAAAAAATATATATTTTTGCTTGAAAACAAGCGATGTATCAGTTCGATCGTACCCCCATACTAGCCATTTTGAGACTTTCGGAAGAGTTAACGCTCTTAACTGTTTGGTTTCGAAGATAAAAATTTAAATTTTGAGTATCGCATAGAACTAACGTGCAGCCCCTATACGTTATGTTTAAAAAAAATATATAAAATTTTTTTTCAAAATGGCGGCTAATGTAAAAATTCAAAGTGTCATAACTTTGCTAAATGAAATCCGACTAAAAAATGTTTAATGCAAAAAGTGTTTGGAATTTTATTTTGCATATAAAAGCAATTTTTAATTATTTTTTTTTTAATAAAAACCGAGTCTTATTATATATTGACCGAGACCTCGAACGAGCTTTTATGCGACTCTGCATATAGTTAACGCTCGTATGAGGCTTCTATTCAAGAAATCGACTTGAATTTTTTATACAAAATAGAGCTTTCGACTATACTTACGATACTATAAAAAAAAATTAAAAATTAAAAAATAAAAGTATTTTTTTTTCAAAACACGTTTAGTGTGATGAGTCGATCGACCCACCATACATACGCTCATAAGATTTTCAATATAGTTTAGGTCAGTGTGAGCTTATTTATACATATTTGAATTTCAATTTTTGTGACAGTATAGAATTCTTAAGCATCCTGTGTATGTTTGTTAGCAAAATCCATTTTGTCAATTTTTTGCAAAATGACGACAAGTATTAAAATTCAATCACTTATAACTCAGTAGTGTTGAATTTTGGCAAAAAGGTCTCTATACATGAAATGTTGAGAAGCCTAAAGTTCATCTAAGTAAAATATAAAAAATATATATTTTTGCTTGAAAACAAGCGATGTATCAGTTCGATCGTACCCCCATACTAGCCATTTTGAGACTTTCGGAAGAGTTAACGCTCTTAACTGTTTGGTTTCGAAGATAAAAATTTAAATTTTAAGTATCGCATAGAACTAACGTGCAGCCCTTATACGTTATGTTTAAAAAAAATATATAAAATTTTTTTTCAAAATGGCGGCTAATGTAAAAATTCAAATTGTCATAACTTTGCTAAATGAAATCCTACTAAAAAATGTTTATTGCAAAAAGTTTTTGGAATTTTAATTTGCATATAAAAGCAATTTTTAATTATTTTTTTTTTAATAAAAACCGAGTCTTACCATATATTGACCGAGACCTCGAACGAGCTTTTATGCGACTCTGCATATAGTTAACGCTCGTATGAGGCTTCTATTCAAGAAATCGACTTGAATTTTTTATACAAAATAGAGCTTTCGACTATACTTACGATACTATAAAAAAAAATTAAAAATTAAAAAATAAAAGTATTTTTTTTTCAAAACACGTTTAGTGTGATGAGTCGATCGACCCACCATACATACGCTCATAAGATTTTCAATATAGTTTAGGTCAGTGTGAGCTTATTTATACATATTTGAATTTCAATTTTTGTGACAGTATAGAATTCTTAAGCATCCTGTGTATGTTTGTTAGCAAAATCCATTTTGTCAATTTTTTGCAAAATGACGACAAGTATTAAAATTCAATCACTTATAACTCAGTAGTGTTGAATTTTGGCAAAAAGGTCTCTATACATGAAATGTTGAGAAGCCTAAAATTCATCTAAGTAAAATATAAAAAATATATATTTTTGCTTGAAAACAAGCGATGTATCAGTTCGATCGTACCCCCATACTAGCCATTTTGAGACTTTCGGAAGAGTTAACGCTCTTAACTGTTTGGTTTCGAAGATAAAAATTTAAATTTTAAGTATCGCATAGAACTAACGTGCAGCCCTTATACGTTATGTTTAAAAAAAATATATAAAATTTTTTTTCAAAATGGCGGCTAATGTAAAAATTCAAAGTGTCATAACTTTGCTAAATGAAATCCTACTAAAAAATGTTTATTGCAAAAAGTGTTTGGAATTTTAATTTGCATATAAAAGCAATTTTTAATTATTTTTTTTTTAATAAAAACCGAGTCTTACCATATATTGACCGAGACCTCGAACGAGCTTTTATGCGACTCTGCATATAGTTAACGCTCGTATGAGGCTTCTATTCAAGAAATCGACTTGAATTTTTTATACCAAATAGAGCTTTCGACTATACTTACGATACTATAAAAAAAAATTAAAAATTAAAAAATAAAAGTATTTTTTTTTCAAAACACGTTTAGTGTGATGAGTCGATCGACCCACCATGCATACGCTCATAAGATTTTCAATATAGTTTAGGTCAGTGTGAGCTTATTTATACATATTTGAATTTCAATTTTTGTGACAGTATAGAATTCTTAAGCATCCTGTGTATGTTTGTTAGCAAAATCCATTTTGTCAATTTTTTGCAAAATGACGACAAATATTAAAATTCAATCACTTATAACTCAGTAGTGTTGAATTTTGGCAAAAAGGTCTCTATACATGAAATGTTAAGAAGCCTAAAGTTCATCTAAGTAAAATATAAAAAATATATATTTTTGCTTGAAAACAAGCGATGTATCAGTTCGATCGTACCCCCATACTAGCCATTTTGAGACTTTCGGAAGAGTTAACGCTCTTAACTGTTTGGTTTCGAAGATAAAAATTTAAATTTTGAGTATCGCATAGAACTAACGTGCAGCCCCTATACGTTATGTTTAAAAAAAATATATAAAATTTTTTTTCAAAATGGCGGCTAATGTAAAAATTCAAAGTGTCATAACTTTGCTAAATGAAATCCTACTAAAAAATGTTTAATGCAAAAAGTGTTTGGAATTTTAATTTGCATATAAAAGCAATTTTTAATTATTTTTTTTTTAATAAAAACCGAGTCTTACCATATATTGACCGAGACCTCGAACGAGCTTTTATGCGACTCTGCATATAGTTAACGCTCGTATGAGGCTTCTATTCAAGAAATCGACTTGAATTTTTTATACAAAATAGAGCTTTCGACTATACTTACGATACTATAAAAAAAAATTAAAAATTAAAAAATAAAAGTATTTTTTTTTCAAAACACGTTTAGTGTGATGAGTCGATCGACCCACCATACATACGCTCATAAGATTTTCAATATAGTTTAGGTCAGTGTGAGCTTATTTATACATATTTGAATTTCAATTTTTGTGACAGTATAGAATTCTTAAGCATCCTGTGTATGTTTGTTAGCAAAATCCATTTTGTCAATTTTTTGCAAAATGACGACAAGTATTAAAATTCAATCACTTATAACTCAGTAGTGTTGAATTTTGGCAAAAAGGTCTCTATACATGAAATGTTGAGAAGCCTAAAGTTCATCTAAGTAAAATATAAAAAATATATATTTTTGCTTGAAAACAAGCGATGTATCAGTTCGATCGTACCCCCATACTAGCCATTTTGAGACTTTCGGAAGAGTTAACGCTCTTAAATGTTTGGTTTCGAAGATAAAAATTTAAATTTTAAGTATCGCATAGAACTAACGTGCAGCCCCTATACGTTATGTTTAAAAAAAATATATAAAATTTTTTTTCAAAATGGCGGCTAATGTAAAAATTCAAAGTGTCATAACTTTGCTAAATAAAATCCTACTAAAAAATGTTTAATTCAAAAAGTGTTTGGAATTTTTTTTTGCATATAAAAGCAATTTTTAATTATTTTTTTTTAATAAAAACCGAGTCTTACCATATATTGACCGAGACCTCGAACGAGCTTTTATGCGACTCTGCATATAGTTAACGCTCGTATGAGGCTTCTATTCAAGAAATCGACTTGAATTTTTTATACAAAATAGAGCTTTCGACTATACTTACGATACTATAAAAAAAATTAAAAATTAAAAAATAAAAGTATTTTTTTTTCAAAACACGTTTAGTGTGATGAGTCGATCGACCCACCATACATACGCTCATAAGATTTTCAATATAGTTTAGGTCAGTGTAAGCTTATTTATACATATTTGAATTTCAATTTTTGTGACAGTATAGAATTCTTAAGCATCCTGTGTATGTTTGTTAGCAAAATCCATTTTGTCAATTTTTTGCAAAATGACGACAAGTATTAAAATTCAATCACTTATAACTCAGTAGTGTTGAATTTTGGCAAAAAGGTCTCTTTACATGAAATGTTGAGAAGCCTAAAGTTCATCTAAGTATAATATAAAAAATATATATTTTTGCTTGAAAACAAGCGATGTATCAGTTCGATCGTACCCCCATACTAGCCATTTTGAGACTTTCGGAAGAGTTAACGCTCTTAACTGTTTGGTTTCGAAGATAAAAATTTAAATTTTAAGTATCGCATAGAACTAACGTGCAGCCCCTATACGTTATGTTTAAAAAAATATATAAAATTTTTTTTCAAAATGGCGGCTAATGTAAAAATTCAAAGTGTCATAACTTTGCTAAATGAAATCCTACTAAAAAATGTTTATTGCAAAAAGTGTTTGGAATTTTAATTTGCATATAAAAGCAATTTTTAATTATTTTTTTTTTAATAAAAACCGAGTCTTACCATATATTGACCGAGACCTCGAACGAGCTTTTATGCGACTCTGCATATAGTTAACGCTCGTATGAGGCTTCTATTCAAGAAATCGACTTGAATTTTTTATACAAAATAGAGCTTTCGACTATACTTACGATACTATAAAAAAAAATTAAAAATTAAAAAATAAAAGTATTTTTTTTTCAAAACACGTTTAGTGTGATGAGTCGATCGACCCACCATACATACGCTCATAAGATTTTCAATATAGTTTAGGTCAGTGTGAGCTTATTTATACATATTTGAATTTCAATTTTTGTGACAGTATAGAATTCTTAAGCATCCTGTGTATGTTTGTTAGCAAAATCCATTTTGTCAATTTTTTGCAAAATGACGACAAGTATTAAAATTCAATCACTTATAACTCAGTAGTGTTGAATTTTGGCAAAAAGGTCTCTATACATGAAATGTTGAGAAGCCTAAAGTTCATCTAAGTAAAATATAAAAAATATATATTTTTGCTTGAAAACAAGCGATGTATCAGTTCGATCGTACCCCCATACTAGCCATTTTGAGACTTTCGGAAGAGTTAACGCTCTTAACTGTTTGGTTTCGAAGATAAAAATTTAAATTTTGAGTATCGCATAGAACTAACGTGCAGCCCCTATACGTTATGTTTAAAAAAAATATATAAAATTTTTTTTCAAAATGGCGGCTAATGTAAAAATTCAAAGTGTCATAACTTTGCTAAATGAAATCCTACTAAAAAATGTTTAATGCAAAAAGTGTTTGGAATTTTAATTTGCATATAAAAGCAATTTTTAATTATTTTTTTTTTAATAAAAACCGAGTCTTACCATATATTGACCGAGACCTCGAACGAGCTTTTATGCGACTCTGCATATAGTTAACGCTCGTATGAGGCTTCTATTCAAGAAATCGACTTGAATTTTTTATACAAAATAGAGCTTTCGACTATACTTACGATACTATAAAAAAAAAATTAAAAATTAAAAAATAAAAGTATTTTTTTTTCAAAACACGTTTAGTGTGATGAGTCGATCGACCCACCATACATACGCTCATAAGATTTTCAATATAGTTTAGGTCAGTGTGAGCTTATTTATACATATTTGAATTTCAATTTTTGTGACAGTATAGAATTCTTAAGCATCCTGTGTATGTTTGTTAGCAAAATCCATTTTGTCAATTTTTTGCAAAATGACGACAAGTATTAAAATTCAATCACTTATAACTCAGTAGTGTTGAATTTTGGCAAAAAGGTCTCTATACATGAAATGTTGAGAAGCCTAAAGTTCATCTAAGTAAAATATAAAAAATATATATTTTTGCTTGAAAACAAGCGATGTATCAGTTCGATCGTACCCCCATACTAGCCATTTTGAGACTTTCGGAAGAGTTAACGCTCTTAACTGTTTGGTTTCGAAGATAAAAATTTAAATTTTGAGTATCGCATAGAACTAACGTGCAGCCCCTATACGTTATGTTTAAAAAAAATATATAAAATTTCTTTTCAAAATGGCGGCTAATGTAAAAATTCAAAGTGTCATAACTTTGCTAAATGCAATCCTACTAAAAAATGTTTAATGCAAAAAGTGTTTGGAATTTTAATTTGCATATAAAAGCAATTTTTAATTATTTTTTTTTTAATAAAAACCGAGTCTTACCATATATTGACCGAGACCTCGAACGAGCTTTTATGCGACTCTGCATATAGTTAACGCTCGTATGAGGCTTCTATTCAAGAAATCGACTTGAATTTTTTATACAAAATAGAGCTTTCGACTATACTTACGATACTATAAAAAAAAAATTAAAAATTAAAAAATAAAAGTATTTTTTTTTCAAAACACGTTTAGTGTGATGAGTCGATCGACCCACCATACATACGCTCATAAGATTTTCAATATAGTTTAGGTCAGTGTGAGCTTATTTATACATATTTGAATTTCAATTTTTGTGACAGTATAGAATTCTTAAGCATCCTGTGTATGTTTGTTAGCAAAATCCATTTTGTCAATTTTTTGCAAAATGACGACAAGTATTAAAATTCAATCACTTATAACTCAGTAGTGTTGAATTTTGGCAAAAAGGTCTCTATACATGAAATGTTGAGAAGCCTAAAGTTCATCTAAGTAAAATATAAAAAATATATATTTTTGCTTGAAAACAAGCGATGTATCAGTTCGATCGTACCCCCATACTAGCCATTTTGAGACTTTCGGAAGAGTTAACGCTCTTAACTGTTTGGTTTCTAAGATAAAAATTTAAATTTTAAGTATCGCATAGAACTAACGTGCAGCCCCTATACGTTATGTTTAAAAAAAATATATAAAATTTTTTTTCAAAATAGCGGCTAATGTAAAAATTCAAAGTGTCATAACTTTGCTAAATAAAATCCTACTAAAAAATGTTTGATGCAAAAAGTGTTTGGAATTTTTTTTTGCATATAAAAGCAATTTTTAATTATTTTTTTTTTAATAAAAACCGAGTCTTACCATATATTGACCGAGACCTCGAACGAGCTTTTATGCGACTCTGCATATAGTTAACGCTCGTATGAGGCTTCTATTCAAGAAATCGACTTGAATTTTTTATACAAAATAGAGCTTTCGACTATACTTACGATACTATAAAAAAAAATTAAAAATTAAAAAATAAAAGTATTTTTTTTTCAAAACACGTTTAGTGTGATGAGTCGATCGACCCACCATACATACGCTCATAAGATTTTCAATATAGTTTAGGTCAGTGTCAGCTTATTTATACATATTTGAATTTCAATTTTTGTGACAGTATAGAATTCTTAAGCATCCTGTGTATGTTTGTTAGCAAAATCCATTTTGTCAATTTTTTGCAAAATGACGACAAGTATTAAAATTCAATCACTTATAACTCAGTAGTGTTGAATTTTGGCAAAAAGGTCTCTATACATGAAATGTTGAGAAGCCTAAAGTTCATCTAAGTAAAATATAAAAAATATATATTTTTGCTTGAAAACAAGCGATGTATCAGTTCGATCGTACCCCCATACTAGCCATTTTGAGACTTTCGGAAGAGTTAACGCTCTTAACTGTTTGGTTTCGAAGATAAAAATTTAAATTTTGAGTATCGCATAGAACTAACGTGCAGCCCCTATACGTTATGTTTAAAAAAAATATATAAATTTTTTTTTGAAAATGGCGGCTAATGTAAAAATTCAAAGTGTCATAACTTTGCTAAATAAAATCCTACTAAAAAATGTTTAATCCAAAAAGTGTTTGGAATTTTAATTTGCATATAAAAGCAATTTTTAATTATTTTTTTTTTAATAAAAACCGAGTCTTACCATATATTGACCGAGACCTCGAACGAGCTTTTATGCGACTCTGCATATAGTTAACGCTCGTATGAGGCTTCTATTCAAAAATCGACTTAAATTTTTTATACAAAATAGAGCTTTCGACTATACTTACGATACTATAAAAAAAAAAAAAAATTAAAAAATAAAAGTATTTTTTTTTCAAAACACGTTTAGTGTGATGAGTCGATCGACCCACCATACATACGCTCATAAGATTTTCAATATAGTTTAGGTCAGTGTGAGCTTATTTATACATATTTGAATTTCAATTTTTGTGACAGTATAGAATTCTTAAGCATCCTGTGTATGTTTGTTAGCAAAATCCATTTTGTCAATTTTTTGCAAAATGACGACAAGTATTAAAATTCAATCACTTATAACTCAGTAGTGTTGAATTTTGGCAAAAAGGTCTCTATACATGAAATGTTGAGAAGCCTAAAGTTCATCTAAGTAAAATATAAAAAATATATATTTTTGCTTGAAAACAAGCGATGTATCAGTTCGATCGTACCCCCATACTAGCCATTTTGAGACTTTCGGAAGAGTTAACGCTCTTAACTGTTTGGTTTCGAAGATAAAAATTTAAATTTTAAGTATCGCATAGAACTAACGTGCAGCCCCTATACGTTATGTTTAAAAAAAATATATAAAATTTTTTTTCAAAATGGCGGCTAATGTAAAAATTCAAAGTGTCATAACTTTGCTAAATGAAATCCTACTAAAAAATGTTTAATGCAAAAAGTGTTTGGAATTTTAATTTGCATATAAAAGCAATTTTTAATTATTTTTTTTTTAATAAAAACCGAGTCTTACCATATATTGACCGAGACCTCGAACGAGCTTTTATGCGACTCTGCATATAGTTAACGCTCGTATGAGGCTTCTATTCAAGAAATCGACTTGAATTTTTTATACAAAATAGAGCTTTCGACTATACTTACGATACTATAAAAAAAAATTAAAAATTAAAAAATAAAAGTATTTTTTTTTCAAAACACGTTTAGTGTGATGAGTCGATCGACCCACCATACATACGCTCATAAGATTTTCAATATAGTTTAGGTCCGTGTGAGCTTATTTATACATATTTGAATTTCAATTTTTGTGACAGTATAGAATTCTTAAGCATCCTGTGTATGTTTGTTAGCAAAATCCATTTTGTCAATTTTTTGCAAAATGACGACAAGTATTAAAATTCAATCACTTATAACTCAGTAGTGTTGAATTTTGGCAAAAAGGTCTCTAGACATGAAATGTTGAGAAGCCTAAAGTTCATCTAAGTAAAATATAAAAAATATATATTTTTGCTTGAAAACAAGCGATGTATCAGTTCGATCGTACCCCCATACTAGCCATTTTGAGACTTTCGGAAGAGTTAACGCTCTTAACTGTTTGGTTTCGAAGATAAAAATTTAAATTTTGAGTATCGCATAGAACTAACGTGCAGCCCCTATACGTTATGTTTAAAAAAAATATATAAAATTTTTTTTTAAAATGGCGGCTAATGTAAAAATTCAAAGTGTCATAACTTTGCTAAATGAAATCCTACTAAAAAATGTTTAATGCAAAAAGTGTTTGGAATTTTAATTTGCATATAAAAGCAATTTTTAATTATTTTTTTTTTAATAAAAACCGAGTCTTACCATATATTGACCGAGACCTCGAACGAGCTTTTATGCGACTCTGCATATAGTTAACGCTCGTATGAGGCTTCTATTCAAGAAATCGACTTGAATTTTTTATACAAAATAGAGCTTTCGACTATACTTACGATACTATAAAAAAAAATTAAAAATTAAAAAATAAAAGTATTTTTTTTTCAAAACACGTTTAGTGTGATGAGTCGATCGACCCACCATACATACGCTCATAAGATTTTCAATATAGTTTAGGTCAGTGTGAGCTTATTTATACATATTTGAATTTCAATTTTTGTGACAGTATAGAATTCTTAAGCATCCTGTGTATGTTTGTTAGCAAAATCCATTTTGTCAATTTTTTGCAAAATGACGACAAGTATTAAAATTCAATCACTTATAACTCAGTAGTGTTGAATTTTGGCAAAAAGGTCTCTATACATGAAATGTTGAGAAGCCTAAAGTTCATCTAAGTAAAATATAAAAAATATATATTTTTGCTTGAAAACAAGCGATGTATCAGTTCGATCGTACCCCCATACTAGCCATTTTGAGACTTTCGGAAGAGTTAACGCTCTTAACTGTTTGGTTTCGAAGATAAAAATTTAAATTTTGAGTATCGCATAGAACTAACGTGCAGCCCCTATACGTTATGTTTAAAAAAAATATATAAAAAAATTTTTCAAAATGGCGGCTAATGTAAAAATTCAAAGTGTCATAACTTTGCTAAATAAAATCCTACTAAAAAATGTTTAATGCAAAAAGTGTTTGGAATTTTAATTTGCATATAAAAGCAATTTTTAATTATTTTTTTTTTAATAAAAACCGAGTCTTACCATATATTGACCGAGACCTCGAACGAGCTTTTATGCGACTCTGCATATAGTTAACGCTCGTATGAGGCTTCTATTCAAGAAATAGACTTGAATTTTTTATACAAAATAGAGCTTTCGACTATACTTACGATACTATAAAAAAAAATTAAAAATTAAAAAATAAAAGTATTTTTTTTTCAAAACACGTTTAGTGTGATGAGTCGATCGACCCACCATACATACGCTCATAAGATTTTCAATATAGTTTAGGTCAGTGTGAGCTTATTTATACATATTTGAATTTCAATTTTTGTGACAGTATAGAATTCTTAAGCATCCTGTGTATGTTTGTTAGCAAAATCCATTTTGTCAATTTTTTGCAAAATGACGACAAGTATTAAAATTCAATCACTTATCCCTCAGTAGTGTTGAATTTTGGCAAAAAGGTCTCTATACATGAAATGTTGAGAAGCCTAAAGTTCATCTAAGTAAAATATAAAAAATATATATTTTTGCTTGAAAACAAGCGATGTATCAGTTCGATCGTACCCCCATACTAGCCATTTTGAGACTTTCGGAAGAGTTAACGCTCTTAACTGTTTGGTTTCGAAGATAAAAATTTAAATTTTGAGTATCGCATAGAACTAACGTGCAGCCCCTATACGTTATGTTTAAAAAAAATATATAAAATTTTTTTTCAAAATGGCGGCTAATGTAAAAATTCAAAGTGTCATAACTTTGCTAAATGAAATCCTACTAAAAAATGTTTAATGCAAAAAGTGTTTGGAATTTTAATTTGCATATAAAAGCAATTTTTAATTATTTTTTTTTTAATAAAAACCGAGTCTTACCATATATTGACCGAGACCTCGAACGAGCTTTTATGCGACTCTGCATATAGTTAACGCTCGTATGAGGCTTCTATTCAAGAAATAGACTTGAATTTTTTATATAAAATAGAGCTTTCGACTATACTTACGATACTATAAAAAAAAATTAAAAATTAAAAAATAAAAGTATTTTTTTTTCAAAACACGTTTAGTGTGATGAGTCGATCGACCCACCATACATACGCTCATAAGATTTTCAATATAGTTTAGGTCAGTGTGAGCTTATTTATACATATTTGAATTTCAATTTTTGTGACAGTATAGAATTCTTAAGCATCCTGTGTATGTTTGTTAGCAAAATCCATTTTGTCAATTTTTTGCAAAATGACGACAAGTATTAAAATTCAATCACTTATAACTCAGTAGTGTTGAATTTTGGCAAAAAGGTCTCTATACATGAAATGTTGAGAAGCCTAAAGTTCATCTAAGTAAAATATAAAAAATATATATTTTTGCTTGAAAACAAGCGATGTATCAGTTCGATCGTACCCCCATACTAGCCATTTTGAGACTTTCGGAAGAGTTAACGCTCTTAACTGTTTGGTTTCAAAGATAAAAATTTAAATTTTAAGTATCGCATAGAACTAACGTGCAGCCCCTATACGTTATGTTTAAAAAAAATATATAAAATTTTTTTTCAAAATGGCGGCTAATGTAAAAATTCAAAGTGTCATAACTTTGCTAAATGATATCCTACTAAAAAATGTTTAATGCAAAAAGTGTTTGGAATTTTAATTTGCATATAAAAGCAATTTTTAATTATTTTTTTTTTAATAAAAACCGAGTCTTACCATATATTGACCGAGACCTCGAACGAGCTTTTATGCGACTCTGCATATAGTTAACGCTCGTATGAGGCTTCTATTCAAGAAATCGACTTGAATTTTTTATACAAAATAGAGCTTTCGACTATACTTACGATACTATAAAAAAAAATTAAAAATTAAAAAATAAAAGTATTTTTTTTTCAAAACACGTTTAGTGTGATGAGTCGATCGACCCACCATACATACGCTCATAAGATTTTCAATATAGTTTAGGTCAGTGTGAGCTTATTTATACATATTTGAATTTCAATTTTTGTGACAGTATAGAATTCTTAAGCATCCTGTGTATGTTTGTTAGCAAAATCCATTTTGTCATTTTTTTGCAAAATGACGACAAGTATTAAAATTCAATCACTTATAACTCAGTAGTGTTGAATTTTAGCAAAAAGGTCTCTATACATGAAATGTTGAGAAGCCTAAAGTTCATCTAAGTAAAATATAAAAAATATATATTTTTGCTTGAAAACAAGCGATGTATCAGTTCGATCATACCCCCATACTAGCCATTTTGAGACTTTCGGAAGAGTTAACGCTCTTAACTGTTTGGTTTCGAAGATAAAAATTTAAATTTTGAGTATCGCATAGAACTAACGTGCAGCCCCTATACGTTATGTTTAAAAAAAATATATAAAATTTTTTTTCAAAATGGCGGCTAATTTAAAATTCAAAGTGTCATAACTTTGCTAAATGAAATCCTACTAAAAAATGTTTAATGCAAAAAGTGTTTGGAATTTTAATTTGCATATAAAAGCAATTTTTAATTATTTTTTTTTTAATAAAAACCGAGTCTTACCATATATTGACCGAGACCTCGAACGAGCTTTTATGCGACTCTGCATATAGTTAACGCTCGTATGAGGCTTCTATTCAAGAAATCGACTTGAATTTTTTATACAAAATAGAGCTTTCGACTATACTTACGATACTATAAAAAAAAATTAAAAATTAAAAAATAAAAGTATTTTTTTTTCAAAACACGTTTAGTGTGATGAGTCGATCGACCCACCATACATACGCTCATAAGATTTTCAATATAGTTTAGGTCAGTGTGAGCTTATTTATACATATTTGAATTTCAATTTTTGTGACAGTATAGAATTCTTAAGCATCCTGTGTATGTTTGTTAGCAAAATCCATTTTGTCAATTTTTTGCAAAATGACGACAAGTATTAAAATTCAATCACTTATAACTCAGTAGTGTTGAATTTTGGCAAAAAGGTCTCTATACATGAAATGTTGAGAAGCCTAAAGTTCATCTAAGTAAAATATAAAAAATATATATTTTTGCTTGAAAACAAGCGATGTATCAGTTCGATCGTACCCCCATACTAGCCATTTTGAGACTTTCGGAAGAGTTAACGCTCTTAACTGTTTGGTTTCGAAGATAAAAATTTAAATTTTAAGTATCGCATAGAACTAACGTGCAGCCCCTATACGTTATGTTTAAAAAAATATATAAATTTTTTTTTCAAAATGGCGGCTAATGTAAAAATTCAAAGTGTCATAACTTTGCTAAATAAAATCCTACTAAAAAATGTTTAATGCAAAAAGTGTTTGGAATTTTAATTTGCATATAAAAGCAATTTTTAATTATTTTTTTTTTAATAAAAACCGAGTCTTACCATATATTGACCGAGACCTCGAACGAGCTTTTATGCGACTCTGCATATAGTTAACGCTCGTATGAGGCTTCTATTCAAGAAATAGACTTGAATTTTTTATACAAAATAGAGCTTTCGACTATACTTACGATACTATAAAAAAAAATTAAAAATTAAAAAATAAAAGTATTTTTTTTTCAAAACACGTTTAGTGTGATGAGTCGATCGACCCACCATACATACGCTCATAAGATTTTCAATATAGTTTAGGTCAGTGTGAGCTTATTTATGCATATTTGAATTTCAATTTTTGTGACAGTATAGAATTCTTAAGCATCCTGTGTATGTTTGTTAGCAAAATCCATTTTGTCAATTTTTTGCAAAATGACGACAAGTATTAAAATTCAATCACTTATCCCTCAGTAGTGTTGAATTTTGGCAAAAAGGTCTCTATACATGAAATGTTGAGAAGCCTAAAGTTCATCTAAGTAAAATATAAAAAATATATATTTTTGCTTGAAAACAAGCGATGTATCAGTTCGATCGTACCCCCATACTAGCCATTTTGAGACTTTCGGAAGAGTTAACGCTCTTAACTGTTTGGTTTCGAAGATAAAAATTTAAATTTTGAGTATCGCATAGAACTAACGTGCAGCCCCTATACGTTATGTTTAAAAAAAATATATAAAATTTTTTTTCAAAATGGCGGCTAATGTAAAAATTCAAAGTGTCATAACTTTGCTAAATGAAATCCTACTAAAAAATGTTTAATGCAAAAAGTGTTTGGAATTTTAATTTGCATATAAAAGCAATTTTTAATTATTTTTTTTTTAATAAAAACCGAGTCTTACCATATATTGACCGAGACCTCGAACGAGCTTTTATGCGACTCTGCATATAGTTAACGCTCGTATGAGGCTTCTATTCAAGAAATAGACTTGAATTTTTTATATAAAATAGAGCTTTCGACTATACTTACGATACTATAAAAAAAAATTAAAAATTAAAAAATAAAAGTATTTTTTTTTCAAAACACGTTTAGTGTGATGAGTCGATCGACCCACCATACATACGCTCATAAGATTTTCAATATAGTTTAGGTCAGTGTGAGCTTATTTATACATATTTGAATTTCAATTTTTGTGACAGTATAGAATTCTTAAGCATCCTGTGTATGTTTGTTAGCAAAATCCATTTTGTCAATTTTTTGCAAAATGACGACAAGTATTAAAATTCAATCACTTATAACTCAGTAGTGTTGAATTTTGGCAAAAAGGTCTCTATACATGAAATGTTGAGAAGCCTAAAGTTCATCTAAGTAAAATATAAAAAATATATATTTTTGCTTGAAAACAAGCGATGTATCAGTTCGATCGTACCCCCATACTAGCCATTTTGAGACTTTCGGAAGAGTTAACGCTCTTAACTGTTTGGTTTCAAAGATAAAAATTTAAATTTTAAGTATCGCATAGAACTAACGTGCAGCCCCTATACGTTATGTTTAAAAAAAATATATAAAATTTTTTTTCAAAATGGCGGCTAATGTAAAAATTCAAAGTGTCATAACTTTGCTAAATGATATCCTACTAAAAAATGTTTAATGCAAAAAGTGTTTGGAATTTTAATTTGCATATAAAAGCAATTTTTAATTATTTTTTTTTTAATAAAAACCGAGTCTTACCATATATTGACCGAGACCTCGAACGAGCTTTTATGCGACTCTGCATATAGTTAACGCTCGTATGAGGCTTCTATTCAAGAAATCGACTTGAATTTTTTATACAAAATAGAGCTTTCGACTATACTTACGATACTATAAAAAAAAATTAAAAATTAAAAAATAAAAGTATTTTTTTTTCAAAACACGTTTAGTGTGATGAGTCGATCGACCCACCATACATACGCTCATAAGATTTTCAATATAGTTTAGGTCAGTGTGAGCTTATTTATACATATTTGAATTTCAATTTTTGTGACAGTATAGAATTCTTAAGCATCCTGTGTATGTTTGTTAGCAAAATCCATTTTGTCATTTTTTTGCAAAATGACGACAAGTATTAAAATTCAATCACTTATAACTCAGTAGTGTTGAATTTTAGCAAAAAGGTCTCTATACATTAAATGTTGAGAAGCCTAAATTTCATCTAAGTAAAATATAAAAAATATATATTTTTGCTTGAAAACAAGCGATGTATCAGTTCGATCATACCCCCATACTAGCCATTTTGAGACTTTCGGAAGAGTTAACGCTCTTAACTGTTTGGTTTCGAAGATAAAAATTTAAATTTTGAGTATCGCATAGAACTAACGTGCAGCCCCTATACGTTATGTTTAAAAAAAATATATAAAATTTTTTTTCAAAATGGCGGCTAATTTAAAATTCAAAGTGTCATAACTTTGCTAAATGAAATCCTACTAAAAAATGTTTAATGCAAAAAGTGTTTGGAATTTTAATTTGCATATAAAAGCAATTTTTAATTATTTTTTTTTTAATAAAAACCGAGTCTTACCATATATTGACCGAGACCTCGAACGAGCTTTTATGCGACTCTGCATATAGTTAACGCTCGTATGAGGCTTCTATTCAAGAAATCGACTTGAATTTTTTATACAAAATAGAGCTTTCGACTATACTTACGATACTATAAAAAAAAATTAAAAATTAAAAAATAAAAGTATTTTTTTTTCAAAACACGTTTAGTGTGATGAGTCGATCGACCCACCATACATACGCTCATAAGATTTTCAATATAGTTTAGGTCAGTGTGAGCTTATTTATACATATTTGAATTTCAATTTTTGTGACAGTATAGAATTCTTAAGCATCCTGTGTATGTTTGTTAGCAAAATCCATTTTGTCAATTTTTTGCAAAATGACGACAAGTATTAAAATTCAATCACTTATAACTCAGTAGTGTTGAATTTTGGCAAAAAGGTCTCTATACATGAAATGTTGAGAAGCCTAAAGTTCATCTAAGTAAAATATAAAAAATATATATTTTTGCTTGAAAACAAGCGATGTATCAGTTCGATCGTACCCCCATACTAGCCATTTTGAGACTTTCGGAAGAGTTAACGCTCTTAACTGTTTGGTTTCGAAGATAAAAATTTAAATTTTAAGTATCGCATAGAACTAACGTGCAGCCCCTATACGTTATGTTTAAAAAAATATATAAATTTTTTTTTCAAAATGGCGGCTAATGTAAAAATTCAAAGTGTCATAACTTTGCTAAATAAAATCCTACTAAAAAATGTTTAATGCAAAAAGTGTTTGGAATTTTAATTTGCATATAAAAGCAATTTTTAATTATTTTTTTTTTAATAAAAACCGAGTCTTACCATATATTGACCGAGACCTCGAACGAGCTTTTATGCGACTCTGCATATAGTTAACGCTCGTATGAGGCTTCTATTCAAGAAATAGACTTGAATTTTTTATACAAAATAGAGCTTTCGACTATACTTACGATACTATAAAAAAAAATTAAAAATTAAAAAATAAAAGTATTTTTTTTTCAAAACACGTTTAGTGTGATGAGTCGATCGACCCACCATACATACGCTCATAAGATTTTCAATATAGTTTAGGTCAGTGTGAGCTTATTTATACATATTTGAATTTCAATTTTTGTGACAGTATAGAATTCTTAAGCATCCTGTGTATGTTTGTTAGCAAAATCCATTTTGTCAATTTTTTGCAAAATGACGACAAGTATTAAAATTCAATCACTTATAACTCAGTAGTGTTGAATTTTGGCAAAAAGGTCTCTATACATGAAATGTTGAGAAGCCTAAAGTTCATCTAAGTAAAATATAAAAAATATATATTTTTGCTTGAAAACAAGCGATGTATCAGTTCGATCGTACCCCCATGCTAGCCATTTTGAGACTTTCGGAAGAGTTAACGCTCTTAACTGTTTGGTTTCGAAGATAAAAATTTAAATTTTGAGTATCGCATAGAACTAACGTGCAGCCCCTATACGTTATGTTTAAAAAAAATATATAAAATTTTTTTTCAAAATGGCGGCTAATGTAAAAATTCAAAGTGTCATAACTTTGCTAAATGAAATCCTACTAAAAAATGTTTAATGCAAAAAGTGTTTGGAATTTTAATTTGCATATAAAAGCAATTTTTAATTATTTTTTTTTTAATAAAAACCGAGTCTTACCATATATTGACCGAGACCTCGAACGAGCTTTTATGCGACTCTGCATATAGTTAACGCTCGTATGAGGCTTCTATTCAAGAAATAGACTTGAATTTTTTATACAAAATAGAGCTTTCGACTATACTTACGATACTATAAAAAAAAATTAAAAATTAAAAAATAAAAGTATTTTTTTTTCAAAACACGTTTAGTGTGATGAGTCGATCGACCCACCATACATACGCTCATAAGATTTTCAATATAGTTTAGGTCAGTGTGAGCTTATTTATGCATATTTGAATTTCAATTTTTGTGACAGTATAGAATTCTTAAGCATCCTGTGTATGTTTGTTAGCAAAATCCATTTTGTCAATTTTTTGCAAAATGACGACAAGTATTAAAATTCAATCACTTATAACTCAGTAGTGTTGAATTTTAGCAAAAAGGTCTCTATACATGAAATGTTGAGAAGCCTAAAGTTCATCTAAGTAAAATATAAAAAATATATATTTTTGCTTGAAAACAAGCGATGTATCAGTTCGATCATACCCCCATACTAGCCATTTTGAGACTTTCGGAAGAGTTAACGCTCTTAACTGTTTGGTTTCGAAGATAAAAATTTAAATTTTGAGTATCGCATAGAACTAACGTGCAGCCCCTATACGTTATGTTTAAAAAAAATATATAAAATTTTTTTTCAAAATGGCGGCTAATTTAAAATTCAAAGTGTCATAACTTTGCTAAATGAAATCCTACTAAAAAATGTTTAATGCAAAAAGTGTTTGGAATTTTAATTTGCATATAAAAGCAATTTTTAATTATTTTTTTTTTAATAAAAACCGAGTCTTACCATATATTGACCGAGACCTCGAACGAGCTTTTATGCGACTCTGCATATAGTTAACGCTCGTATGAGGCTTCTATTCAAGAAATCGACTTGAATTTTTTATACAAAATAGAGCTTTCGACTATACTTACGATACTATAAAAAAAAATTAAAAATTAAAAAATAAAAGTATTTTTTTTTCAAAACACGTTTAGTGTGATGAGTCGATCGACCCACCATACATACGCTCATAAGATTTTCAATATAGTTTAGGTCAGTGTGAGCTTATTTATACATATTTGAATTTCAATTTTTGTGACAGTATAGAATTCTTAAGCATCCTGTGTATGTTTGTTAGCAAAATCCATTTTGTCAATTTTTTGCAAAATGACGACAAGTATTAAAATTCAATCACTTATAACTCAGTAGTGTTGAATTTTGGCAAAAAGGTCTCTATACATGAAATGTTGAGAAGCCTAAAGTTCATCTAAGTAAAATATAAAAAATATATATTTTTGCTTGAAAACAAGCGATGTATCAGTTCGATCGTACCCCCATACTAGCCATTTTGAGACTTTCGGAAGAGTTAACGCTCTTAACTGTTTGGTTTCGAAGATAAAAATTTAAATTTTAAGTATCGCATAGAACTAACGTGCAGCCCCTATACGTTATGTTTAAAAAAATATATAAATTTTTTTTTCAAAATGGCGGCTAATGTAAAAATTCAAAGTGTCATAACTTTGCTAAATAAAATCCTACTAAAAAATGTTTAATGCAAAAAGTGTTTGGAATTTTAATTTGCATATAAAAGCAATTTTTAATTATTTTTTTTTTAATAAAAACCGAGTCTTACCATATATTGACCGAGACCTCGAACGAGCTTTTATGCGACTCTGCATATAGTTAACGCTCGTATGAGGCTTCTATTCAAGAAATAGACTTGAATTTTTTATACAAAATAGAGCTTTCGACTATACTTACGATACTATAAAAAAAAATTAAAAATTAAAAAATAAAAGTATTTTTTTTTCAAAACACGTTTAGTGTGATGAGTCGATCGACCCACCATACATACGCTCATAAGATTTTCAATATAGTTTAGGTCAGTGTGAGCTTATTTATGCATATTTGAATTTCAATTTTTGTGACAGTATAGAATTCTTAAGCATCCTGTGTATGTTTGTTAGCAAAATCCATTTTGTCAATTTTTTGCAAAATGACGACAAGTATTAAAATTCAATCACTTATCCCTCAGTAGTGTTGAATTTTGGCAAAAAGGTCTCTATACATGAAATGTTGAGAAGCCTAAAGTTCATCTAAGTAAAATATAAAAAATATATATTTTTGCTTGAAAACAAGCGATGTATCAGTTCGATCGTACCCCCATACTAGCCATTTTGAGACTTTCGGAAGAGTTAACGCTCTTAACTGTTTGGTTTCGAAGATAAAAATTTAAATTTTGAGTATCGCATAGAACTAACGTGCAGCCCCTATACGTTATGTTTAAAAAAAATATATAAAATTTTTTTTCAAAATGGCGGCTAATGTAAAAATTCAAAGTGTCATAACTTTGCTAAATGAAATCCTACTAAAAAATGTTTAATGCAAAAAGTGTTTGGAATTTTAATTTGCATATAAAAGCAATTTTTAATTATTTTTTTTTTAATAAAAACCGAGTCTTACCATATATTGACCGAGACCTCGAACGAGCTTTTATGCGACTCTGCATATAGTTAACGCTCGTATGAGGCTTCTATTCAAGAAATAGACTTGAATTTTTTATATAAAATAGAGCTTTCGACTATACTTACGATACTATAAAAAAAAATTAAAAATTAAAAAATAAAAGTATTTTTTTTTCAAAACACGTTTAGTGTGATGAGTCGATCGACCCACCATACATACGCTCATAAGATTTTCAATATAGTTTAGGTCAGTGTGAGCTTATTTATACATATTTGAATTTCAATTTTTGTGACAGTATAGAATTCTTAAGCATCCTGTGTATGTTTGTTAGCAAAATCCATTTTGTCAATTTTTTGCAAAATGACGACAAGTATTAAAATTCAATCACTTATAACTCAGTAGTGTTGAATTTTGGCAAAAAGGTCTCTATACATGAAATGTTGAGAAGCCTAAAGTTCATCTAAGTAAAATATAAAAAATATATATTTTTGCTTGAAAACAAGCGATGTATCAGTTCGATCGTACCCCCATACTAGCCATTTTGAGACTTTCGGAAGAGTTAACGCTCTTAACTGTTTGGTTTCAAAGATAAAAATTTAAATTTTAAGTATCGCATAGAACTAACGTGCAGCCCCTATACGTTATGTTTAAAAAAAATATATAAAATTTTTTTTCAAAATGGCGGCTAATGTAAAAATTCAAAGTGTCATAACTTTGCTAAATGATATCCTACTAAAAAATGTTTAATGCAAAAAGTGTTTGGAATTTTAATTTGCATATAAAAGCAATTTTTAATTATTTTTTTTTTAATAAAAACCGAGTCTTACCATATATTGACCGAGACCTCGAACGAGCTTTTATGCGACTCTGCATATAGTTAACGCTCGTATGAGGCTTCTATTCAAGAAATCGACTTGAATTTTTTATACAAAATAGAGCTTTCGACTATACTTACGATACTATAAAAAAAAATTAAAAATTAAAAAATAAAAGTATTTTTTTTTCAAAACACGTTTAGTGTGATGAGTCGATCGACCCACCATACATACGCTCATAAGATTTTCAATATAGTTTAGGTCAGTGTGAGCTTATTTATACATATTTGAATTTCAATTTTTGTGACAGTATAGAATTCTTAAGCATCCTGTGTATGTTTGTTAGCAAAATCCATTTTGTCATTTTTTTGCAAAATGACGACAAGTATTAAAATTCAATCACTTATAACTCAGTAGTGTTGAATTTTAGCAAAAAGGTCTCTATACATTAAATGTTGAGAAGCCTAAATTTCATCTAAGTAAAATATAAAAAATATATATTTTTGCTTGAAAACAAGCGATGTATCAGTTCGATCATACCCCCATACTAGCCATTTTGAGACTTTCGGAAGAGTTAACGCTCTTAACTGTTTGGTTTCGAAGATAAAAATTTAAATTTTGAGTATCGCATAGAACTAACGTGCAGCCCCTATACGTTATGTTTAAAAAAAATATATAAAATTTTTTTTCAAAATGGCGGCTAATTTAAAATTCAAAGTGTCATAACTTTGCTAAATGAAATCCTACTAAAAAATGTTTAATGCAAAAAGTGTTTGGAATTTTAATTTGCATATAAAAGCAATTTTTAATTATTTTTTTTTTAATAAAAACCGAGTCTTACCATATATTGACCGAGACCTCGAACGAGCTTTTATGCGACTCTGCATATAGTTAACGCTCGTATGAGGCTTCTATTCAAGAAATCGACTTGAATTTTTTATACAAAATAGAGCTTTCGACTATACTTACGATACTATAAAAAAAAATTAAAAATTAAAAAATAAAAGTATTTTTTTTTCAAAACACGTTTAGTGTGATGAGTCGATCGACCCACCATACATACGCTCATAAGATTTTCAATATAGTTTAGGTCAGTGTGAGCTTATTTATACATATTTGAATTTCAATTTTTGTGACAGTATAGAATTCTTAAGCATCCTGTGTATGTTTGTTAGCAAAATCCATTTTGTCAATTTTTTGCAAAATGACGACAAGTATTAAAATTCAATCACTTATAACTCAGTAGTGTTGAATTTTGGCAAAAAGGTCTCTATACATGAAATGTTGAGAAGCCTAAAGTTCATCTAAGTAAAATATAAAAAATATATATTTTTGCTTGAAAACAAGCGATGTATCAGTTCGATCGTACCCCCATACTAGCCATTTTGAGACTTTCGGAAGAGTTAACGCTCTTAACTGTTTGGTTTCGAAGATAAAAATTTAAATTTTAAGTATCGCATAGAACTAACGTGCAGCCCCTATACGTTATGTTTAAAAAAATATATAAATTTTTTTTTCAAAATGGCGGCTAATGTAAAAATTCAAAGTGTCATAACTTTGCTAAATAAAATCCTACTAAAAAATGTTTAATGCAAAAAGTGTTTGGAATTTTAATTTGCATATAAAAGCAATTTTTAATTATTTTTTTTTTAATAAAAACCGAGTCTTACCATATATTGACCGAGACCTCGAACGAGCTTTTATGCGACTCTGCATATAGTTAACGCTCGTATGAGGCTTCTATTCAAGAAATAGACTTGAATTTTTTATACAAAATAGAGCTTTCGACTATACTTACGATACTATAAAAAAAAATTAAAAATTAAAAAATAAAAGTATTTTTTTTTCAAAACACGTTTAGTGTGATGAGTCGATCGACCCACCATACATACGCTCATAAGATTTTCAATATAGTTTAGGTCAGTGTGAGCTTATTTATACATATTTGAATTTCAATTTTTGTGACAGTATAGAATTCTTAAGCATCCTGTGTATGTTTGTTAGCAAAATCCATTTTGTCAATTTTTTGCAAAATGACGACAAGTATTAAAATTCAATCACTTATAACTCAGTAGTGTTGAATTTTGGCAAAAAGGTCTCTATACATGAAATGTTGAGAAGCCTAAAGTTCATCTAAGTAAAATATAAAAAATATATATTTTTGCTTGAAAACAAGCGATGTATCAGTTCGATCGTACCCCCATGCTAGCCATTTTGAGACTTTCGGAAGAGTTAACGCTCTTAACTGTTTGGTTTCGAAGATAAAAATTTAAATTTTGAGTATCGCATAGAACTAACGTGCAGCCCCTATACGTTATGTTTAAAAAAAATATATAAAATTTTTTTTCAAAATGGCGGCTAATGTAAAAATTCAAAGTGTCATAACTTTGCTAAATGAAATCCTACTAAAAAATGTTTAATGCAAAAAGTGTTTGGAATTTTAATTTGCATATAAAAGCAATTTTTAATTATTTTTTTTTTAATAAAAACCGAGTCTTACCATATATTGACCGAGACCTCGAACGAGCTTTTATGCGACTCTGCATATAGTTAACGCTCGTATGAGGCTTCTATTCAAGAAATAGACTTGAATTTTTTATACAAAATAGAGCTTTCGACTATACTTACGATACTATAAAAAAAAATTAAAAATTAAAAAATAAAAGTATTTTTTTTTCAAAACACGTTTAGTGTGATGAGTCGATCGACCCACCATACATACGCTCATAAGATTTTCAATATAGTTTAGGTCAGTGTGAGCTTATTTATGCATATTTGAATTTCAATTTTTGTGACAGTATAGAATTCTTAAGCATCCTGTGTATGTTTGTTAGCAAAATCCATTTTGTCAATTTTTTGCAAAATGACGACAAGTATTAAAATTCAATCACTTATAACTCAGTAGTGTTGAATTTTGGCAAAAAGGTCTCTATACATGAAATGTTGAGAAGCCTAAAGTTCATCTAAGTAAAATATAAAAAATATATATTTTTGCTTGAAAACAAGCGATGTATCAGTTCGATCGTACCCCCATACTAGCCATTTTGAGACTTTCGGAAGAGTTAACGCTCTTAACTGTTTGGTTTCAAAGATAAAAATTTAAATTTTAAGTATCGCATAGAACTAACGTGCAGCCCCTATACGTTATGTTTAAAAAAAATATATAAAATTTTTTTTCAAAATGGCGGCTAATGTAAAAATTCAAAGTGTCATAACTTTGCTAAATGATATCCTACTAAAAAATGTTTAATGCAAAAAGTGTTTGGAATTTTAATTTGCATATAAAAGCAATTTTTAATTATTTTTTTTTTAATAAAAACCGAGTCTTACCATATATTGACCGAGACCTCGAACGAGCTTTTATGCGACTCTGCATATAGTTAACGCTCGTATGAGGCTTCTATTCAAGAAATCGACTTGAATTTTTTATACAAAATAGAGCTTTCGACTATACTTACGATACTATAAAAAAAAATTAAAAATTAAAAAATAAAAGTATTTTTTTTTCAAAACACGTTTAGTGTGATGAGTCGATCGACCCACCATACATACGCTCATAAGATTTTCAATATAGTTTAGGTCAGTGTGAGCTTATTTATACATATTTGAATTTCAATTTTTGTGACAGTATAGAATTCTTAAGCATCCTGTGTATGTTTGTTAGCAAAATCCATTTTGTCATTTTTTTGCAAAATGACGACAAGTATTAAAATTCAATCACTTATAACTCAGTAGTGTTGAATTTTAGCAAAAAGGTCTCTATACATGAAATGTTGAGAAGCCTAAAGTTCATCTAAGTAAAATATAAAAAATATATATTTTTGCTTGAAAACAAGCGATGTATCAGTTCGATCATACCCCCATACTAGCCATTTTGAGACTTTCGGAAGAGTTAACGCTCTTAACTGTTTGGTTTCGAAGATAAAAATTTAAATTTTGAGTATCGCATAGAACTAACGTGCAGCCCCTATACGTTATGTTTAAAAAAAATATATAAAATTTTTTTTCAAAATGGCGGCTAATTTAAAATTCAAAGTGTCATAACTTTGCTAAATGAAATCCTACTAAAAAATGTTTAATGCAAAAAGTGTTTGGAATTTTAATTTGCATATAAAAGCAATTTTTAATTATTTTTTTTTTAATAAAAACCGAGTCTTACCATATATTGACCGAGACCTCGAACGAGCTTTTATGCGACTCTGCATATAGTTAACGCTCGTATGAGGCTTCTATTCAAGAAATCGACTTGAATTTTTTATACAAAATAGAGCTTTCGACTATACTTACGATACTATAAAAAAAAATTAAAAATTAAAAAATAAAAGTATTTTTTTTTCAAAACACGTTTAGTGTGATGAGTCGATCGACCCACCATACATACGCTCATAAGATTTTCAATATAGTTTAGGTCAGTGTGAGCTTATTTATACATATTTGAATTTCAATTTTTGTGACAGTATAGAATTCTTAAGCATCCTGTGTATGTTTGTTAGCAAAATCCATTTTGTCAATTTTTTGCAAAATGACGACAAGTATTAAAATTCAATCACTTATAACTCAGTAGTGTTGAATTTTGGCAAAAAGGTCTCTATACATGAAATGTTGAGAAGCCTAAAGTTCATCTAAGTAAAATATAAAAAATATATATTTTTGCTTGAAAACAAGCGATGTATCAGTTCGATCGTACCCCCATACTAGCCATTTTGAGACTTTCGGAAGAGTTAACGCTCTTAACTGTTTATGTTCGAAGATAAAAATTTAAATTTTAAGTATCGCATAGAACTAACGTGCAGCCCCTATACGTTATGTTTAAAAAAAATATATAAAATTTTTTTTCAAAATGGCGGCTAATGTAAAAATTCAAAGTGTCATAACTTTGCTAAATAAAATCCTACTAAAAAATGTTTAATGCAAAAAGTGTTTGGAATTTTTTTTTGCATATAAAAGCAATTTTTAATTATTTTTTTTTTTAAAAAAACCGAGTCTTACCATATATTGACCGAGACCTCGAACGAGCTTTTATGCGACTCTGCATATAGTTAACGCTCGTATGAGGCTTCTATTCAAGAAATCGACTTGAATTTTTTATACAAAATAGAGCTTTCGACTATACTTACGATACTATAAAAAAAAATTAAAAATTAAAAAATAAAAGTATTTTTTTTTCAAAACACGTTTAGTGTGATGAGTCGATCGACCCACCATACATACGCTCATAAGATTTTCAATATAGTTTAGGTCAGTGTGAGCTTATTTATACATATTTGAATTTCAATTTTTGTGACAGTATAGAATTCTTAAGCATCCTGTGTATGTTTGTTAGCAAAATCCATTTTGTCAATTTTTTGCAAAATGACGACAAGTATTAAAATTCAATCACTTATAACTCAGTAGTGTTGAATTTTGGCAAAAAGGTCTCTACACATGAAATGTTGAGAAGCCTAAAGTTCATCTAAGTAAAATATAAAAAATATATATTTTTGCTTGAAAACAAGCGATGTATCAGTTCGATCGTACCCCCATACTAGCCATTTTGAGACTTTCGGAAGAGTTAACGCTCTTAACTGTTTGGTTTCGAAGATAAAAATTTAAATTTTGAGTATCGCATAGAACTAACGTGCAGCCCCTATACGTTATGTTTAAAAAAATATATAAAATTTTTTTTCAAAATGGCGGCTAATGTAAAAATTCAAAGTGTCATAACTTTGCTAAATGAAATCCTACTAAAAAATGTTTAATGCAAAAAGTGTTTGGAATTTTAATTTGCATATAAAAGCAATTTTTAATTATTTTTTTTTTAATAAAAACCGAGTCTTACCATATATTGACCGAGACCTCGAACGAGCTTTTATGCGACTCTGCATATAGTTAACGCTCGTATGAGGCTTCTATTCAAGAAATCGACTTGAATTTTTTATACAAAATACAGCTTTCGACTATACTTACGATACTATAAAAAAAAATTAAAAATTAAAAAATAAAAGTATTTTTTTTTCAAAACACGTTTAGTGTGATGAGTCGATCGACCCACCATACATACGCTCATAAGATTTTCAATATAGTTTAGGTCAGTGTGAGCTTATTTATACATATTTGAATTTCAATTTTTGTGACAGTATAGAATTCTTAAGCATCCTGTGTATGTTTGTTAGCAAAATCCATTTTGTCAATTTTTTGCAAAATGACGACAAGTATTAAAATTCAATCACTTATAACTCAGTAGTGTTGTATTTTGGCAAAAAGGTCTCTATACATGAAATGTTGAGAAGCCTAAAGTTCATCTAAGTAAAATATAAAAAATATATATTTTTGCTTGAAAACAAGCGATGTATCAGTTCGATCGTACCCCCATACTAGCCATTTTGAGACTTTCGGAAGAGTTAACGCTCTTAACTGTTTGGTTTCGAAGATAAAAATTTAAATTTTGAGTATCGCATAGAACTAACGTGCAGCCCCTATACGTTATGTTTAAAAAAAATATATAAATTTTTTTTTGAAAATGGCGGCTAATGTAAAAATTCAAAGTGTCATAACTTTGCTAAATAAAATCCTACTAAAAAATGTTTAATGCAAAAAGTGTTTGGAATTTTAATTTGCATATAAAAGCAATTTTTAATTATTTTTTTTTTAATAAAAACCGAGTCTTACCATATATTGACCGAGACCTCGAACGAGCTTTTATGCGACTCTGCATATAGTTAACGCTCGTATGAGGCTTCTATTCAAGAAATCGACTTGAATTTTTTATACAAAATAGAGCTTTCGACTATACTTACGATACTATAAAAAAAAATTAAAAATTAAAAAATAAAAGTATTTTTTTTTCAAAACACGTTTAGTGTGATGAGTCGATCGACCCACCATACATACGCTCATAAGATTTTCAATATAGTTTAGGTCAGTGTGAGCTTATTTATACATATTTGAATTTCAATTTTTGTGACAGTATAGAATTCTTAAGCATCCTGTGTATGTTTGTTAGCAAAATCCATTTTGTCAATTTTTTGCAAAATGACGACAAGTATTAAAATTCAATCACTTATAACTCAGTAGTGTTGAATTTTGGCAAAAAGGTCTCTATACATGAAATGTTGAGAAGCTTAAAGTTCATCTAAGTAAAATATAAAAAATATATATTTTTGCTTGAAAACAAGTGATGTATCAGTTCGATCGTACCCCCATACTAGCCATTTTGAGACTTTCGGAAGAGTTAACGCTCTTAACTGTTTGGTTTCGAAGATAAAAATTTAAATTTTGAGTATCGCATAGAACTAACGTGCAGCCCCTATACGTTATGTTTAAAAAAAATATATAAAATTTTTTTTCAAAATGGCGGCTAATGTAAAAATTCAAAGTGTCATAACTTTGCTAAATGAAATCCTACTAAAAAATGTTTAATGCAAAAAGTGTTTGGAATTTTAATTTGCATATAAAAGCAATTTTTAATTATTTTTTTTAATAAAAACCGAGTCTTACCATATATTGACCGAGACCTCGAACGAGCTTTTATGCGACTCTGCATATAGTTAACGCTCGTATGAGGCTTCTATTCAAGAAATCGACTTGAATTTTTTATACAAAATAGAGCTTTCGACTATACTTACGATACTATAAAAAAAAATTAAAAATTAAAAAATAAAAGTATTTTTTTTTCAAAACACGTTTAGTGTGATGAGTCGATCGACCCACCATACATACGCTCATAAGATTTTCAATATAGTTTAGGTCAGTGTAAGCTTATTTATACATATTTGAATTTCAATTTTTGTGACAGTATAGAATTCTTAAGCATCCTGTGTATGTTTGTTAGCAAAATCCATTTTGTCAATTTTTTGCAAAATGACGACAAGTATTAAAATTCAATCACTTATAACTCAGTAGTGTTGTATTTTGGCAAAAAGGTCTCTATACATGAAATGTTGAGAAGCCTAAAGTTCATCTAAGTAAAATATAAAAAATATATATTTTTGCTTGAAAACAAGCGATGTATCAGTTCGATCGTACCCCCATACTAGCCATTTTGAGACTTTCGGAAGAGTTAACGCTCTTAACTGTTTGGTTTCGAAGATAAAAATTTAAATTTTGAGTATCGCATAGAACTAACGTGCAGCCCCTATACGTTATGTTTAAAAAAAATATATAAATTTTTTTTTAAAAATGGCGGCTAATGTAAAAATTCAAAGTGTCATAACTTTGCTAAATAAAATCCTACTAAAAAATGTTTAATGCAAAAAGTGTTTGGAATTTTAATTTGCATATAAAAGCAATTTTTAATTATTTTTTTTTTAATAAAAACCGAGTCTTACCATATATTGACCGAGACCTCGAACGAGCTTTTATGCGACTCTGCATATAGTTAACGCTCGTATGAGGCTTCTATTCAAGAAATCGACTTGAATTTTTTATACAAAATAGAGCTTTCGACTATACTTACGATACTATAAAAAAAAATTAAAAATTAAAAAATAAAAGTATTTTTTTTTCAAAACACGTTTAGTGTGATGAGTCGATCGACCCACCATACATACGCTCATAAGATTTTCAATATAGTTTAGGTCAGTGTGAGCTTATTTATACATATTTGAATTTCAATTTTTGTGACAGTATAGAATTCTTAAGCATCCTGTGTATGTTTGTTAGCAAAATCCATTTTGTCAATTTTTTGCAAAATGACGACAAGTATTAAAATTCAATCACTTATAACTCAGTAGTGTTGAATTTTGGCAAAAAGGTCTCTATACATGAAATGTTGAGAAGCTTAAAGTTCATCTAAGTAAAATATAAAAAATATATATTTTTGCTTGAAAACAAGCGATGTATCAGTTCGATCGTACCCCCATACTAGCCATTTTGAGACTTTCGGAAGAGTTAACGCTCTTAACTGTTTGGTTTCGAAGATAAAAATTTAAATTTTGAGTATCGCATAGAACTAACGTGCAGCCCCTATACGTTATGTTTAAAAAAAATATATAAAATTTTTTTTCAAAATGGCGGCTAATGTAAAAATTCAAAGTGTCATAACTTTGCTAAATGAAATCCTACTAAAAAATGTTTAATGCAAAAAGTGTTTGGAATTTTAATTTGCATATAAAAGCAATTTTTAATTATTTTTTTTTTAATAAAAACCGAGTCTTACCATATATTGACCGAGACCTCGAACGAGCTTTTATGCGACTCTGCATATAGTTAACGCTCGTATGAGGCTTCTATTCAAGAAATCGACTTGAATTTTTTATACAAAATAGAGCTTTCGACTATACTTACGATACTATAAAAAAAAATTAAAAATTAAAAAATAAAAGTATTTTTTTTTCAAAACACGTTTAGTGTGATGAGTCGATCGACCCACCATACATACGCTCATAAGATTTTCAATATAGTTTAGGTCAGTGTGAGCTTATTTATACATATTTGAATTTCAATTTTTGTGACAGTATAGAATTCTTAAGCATCCTGTGTATGTTTGTTAGCAAAATCCATTTTGTCAATTTTTTGCAAAATGACGACAAGTATTAAAATTCAATCACTTATAACTCAGTAGTGTTGAATTTTGGCAAAAAGGTCTCTATACATGAAATGTTGAGAAGCCTAAAGTTCATCTAAGTAAAATATAAAAAATATATATTTTTGCTTGAAAACAAGCGATGTATCAGTTCGATCGTACCCCCATACTAGCCATTTTGAGACTTTCGGAAGAGTTAACGCTCTTAACTGTTTGGTTTCGAAGATAAAAATTTAAATTTTGAGTATCGCATAGAACTAACGTGCAGCCCCTATACGTTATGTTTAAAAAAAATATATAAAATTTTTTTTCAAAATGGCGGCTAATGTAAAAATTCAAAGTGTCATAACTTTGCTAAATGAAATCCTACTAAAAAATGTTTAATGCAAAAAGTGTTTGGAATTTTAATTTGCATATAAAAGCAATTTTTAATTATTTTTTTTTTAATAAAAACCGAGTCTTACCATATATTGACCGAGACCTCGAACGAGCTTTTATGCGACTCTGCATATAGTTAACGCTCGTATGAGGCTTCTATTCAAGAAATCGACTTGAATTTTTTATACAAAATAGAGCTTTCGACTATACTTACGATACTATAAAAAAAAATTAAAAATTAAAAAATAAAAGTATTTTTTTTTCAAAACACGTTTAGTGTGATGAGTCGATCGACCCACCATACATACGCTCATAAGATTTTCAATATAGTTTAGGTCAGTGTGAGCTTATTTATACATATTTGAATTTCAATTTTTGTGACAGTATAGAATTCTTAAGCATCCTGTGTATGTTTGTTAGCAAAATCCATTTTGTCAATTTTTTGCAAAATGACGACAAGTATTAAAATTCAATCACTTATAACTCAGTAGTGTTGAATTTTGGCAAAAAGGTCTCTATACATGAAATGTTGAGAAGCCTAAAGTTTATCTAAGTAAAATATAAAAAATATATATTTTTGCTTGAAAACAAGCGATGTATCAGTTCGATCGTACCCCCATACTAGCCATTTTGAGACTTTCGGAAGAGTTAACGCTCTTAACTGTTTGGTTTCGAAGATAAAAATTTAAATTTTAAGTATCGCATAGAACTAACGTGCAGCCCCTATACGTTATGTTTAAAAAAAATATATAAAATTTTTTTGCAAAATGGCGGCTAATGTAAAAATTCAAAGTGTCATAACTTTGCTAAATAAAATCCTACTAAAAAATGTTTAATGCAAAAAGTGTTTGGAATTTTTTTTTGCATATAAAAGCAATTTTTAATTATTTTTTTTTTAATAAAAACCGAGTCTTACCATATATTGACCGAGACCTCGAACGAGCTTTTATGCGACTCTGCATATAGTTAACGCTCGTATGAGGCTTCGATTCAAGAAATCGACTTGAATTTTTTATACAAAATAGAGCTTTCGACTATACTTACGATACTATAAAAAAAAATTAAAAATTAAAAAATAAAAGTATTTTTTTTTCAAAACACGTTTAGTGTGATGAGTCGATCGACCCACCATACATACGCTCATAAGATTTTCAATATAGTTTAGGTCAGTGTAAGCTTATTTATACATATTTGAATTTCAATTTTTGTGACAGTATAGAATTCTTAAGCATCCTGTGTATGTTTGTTAGCAAAATCCATTTTGTCAATTTTTTGCAAAATGACGACAAGTATTAAAATTCAATCACTTATAACTCAGTAGTGTTGAATTTTGGCAAAAAGGTCTCTATACATGAAATGTTGAGAAGCCTAAAGTTCATCTAAGTAAAATATAAAAAATATATATTTTTGCTTGAAAACAAGCGATGTATCAGTTCGATCGTACCCCCATACTAGCCATTTTGAGACTTTCGGAAGAGTTAACGCTCTTAACTGTTTGGTTTCGAAGATAAAAATTTAAATTTTGAGTATCGCATAGAACTAACGTGCAGCCCCTATACGTTATGTTTAAAAAAATATATAAAATTTTTTTTCAAAATGGCGGCTAATGTAAAAATTCAAAGTGTCATAACTTTGCTAAATGAAATCCTACTAAAAAATGTTTAATGCAAAAAGTGTTTGGAATTTTAATTTGCATATAAAAGCAATTTTTAATTATTTTTTTTTTAATAAAAACCGAGTCTTACCATATATTGACCGAGACCTCGAACGAGCTTTTATGCGACTCTGCATATAGTTAACGCTCGTATGAGGCTTCTATTCAAGAAATCGACTTGAATTTTTTATACAAAATAGAGCTTTCGACTATACTTACGATACTATAAAAAAAAATTAAAAATTAAAAAATAAAAGTATTTTTTTTTCAAAACACGTTTAGTGTGATGAGTCGATCGACCCACCATACATACGCTCATAAGATTTTCAATATAGTTTAGGTCAGTGTGAGCTTATTTATACATATTTGAATTTCAATTTTTGTGACAGTATAGAATTCTTAAGCATCCTGTGTATGTTTGTTAGCAAAATCCATTTTGTCAATTTTTTGCAAAATGACGACAAGTATTAAAATTCAATCACTTATAACTCAGTAGTGTTGTATTTTGGCAAAAAGGTCTCTATACATGAAATGTTGAGAAGCCTAAAGTTCATCTAAGTAAAATATAAAAAATATATATTTTTGCTTGAAAACAAGCGATGTATCAGTTCGATCGTACCCCCATACTAGCCATTTTGAGACTTTCGGAAGAGTTAACGCTCTTAACTGTTTGGTTTCGAAGATAAAAATTTAAATTTTAAGTATCGCATAGAACTAACGTGCAGCCCCTATACGTTATGTTTAAAAAAAATATATAAAATTTTTTTTCAAAATGGCGGCTAATGTAAAAATTCAAAGTGTCATAACTTTGCTAAATGAAATCCTACTAAAAAATGTTTAATGCAAAAAGTGTTTGGAATTTTAATTTGCATATAAAAGCAATTTTTAATTATTTTTTTTTTAATAAAAACCGAGTCTTACCATATATTGACCGAGACCTCGAACGAGCTTTTATGCGACTCTGCATATAGTTAACGCTCGTATGAGGCTTCTATTCAAGAAATCGACTTGAATTTTTTATACAAAATAGAGCTTTCGACTATACTTACGATACTATAAAAAAAAATTAAAAATTAAAAAATAAAAGTATTTTTTTTTCAAAACACGTTTAGTGTGATGAGTCGATCGACCCACCATACATACGCTCATAAGATTTTCAATATAGTTTAGGTCAGTGTGAGCTTATTTATACATATTTGAATTTCAATTTTTGTGACAGTATAGAATTCTTAAGCATCCTGTGTATGTTTGTTAGCAAAATCCATTTTGTCAATTTTTTGCAAAATGACGACAAGTATTAAAATTCAATCACTTATAACTCAGTAGTGTTGAATTTTGGCAAAAAGGTCTCTATACATGAAATGTTGAGAAGCCTAAAGTTCATCTAAGTAAAATATAAAAAATATATATTTTTGCTTGAAAACAAGCGATGTATCAGTTCGATCGTACCCCCATACTAGCCATTTTGAGACTTTCGGAAGAGTTAACGCTCTTAACTGTTTGGTTTCGAAGATAAAAATTTAAATTTTGAGTATCGCATAGAACTAACGTGCAGCCCCTATACGTTATGTTTAAAAAAAATATATAAAATTTTTTTTCAAAATGGCGGCTAATGTAAAAATTCAAAGTGTCATAACTTTGCTAAATGAAATCCTACTAAAAAATGTTTAATGCAAAAAGTGTTTGGAATTTTAATTTGCATATAAAAGCAATTTTTAATTATTTTTTTTTTAATAAAAACCGAGTCTTACCATATATTGACCGAGACCTCGAACGAGCTTTTATGCGACTCTGCATATAGTTAACGCTCGTATGAGGCTTCTATTCAAGAAATCGACTTGAATTTTTTATACAAAATAGAGCTTTCGACTATACTTACGATACTATAAAAAAAAATTAAAAATTAAAAAATAAAAGTATTTTTTTTTCAAAACACGTTTAGTGTGATGAGTCGATCGACCCACCATACATACGCTCATAAGATTTTCAATATAGTTTAGGTCAGTGTAAGCTTATTTATACATATTTGAATTTCAATTTTTGTGACAGTATAGAATTCTTAAGCATCCTGTGTATGTTTGTTAGCAAAATCCATTTTGTCAATTTTTTGCAAAATGACGACAAGTATTAAAATTCAATCACTTATAACTCAGTAGTGTTGAATTTTGGCAAAAAGGTCTCTATACATGAAATGTTGAGAAGCCTAAAGTTTATCTAAGTAAAATATAAAAAATATATATTTTTGCTTGAAAACAAGCGATGTATCAGTTCGATTGTACCCCCATACTAGCCATTTTGAGACTTTCGGAAGAGTTAACGCTCTTAACTGTTTGGTTTCGAAGATAAAAATTTAAATTTTAAGTATCGCATAGAACTAACGTGCAGCCCCTATACGTTATGTTTAAAAAAAATATATAAAATTTTTTTGCAAAATGGCGGCTAATGTAAAAATTCAAAGTGTCATAACTTTGCTAAATAAAATCCTACTAAAAAATGTTTAATGCAAAAAGTGTTTGGAATTTTTTTTTGCATATAAAAGCAATTTTTAATTATTTTTTTTTTAATAAAAACCGAGTCTTACCATATATTGACCGAGACCTCGAACGAGCTTTTATGCGACTCTGCATATAGTTAACGCTCGTATGAGGCTTCGATTCAAGAAATCGATTAGAATTTTTTATACAAAATAGAGCTTTCGACTATACTTACGATACTATAAAAAAAAATTAAAAATTAAAAAATAAAAGTATTTTTTTTTCAAAACACGTTTAGTGTGATGAGTCGATCGACCCACCATACATACGCTCATAAGATTTTCAATATAGTTTAGGTCAGTGTGAGCTTATTTATACATATTTGAATTTCAATTTTTGTGACAGTATAGAATTCTTAAGCATCCTGTGTATGTTTGTTAGCAAAATCCATTTTGTCAATTTTTTGCAAAATGACGACAAGTATTAAAATTCAATCACTTATAACTCAGTAGTGTTGAATTTTGGCAAAAAGGTCTCTATACATGAAATGTTGAGAAGCCTAAAGTTCATCTAAGTAAAATATAAAAAATATATATTTTTGCTTGAAAACAAGCGATGTATCAGTTCGATCGTACCCCCATACTAGCCATTTTGAGACTTTCGGAAGAGTTAACGCTCTTAACTGTTTGGTTTCGAAGATAAAAATTTAAATTTTGAGTATCGCATAGAACTAACGTGCAGCCCCTATACGTTATGTTTAAAAAAAATATATAAAATTTTTTTTCAAAATGGCGGCTAATGTAAAAATTCAAAGTGTCATAACTTTGCTAAATGAAATCCTACTAAAAAATGTTTAATGCAAAAAGTGTTTGGAATTTTAATTTGCATATAAAAGCAATTTTTAATTATTTTTTTTTTAATAAAAACCGAGTCTTACCATATATTGACCGAGACCTCGAACGAGCTTTTATGCGACTCTGCATATAGTTAACGCTCGTATGAGGCTTCTATTCAAGAAATCGACTTGAATTTTTTATACAAAATAGAGCTTTCGACTATACTTACGATACTATAAAAAAAAATTAAAAATTAAAAAATAAAAGTATTTTTTTTTCAAAACACGTTTAGTGTGATGAGTCGATCGACCCACCATACATACGCTCATAAAATTTTCAATATAGTTTAGGTCAGTGTAAGCTTATTTATACATATTTGAATTTCAATTTTTGTGACAGTATAGAATTCTTAAGCATCCTGTGTATGTTTGTTAGCAAAATCCATTTTGTCAATTTTTTGCAAAATGACGACAAGTATTAAAATTCAATCACTTATAACTCAGTAGTGTTGAATTTTGGCAAAAAGGTCTCTATACATGAAATGTTGAGAAGCCTAAAGTTTATCTAAGTAAAATATAAAAAATATATATTTTTGCTTGAAAACAAGCGATGTATCAGTTCGATCGTACCCCCATACTAGCCATTTTGAGACTTTCGGAAGAGTTAACGCTCTTAACTGTTTGGTTTCGAAGATAAAAATTTAAATTTTAAGTATCGCATAGAACTAACGTGCAGCCCCTATACGTTATGTTTAAAAAAAATATATAAAATTTTTTTGCAAAATGGCGGCTAATGTAAAAATTCAAAGTGTCATAACTTTGCTAAATAAAATCCTACTAAAAAATGTTTAATGCAAAAAGTGTTTGGAATTTTTTTTTGCATATAAAAGCAATTTTTAATTATTTTTTTTTTAATAAAAACCGAGTCTTACCATATATTGACCGAGACCTCGAACGAGCTTTTATGCGACTCTGCATATAGTTAACGCTCGTATGAGGCTTCGATTCAAGAAATCGACTTGAATTTTTTATACAAAATAGAGCTTTCGACTATACTTACGATACTATAAAAAAAAATTAAAAATTAAAAAATAAAAGTATTTTTTTTTCAAAACACGTTTAGTGTGATGAGTCGATCGACCCACCATACATACGCTCATAAGATTTTCAATATAGTTTAGGTCAGTGTAAGCTTATTTATACATATTTGAATTTCAATTTTTGTGACAGTATAGAATTCTTAAGCATCCTGTGTATGTTTGTTAGCAAAATCCATTTTGTCAATTTTTTGCAAAATGACGACAAGTATTAAAATTCAATCACTTATAACTCAGTAGTGTTGAATTTTGGCAAAAAGGTCTCTATACATGAAATGTTGAGAAGCCTAAAGTTCATCTAAGTAAAATATAAAAAATATATATTTTTGCTTGAAAACAAGCGATGTATCAGTTCGATCGTACCCCCATACTAGCCATTTTGAGACTTTCGGAAGAGTTAACGCTCTTAACTGTTTGGTTTCGAAGATAAAAATTTAAATTTTGAGTATCGCATAGAACTAACGTGCAGCCCCTATACGTTATGTTTAAAAAAATATATAAAATTTTTTTTCAAAATGGCGGCTAATGTAAAAATTCAAAGTGTCATAACTTTGCTAAATGAAATCCTACTAAAAAATGTTTAATGCAAAAAGTGTTTGGAATTTTAATTTGCATATAAAAGCAATTTTTAATTATTTTTTTTTTAATAAAAACCGAGTCTTACCATATATTGACCGAGACCTCGAACGAGCTTTTATGCGACTCTGCATATAGTTAACGCTCGTATGAGGCTTCTATTCAAGAAATCGACTTGAATTTTTTATACAAAATAGAGCTTTCGACTATACTTACGATACTATAAAAAAAAATTAAAAATTAAAAAATAAAAGTATTTTTTTTTCAAAACACGTTTAGTGTGATGAGTCGATCGACCCACCATACATACGCTCATAAGATTTTCAATATAGTTTAGGTCAGTGTGAGCTTATTTATACATATTTGAATTTCAATTTTTGTGACAGTATAGAATTCTTAAGCATCCTGTGTATGTTTGTTAGCAAAATCCATTTTGTCAATTTTTTGCAAAATGACGACAAGTATTAAAATTCAATCACTTATAACTCAGTAGTGTTGTATTTTGGCAAAAAGGTCTCTATACATGAAATGTTGAGAAGCCTAAAGTTCATCTAAGTAAAATATAAAAAATATATATTTTTGCTTGAAAACAAGCGATGTATCAGTTCGATCGTACCCCCATACTAGCCATTTTGAGACTTTCGGAAGAGTTAACGCTCTTAACTGTTTGGTTTCGAAGATAAAAATTTAAATTTTGAGTATCGCATAGAACTAACGTGCAGCCCCTATACGTTATGTTTAAAAAAAATATATAAATTTTTTTTTGAAAATGGCGGCTAATGTAAAAATTCAAAGTGTCATAACTTTGCTAAATAAAATCCTACTAAAAAATGTTTAATGCAAAAAGTGTTTGGAATTTTAATTTGCATATAAAAGCAATTTTTAATTATTTTTTTTTTAATAAAAACCGAGTCTTACCATATATTGACCGAGACCTCGAACGAGCTTTTATGCGACTCTGCATATAGTTAACGCTCGTATGAGGCTTCTATTCAAGAAATCGACTTGAATTTTTTATACAAAATAGAGCTTTCGACTACACTTACGATACTATAAAAAAAAATTAAAAATTAAAAAATAAAAGTATTTTTTTTTCAAAACACGTTTAGTGTGATGAGTCGATCGACCCACCATACATACGCTCATAAGATTTTCAATATAGTTTAGGTCAGTGTGAGCTTATTTATACATATTTGAATTTCAATTTTTGTGACAGTATAGAATTCTTAAGCATCCTGTGTATGTTTGTTAGCAAAATCCATTTTGTCAATTTTTTGCAAAATGACGACAAGTATTAAAATTCAATCACTTATAACTCAGTAGTGTTGAATTTTGGCAAAAAGGTCTCTATACATGAAATGTTGAGAAGCCTAAAGTTCATCTAAGTAAAATATAAAAAATATATATTTTTGCTTGAAAACAAGCGATGTATCAGTTCGATCGTACCCCCATACTAGCCATTTTGAGACTTTCGGAAGAGTTAACGCTCTTAACTGTTTGGTTTCGAAGATAAAAATTTAAATTTTGAGTATCGCATAGAACTAACGTGCAGCCCCTATACGTTATGTTTAAAAAAAATATATAAAATTTTTTTTCAAAATGGCGGCTAATGTAAAAATTCAAAGTGTCATAACTTTGCTAAATGAAATCCTACTAAAAAATGTTTAATGCAAAAAGTGTTTGGAATTTTAATTTGCATATAAAAGCAATTTTTAATTATTTTTTTTTTAATAAAAACCGAGTCTTACCATATATTGACCGAGACCTCGAACGAGCTTTTATGCGACTCTGCATATAGTTAACGCTCGTATGAGGCTTCTATTCAAGAAATCGACTTGAATTTTTTATACAAAATAGAGCTTTCGACTATACTTACGATACTATAAAAAAAAATTAAAAATTAAAAAATAAAAGTATTTTTTTTTCAAAACACGTTTAGTGTGATGAGTCGATCGACCCACCATACATACGCTCATAAGATTTTCAATATAGTTTAGGTCAGTGTGAGCTTATTTATACATATTTGAATTTCAATTTTTGTGACAGTATAGAATTCTTAAGCATCCTGTGTATGTTTGTTAGCAAAATCCATTTTGTCAATTTTTTGCAAAATGACGACAAGTATTAAAATTCAATCACTTATAACTCAGTAGTGTTGAATTTTGGCAAAAAGGTCTCTATACATGAAATGTTGAGAAGCCTAAAGTTCATCTAAGTAAAATATAAAAAATATATATTTTTGCTTGAAAACAAGCGATGTATCAGTTCGATCGTACCCCCATACTAGCCATTTTGAGACTTTCGGAAGAGTTAACGCTCTTAACTGTTTGGTTTCGAAGATAAAAATTTAAATTTTGAGTATCGCATAGAACTAACGTGCAGCCCCTATACGTTATGTTTAAAAAAAATATATAAAATTTTTTTTCAAAATGGCGGCTAATGTAAAAATTCAAAGTGTCATTACTTTGCTAAATAAAATCCTACTAAAAAATGTTTAATGCAAAAAGTGTTTGGAATTTTAATTTGCATATAAAAGCAATTTTTAATTATTTTTTTTAATAAAAACCGAGTCTTACCATATATTGACCGAGACCTCGAACGAGCTTTTATGCGACTCTGCATATAGTTAACGCTCGTATGAGGCTTCTATTCAAGAAATCGACTTAAATTTTTTATACAAAATAGAGCTTTCGACTATACTTACGATACTATAAAAAAAAAAAAAAAATTAAAAAATAAAAGTATTTTTTTTTCAAAACACGTTTAGTGTGATGAGTCGATCGACCCACCATACATACGCTCATAAGATTTTCAATATAGTTTAGGTCAGTGTGAGCTTATTTATACATATTTGAATTTCAATTTTTGTGACAGTATAGAATTCTTAAGCATCCTGTGTATGTTTGTTAGCAAAATCCATTTTGTCAATTTTTTGCAAAATGACGACAAGTATTAAAATTCAATCACTTATAACTCAGTAGTGTTGAATTTTGGCAAAAAGGTCTCTATACATGAAATGTTGAGAAGCCTAAAGTTCATCTAAGTAAAATATAAAAAATATATATTTTTGCTTGAAAACAAGCGATGTATCAGTTCGATCGTACCCCCATACTAGCCATTTTGAGACTTTCGGAAGAGTTAACGCTCCTAACTGTTTGGTTTCAAAGATAAAAATTTAAATTTTGAGTATCGCATAGAACTAACGTGCAGCCCCTATACGTTATGTTTAAAAAAAATATATAAAATTTTTTTTCAAAATGGCGGCTAATGTAAAAATTCAAAGTGTCATAACTTTGCTAAATGAAATCCTACTAAAAAATGTTTAATGCAAAAAGTGTTTGGAATTTTAATTTGCATATAAAAGCAATTTTTAATTATTTTTTTTTTAATAAAAACCGAGTCTTACCATATATTGACCGAGACCTCGAACGAGCTTTTATGCGACTCTGCATATAGTTAACGCTCGTATGAGGCTTCTATATAAGAAATCGACTTGAATTTTTTATACAAAATAGAGCTTTCGACTATACTTACGATACTATAAAAAAAAATTAAAAATTAAAAAATAAAAGTATTTTTTTTTCAAAACACGTTTAGTGTGATGAGTCGATCGACCCACCATACATACGCTCATAAGATTTTCAATATAGTTTAGGTCCGTGTGAGCTTATTTATACATATTTGAATTTCAATTTTTGTGACAGTATAGAATTCTTAAGCATCCTGTGTATGTTTGTTAGCAAAATCCATTTTGTCAATTTTTTGCAAAATGACGACAAGTATTAAAATTCAATCACTTATAACTCAGTAGTGTTGAATTTTGGCAAAAAGGTCTCTATACATGAAATGTTAAGAAGCCTAAAGTTCATCTAAGTAAAATATAAAAAATATATATTTTTGCTTGAAAACAAGCGATGTATCAGTTCGATCGTACCCCCATACTAGCCATTTTGAGACTTTCGGAAGAGTTAACGCTCTTAACTGTTAGGTTTCGAAGATAAAAATTTAAATTTTGAGTATCGCATAGAACTAACGTGCAGCCCCTATACGTTATGTTTAAAAAAAATATATAAAAATTTTTTTAAAAATGGCGGCTAATGTAAAAATTTAAAGTGTCATAACTTTGCTAAATGAAATCCTACTAAAAAATGTTTAATGCAAAAAGTGTTTGGAATTTTAATTTGCATATAAAAGCAATTTTTAATTATTTTTTTTTTAATAAAAACCGAGTCTTACCATATATTGACCGAGACCTCGAACGAGCTTTTATGCGACTCTGCATATAGTTAACGCTCGTATGAAGCTTCTATTCAAGAAATCGACTTGAATTTTTCATACAAAATAGAGCTTTCGACTATACTTACGATACTATAAAAAAAAATTAAAAATTAAAAAATAAAAGTATTTTTTTTTCAAAACACGTTTAGTGTGATGAGTCGATCGACCCACCATACATACGCTCATAAGATTTTCAATATAGTTTAGGTCAGTGTGAGCTTATTTATACATATTTGAATTTCAATTTTTGTGACAGTATAGAATTCTTAAGCATCCTGTGTATGTTTGTTAGCAAAATCCATTTTGTCAATTTTTTGCAAAATGACGACAAGTATTAAAATTCAATCACTTATAACTCAGTAGTGTTGAATTTTGGCAAAAAGGTCTCTATACATGAAATGTTGAGAAGCCTAAAGTTCATCTAAGTAAAATATAAAAAATATATATTTTTGCTTGAAAACAAGCGATGTATCAGTTCGATCGTACCCCCATACTAGCCATTTTGAGACTTTCGGAAGAGTTAACGCTCTTAACTGTTTGGTTTCGAAGATAAAAATTTAAATTTTGAGTATCGCATAGAACTAACGTGCAGCCCCTATACGTTATGTTTAAAAAAAATATATAAAATTTTTTTTCAAAATGGCGGCTAATGTAAAAATTCAAAGTGTCATTACTTTGCTAAATAAAATCCTACTAAAAAATGTTTAATGCAAAAAGTGTTTGGAATTTTAATTTGCATATAAAAGCAATTTTTAATTATTTTTTAATAAAAACCGAGTCTTACCATATATTGACCGAGACCTCGAACGAGCTTTTATGCGACTCTGCATATAGTTAACGCTCGTATGAGGCTTCTATTCAAGAAATCGACTTGAATTTTTTATACAAAATAGAGCTTTCGACTATACTTACGATACTATAAAAAAAAATTAAAAATTAAAAAATAAAAGTATTTTTTTTTCAAAACACGTTTAGTGTGATGAGTCGATCGACCCACCATACATACGCTCATAAAATTTTCAATATAGTTTAGGTCAGTGTAAGCTTATTTATACATATTTGAATTTCAATTTTTGTGACAGTATAGAATTCTTAAGCATCCTGTGTATGTTTGTTAGCAAAATCCATTTTGTCAATTTTTTGCAAAATGACGACAAGTATTAAAATTCAATCACTTATAACTCAGTAGTGTTGAATTTTGGCAAAAAGGTCTCTATACATGAAATGTTGAGAAGCCTAAAGTTCATCTAAGTAAAATATAAAAAATATATATTTTTGCTTGAAAACAAGCGATGTATCAGTTCGATCGTACCCCCATACTAGCCATTTTGAGACTTTCGGAAGAGTTAACGCTCTTAACTGTTTGGTTTCGAAGATAAAAATTTAAATTTTGAGTATCGCATAGAACTAACGTGCAGCCCCTATACGTTATGTTTAAAAAAAATATATAAATTTTTTTTTCAAAATGGCGGCTAATGTAAAAATTCAAAGTGTCATTACTTTGCTTAATAAAATCCTACTAAAAAATGTTTAATGCAAAAAGTGTTTGGAATTTTAATTTGCATATAAAAGCAATTTTTAATTATTTTTTTTTTAATAAAAACCGAGTCTTACCATATATTGACCGAGACCTCGAACGAGCTTTTATGCGACTCTGCATATAGTTAACGCTCGTATGAGGCTTCTATTCAAGAAATCGACTTAAATTTTTTATACAAAATAGAGCTTTCGACTATACTTACGATACTATAAAAAAAAAAAAAAAATTAAAAAATAAAAGTATTTTTTTTTCAAAACACGTTTAGTGTGATGAGTCGATCGACCCACCATACATACGCTCATAAGATTTTCAATATAGTTTAGGTCAGTGTGAGCTTATTTATACATATTTGAATTTCAATTTTTGTGACAGTATAGAATTCTTAAGCATCCTGTGTATGTTTGTTAGCAAAATCCATTTTGTCAATTTTTTGCAAAATGACGACAAGTATTAAAATTCAATCACTTATAACTCAGTAGTGTTGAATTTTGGCAAAAAGGTCTCTATACATGAAATGTTGAGAAGCCTAAAATTCATCTAAGTAAAATATAAAAAATATATATTTTTGCTTGAAAACAAGCGATGTATCAGTTCGATCGTACCCCCATACTAGCCATTTTGAGACTTTCGGAAGAGTTAACGCTCTTAACTGTTTGGTTTCACAGATAAAAATTTAAATTTTAAGTATCGCATAGAACTAACGTGCAGCCCTTATACGTTATGTTTAAAAAAAATATATAAAAATTTTTTTCAAAATGGCGGCCAATGTAAAAATTCAAAGTGTCATAACTTTGCTAAATGAAATCCTACTAAAAAATGTTTATTGCAAAAAGTGTTTGGAATTTCAATTTGCATATAAAAGCAATTTTTAATTATTTTTTTTTTAATAAAAACCGAGTCTTACCATATATTGACCGAGACCTCGAACGAGCTTTTATGCGACTCTGCATATAGTTAACGCTCGTATGAGGCTTCTATTCAAGAAATCGACTTTAATTTTTTATACCAAATAGAGCTTTCGACTATACTTACGATACTATAAAAAAAAATTAAAAATTAAAAAATAAAAGTATTTTTTTTTCAAAACACGTTTAGTGTGATGAGTCGATCGACCCACCATACATACGCTCATAAGATTTTCAATATAGTTTAGGTCAGTGTGAGCTTATTTATACATATTTGAATTTCAATTTTTGTGACAGTATAGAATTCTTAAGCATCCTGTGTATGTTTGTTAGCAAAATCCATTTTGTCAATTTTTTGCAAAATGACGACAAGTATTAAAATTCAATCACTTATAACTCAGTAGTGTTTAATTTTGGCAAAAAGGTCTCTATACATGAAATGTTAAGAAGCCTAAAGTTCATCTAAGTAAAATATAAAAAATATATATTTTTGCTTGAAAACAAGCGATGTATCAGTTCGATCGTACCCCCATACTAGCCATTTTGAGACTTTCGGAAGAGTTAACGCTCTTAACTGTTTGGTTTCGAAGATAAAAATTTAAATTTTGAGTATCGCATAGAACTAACGTGCAGCCCCTATACGTTATGTTTAAAAAAAATATATAAAATTTTTTTTCAAAATGGCGGCTAATGTAAAAATTCAAAGTGTCATAACTTTGCTAAATGAAATCCTACTAAAAAATGTTTAATGCAAAAAGTGTTTGGAATTTTAATTTGCATATAAAAGCAATTTTTAATTATTTTTTTTTAATAAAAACCGAGTCTTACCATATATTGACCGAGACCTCGAACGAGCTTTTATGCGACTCTGCATATAGTTAACGCTTGTATGAGGCTTCTATTCAAGAAATCGACTTGAATTTTTTATACAAAATAGAGCTTTCGACTATACTTACGATACTATAAAAAAAAATTAAAAATTAAAAAATAAAAGTATTTTTTTTTCAAAACACGTTTAGTGTGATGAGTCGATCGACCCACCATACATACGCTCATAAGATTTTCAATATAGTTTAGGTCAGTGTGAGCTTATTTATACATATTTGAATTTCAATTTTTGTGACAGTATAGAATTCTTAAGCATCCTGTGTATGTTTGTTAGCAAAATCCATTTTGTCAATTTTTTGCAAAATGACGACAAGTATTAAAATTCAATCACTTATAACTCAGTAGTGTTGAATTTTGGCAAAAAGGTCTCTATACATGAAATGTTGAGAAGCCTAAAGTTCATCTAAGTAAAATATAAAAAATATATATTTTTGCTTGAAAACAAGCGATGTATCAGTTCGATCGTACCCCCATACTAGCCATTTTGAGACTTTCGGAAGAGTTAACGCTTCTAACTGTTTGGTTTCGAAGATAAAAATTTAAATTTTGAGTATCGCATAGAACTAACGTGCAGCCCCTATACGTTATGTTTAAAAAAAATATATAAAATTTTTTTTCAAAATGGCGGCTAATGTAAAAATTCAAAGTGTCATAACTTTGCTAAATGAAATCCTACTAAAAAATGTTTAATGCAAAAAGTGTTTGGAATTTTAATTTGCATATAAAAGCAATTTTTAATTATTTTTTTTTTAATAAAAACCGAGTCTTACCATATATTGACCGAGACCTCGAACGAGCTTTTATGCGACTCTGCATATAGTTAACGCTCGTATGAGGCTTCTATTCAAGAAATCGACTTGAATTTTTTATACAAAATAGAGCTTTCGACTATACTTACGATACTATAAAAAAAAATTAAAAATTAAAAAATAAAAGTATTTTTTTTCAAAACACGTTTAGTGTGATGAGTCGATCGACCCACCATACATACGCTCATAAGATTTTCAATATAGTTTAGGTCAGTGTGAGCTTATTTATACATATTTGAATTTCAATTTTTGTGACAGTATAGAATTCTTAAGCATCCTGTGTATGTTTGTTAGCAAAATCCATTTTGTCAATTTTTTGCAAAATGACGACAAGTATTAAAATTCAATCACTTATAACTCAGTAGTGTTGAATTTTGGCAAAAAGGTCTCTATACATGAAATGTTGAGAAGCCTAAAGTTCATCTAAGTAAAATATAAAAAATATATATTTTTGCTTGAAAACAAGCGATGTATCAGTTCGATCGTACCCCCATACTAGCCATTTTGAGACTTTCGGAAGAGTTAACGCTCTTAACTGTTTGGTTTCAAAGATAAAAATTTAAATTTTGAGTATCGCATAGAACTAACGTGCAGCCCCTATACGTTATGTTTAAAAAAAATATATAAAATTTTTTTTCAAAATGGCGGCTAATGTAAAAATTCAAAGTGTCATAACTTTGCTAAATAAAATCCTACTAAAAAATGTTTAATGCAAAAAGTGTTTGGAATTTTAATTTGCATATAAAAGCAATTTTTAATTATTTTTTTTTTAATAAAAACCGAGTCTTACCATATATTGACCGAGACCTCGAACGAGCTTTTATGCGACTCTGCATATAGTTAACGCTCGTGTGAGGCTTCTATTCAAGAAATCGACTTGAATTTTTTATACAAAATAGAGCTTTCGACTATACTTACGATACTATAAAAAAAATTTAAAATTAAAAAATAAAAGTATTTTTTTTTCAAAACACGTTTAGTGTGATGAGTCGATCGACCCACCATACATACGCTCATAAGATTTTCAATATAGTTTAGGTCAGTGTGAGCTTATTTATACATATTTGAATTTCAATTTTTGTGACAGTATAGAATTCTTAAGCATCCTGTGTATGTTTGTTAGCAAAATCCATTTTGTCAATTTTTTGCAAAATGACGACAAGTATTAAAATTCAATCACTTATAACTCAGTAGTGTTGAATTTTGGCAAAAAGGTCTCTATACATGAAATGTTGAGAAGCCTAAAGTTCATCTAAGTAAAATATAAAAAATATATATTTTTGCTTGAAAACAAGCGATGTATCAGTTCGATCGTACCCCCATACTAGCCATTTTGAGACTTTCGGAAGAGTTAACGCTCTTAACTGTTTGGTTTCGAAGATAAAAATTTAAATTTTGAGTATCGCATAGAACTAACGTGCAGCCCCTATACGTTATGTTTAAAAAAAATATATAAAATTTTTTTTCAAAATGGCGGCTAATGTAAAAATTCAAAGTGTCATAACTTTGCTAAATAAAATCCTACTAAAAAATGTTTAATGCAAAAAGTGTTTGGAATTTTAATTTGCATATAAAAGCAATTTTTAATTATTTTTTTTTTAATAAAAACCGAGTCTTACCATATATTGACCGAGACCTCGAACGAGCTTTTATGCGACTCTGCATATAGTTAACGCTCGTATGAGGCTTCTATTCAAGAAATAGACTTGAATTTTTTATACAAAATAGAGCTTTCGACTATACTTACGATACTATAAAAAAAATTAAAAATTAAAAAATAAAAGTATTTTTTTTTCAAAACACGTTTAGTGTGATGAGTCGATCGACCCACCATACATACGCTCATAAGATTTTCAATATAGTTTAGGTCAGTGTGAGCTTATTTATACATATTTGAATTTCAATTTTTGTGACAGTATAGAATTCTTAAGCATCCTGTGTATGTTTGTTAGCAAAATCCATTTTGTCAATTTTTTGCAAAATGACGACAAGTATTAAAATTCAATAACTTATAACTCAGTAGTGTTGAATTTTGGCAAAAAGGTCTCTATACATGAAATGTTGAGAAGCCTAAAGTTCATCTAAGTAAAATATAAAAAATATATATTTTTGCTTGAAAACAAGCGATGTATCAGTTCGATCGTACCCCCATACTAGCCATTTTGAGACTTTCGGAAGAGTTAACGCTCTTAACTGTTTGGTTTCGAAGATAAAAATTTAAATTTTGAGTATCGCATAGAACTAACGTGCAGCCCCTATACGTTATGTTTAAAAAAAATATATAAAATTTTTTTTCAAAATGGCGGCTAATGTAAAAATTCAAAGTGTCATTACTTTGCTAAATAAAATCCTACTAAAAAATGTTTAATGCAAAAAGTGTTTGGAATTTTAATTTGCATATAAAAGCAATTTTTAATTATTTTTTTTTTAATAAAAACCGAGTCTTACCATATATTGACCGAGACCTCGAACGAGCTTTTATGCGACTCTGCATATAGTTAACGCTCGTATGAGGCTTCTATTCAAGAAATCGACCTAAATTTTTTATACAAAATAGAGCTTTCGACTATACTTACGATACTATAAAAAAAAAAAAAAAATTAAAAAATAAAAGTATTTTTTTTTCAAAACACGTTTAGTGTGATGAGTCGATCGACCCACCATACATACGCTCATAAGATTTTCAATATAGTTTAGGTCAGTGTCAGCTTATTTATACATATTTGAATTTCAATTTTTGTGACAGTATAGAATTCTTAAGCATCCTGTGTATGTTTGTTAGCAAAATCCATTTTGTCAATTTTTTGCAAAATGACGACAAGTATTAAAATTCAATCACTTATAACTCAGTAGTGTTGAATTTTGGCAAAAAGGTCTCTATACATGAAATGTTGAGAAGCCTAAAGTTCATCTAAGTAAAATATAAAAAATATATATTTTTGCTTGAAAACAAGCGATGTATCAGTTCGATCGTACCCCCATACTAGCCATTTTGAGACTTTCGGAAGAGTTAACGCTCTTAACTGTTTAGTTTCAAAGATAAAAATTTAAATTTTGAGTATCGCATAGAACTAACGTGCAGCCCCTATAGGTTATGTTTAAAAAAAATATATAAAATTTTTTTTCAAAATGGCGGCTAATGTAAAAATTCAAAGTGTCATAACTTTGCTAAATGAAATCCTACTAAAAAATGTTTAATGCAAAAAGTGTTTGGAATTTTAATTTGCATATAAAAGCAATTTTTAATTATTTTTTTTTTAATAAAAACCGAGTCTTACCATATATTGACCGAGACCTCGAACGAGCTTTTATGCGACTCTGCATATAGTTAACGCTCGTATGAGGCTTCTATTCAAGAAATAGACTTGAATTTTTTATACAAAATAGAGCTTTCGACTATACTTACGATACTATAAAAAAAAATTAAAAATTAAAAAATAAAAGTATTTTTTTTTCAAAACACGTTTAGTGTGATGAGTCGATCGACCCACCATACATACGCTCATAAGATTTTCAATATAGTTTAGGTCAGTGTGAGCTTATTTATACATATTTGAATTTCAATTTTTGTGACAGTATAGAATTCTTAAGCATCCTGTGTATGTTTGTTAGCAAAATCCATTTTGTCAATTTTTTGCAAAATGACGACAAGTATTAAAATTCAATCACTTATAACTCAGTAGTGTTGAATTTTGGCAAAAAGGTCTCTATACATGAAATGTTGAGAAGCCTAAAGTTCATCTAAGTAAAATATAAAAAATATATATTTTTGCTTGAAAACAAGCGATGTATCAGTTCGATCGTACCCCCATACTAGACATTTTGAGACTTTCGGAAGAGTTAACGCTCTTAACTGTTTGGTTTCGAAGATAAAAATTTAAATTTTGAGTATCGCATAGAACTAACGTGCAGCCCCTATACGTTATGTTTAAAAAAAATATATAAAATTTTTTTTCAAAATGGCGGCTAATGTAAAAATTCAAAGTGTCATAACTTTGCTAAATAAAATCCTACTAAAAAATGTTTAATGCTAAAAGTGTTTGGAATTTTAATTTGCATATAAAAGCAAGTTTTAATTATTTTTTTTTTAATAAAAACCGAGTCTTACCATATATTGACCGAGACCTCGAACGAGCTTTTATGCGACTCTGCATATAGTTAACGCTCGTATGAGGCTTCTATTCAAGAAATCGACTTGAATTTTTTATACAAAATAGAGCTTTCGACTATACTTACGATACTATAAAAAAAATTTAAAATTAAAAAATAAAAGTATTTTTTTTTCAAAACACGTTTAGTGTGATGAGTCGATCGACCCACCATACATACGCTAATAAGATTTTCAATATAGTTTAGGTCAGTGTGAGCTTATTTATACATATTTGAATTTCAATTTTTGTGACAGTATAGAATTCTTAAGCATCCTGTGTATGTTTGTTAGCAAAATCCATTTTGTCAATTTTTTGCAAAATGACGACAAGTATTAAAATTCAATCACTTATAACTCAGTAGTGTTGAATTTTGGCAAAAAGGTCTCTATACATGAAATGTTAAGAAGCCTAAAGTTCATCTAAGTAAAATATAAAAAATATATATTTTTGCTTGAAAACAAGCGATGTATCAGTTCGATCGTACCCCCATACTAGCCATTTTGAGACTTTCGGAAGAGTTAACGCTCTTAACTGTTTGGTTTCGAAGATAAAAATTTAAATTTTGAGTATCGCATAGAACTAACGTGCAGCCCCTATACGTTATGTTTAAAAAAAATATATAAAATTTTTTTTCAAAATGGCGGCTAATGTAAAAATTCAAAGTGTCATTACTTTGCTAAATAAAATCCTACTAAAAAATGTTTAATGCAAAAAGTGTTTGGAATTTTAATTTGCATATAAAAGCAATTTTTAATTATTTTTTTTTTAATAAAAACCGAGTCTTACCATATATTGACCGAGACCTCGAACGAGCTTTTATGCGACTCTGCATATAGTTAACGCTCGTATGAGGCTTCTATTCAAGAAATCGACTTAAATTTTTTATACAAAATAGAGCTTTCGACTATACTTACGATACTATAAAAAAAAAAAAAAAATTAAAAAATAAAAGTATTTTTTTTTCAAAACACGTTTAGTGTGATGAGTCGAACGACCCACCATACATACGCTCATAAGATTTTCAATATAGTTTAGGTCAGTGTGAGCTTATTTATACATATTTGAATTTCAATTTTTGTGACAGTATAGAATTCTTAAGCATCCTGTGTATGTTTGTTAGCAAAATCCATTTTGTCAATTTTTTGCAAAATGACGACAAGTATTAAAATTCAATCACTTATAACTCAGTAGTGTTGAATTTTTGCAAAAAGGTCTCTATACATGAAATGTTGAGAAGCCTAAAGTTCATCTAAGTAAAATATAAAAAATATATATTTTTGCTTGAAAACAAGCGATGTATCAGTTCGATCGTACCCCCATACTAGCCATTTTGAGACTTTCGGAAGAGTTAACGCTCTTAACTGTTTAGTTTCAAAGATAAAAATTTAAATTTTGAGTATCGCATAGAACTAACGTGCAGCCCCTATAGGTTATGTTTAAAAAAAATATATAAAATTTTTTTTCAAAATGGCGGCTAATGTAAAAATTCAAAGTGTCATAACTTTGCTAAATGAAATCCTACTAAAAAATGTTTAATGCAAAAAGTGTTTGGAATTTTAATTTGCATATAAAAGCAATTTTTAATTATTTTTTTTTTAATAAAAACCGAGTCTTACCATATATTGACCGAGACCTCGAACGAGCTTTTATGCGACTCTGCATATAGTTAACGCTCGTATGAGGCTTCTATTCAAGAAATAGACTTGAATTTTTTATACAAAATAGAGCTTTCGACTATACTTACGATACTATAAAAAAAAATTAAAAATTAAAAAATAAAAGTATTTTTTTTTCAAAACACGTTTAGTGTGATGAGTCGATCGACCCACCATACATACGCTCATAAGATTTTCAATATAGTTTAGGTCAGTGTGAGCTTATTTATACATATTTGAATTTCAATTTTTGTGACAGTATAGAATTCTTAAGCATCCTGTGTATGTTTGTTAGCAAAATCCATTTTGTCAATTTTTTGCAAAATGACGACAAGTATTAAAATTCAATCACTTATAACTCAGTAGTGTTGAATTTTGGCAAAAAGGTCTCTATACATGAAATGTTGAGAAGCCTAAAGTTCATCTAAGTAAAATATAAAAAATATATATTTTTGCTTGAAAACAAGCGATGTATCAGTTCGATCGTACCCCCATACTAGCCATTTTGAGACTTTCGGAAGAGTTAACGCTCTTAACTGTTAGGTTTCGAAGATAAAAATTTAAATTTTGAGTATCGCATAGAACTAACGTGCAGCCCCTATACGTTATGTTTAAAAAAAATATATAAAATTTTTTTTCAAAATGGCGGCTAATGTAAAAATTCAAAGTGTCATAACTTTGCTAAATGAAATCCTACTAAAAAATGTTTAATGCAAAAAGTGTTTGGAATTTTAATTTGCATATAAAAGCAATTTTTAATTATTTTTTTTTTAATAAAAACCGAGTCTTACCATATATTGACCGAGACCTCGAACGAGCTTTTATGCGACTCTGCATATAGTTAACGCTCGTATGAGGCTTCTATTCAAGAAATAGACTTGAATTTTTTATACAAAATAGAGCTTTCGACTATACTTACGATACTATAAAAAAAAATTAAAAATTAAAAAATAAAAGTATTTTTTTTTCAAAACACGTTTAGTGTGATGAGTCGATCGACCCACCATACATACGCTCATAAGATTTTCAATATAGTTTAGGTCAGTGTGAGCTTATTTATACATATTTGAATTTCAATTTTTGTGACAGTATAGAATTCTTAAGCATCCTGTGTATGTTTGTTAGCAAAATCCATTTTGTCAATTTTTTGCAAAATGACGACAAGTATTAAAATTCAATCACTTATAACTTAGTAGTGTTGAATTTTGGCAAAAAGGTCTCTATACATGAAATGTTGAGAAGCCTAAAGTTCATCTAAGTAAAATATAAAAAATATATATTTTTGCTTGAAAACAAGCGATGTATCAGTTCGATCGTACCCCCATACTAGCCATTTTGAGACTTTCGGAAGAGTTAACGCTCTTAACTGTTTGGTTTCGAAGATAAAAATTTAAATTTTGAGTATCGCATAGAACTAACGTGCAGCCCCTATACGTTATGTTTAAAAAAAATATATAAAATTTTTTTTCAAAATGGCGGCTAATGTAAAAATTCAAAGTGTCATAACTTTGCTAAATAAAATCCTACTAAAAAATGTTTAATGCAAAAAGTGTTTGGAATTTTAATTTGCATATAAAAGCAATTTTTAATTATTTTTTTTTTAATAAAAACCGAGTCTTACCATATATTGACCGAGACCTCGAACGAGCTTTTATGCGACTCTGCATATAGTTAACGCTCGTATGAGGCTTCTATTCAAGAAATCGACTTGAATTTTTTATACAAAATAGAGCTTTCGACTATACTTACGATACTATAAAAAAAAATTAAAAATTAAAAAATAAAAGTATTTTTTTTTCAAAACACGTTTAGTGTGATGAGTCGATCGACCCACCATACATACGCTCATAAGATTTTCAATATAGTTTAGGTCAGTGTGAGCTTATTTATACATTTTTGAATTTCAATTTTTGTGACAGTATAGAATTCTTAAGCATCCTGTGTATGTTTGTTAGCAAAATCCATTTTGTCAATTTTTTGCAAAATGACGACAAGTATTAAAATTCAATCACTTATAACTCAGTAGTGTTGAATTTTGGCAAAAAGGTCTCTATACATGAAATGTTGAGAAGCCTAAAGTTCATCTAAGTAAAATATAAAAAATATATATTTTTGCTTGAAAACAAGCGATGTATCAGTTCGATCGTACCCCCATACTAGCCATTTTGAGACTTTCGGAAGAGTTAACGCTCTTAACTGTTTGGTTTCGAAGATAAAAATTTAAATTTTGAGTATCGCATAGAACTAACGTGCAGCCCCTATACGTTATGTTTAAAAAAAATATATAAAAATTTTTTTCAAAATGGCGGCTAATGTAAAAATTCAAAGTGTCATTACTTTGCTAAATAAAATCCTACTAAAAAATGTTGAATGCAAAAAGTGTTTGGAATTTTAATTTGCATATAAAAGCAATTTTTAATTATTTTTTTTTTAATAAAAACCGAGTCTTACCATATATTGACCGAGACCTCGAACGAGCTTTTATGCGACTCTGCATATAGTTAACGCTCGTATGAGGCTTCTATTCAAGAAATCGACTTAAATTTTTTATACAAAATAGAGCTTTCGACTATACTTACGATACTATAAAAAAAAATAAAAAATTAAAAAATAAAAGTATTTTTTTTTCAAAACACGTTTAGTGTGATGAGTCGATCGACCCACCATACATACGCTCATAAGATTTTCAATATAGTTTAGGTCAGTGTGAGCTTATTTATACATATTTGAATTTCAATTTTTGTGACAGTATTGAATTCTTAAGCATCCTGTGTATGTTTGTTAGCAAAATCCATTTTGTCAATTTTTTGCAAAATGACGACAAGTATTAAAATTCAATCACTTATAACTCAGTAGTGTTGAATTTTGGCAAAAAGGTCTCTATACATGAAATGTTGAGAAGCCTAAAATTCATCTAAGTAAAATATAAAAAATATATATTTTTGCTTGAAAACAAGCGATGTATCAGTTCGATCGTACCCCCATACTAGCCATTTTGAGACTTTCGGAAGAGTTAACGCTCTTAACTGTTTGGTTTCGAAGATAAAAATTTAAATTTTAAGTATCGCATAGAACTAACGTGCAGCCCTTATACGTTATGTTTAAAAAAAATATATAAAATTTTTTTTTAAAATGGCGGCTAATGTAAAAATTCAAAGTGTCATAACTTTGCTAAATGAAATCCTACTAAAAAATGTTTATTGCAAAATGTGTTTGGAATTTTAATTTGCATATAAAAGCAATTTTTAATTATTTTTTTTTTTAAAAAAACCGAGTCTTACCATATATTGACCGAGACCTCGAACGAGCTTTTATGCGACTCTGCATATAGTTACCGCTCGTATGAGGCTTCTATTCAAGAAATCGACTTGAATTTTGTATACCAAATAGAGCTTTCGACTATACTTACGATACTATAAAAAAAAATAAAAAATTAAAAAATAAAAGTATTTTTTTTTCAAAACACGTTTAGTGTGATGAGTCGATCGACCCACCATACATACGCTCATAAGATTTTCAATATAGTTTAGGTCAGTGTGAGCTTATTTATACATATTTGAATTTCAATTTTTGTGACAGTATAGAATTCTTAAGCATCCTGTGTATGTTTGTTAGCAAAATCCATTTTGTCAATTTTTTGCAAAATGACGACAAGTATTAAAATTCAATCACTTATAACTCAGTAGTGTTGAATTTTGGCAAAAAGGTCTCTATACATGAAATGTTGAGAAGCCTAAAATTCATCTAAGTAAAATATAAAAAATATATATTTTTGCTTGAAAACAAGCGATGTATCAGTTCGATCGTACCCCCATACTAGCCATTTTGAGACTTTCGGAAGAGTTAACGCTCTTAACTGTTTGGTTTCGAAGATAAAAATTTAAATTTTAAGTATCGCATAGAACTAACGTGCAGCCCTTATACGTTATGTTTAAAAAAAATATATAAAATTTTTTTTCAAAATGGCGGCTAATGTAAAAATTCAAAGTGTCATAACTTTGCTAAATGAAATCCTACTAAAAAATGTTTATTGCAAAAAGTGTTTGGAATTTTAATTTGCATATAAAAGCAATTTTTAATTATTTTTTTTTTTAAAAAAACCGAGTCTTACCATATATTGACCGAGACCTCGAACGAGCTTTTATGCGACTCTGCATATAGTTACCGCTCGTATGAGGCTTCTATTCAAGAAATCGACTTGAATTTTGTATACCAAATAGAGCTTTCGACTATACTTACGATACTATAAAAAAAAATTAAAAATTAAAAAATAAAAGTATTTTTTTTTCAAAACACGTTTAGTGTGATGAGTCGATCGACCCACCATACATACGCTCATAAGATTTTCAATATAGTTTAGGTCAGTGTGAGCTTATTTATACATATTTGAATTTCAATTTTTGTGATAGTATAGAATTCTTAAGCATCCTGTGTATGTTTGTTAGCAAAATCCATTTTGTCAATTTTTTGCAAAATGACGACAAGTATTAAAATTCAATCACTTATAACTCAGTAGTGTTGAATTTTGGCAAAAAGGTCTCTATACATGAAATGTTAAGAAGCCTAAAGTTCATCTAAGTAAAATATAAAAAATATATATTTTTGCTTGAAAACAAGCGATGTATCAGTTCGATCGTACCCCCATACTAGCCATTTTGAGACTTTCGGAAGAGTTAACGCTCTTAACTGTTTGGTTTCGAAGATAAAAATTTAAATTTTGAGTATCGCATAGAACTAACGTGCAGCCCCTATACGTTATGTTTAAAAAAAATATATAAAATTTTTTTTCAAAATGGCGGCTAATGTAAAAATTCAAAGTGTCATAACTTTGCTAAATGAAATCCTACTAAAAAATGTTTAATGCAAAAAGTGTTTGGAATTTTAATTTGCATATAAAAGCAATTTTTAATTATTTTTTTTTATTAAAAACCGAGTCTTACCATATATTGGCCGAGACCTCGAACGAGCTTTTATGCGACTCTGCATATAGTTAACGCTCGTATGAGGCTTCTATTCAAGAAATCGACTTGAATTTTTTATACAAAATAGAGCTTTCGACTATACTTACGATAGTATAAAAAAAAATTAAAAATTAAAAAATAAAAGTATTTTTTTTTCAAAACACGTTTAGTGTGATGAGTCGATCGACCCACCATACATACGCTCATAAGATTTTCAATATAGTTTAGGTCAGTGTGAGCTTATTTATACATATTTGAATTTCAATTTTTGTGACAGTATAGAATTCTTAAGCATCCTGTGTATGTTTGTTAGCAAAATCCATTTTGTCAATTTTTTGCAAAATGACGACAAGTATTAAAATTCAATCACTTATAACTCAGTAGTGTTGAATTTTGGCAAAAAGGTCTCTATACATGAAATGTTGAGAAGCCTAAAGTTCATCTAAGTAAAATATAAAAAATATATATTTTTGCTTGAAAACAAGCGATGTATCAGTTCGATCGTACCCCCATACTAGCCATTTTGAGACTTTCGGAAGAGTTAACGCTCTTAACTGTTTGGTTTCGAAGATAAAAATTTAAATTTTGAGTATCGCATAGAACTAACGTGCAGCCCCTATACGTTATGTTTAAAAAAAATATATAAAATTTTTTTTCAAAATGGCGGCTAATGTAAAAATTCAAAGTGTCATAACTTTGCTAAATGAAATCCTACTAAAAAATGTTTAATGCAAAAAGTGTTTGGAATTTTAATTTGCATATAAAAGCAATTTTTAATTATTTTTTTTTTAATAAAAACCGAGTCTTACCATATATTGACCGAGACCTCGAACGAGCTTTTATGCGACTCTGCATATAGTTAACGCTCGTATGAGGCTTCTATTCAAGAAATCGACTTGAATTTTTTATACAAAATAGAGCTTTCGACTATACTTACGATACTATAAAAAAAAATTAAAAATTAAAAAATAAAAGTATTTTTTTTTCAAAACACGTTTAGTGTGATGAGTCGATCGACCCACCATACATACGCTCATAAGATTTTCAATATAGTTTAGGTCAGTGTGAGCTTATTTATACATATTTGAATTTCAATTTTTGTGACAGTATAGAATTCTTAAGCATCCTGTGTATGTTTGTTAGCAAAATCCATTTTGTCAATTTTTTGCAAAATGACGACAAGTATTAAAATTCAATCACTTATAACTCAGTAGTGTTGAATTTTGGCAAAAAGGTCTCCATACATGAAATGTTGAGAAGCCTAAAGTTCATCTAAGTAAAATATAAAAAATATATATTTTTGCTTGAAAACAAGCGATGTATCAGTTCGATCGTACCCCCATACTAGCCATTTTGAGACTTTCGGAAGAGTTAACGCTCTTAACTGTTTGGTTTCAAATATAAAAATTTAAATTTTGAGTATCGCATAGAACTAACGTGCAGCCCCTATACGTTATGTTTAAAAAAAATATATAAAATTTTTTTTCAAAATGGCGGCTAATGTAAAAATTCAAAGTGTCATAACTTTGCTAAATAAAATCCTACTAAAAAATGTTTAATGCAAAAAGTGTTTGGAATTTTAATTTGCATATAAAAGCAATTTTTAATTATTTTTTTTTTAATAAAAACCGAGTCTTACCATATATTGACCGAGACCTCGAACGAGCTTTTATGCGACTCTGCATATAGTTAACGCTCGTGTGAGGCTTCTATTCAAGAAATCGACTTGAATTTTTTATACAAAATAGAGCTTTCGACTATACTTACGATACTATAAAAAAAATTTAAAATTAAAAAATAAAAGTATTTTTTTTTCAAAACACGTTTAGTGTGATGAGTCGATCGACCCACCATACATACGCTAATAAGATTTTCAATATAGTTTAGGTCAGTGTGAGCTTATTTATACATATTTGAATTTCAATTTTTGTGACAGTATAGAATTCTTAAGCATCCTGTGTATGTTTGTTAGCAAAATCCATTTTGTCAATTTTTTGCAAAATGACGACAAGTATTAAAATTCAATCACTTATAACTCAGTAGTGTTGAATTTTGGCAAAAAGGTCTCTATACATGAAATGTTGAGAAGCCTAAAGTTCATCTAAGTAAAATATAAAAAATATATATTTTTGCTTGAAAACAAGCGATGTATCAGTTCGATCGTACCCCCATACTAGCCATTTTGAGACTTTCGGAAGAGTTAACGCTCTTAACTGTTTGGTTTCGAAGATAAAAATTTAAATTTTGAGTATCGCATAGAACTAACGTGCAGCCCCTATACGTTATGTTTAAAAAAAATATATAAAATTTTTTTTCAAAATGGCGGCTAATGTAAAAATTCAAAGTGTCATAACTTTGCTTAATAAAATCCTACTAAAAAATGTTTAATGCAAAAAGTGTTTGGAATTTTAATTTGCATATAAAAGCAATTTTTAATTATTTTTTTTTTAATAAAAACCGAGTCTTACCATATATTGACCGAGACCTCGAACGAGCTTTTATGCGACTCTGCATATAGTTAACGCTCGTATGAGGCTTCTATTCAAGAAATCGACTTGAATTTTTTATACAAAATAGAGCTTTCGACTATACTTACGATACTATAAAAAAAAATTAAAAATTAAAAAATAAAAGTATTTTTTTTTCAAAACACGTTTAGTGTGATGAGTCGATCGACCCACCATACATACGCTCATAAGATTTTCAATATAGTTTAGGTCAGTGTGAGCTTATTTATACATATTTGAATTTCAATTTTTGTGACAGTATAGAATTCTTAAGCATCCTGTGTATGTTTGTTAGCAAAATCCATTTTGTCAATTTTTTGCAAAATGACGACAAGTATTAAAATTCAATCACTTATAACTCAGTAGTGTTGAATTTTGGCAAAAAGGTCTCTATACATGAAATGTTAAGAAGCCTAAAGTTCATCTAAGTAAAATATAAAAAATATATATTTTTGCTTGAAAACAAGCGATGTATCAGTTCGATCGTACCCCCATACTAGCCATTTTGAGACTTTCGGAAGAGTTAACGCTCTTAACTGTTTGGTTTCGAAGATAAAAATTTAAATTTTGAGTATCGCATAGAACTAACGTGCAGCCCCTATACGTTATGTTTAAAAAAAATATATAAAATTTTTTTTCAAAATGGCGGCTAATGTAAAAATTCAAAGTGTCATAACTTTGCTAAATGAAATCCTACTAAAAAATGTTTAATGCAAAAAGTGTTTGGAATTTTAATTTGCATATAAAAGCAATTTTTAATTATTTTTTTTTAATAAAAACCGAGTCTTACCATATATTGACCGAGACCTCGAACGAGCTTTTATGCGACTCTGCATATAGTTAACGCTCGTATGAGGCTTCTATTCAAGAAATCGACTTGAATTTTTTATACAAAATAGAGCTTTCGACTATACTTACGATACTATAAAAAAAAAAAAAAAATTAAAAAATAAAAGTATTTTTTTTTCAAAACACGTTTAGTGTGATGAGTCGATCGACCCACCATACATACGCTCATAAGATTTTCAATATAGTTTAGGTCAGTGTGAGCTTATTTATACATATTTGAATTTCAATTTTTGTGACAGTATAGAATTCTTAAGCATCCTGTGTATGTTTGTTAGCAAAATCCATTTTGTCAATTTTTTGCAAAATGACGACAAGTATTAAAATTCAATCACTTATAACTCAGTAGTGTTGAATTTTGGCAAAAAGGTCTCTATACATGAAATGTTGAGAAGCCTAAAGTTCATCTAAGTAAAATATAAAAAATATATATTTTTGCTTGAAAACAAGCGATGTATCAGTTCGATCGTACCCCCATACTAGCCATTTTGAGACTTTCGGAAGAGTTAACGCTCTTAACTGTTTGGTTTCGAAGATAAAAATTTAAATTTTGAGTATCGCATAGAACTAACGTGCAGCCCCTATACGTTATGTTTAAAAAAAATATATAAAATTTTTTTTCAAAATGGCGGCTAATGTAAAAATTCAAAGTGTCATAACTTTGCTAAATAAAATCCTACTAAAAAATGTTTAATGCAAAAAGTGTTTGGAATTTTAATTTGCATATAAAAGCAATTTTTAATTATTTTTTTTTTAATAAAAACCGAGTCTTACCATATATTGACCGAGACCTCGAACGAGCTTTTATGCGACTCTGCATATAGTTAACGCTCGTATGAGGCTTCTATTCAAGAAATCGACTTGAATTTTTTATACAAAATAGAGCTTTCGACTATACTTACGATACTATAAAAAAAAATTAAAAATTAAAAAATAAAAGTATTTTTTTTTCAAAACACGTTTAGTGTGATGAGTCGATCGACCCACTATACATACGCTCATAAGATTTTCAATATAGTTTAGGTCAGTGTGAGCTTATTTATACATATTTGAATTTCAATTTTTGTGACAGTATAGAATTCTTAAGCATCCTGTGTATGTTTGTTAGCAAAATCCATTTTGTCAATTTTTTGCAAAATGACGACAAGTATTAAAATTCAATCACTTATAACTCAGTAGTGTTGAATTTTGGCAAAAAGGTCTCTATACATGAAATGTTGAGAAGCCTAAAGTTCATCTAAGTAAAATATAAAAAATATATATTTTTGCTTGAAAACAAGCGATGTATCAGTTCGATCGTACCCCCATACTAGCCATTTTGAGACTTTCGGAAGAGTTAACGCTCTTAACTGTTTGGTTTCGAAGATAAAAATTTAAATTTTGAGTATCGCATAGAACTAACGTGCAGCCCCTATACGTTATGTTTAAAAAAAATATATAAAATTTTTTTTCAAAATGGCGGCTAATGTAAAAATTCAAAGTGTCATAACTTTGCTAAATGAAATCCTACTTAAAAATGTTTAATGCAAAAAGTGTTTGGAATTTTAATTTGCATATAAAAGCAATTTTTAATTATTTTTTTTTTAATAAAAACCGAGTCTTACCATATATTGACCGAGACCTCGAACGAGCTTTTATGCGACTCTGCATATAGTTAACGCTCGTATGAGGCTTCTATTCAAGAAATCGACTTGAATTTTTTATACAAAATAGAGCTTTCGACTATACTTACGATACTATAAAAAAAAATTAAAAATTAAAAAATAAAAGTATTTTTTTTTCAAAACACGTTTAGTGTGATGAGTCGATCGACCCACCATACATACGCTCATAAGATTTTCAATATAGTTTAGGTCAGTGTGAGCTTATTTATACATATTTGAATTTCAATTTTTGTGACAGTATAGAATTCTTAAGCATCCTGTGTATGTTTGTTAGCAAAATCCATTTTGTCAATTTTTTGCAAAATGACGACAAGTATTAAAATTCAATCACTTATAACTCAGTAGTGTTGAATTTTGCCAAAAAGGTCTCTATACATGAAATGTTGAGAAGCCTAAAGTTCATCTAAGTAAAATATAAAAAATATATATTTTTGCTTGAAAACAAGCGATGTATCAGTTCGATCGTACCCCCATACTAGCCATTTTGAGACTTTCGGAAGAGTTAACGCTCTTAACTGTTTGGTTTCGAAGATAAAAATTTAAATTTTGAGTATCGCATAGAACTAACGTGCAGCCCCTATACGTTATGTTTAAAAAAAATATATAAAATTTTTTTTCAAAATGGCGGCTAATGTAAAAATTCAAAGTGTCATAACTTTGCTAAATGAAATCCTACTAAAAAATGTTTAATGCAAAAAGTGTTTGGAATTTTAATTTGCATATAAAAGCAATTTTTAATTATTTTTTTTTTAATAAAAACCGAGTCTTACCATATATTGACCGAGACCTCGAACGAGCTTTTATGCGACTCTGCATATAGTTAACGCTCGTGTGAGGCTTCTATTCAAGAAATCGACTTGAATTTTTTATACAAAATAGAGCTTTCGACTATACTTACGATACTATAAAAAAAATTTAAAATTAAAAAATAAAAGTATTTTTTTTTCAAAACACGTTTAGTGTGATGAGTCGATCGACCCACCATACATACGCTAATAAGATTTTCAATATAGTTTAGGTCAGTGTGAGCTTATTTATACATATTTGAATTTCAATTTTTGTGACAGTATAGAATTCTTAAGCATCCTGTGTATGTTTGTTAGCAAAATCCATTTTGTCAATTTTTTGCAAAATGACGACAAGTATTAAAATTCAATCACTTATAACTCAGTAGTGTTGAATTTTGGCAAAAAGGTCTCTATACATGAAATGTTGAGAAGCCTAAAGTTCATCTAAGTAAAATATAAAAAATATATATTTTTGCTTGAAAACAAGCGATGTATCAGTTCGATCGTACCCCCATACTAGCCATTTTGAGACTTTCGGAAGAGTTAACGCTCTTAACTGTTTGGTTTCGAAGATAAAAATTTAAATTTTGAGTATCGCATAGAACTAACGTGCAGCCCCTATACGTTATGTTTAAAAAAAATATATAAAATTTTTTTTCAAAATGGCGGCTAATGTAAAAATTTAAAGTGTCATTACTTTGCTAAATAAAATCCTACTAAAAAATGTTTAATGCAAAAAGTGTTAGGAATTTTAATTTGCATATAAAAGCAATTTTTAATTATTTTTTTTTTTATAAAAACCGAGTCTTACCATTTTTGACCGAGACCTCGAACGAGCTTTTATGCGACTCTGCATATAGTTAACGCTCGTATGAGGCTTCTATTCAAGAAATCGACTTAAATTTTTTATACAAAATAGAGCTTTCGACTATACTTACGATACTATAAAAAAAAAAAAAAAATTAAAAAATAATAGTATTTTTTTTTCAAAACACGTTTAGTGTGATGAGTCGATCGACCCACCATACATACGCTCATAAGATTTTCAATATAGTTTAGGTCAGTGTGAGCTTATTTATACATATTTGAATTTCAATTTTTGTGACAGTATAGAATTCTTAAGCATCCTGTGTATGTTTGTTAGCAAAATCCATTTTGTCAATTTTTTGCAAAATGACGACAAGTATTAAAATTCAATCACTTATAACTCAGTAGTGTTGAATTTTGGCAAAAAGGTCTCTATACATGAAATGTTGAGAAGCCTAAAGTTCATCTAAGTAAAATATAAAAAATATATATTTTTGCTTGAAAACAAGCGATGTATCAGTTCGATCGTACCCCCATACTAGCCATTTTGAGACTTTCGGAAGAGTTAACGCTCTTAACTGTTTGGTTTCGAAGATAAAAATTTAAATTTTGAGTATCGCATAGAACTAACGTGCAGCCCCTATACGTTATGTTTAAAAAAAATATATAAAATTTTTTTTCAAAATGGCGGCTAATGTAAAAATTCAAAGTGTCATAACTTTGCTAAATGAAATCCTACTTAAAAATGTTTAATGCAAAAAGTGTTTGGAATTTTAATTTGCATATAAAAGCAATTTTTAATTATTTTTTTTTTAATAAAAACCGAGTCTTACCATATATTGACCGAGACCTCGAACGAGCTTTTATGCGACTCTGCATATAGTTAACGCTCGTATGAGGCTTCTATTCAAGAAATCGACTTGAATTTTTTATACAAAATAGAGCTTTCGACTATACTTACGATACTATAAAAAAAAATTAAAAATTAAAAAATAAAAGTATTTTTTTTTCAAAACACGTTTAGTGTGATGAGTCGATCGACCCACCATACATACGCTCATAAGATTTTCAATATAGTTTAGGTCAGTGTGAGCTTATTTATACATATTTGAATTTCAATTTTTGTGACAGTATAGAATTCTTAAGCATCCTGTGTATGTTTGTTAGCAAAATCCATTTTGTCAATTTTTTGCAAAATGACGACAAGTATTAAAATTCAATCACTTATAACTCAGTAGTGTTGAATTTTGGCAAAAAGGTCTCTATACATGAAATGTTGAGAAGCCTAAAGTTCATCTAAGTAAAATATAACAAATATATATTTAGCTTGAAAACAAGCGATGTATCAGTTCGATCGTACCCCCATACTAGCCATTTTGAGACTTTCGGAAGAGTTAACGCTCTTAACTGTTTGGTTTCGAAGATAAAAATTTAAATTTTAAGTATCGCATAGAACTAACGTGCAGCCCCTATACGTTATGTTTAAAAAAAATATATAAAATTTTTTTTCAAAATGGCGGCTAATGTAAAAATTCAAAGTGTCATAACTTTGCTAAATAAAATCCTACTGAAAAATGTCTAATGCAAAAAGTGTTTGGAATTTTAATTTGCATAAAAAAGCAATTTTTAATTATTTTTTTTTTAATAAAAACCGAGTCTTACCATATATTGACCGAGACCTCGAACGAGCTTTTATGCGACTCTGCATATAGTTAACGCTCGTATGAGGCTTCTATTCAAGAAATCGACTTGAATTTTTTATACAAAATAGAGCTTTCGACTATACTTACGATACTATAAAAAAAAATTAAAAATTAAAAAATAAAAGTATTTTTTTTTCAAAACACGTTTAGTGTGATGAGTCGATCGACCCACCATACATACGCTCATAAGATTTTCAATATAGTTTAGGTCAGTGTGAGCTTATTTATACATATTTGAATTTCAATTTTTGTGACAGTATAGAATTCTTAAGCATCCTGTGTATGTTTGTTAGCAAAATCCATTTTGTCAATTTTTTGCAAAATGACGACAAGTATTAAAATTCAATCACTTATAACTCAGTAGTGTTGAATTTTGGCAAAAAGGTCTCTATACATGAAATGTTGAGAAGCCTAAAGTTCATCTAAGTAAAATATAAAAAATATATATTTTTGCTTGAAAACAAGCGATGTATCAGTTCGATCGTACCCCCATACTAGCCATTTTGAGACTTTCGGAAGAGTTAACGCTCTTAACTGTTTGGTTTCGAAGATAAAAATTTAAATTTTGAGTATCGCATAGAACTAACGTGCAGCCCCTATACGTTATGTTTAAAAAAAATATATAAAATTTTTTTTCAAAATGGCGGCTAATGTAAAAATTCAAAGTGTCATAACTTTGCTAAATGAAATCCTACTAAAAAATGTTTAATGCAAAAAGTGTTTGGAATTTTAATTTGCATATAAAAGCAATTTTTAATTATTTTTTTTTTAATAAAAACCGAGTCTTACCATATATTGACCGAGACCTCGAACGAGCTTTTATGCGACTCTGCATATAGTTAACGCTCGTGTGAGGCTTCTATTCAAGAAATCGACTTGAATTTTTTATACAAAATAGAGCTTTCGACTATACTTACGATACTATAAAAAAAATTTAAAATTAAAAAATAAAAGTATTTTTTTTTCAAAACACGTTTAGTGTGATGAGTCGATCGACCCACCATACATACGCTAATAAGATTTTCAATATAGTTTAGGTCAGTGTGAGCTTATTTATACATATTTGAATTTCAATTTTTGTGACAGTATAGAATTCTTAAGCATCCTGTGTATGTTTGTTAGCAAAATCCATTTTGTCAATTTTTTGCAAAATGACGACAAGTATTAAAATTCAATCACTTATAACTCAGTAGTGTTGAATTTTGGCAAAAAGGTCTCTATACATGAAATGTTGAGAAGCCTAAAGTTCATCTAAGTAAAATATAAAAAATATATATTTTTGCTTGAAAACAAGCGATGTATCAGTTCGATCGTACCCCCATACTAGCCATTTTGAGACTTTCGGAAGAGTTAACGCTCTTAACTGTTTGGTTTCGAAGATAAAAATTTAAATTTTGAGTATCGCATAGAACTAACGTGCAGCCCCTATACGTTATGTTTAAAAAAAATATATAAAATTTTTTTTCAAAATGGCGGCTAATGTAAAAATTTAAAGTGTCATTACTTTGCTAAATAAAATCCTACTAAAAAATGTTTAATGCAAAAAGTGTTAGGAATTTTAATTTGCATATAAAAGCAATTTTTAATTATTTTTTTTTTTATAAAAACCGAGTCTTACCATATATTGACCGAGACCTCGAACGAGCTTTTATGCGACTCTGCATATAGTTAACGCTCGTATGAGGCTTCTATTCAAGAAATCGACTTAAATTTTTTATACAAAATAGAGCTTTCGACTATACTTACGATACTATAAAAAAAAAAAAAAAATTAAAAAATAATAGTATTTTTTTTTCAAAACACGTTTAGTGTGATGAGTCGATCGACCCACCATACATACGCTCATAAGATTTTCAATATAGTTTAGGTCAGTGTGAGCTTATTTATACATATTTGAATTTCAATTTTTGTGACAGTATAGAATTCTTAAGCATCCTGTGTATGTTTGTTAGCAAAATCCATTTTGTCAATTTTTTGCAAAATGACGACAAGTATTAAAATTCAATCACTTATAACTCAGTAGTGTTGAATTTTGGCAAAAAGGTCTCTATACATGAAATGTTGAGAAGCCTAAAGTTTATCTAAGTAAAATATAAAAAATATATATTTTTGCTTGAAAACAAGCGATGTATCAGTTCGATCGTACCCCCATACTAGCCATTTTGAGACTTTCGGAAGAGTTAACGCTCTTAACTGTTTGGTTTCGAGGATAAAAATTTAAATTTTGAGTATCGCATAGAACTAACGTGCAGCCCCTATACGTTATGTTTAAAAAAAATATATAAAATTTTTTTTCAAAATGGCGGCTAATGTAAAAATTCAAAGTGTCATAACTTTGCTAAATGAAATCCTACTAAAAAATGTTTAATGCAAAAAGTGTTTGGAATTTTAACATGCATATAAAAGCAATTTTTAATTATTTTTTTTTTAATAAAAACCGAGTCTTACCATATATTGACCGAGACCTCGAACGAGCTTTTATGCGACTCTGCATATAGTTAACGCTCGTATGAGGCTTCTATTCAAGAAATAGACTTGAATTTTTTATACAAAATAGAGCTTTCGACTATACTTACGATACTATAAAAAAAAATTAAAAATTAAAAAATAAAAGTATTTTTTTTTCAAAACACGTTTAGTGTGATGAGTCGATCGACCCACCATACATACGCTCATAAGATTTTCAATATAGTTTAGGTCCGTGTGAGCTTATTTATACATATTTGAATTTCAATTTTTGTGACAGTATAGAATTCTTAAGCATTCTGTGTATGTTTGTTAGCAAAATCCATTTTGTCAATTTTTTGCAAAATGACGACAAGTATTAAAATTCAATCACTTATAACTCAGTAGTGTTGAATTTTGGCAAAAAGGTCTCTATACATGAAATGTTGAGAAGCCTAAAGTTCATCTAAGTAAAATATAAAAAATATATATTTTTGCTTGAAAACAAGCGATGTATCAGTTCGATCGTACCCCCATACTAGCCATTTTGAGACTTTTGGAAGAGTTAACGCTCTTAACTGTTTGGTTTCGAAGATAAAAATTTAAATTTTGAGTATCGCATAGAACTAACGTGCAGCCCCTATACGTTATGTTTAAAAAAAATATATAAAATTTTTTTTCAAAATGGCGGCTAATGTAAAAATTCAAAGTGTCATAACTTTGCTAAATAAAATCCTACTAAAAAATGTTTAATGCAAAAAGTGTTTGGAATTTTAATTTGCATATAAAAGCAATTTTTAATTATTTTTTTTTTAATAAAAACCGAGTCTTACCATATATTGACCGAGACCTCGAACGAGCTTTTATGCGACTCTGCATATAGTTAACGCTCGTATGAGGCTTCTATTCAAGAAATCGACTTGAATTTTTTATACAAAATAGAGCTTTCGACTATACTTACGATACTATAAAAAAAAATTAAAAATTAAAAAATAAAAGTATTTTTTTTTCAAAACACGTTTAGTGTGATGAGTCGATCGACCCACCATACATACGCTCATAAGATTTTCAATATAGTTTAGGTCAGTGTGAGCTTATTTATACATATTTGAATTTCAATTTTTGTGACAGTATAGAATTCTTAAGCATCCTGTGTATGTTTGTTAGCAAAATCCATTTTGTCAATTTTTTGCAAAATGACGACAAGTATTAAAATTCAATCACTTATAACTCAGTAGTGTTGAATTTTGGCAAAAAGGTCTCTATACATGAAATGTTGAGAAGCCTAAAGTTCATCTAAGTAAAATATAAAAAATATATATTTTTGCTTGAAAACAAGCGATGTATCAGTTCGATCGTACCCCCATACTAGCCATTTTGAGACTTTCGGAAGAGTTAACGCTCTTAACTGTTTGGTTTCGAAGATAAAAATTTAAATTTTGAGTATCGCATAGAACTAACGTGCAGCCCCTATACGTTATGTTTAAAAAAAATATATAAAATTTTTTTTCAAAATGGCGGCTAATGTAAAAATTCAAAGTGTCATAACTTTGCTAAATGAAATCCTACTAAAAAATGTTTAATGCAAAAAGTGTTTGGAATTTTAATTTGCATATAAAAGCAATTTTTAATTATTTTTTTTTTAATAAAAACCGAGTCTTACCATATATTGACCGAGACCTCGAACGAGCTTTTATGCGACTCTGCATATAGTTAACGCTCGTATGAGGCTTCTATTCAAGAAATCGACTTGAATTTTTTATACAAAATAGAGCTTTCGACTATACTTACGATACTATAAAAAAAAATTAAAAATTAAAAAATAAAAGTATTTTTTTTTCAAAACACGTTTAGTGTGATGAGTCGATCGACCCACCATACATACGCTCATAAGATTTTCAATATAGTTTAGGTCAGTGTGAGCTTATTTATACATATTTGAATTTCAATTTTTGTGACAGTATAGAATTCTTAAGCATCCTGTGTATGTTTGTTAGCAAAATCCATTTTGTCAATTTTTTGCAAAATGACGACAAGTATTAAAATTCAATCACTTATAACTCAGTAGTGTTGAATTTTGGCAAAAAGGTCTCCATACATGAAATGTTGAGAAGCCTAAAGTTCATCTAAGTAAAATATAAAAAATATATATTTTTGCTTGAAAACAAGCGATGTATCAGTTCGATCGTACCCCCATACTAGCCATTTTGAGACTTTCGGAAGAGTTAACGCTCTTAACTGTTTGGTTTCAAAGATAAAAATTTAAATTTTGAGTATCGCATAGAACTAACGTGCAGCCCCTATACGTTATGTTTAAAAAAAATATATAAAATTTTTTTTCAAAATGGCGGCTAATGTAAAAATTCAAAGTGTCATAACTTTGCTAAATAAAATCCTACTAAAAAATGTTTAATGCAAAAAGTGTTTGGAATTTTAATTTGCATATAAAAGCAATTTTTAATTATTTTTTTTTTAATAAAAACCGAGTCTTACCATATATTGACCGAGACCTCGAACGAGCTTTTATGCGACTCTGCATATAGTTAACGCTCGTGTGAGGCTTCTATTCAAGAAATCGACTTGAATTTTTTATACAAAATAGAGCTTTCGACTATACTTACGATACTATAAAAAAAATTTAAAATTAAAAAATAAAAGTATTTTTTTTTCAAAACACGTTTAGTGTGATGAGTCGATCGACCCACCATACATACGCTAATAAGATTTTCAATATAGTTTAGGTCAGTGTGAGCTTATTTATACATATTTGAATTTCAATTTTTGTGACAGTATAGAATTCTTAAGCATCCTGTGTATGTTTGTTAGCAAAATCCATTTTGTCAATTTTTTGCAAAATGACGACAAGTATTAAAATTCAATCACTTATAACTCAGTAGTGTTGAATTTTGGCAAAAAGGTCTCTATACATGAAATGTTGAGAAGCCTAAAGTTCATCTAAGTAAAATATAAAAAATATATATTTTTGCTTGAAAACAAGCGATGTATCAGTTCGATCGTACCCCCATACTAGCCATTTTGAGACTTTCGGAAGAGTTAACGCTCTTAACTGTTTGGTTTCGAAGATAAAAATTTAAATTTTGAGTATCGCATAGAACTAACGTGCAGCCCCTATACGTTATGTTTAAAAAAAATATATAAAATTTTTTTTCAAAATGGCGGCTAATGTAAAAATTTAAAGTGTCATTACTTTGCTAAATAAAATCCTACTAAAAAATGTTTAATGCAAAAAGTGTTAGGAATTTTATTTTGCATATAAAAGCAATTTTTAATTATTTTTTTTTTTATAAAAACCGAGTCTTACCATATATTGACCGAGACCTCGAACGAGCTTTTATGCGACTCTGCATATAGTTAACGCTCGTATGAGGCTTCTATTCAAGAAATCGACTTAAATTTTTTATACAAAATAGAGCTTTCGACTATACTTACGATACTATAAAAAAAAAAAAAAAATTAAAAAATAATAGTATTTTTTTTTCAAAACACGTTTAGTGTGATGAGTCGATCGACCCACCATACATACGCTCATAAGATTTTCAATATAGTTTAGGTCAGTGTGAGCTTATTTATACATATTTGAATTTCAATTTTTGTGACAGTATAGAATTCTTAAGCATCCTGTGTATGTTTGTTAGCAAAATCCATTTTGTCAATTTTTTGCAAAATGACGACAAGTATTAAAATTCAATCACTTATAACTCAGTAGTGTTGAATTTTGGCAAAAAGGTCTCTATACATGAAATGTTGAGAAGCCTAAAGTTTATCTAAGTAAAATATAAAAAATATATATTTTTGCTTGAAAACAAGCGATGTATCAGTTCGATCGTACCCCCATACTAGCCATTTTGAGACTTTCGGAAGAGTTAACGCTCTTAACTGTTTGGTTTCGAAGATAAAAATTTAAATTTTGAGTATCGCATAGAACTAACGTGCAGCCCCTATACGTTATGTTTAAAAAAAATATATAAAATTTTTTTTCAAAATGGCGGCTAATGTAAAAATTCAAAGTGTCATAACTTTGCTAAATGAAATCCTACTAAAAAATGTTTAATGCAAAAAGTGTTTGGAATTTTAACATGCATATAAAAGCAATTTTTAATTATTTTTTTTTTAATAAAAACCGAGTCTTACCATATATTGACCGAGACCTCGAACGAGCTTTTATGCGACTCTGCATATAGTTAACGCTCGTATGAGGCTTCTATTCAAGAAATAGACTTGAATTTTTTATACAAAATAGAGCTTTCGACTATACTTACGATACTATAAAAAAAAATTAAAAATTAAAAAATAAAAGTATTTTTTTTTCAAAACACGTTTAGTGTGATGAGTCGATCGACCCACCATACATACGCTCATAAGATTTTCAATATAGTTTAGGTCCGTGTGAGCTTATTTATACATATTTGAATTTCAATTTTTGTGACAGTATAGAATTCTTAAGCATCCTGTGTATGTTTGTTAGCAAAATCCATTTTGTCAATTTTTTGCAAAATGACGACAAGTATTAAAATTCAATCACTTATAACTCAGTAGTGTTGAATTTTGGCAAAAAGGTCTCTATACATGAAATGTTGAGAAGCCTAAAGTTCATCTAAGTAAAATATAAAAAATATATATTTTTGCTTGAAAACAAGCGATGTATCAGTTCGATCGTACCCCCATACTAGCCATTTTGAGACTTTCGGAAGAGTTAACGCTCTTAACTGTTTGGTTTCGAAGATAAAAATTTAAATTTTGAGTATCGCATAGAACTAACGTGCAGCCCCTATACGTTATGTTTAAAAAAAATATATAAAATTTTTTTTCAAAATGGCGGCTAATGTAAAAATTCAAAGTGTCATAACTTTGCTTAATAAAATCCTACTAAAAAATGTTTAATGCAAAAAGTGTTTGGAATTTTAATTTGCATATAAAAGCAATTTTTAATTATTTTTTTTTTAATAAAAACCGAGTCTTACCATATATTGACCGAGACCTCGAACGAGCTTTTATGCGACTCTGCATATAGTTAACGCTCGTATGAGGCTTCTATTCAAGAAATCGACTTGAATTTTTTATACAAAATAGAGCTTTCGACTATACTTACGATACTATAAAAAAAAATTAAAAATTAAAAAATAAAAGTATTTTTTTTTCAAAACACGTTTAGTGTGATGAGTCGATCGACCCACCATACATACGCTCATAAGATTTTCAATATAGTTTAGGTCAGTGTGAGCTTATTTATACATATTTGAATTTCAATTTTTGTGACAGTATAGAATTCTTAAGCATCCTGTGTATGTTTGTTAGCAAAATCCATTTTGTCAATTTTTTGCAAAATGACGACAAGTATTAAAATTCAATCACTTATAACTCAGTAGTGTTGAATTTTGGCAAAAAGGTCTCTATACATGAAATGTTAAGAAGCCTAAAGTTCATCTAAGTAAAATATAAAAAATATATATTTTTGCTTGAAAACAAGCGATGTATCAGTTCGATCGTACCCCCATACTAGCCATTTTGAGACTTTCGGAAGAGTTAACGCTCTTAACTGTTTGGTTTCGAAGATAAAAATTTAAATTTTGAGTATCGCATAGAACTAACGTGCAGCCCCTATACGTTATGTTTAAAAAAAATATATAAAATTTTTTTTCAAAATGGCGGCTAATGTAAAAATTCAAAGTGTCATAACTTTGCTAAATGAAATCCTACTTAAAAATGTTTAATGCAAAAAGTGTTTGGAATTTTAATTTGCATATAAAAGCAATTTTTAATTATTTTTTTTTTAATAAAAACCGAGTCTTACCATATATTGACCGAGACCTCGAACGAGCTTTTATGCGACTCTGCATATAGTTAACGCTCGTATGAGGCTTCTATTCAAGAAATCGACTTGAATTTTTTATACAAAATAGAGCTTTCGACTATACTTACGATACTATAAAAAAAAATTAAAAATTAAAAAATAAAAGTATTTTTTTTTCAAAACACGTTTAGTGTGATGAGTCGATCGACCCACCATACATACGCTCATAAGATTTTCAATATAGTTTAGGTCAGTGTGAGCTTATTTATACATATTTGAATTTCAATTTTTGTGACAGTATAGAATTCTTAAGCATCCTGTGTATGTTTGTTAGCAAAATCCATTTTGTCAATTTTTTGCAAAATGACGACAAGTATTAAAATTCAATCACTTATAACTCAGTAGTGTTGAATTTTGCCAAAAAGGTCTCTATACATGAAATGTTGAGAAGCCTAAAGTTCATCTAAGTAAAATATAAAAAATATATATTTTTGCTTGAAAACAAGCGATGTATCAGTTCGATCGTACCCCCATACTAGCCATTTTGAGACTTTCGGAAGAGTTAACGCTCTTAACTGTTTGGTTTCGAAGATAAAAATTTAAATTTTGAGTATCGCATAGAACTAACGTGCAGCCCCTATACGTTATGTTTAAAAAAAATATATAAAATTTTTTTTCAAAATGGCGGCTAATGTAAAAATTCAAAGTGTCATAACTTTGCTAAATGAAATCCTACTAAAAAATGTTTAATGCAAAAAGTGTTTGGAATTTTAATTTGCATATAAAAGCAATTTTTAATTATTTTTTTTTTAATAAAAACCGAGTCTTACCATATATTGACCGAGACCTCGAACGAGCTTTTATGCGACTCTGCATATAGTTAACGCTCGTGTGAGGCTTCTATTCAAGAAATCGACTTGAATTTTTTATACAAAATAGAGCTTTCGACTATACTTACGATACTATAAAAAAAATTTAAAATTAAAAAATAAAAGTATTTTTTTTTCAAAACACGTTTAGTGTGATGAGTCGATCGACCCACCATACATACGCTAATAAGATTTTCAATATAGTTTAGGTCAGTGTGAGCTTATTTATACATATTTGAATTTCAATTTTTGTGACAGTATAGAATTCTTAAGCATCCTGTGTATGTTTGTTAGCAAAATCCATTTTGTCAATTTTTTGCAAAATGACGACAAGTATTAAAATTCAATCACTTATAACTCAGTAGTGTTGAATTTTGGCAAAAAGGTCTCTATACATGAAATGTTGAGAAGCCTAAAGTTCATCTAAGTAAAATATAAAAAATATATATTTTTGCTTGAAAACAAGCGATGTATCAGTTCGATCGTACCCCCATACTAGCCATTTTGAGACTTTCGGAAGAGTTAACGCTCTTAACTGTTTGGTTTCGAAGATAAAAATTTAAATTTTGAGTATCGCATAGAACTAACGTGCAGCCCCTATACGTTATGTTTAAAAAAAATATATAAAATTTTTTTTCAAAATGGCGGCTAATGTAAAAATTCAAAGTGTCATAACTTTGCTAAATGAAATCCTACTAAAAAATGTTTAATGCAAAAAGTGTTTGGAATTTTAACATGCATATAAAAGCAATTTTTAATTATTTTTTTTTTAATAAAAACCGAGTCTTACCATATATTGACCGAGACCTCGAACGAGCTTTTATGCGACTCTGCATATAGTTAACGCTCGTATGAGGCTTCTATTCAAGAAATAGACTTGAATTTTTTATACAAAATAGAGCTTTCGACTATACTTACGATACTATAAAAAAAATTAAAAATTAAAAAATAAAAGTATTTTTTTTTCAAAACACGTTTAGTGTGATGAGTCGATCGACCCACCATACATACGCTCATAAGATTTTCAATATAGTTTAGGTCCGTGTGAGCTTATTTATACATATTTGAATTTCAATTTTTGTGACAGTATAGAATTCTTAAGCATCCTGTGTATGTTTGTTAGCAAAATCCATTTTGTCAATTTTTTGCAAAATGACGACAAGTATTAAAATTCAATCACTTATAACTCAGTAGTGTTGAATTTTGGCAAAAAGGTCTCTATACATGAAATGTTGAGAAGCCTAAAGTTCATCTAAGTAAAATATAAAAAATATATATTTTTGCTTGAAAACAAGCGATGTATCAGTTCGATCGTACCCCCATACTAGCCATTTTGAGACTTTCGGAAGAGTTAACGCTCTTAACTGTTTGGTTTCGAAGATAAAAATTTAAATTTTGAGTATCGCATAGAACTAACGTGCATCCCCTATACGTTATGTTTAAAAAAAATATATAAAATTTTTTTTCAAAATGGCGGCTAATGTAAAAATTCAAAGTGTCATAACTTTGCTTAATAAAATCCTACTAAAAAATGTTTAATGCAAAAAGTGTTTGGAATTTTAATTTGCATATAAAAGCAATTTTTAATTATTTTTTTTTTAATAAAAACCGAGTCTTACCATATATTGACCGAGACCTCGAACGAGCTTTTATGCGACTCTGCATATAGTTAACGCTCGTATGAGGCTTCTATTCAAGAAATCGACTTGAATTTTTTATACAAAATAGAGCTTTCGACTATACTTACGATACTATAAAAAAAAATTAAAAATTAAAAAATAAAAGTATTTTTTTTTCAAAACACGTTTAGTGTGATGAGTCGATCGACCCACCATACATACGCTCATAAGATTTTCAATATAGTTTAGGTCAGTGTGAGCTTATTTATACATATTTGAATTTCAATTTTTGTGACAGTATAGAATTCTTAAGCATCCTGTGTATGTTTGTTAGCAAAATCCATTTTGTCAATTTTTTGCAAAATGACGACAAGTATTAAAATTCAATCACTTATAACTCAGTAGTGTTGAATTTTGGCAAAAAGGTCTCTATACATGAAATGTTAAGAAGCCTAAAGTTCATCTAAGTAAAATATAAAAAATATATATTTTTGCTTGAAAACAAGCGATGTATCAGTTCGATCGTACCCCCATACTAGCCATTTTGAGACTTTCGGAAGAGTTAACGCTCTTAACTGTTTGGTTTCGAAGATAAAAATTTAAATTTTGAGTATCGCATAGAACTAACGTGCAGCCCCTATACGTTATGTTTAAAAAAAATATATAAAATTTTTTTTCAAAATGGCGGCTAATGTAAAAATTCAAAGTGTCATAACTTTGCTAAATGAAATCCTACTAAAAAATGTTTAATGCAAAAAGTGTTTGGAATTTTAATTTGCATATAAAAGCAATTTTTAATTATTTTTTTTTAATAAAAACCGAGTCTTACCATATATTGACCGAGACCTCGAACGAGCTTTTATGCGACTCTGCATATAGTTAACGCTCGTATGAGGCTTCTATTCAAGAAATCGACTTGAATTTTTTATACAAAATAGAGCTTTCGACTATACTTACGATACTATAAAAAAAAAAAAAAAATTAAAAAATAAAAGTATTTTTTTTTCAAAACACGTTTAGTGTGATGAGTCGATCGACCCACCATACATACGCTCATAAGATTTTCAATATAGTTTAGGTCAGTGTGAGCTTATTTATACATATTTGAATTTCAATTTTTGTGACAGTATAGAATTCTTAAGCATCCTGTGTATGTTTGTTAGCAAAATCCATATTGTCAATTTTTTGCAAAATGACGACAAGTATTAAAATTCAATCACTTATAACTCAGTAGTGTTGAATTTTGGCAAAAAGGTCTCTATACATGAAATGTTGAGAAGCCTAAAGTTCATCTAAGTAAAATATAAAAAATATATATTTTTGCTTGAAAACAAGCGATGTATCAGTTCGATCGTACCCCCATACTAGCCATTTTGAGACTTTCGGAAGAGTTAACGCTCTTAACTGTTTGGTTTCGAAGATAAAAATTTAAATTTTGAGTATCGCATAGAACTAACGTGCAGCCCCTATACGTTATGTTTAAAAAAAATATATAAAATTTTTTTTCAAAATGGCGGCTAATGTAAAAATTCAAAGTGTCATAACTTTGCTAAATGAAATCCTACTAAAAAATGTTTAATGCAAAAAGTGTTTGGAATTTTAATTTGCATATAAAAGCAATTTTTAATTATTTTTTTTTTAATAAAAACCGAGTCTTACCATATATTGACCGAGACCTCGAACGAGCTTTTATGCGACTCTGCATATAGTTAACGCTCGTATGAGGCTTCTATTCAAGAAATAGACTTGAATTTTTTATACAAAATAGAGCTTTCGACTATACTTACGATACTATAAAAAAAAATTAAAAATTAAAAAATAAAAGTATTTTTTTTTCAAAACACGTTTAGTGTGATGAGTCGATCGACCCACCATACATACGCTCATAAGATTTTCAATATAGTTTAGGTCAGTGTGAGCTTATTTATACATATTTGAATTTCAATTTTTGTGACAGTATAGAATTCTTAAGCATCCTGTGTATGTTTGTTAGCAAAATCCATTTTGTCAATTTTTTGCAAAATGACGACAAGTATTAAAATTCAATCACTTATAACTCAGTAGTGTTGAATTTTGGCAAAAAGGTCTCTATACATGAAATGTTGAGAAGCCTAAAGTTCATCTAAGTAAAATATAAAAAATATATATTTTTGCTTGAAAACAAGCGATGTATCAGTTCGATCGTACCCCCATACTAGCCATTTTGAGACTTTCGGAAGAGTTAACGCTCTTAACTGTTTGGTTTCGAAGATAAAAATTTAAATTTTGAGTATCGCATAGAACTAACGTGCAGCCCCTATACGTTATGTTTAAAAAAAATATATAAAATTTTTTTTCAAAATGGCGGCTAATGTAAAAATTCAAAGTGTCATAACTTTGCTAAATGAAATCCTACTAAAAAATGTTTAATGCAAAAAGTGTTTGGAATTTTAATTTGCATATAAAAGCAATTTTTAATTATTTTTTTTTTAATAAAAACCGAGTCTTACCATATATTGACCGAGACCTCGAACGAGCTTTTATGCGACTCTGCATATAGTTAACGCTCGTATGAGGCTTCTATTCAAGAAATCGACTTGAATTTTTTATACAAAATAGAGCTTTCGACTATACTTACGATACTATAAAAAAAATTAAAAATTAAAAAATAAAAGTATTTTTTTTTCAAAACACGTTTAGTGTGATGAGTCGATCGACCCACCATACATACGCTCATAAGATTTTCAATATAGTTTAGGTCAGTGTGAGCTTATTTATACATATTTGAATTTCAATTTTTGTGACAGTATAGAATTCTTAAGCATCCTGTGTATGTTTGTTAGCAAAATCCATTTTGTCAATTTTTTGCAAAATGACGACAAGTATTAAAATTCAATCACTTATAACTCAGTAGTGTTGAATTTTGGCAAAAAGGTCTCTATACATGAAATGTTGAGAAGCCTAAAGTTCATCTAAGTAAAATATAAAAAATATATATTTTTGCTTGAAAACAAGCGATGTATCAGTTCGATCGTACCCCCATACTAGCCATTTTGAGACTTTCGGAAGAGTTAACGCTCTTAACTGTTTGGTTTCGAAGATAAAAATTTAAATTTTGAGTATCGCATAGAACTAACGTGCAGCCCCTATACGTTATGTTTAAAAAAAATATATAAATTTTTTTTTCAAAATGGCGGCTAATGTAAAAATTCAAAGTGTCATAACTTTGCTAAATGAAATCCTACTAAAAAATGTTTAATGCAAAAAGTGTTTGGAATTTTAATTTGCATATAAAAGCAATTTTTAATTATTTTTTTTTTAATAAAAACCGAGTCTTACCATATATTGACCGAGACCTCGAACGAGCTTTTATGCGACTCTGCATATAGTTAACGCTCGTATGAGGCTTCTATTCAAGAAATCGACTTGAATTTTTTATACAAAATAGAGCTTTCGACTATACTTACGATACTATAAAAAAAAATTAAAAATTAAAAAATAAAAGTATTTTTTTTTCAAAACACGTTTAGTGTGATGAGTCGATCGACCCACCATACATACGCTCATAAGATTTTCAATATAGTTTAGGTCAGTGTGAGCTTATTTATACATATTTGAATTTCAATTTTTGTGACAGTATAGAATTCTTAAGCATCCTGTGTATGTTTGTTAGCAAAATCCATTTTGTCAATTTTTTGCAAAATGACGACAAGTATTAAAATTCAATCACTTATAACTCAGTAGTGTTGAATTTTGGCAAAAAGGTCTCTATACATGAAATGTTAAGAAGCCTAAAGTTCATCTAAGTAAAATATAAAAAATATATATTTTTGCTTGAAAACAAGCGATGTATCAGTTCGATCGTACCCCCATTAATTATTTTTTTTTTAATAAAAACCGAGTCTTACCATATATTGACCGAGACCTCGAACGAGCTTTTATGCGACTCTGCATATAGTTAACGCTCGTATGAGGCTTCTATTCAAGAAATCGACTTGAATTTTTTATACAAAATAGAGCTTTCGACTATACTTACGATACTATAAAAAAAAATTAAAAATTAAAAAATAAAAGTATTTTTTTTTCAAAACACGTTTAGTGTGATGAGTCGATCGACCCACCATACATACGCTCATAAGATTTTCAATATAGTTTAGGTCAGTGTGAGCTTATTTATACATATTTGAATTTCAATTTTTGTGACAGTATAGAATTCTTAAGCATCCTGTGTATGTTTGTTAGCAAAATCCATTTTGTCAATTTTTTGCAAAATGACGACAAGTATTAAAATTCAATCACTTATAACTCAGTAGTGTTGAATTTTGGCAAAAAGGTCTCTATACATGAAATGTTAAGAAGCCTAAAGTTCATCTAAGTAAAATATAAAAAATATATATTTTTGCTTGAAAACAAGCGATGTATCAGTTCGATCGTACCCCCATACTAGCCATTTTGAGACTTTCGGAAGAGTTAACGCTCTTAACTGTTTGGTTTCGAAGATAAAAATTTAAATTTTGAGTATCGCATAGAACTAACGTGCAGCCCCTATACGTTATGTTTAAAAAAAATATATAAAATTTTTTTTCAAAATGGCGGCTAATGTAAAAATTCAAAGTGTCATAACTTTGCTAAATGAAATCCTACTAAAAAATGTTTAATGCAAAAAGTGTTTGGAATTTTAATTTGCATATAAAAGCAATTTTTAATTATTTTTTTTTAATAAAAACCGAGTCTTACCATATATTGACCGAGACCTCGAACGAGCTTTTATGCGACTCTGCATATAGTTAACGCTCGTATGAGGCTTCTATTCAAGAAATCGACTTGAATTTTTTATACAAAATAGAGCTTTCGACTATACTTACGATACTATAAAAAAAAAAAAAAAATTAAAAAATAAAAGTATTTTTTTTTCAAAACACGTTTAGTGTGATGAGTCGATCGACCCACCATACATACGCTCATAAGATTTTCAATATAGTTTAGGTCAGTGTGAGCTTATTTATACATATTTGAATTTCAATTTTTGTGACAGTATAGAATTCTTAAGCATCCTGTGTATGTTTGTTAGCAAAATCCATTTTGTCAATTTTTTGCAAAATGACGACAAGTATTAAAATTCAATCACTTATAACTCAGTAGTGTTGAATTTTGGCAAAAAGGTCTCTATACATGAAATGTTGAGAAGCCTAAAGTTCATCTAAGTAAAATATAAAAAATATATATTTTTGCTTGAAAACAAGCGATGTATCAGTTCGATCGTACCCCCATACTAGCCATTTTGAGACTTTCGGAAGAGTTAACGCTCTTAACTGTTTGGTTTCGAAGATAAAAATTTAAATTTTAAGTATCGCATAGAACTAACGTGCAGCCCCTATACGTTATGTTTAAAAAAAATATATAAAATTTTTTTTCAAAATGGCGGCTAATGTAAAAATTCAAAGTGTCATAACTTTGCTAAATAAAATCCTACTAAAAAATGTTTAATGCAAAAAGTGTTTGGAATTTTAATTTGCATATAAAAGCAATTTTTAATTATTTTTTTTTTAATAAAAACCGAGTCTTACCATATATTGACCGAGACCTCGAACGAGCTTTTATGCGACTCTGCATATAGTTAACGCTCGTATGAGGCTTCTATTCAAGAAATCGACTTGAATTTTTTATACAAAATAGAGCTTTCGACTATACTTACGATACTATAAAAAAAAATTAAAAATTAAAAAATAAAAGTATTTTTTTTTCAAAACACGTTTAGTGTGATGAGTCGATCGACCCACCATACATACGCTCATAAGATTTTCAATATAGTTTAGGTCAGTGTGAGCTTATTTATACATTTTTGAATTTCAATTTTTGTGACAGTATAGAATTCTTAAGCATCCTGTGTATGTTTGTTAGCAAAATCCATTTTGTCAATTTTTTGCAAAATGACGACAAGTATTAAAATTCAATCACTTATAACTCAGTAGTGTTGAATTTTGGCAAAAAGGTCTCTATACATGAAATGTTGAGAAGCCTAAAGTTCATCTAAGTAAAATATAAAAAATATATATTTTTGCTTGAAAACAAGCGATGTATCAGTTCGATCGTACCCCCATACTAGCCATTTTGAGACTTTCGGAAGAGTTAACGCTCTTAACTGTTTGGTTTCGAAGATAAAAATTTAAATTTTGAGTATCGCATAGAACTAACGTGCAGCCCCTATACGTTATGTTTAAAAAAAATATATAAAAATTTTTTTCAAAATGGCGGCTAATGTAAAAATTCAAAGTGTCATTACTTTGCTAAATAAAATCCTACTAAAAAATGTTGAATGCAAAAAGTGTTTGGAATTTTAATTTGCATATAAAAGCAATTTTTAATTATTTTTTTTTTAATAAAAACCGAGTCTTACCATATATTGACCGAGACCTCGAACGAGCTTTTATGCGACTCTGCATATAGTTAACGCTCGTATGAGGCTTCTATTCAAGAAATCGACTTAAATTTTTTATACAAAATAGAGCTTTCGACTATACTTACGATACTATAAAAAAAAATAAAAAATTAAAAAATAAAAGTATTTTTTTTTCAAAACACGTTTAGTGTGATGAGTCGATCGACCCACCATACATACGCTCATAAGATTTTCAATATAGTTTAGGTCAGTGTGAGCTTATTTATACATATTTGAATTTCAATTTTTGTGACAGTATTGAATTCTTAAGCATCCTGTGTATGTTTGTTAGCAAAATCCATTTTGTCAATTTTTTGCAAAATGACGACAAGTATTAAAATTCAATCACTTATAACTCAGTAGTGTTGAATTTTGGCAAAAAGGTCTCTATACATGAAATGTTGAGAAGCCTAAAATTCATCTAAGTAAAATATAAAAAATATATATTTTTGCTTGAAAACAAGCGATGTATCAGTTCGATCGTACCCCCATACTAGCCATTTTGAGACTTTCGGAAGAGTTAACGCTCTTAACTGTTTGGTTTCGAAGATAAAAATTTAAATTTTAAGTATCGCATAGAACTAACGTGCAGCCCTTATACGTTATGTTTAAAAAAAATATATAAAATTTTTTTTCAAAATGGCGGCTAATGTAAAAATTCAAAGTGTCATAACTTTGCTAAATGAAATCCTACTAAAAAATGTTTATTGCAAAAAGTGTTTGGAATTTTAATTTGCATATAAAAGCAATTTTTAATTATTTTTTTTTTTAAAAAAACCGAGTCTTACCATATATTGACCGAGACCTCGAACGAGCTTTTATGCGACTCTGCATATAGTTACCGCTCGTATGAGGCTTCTATTCAAGAAATCGACTTGAATTTTGTATACCAAATAGAGCTTTCGACTATACTTACGATACTATAAAAAAAAATAAAAAATTAAAAAATAAAAGTATTTTTTTTTCAAAACACGTTTAGTGTGATGAGTCGATCGACCCACCATACATACGCTCATAAGATTTTCAATATAGTTTAGGTCAGTGTGAGCTTATTTATACATATTTGAATTTCAATTTTTGTGACAGTATAGAATTCTTAAGCATCCTGTGTATGTTTGTTAGCAAAATCCATTTTGTCAATTTTTTGCAAAATGACGACAAGTATTAAAATTCAATCACTTATAACTCAGTAGTGTTGAATTTTGGCAAAAAGGTCTCTATACATGAAATGTTGAGAAGCCTAAAATTCATCTAAGTAAAATATAAAAAATATATATTTTTGCTTGAAAACAAGCGATGTATCAGTTCGATCGTACCCCCATACTAGCCATTTTGAGACTTTCGGAAGAGTTAACGCTCTTAACTGTTTGGTTTCGAAGATAAAAATTTAAATTTTAAGTATCGCATAGAACTAACGTGCAGCCCTTATACGTTATGTTTAAAAAAAATATATAAAATTTTTTTTCAAAATGGCGGCTAATGTAAAAATTCAAAGTGTCATAACTTTGCTAAATGAAATCCTACTAAAAAATGTTTATTGCAAAAAGTGTTTGGAATTTTAATTTGCATATAAAAGCAATTTTTAATTATTTTTTTTTTTAAAAAAACCGAGTCTTACCATATATTGACCGAGACCTCGAACGAGCTTTTATGCGACTCTGCATATAGTTACCGCTCGTATGAGGCTTCTATTCAAGAAATCGACTTGAATTTTGTATACCAAATAGAGCTTTCGACTATACTTACGATACTATAAAAAAAAATTAAAAATTAAAAAATAAAAGTATTTTTTTTTCAAAACACGTTTAGTGTGATGAGTCGATCGACCCACCATACATACGCTCATAAGATTTTCAATATAGTTTAGGTCAGTGTGAGCTTATTTATACATATTTGAATTTCAATTTTTGTGATAGTATAGAATTCTTAAGCATCCTGTGTATGTTTGTTAGCAAAATCCATTTTGTCAATTTTTTGCAAAATGACGACAAGTATTAAAATTCAATCACTTATAACTCAGTAGTGTTGAATTTTGGCAAAAAGGTCTCTATACATGAAATGTTAAGAAGCCTAAAGTTCATCTAAGTAAAATATAAAAAATATATATTTTTGCTTGAAAACAAGCGATGTATCAGTTCGATCGTACCCCCATACTAGCCATTTTGAGACTTTCGGAAGAGTTAACGCTCTTAACTGTTTGGTTTCGAAGATAAAAATTTAAATTTTGAGTATCGCATAGAACTAACGTGCAGCCCCTATACGTTATGTTTAAAAAAAATATATAAAATTTTTTTTCAAAATGGCGGCTAATGTAAAAATTCAAAGTGTCATAACTTTGCTAAATGAAATCCTACTAAAAAATGTTTAATGCAAAAAGTGTTTGGAATTTTAATTTGCATATAAAAGCAATTTTTAATTATTTTTTTTTATTAAAAACCGAGTCTTACCATATATTGACCGAGACCTCGAACGAGCTTTTATGCGACTCTGCATATAGTTAACGCTCGTATGAGGCTTCTATTCAAGAAATCGACTTGAATTTTTTATACAAAATAGAGCTTTCGACTATACTTACGATAGTATAAAAAAAAATTAAAAATTAAAAAATAAAAGTATTTTTTTTTCAAAACACGTTTAGTGTGATGAGTCGATCGACCCACCATACATACGCTCATAAGATTTTCAATATAGTTTAGGTCAGTGTGAGCTTATTTATACATATTTGAATTTCAATTTTTGTGACAGTATAGAATTCTTAAGCATCCTGTGTATGTTTGTTAGCAAAATCCATTTTGTCAATTTTTTGCAAAATGACGACAAGTATTAAAATTCAATCACTTATAACTCAGTAGTGTTGAATTTTGGCAAAAAGGTCTCTATACATGAAATGTTGAGAAGCCTAAAGTTCATCTAAGTAAAATATAAAAAATATATATTTTTGCTTGAAAACAAGCGATGTATCAGTTCGATCGTACCCCCATACTAGCCATTTTGAGACTTTCGGAAGAGTTAACGCTCTTAACTGTTTGGTTTCGAAGATAAAAATTTAAATTTTGAGTATCGCATAGAACTAACGTGCAGCCCCTATACGTTATGTTTAAAAAAAATATATAAAATTTTTTTTCAAAATGGCGGCTAATGTAAAAATTCAAAGTGTCATAACTTTGCTAAATGAAATCCTACTAAAAAATGTTTAATGCAAAAAGTGTTTGGAATTTTAATTTGCATATAAAAGCAATTTTTAATTATTTTTTTTTTAATAAAAACCGAGTCTTACCATATATTGACCGAGACCTCGAACGAGCTTTTATGCGACTCTGCATATAGTTAACGCTCGTATGAGGCTTCTATTCAAGAAATCGACTTGAATTTTTTATACAAAATAGAGCTTTCGACTATACTTACGATACTATAAAAAAAAATTAAAAATTAAAAAATAAAAGTATTTTTTTTTCAAAACACGTTTAGTGTGATGAGTCGATCGACCCACCATACATACGCTCATAAGATTTTCAATATAGTTTAGGTCAGTGTGAGCTTATTTATACATATTTGAATTTCAATTTTTGTGACAGTATAGAATTCTTAAGCATCCTGTGTATGTTTGTTAGCAAAATCCATTTTGTCAATTTTTTGCAAAATGACGACAAGTATTAAAATTCAATCACTTATAACTCAGTAGTGTTGAATTTTGGCAAAAAGGTCTCCATACATGAAATGTTGAGAAGCCTAAAGTTCATCTAAGTAAAATATAAAAAATATATATTTTTGCTTGAAAACAAGCGATGTATCAGTTCGATCGTACCCCCATACTAGCCATTTTGAGACTTTCGGAAGAGTTAACGCTCTTAACTGTTTGGTTTCAAAGATAAAAATTTAAATTTTGAGTATCGCATAGAACTAACGTGCAGCCCCTATACGTTATGTTTAAAAAAAATATATAAAATTTTTTTTCAAAATGGCGGCTAATGTAAAAATTCAAAGTGTCATAACTTTGCTAAATAAAATCCTACTAAAAAATGTTTAATGCAAAAAGTGTTTGGAATTTTAATTTGCATATAAAAGCAATTTTTAATTATTTTTTTTTTAATAAAAACCGAGTCTTACCATATATTGACCGAGACCTCGAACGAGCTTTTATGCGACTCTGCATATAGTTAACGCTCGTGTGAGGCTTCTATTCAAGAAATCGACTTGAATTTTTTATACAAAATAGAGCTTTCGACTATACTTACGATACTATAAAAAAAATTTAAAATTAAAAAATAAAAGTATTTTTTTTTCAAAACACGTTTAGTGTGATGAGTCGATCGACCCACCATACATACGCTAATAAGATTTTCAATATAGTTTAGGTCAGTGTGAGCTTATTTATACATATTTGAATTTCAATTTTTGTGACAGTATAGAATTCTTAAGCATCCTGTGTATGTTTGTTAGCAAAATCCATTTTGTCAATTTTTTGCAAAATGACGACAAGTATTAAAATTCAATCACTTATAACTCAGTAGTGTTGAATTTTGGCAAAAAGGTCTCTATACATGAAATGTTGAGAAGCCTAAAGTTCATCTAAGTAAAATATAAAAAATATATATTTTTGCTTGAAAACAAGCGATGTATCAGTTCGATCGTACCCCCATACTAGCCATTTTGAGACTTTCGGAAGAGTTAACGCTCTTAACTGTTTGGTTTCGAAGATAAAAATTTAAATTTTGAGTATCGCATAGAACTAACGTGCAGCCCCTATACGTTATGTTTAAAAAAAATATATAAAATTTTTTTTCAAAATGGCGGCTAATGTAAAAATTCAAAGTGTCATAACTTTGCTTAATAAAATCCTACTAAAAAATGTTTAATGCAAAAAGTGTTTGGAATTTTAATTTGCATATAAAAGCAATTTTTAATTATTTTTTTTTTAATAAAAACCGAGTCTTACCATATATTGACCGAGACCTCGAACGAGCTTTTATGCGACTCTGCATATAGTTAACGCTCGTATGAGGCTTCTATTCAAGAAATCGACTTGAATTTTTTATACAAAATAGAGCTTTCGACTATACTTACGATACTATAAAAAAAAATTAAAAATTAAAAAATAAAAGTATTTTTTTTTCAAAACACGTTTAGTGTGATGAGTCGATCGACCCACCATACATACGCTCATAAGATTTTCAATATAGTTTAGGTCAGTGTGAGCTTATTTATACATATTTGAATTTCAATTTTTGTGACAGTATAGAATTCTTAAGCATCCTGTGTATGTTTGTTAGCAAAATCCATTTTGTCAATTTTTTGCAAAATGACGACAAGTATTAAAATTCAATCACTTATAACTCAGTAGTGTTGAATTTTGGCAAAAAGGTCTCTATACATGAAATGTTAAGAAGCCTAAAGTTCATCTAAGTAAAATATAAAAAATATATATTTTTGCTTGAAAACAAGCGATGTATCAGTTCGATCGTACCCCCATACTAGCCATTTTGAGACTTTCGGAAGAGTTAACGCTCTTAACTGTTTGGTTTCGAAGATAAAAATTTAAATTTTGAGTATCGCATAGAACTAACGTGCAGCCCCTATACGTTATGTTTAAAAAAAATATATAAAATTTTTTTTCAAAATGGCGGCTAATGTAAAAATTCAAAGTGTCATAACTTTGCTAAATGAAATCCTACTAAAAAATGTTTAATGCAAAAAGTGTTTGGAATTTTAATTTGCATATAAAAGCAATTTTTAATTATTTTTTTTTAATAAAAACCGAGTCTTACCATATATTGACCGAGACCTCGAACGAGCTTTTATGCGACTCTGCATATAGTTAACGCTCGTATGAGGCTTCTATTCAAGAAATCGACTTGAATTTTTTATACAAAATAGAGCTTTCGACTATACTTACGATACTATAAAAAAAAAAAAAAAATTAAAAAATAAAAGTATTTTTTTTTCAAAACACGTTTAGTGTGATGAGTCGATCGACCCACCATACATACGCTCATAAGATTTTCAATATAGTTTAGGTCAGTGTGAGCTTATTTATACATATTTGAATTTCAATTTTTGTGACAGTATAGAATTCTTAAGCATCCTGTGTATGTTTGTTAGCAAAATCCATTTTGTCAATTTTTTGCAAAATGACGACAAGTATTAAAATTCAATCACTTATAACTCAGTAGTGTTGAATTTTGGCAAAAAGGTCTCTATACATGAAATGTTGAGAAGCCTAAAGTTCATCTAAGTAAAATATAAAAAATATATATTTTTGCTTGAAAACAAGCGATGTATCAGTTCGATCGTACCCCCATACTAGCCATTTTGAGACTTTCGGAAGAGTTAACGCTCTTAACTGTTTGGTTTCGAAGATAAAAATTTAAATTTTGAGTATCGCATAGAACTAACGTGCAGCCCCTATACGTTATGTTTAAAAAAAATATATAAAATTTTTTTTCAAAATGGCGGCTAATGTAAAAATTCAAAGTGTCATAACTTTGCTAAATAAAATCCTACTAAAAAATGTTTAATGCAAAAAGTGTTTGGAATTTTAATTTGCATATAAAAGCAATTTTTAATTATTTTTTTTTTAATAAAAACCGAGTCTTACCATATATTGACCGAGACCTCGAACGAGCTTTTATGCGACTCTGCATATAGTTAACGCTCGTATGAGGCTTCTATTCAAGAAATCGACTTGAATTTTTTATACAAAATAGAGCTTTCGACTATACTTACGATACTATAAAAAAAAATTAAAAATTAAAAAATAAAAGTATTTTTTTTTCAAAACACGTTTAGTGTGATGAGTCGATCGACCCACCATACATACGCTCATAAGATTTTCAATATAGTTTAGGTCAGTGTGAGCTTATTTATACATATTTGAATTTCAATTTTTGTGACAGTATAGAATTCTTAAGCATCCTGTGTATGTTTGTTAGCAAAATCCATTTTGTCAATTTTTTGCAAAATGACGACAAGTATTAAAATTCAATCACTTATAACTCAGTAGTGTTGAATTTTGGCAAAAAGGTCTCTATACATGAAATGTTGAGAAGCCTAAAGTTCATCTAAGTAAAATATAAAAAATATATATTTTTGCTTGAAAACAAGCGATGTATCAGTTCGATCGTACCCCCATACTAGCCATTTTGAGACTTTCGGAAGAGTTAACGCTCTTAACTGTTTGGTTTCGAAGATAAAAATTTAAATTTTGAGTATCGCATAGAACTAACGTGCAGCCCCTATACGTTATGTTTAAAAAAAATATATAAAATTTTTTTTCAAAATGGCGGCTAATGTAAAAATTCAAAGTGTCATAACTTTGCTAAATGAAATCCTACTTAAAAATGTTTAATGCAAAAAGTGTTTGGAATTTTAATTTGCATATAAAAGCAATTTTTAATTATTTTTTTTTTAATAAAAACCGAGTCTTACCATATATTGACCGAGACCTCGAACGAGCTTTTATGCGACTCTGCATATAGTTAACGCTCGTATGAGGCTTCTATTCAAGAAATCGACTTGAATTTTTTATACAAAATAGAGCTTTCGACTATACTTACGATACTATAAAAAAAAATTAAAAATTAAAAAATAAAAGTATTTTTTTTTCAAAACACGTTTAGTGTGATGAGTCGATCGACCCACCATACATACGCTCATAAGATTTTCAATATAGTTTAGGTCAGTGTGAGCTTATTTATACATATTTGAATTTCAATTTTTGTGACAGTATAGAATTCTTAAGCATCCTGTGTATGTTTGTTAGCAAAATCCATTTTGTCAATTTTTTGCAAAATGACGACAAGTATTAAAATTCAATCACTTATAACTCAGTAGTGTTGAATTTTGCCAAAAAGGTCTCTATACATGAAATGTTGAGAAGCCTAAAGTTCATCTAAGTAAAATATAAAAAATATATATTTTTGCTTGAAAACAAGCGATGTATCAGTTCGATCGTACCCCCATACTAGCCATTTTGAGACTTTCGGAAGAGTTAACGCTCTTAACTGTTTGGTTTCGAAGATAAAAATTTAAATTTTGAGTATCGCATAGAACTAACGTGCAGCCCCTATACGTTATGTTTAAAAAAAATATATAAAATTTTTTTTCAAAATGGCGGCTAATGTAAAAATTCAAAGTGTCATAACTTTGCTAAATGAAATCCTACTAAAAAATGTTTAATGCAAAAAGTGTTTGGAATTTTAATTTGCATATAAAAGCAATTTTTAATTATTTTTTTTTTAATAAAAACCGAGTCTTACCATATATTGACCGAGACCTCGAACGAGCTTTTATGCGACTCTGCATATAGTTAACGCTCGTGTGAGGCTTCTATTCAAGAAATCGACTTGAATTTTTTATACAAAATAGAGCTTTCGACTATACTTACGATACTATAAAAAAAATTTAAAATTAAAAAATAAAAGTATTTTTTTTTCAAAACACGTTTAGTGTGATGAGTCGATCGACCCACCATACATACGCTAATAAGATTTTCAATATAGTTTAGGTCAGTGTGAGCTTATTTATACATATTTGAATTTCAATTTTTGTGACAGTATAGAATTCTTAAGCATCCTGTGTATGTTTGTTAGCAAAATCCATTTTGTCAATTTTTTGCAAAATGACGACAAGTATTAAAATTCAATCACTTATAACTCAGTAGTGTTGAATTTTGGCAAAAAGGTCTCTATACATGAAATGTTGAGAAGCCTAAAGTTCATCTAAGTAAAATATAAAAAATATATATTTTTGCTTGAAAACAAGCGATGTATCAGTTCGATCGTACCCCCATACTAGCCATTTTGAGACTTTCGGAAGAGTTAACGCTCTTAACTGTTTGGTTTCGAAGATAAAAATTTAAATTTTGAGTATCGCATAGAACTAACGTGCAGCCCCTATACGTTATGTTTAAAAAAAATATATAAAATTTTTTTTCAAAATGGCGGCTAATGTAAAAATTTAAAGTGTCATTACTTTGCTAAATAAAATCCTACTAAAAAATGTTTAATGCAAAAAGTGTTAGGAATTTTAATTTGCATATAAAAGCAATTTTTAATTATTTTTTTTTTTATAAAAACCGAGTCTTACCATATATTGACCGAGACCTCGAACGAGCTTTTATGCGACTCTGCATATAGTTAACGCTCGTATGAGGCTTCTATTCAAGAAATCGACTTAAATTTTTTATACAAAATAGAGCTTTCGACTATACTTACGATACTATAAAAAAAAAAAAAAAATTAAAAAATAATAGTATTTTTTTTTCAAAACACGTTTAGTGTGATGAGTCGATCGACCCACCATACATACGCTCATAAGATTTTCAATATAGTTTAGGTCAGTGTGAGCTTATTTATACATATTTGAATTTCAATTTTTGTGACAGTATAGAATTCTTAAGCATCCTGTGTATGTTTGTTAGCAAAATCCATTTTGTCAATTTTTTGCAAAATGACGACAAGTATTAAAATTCAATCACTTATAACTCAGTAGTGTTGAATTTTGGCAAAAAGGTCTCTATACATGAAATGTTGAGAAGCCTAAAGTTTATCTAAGTAAAATATAAAAAATATATATTTTTGCTTGAAAACAAGCGATGTATCAGTTCGATCGTACCCCCATACTAGCCATTTTGAGACTTTCGGAAGAGTTAACGCTCTTAACTGTTTGGTTTCGAAGATAAAAATTTAAATTTTGAGTATCGCATAGAACTAACGTGCAGCCCCTATACGTTATGTTTAAAAAAAATATATAAAATTTTTTTTCAAAATGGCGGCTAATGTAAAAATTCAAAGTGTCATAACTTTGCTAAATGAAATCCTACTAAAAAATGTTTAATGCAAAAAGTGTTTGGAATTTTAACATGCATATAAAAGCAATTTTTTATTATTTTTTTTTTAATAAAAACCGAGTCTTACCATATATTGACCGAGACCTCGAACGAGCTTTTATGCGACTCTGCATATAGTTAACGCTCGTATGAGGCTTCTATTAAAGAAATAGACTTGAATTTTTTATACAAAATAGAGCTTTCGACTATACTTACGATACTATAAAAAAAAATTAAAAATTAAAAAATAAAAGTATTTTTTTTTCAAAACACGTTTAGTGTGATGAGTCGATCGACCCACCATACATACGCTCATAAGATTTTCAATATAGTTTAGGTCCGTGTGAGCTTATTTATACATATTTGAATTTCAATTTTTGTGACAGTATAGAATTCTTAAGCATCCTGTGTATGTTTGTTAGCAAAATCCATTTTGTCAATTTTTTGCAAAATGACGACAAGTATTAAAATTCAATCACTTATAACTCAGTAGTGTTGAATTTTGGCAAAAAGGTCTCTATACATGAAATGTTGAGAAGCCTAAAGTTCATCTAAGTAAAATATAAAAAATATATATTTTTGCTTGAAAACAAGCGATGTATCAGTTCGATCGTACCCCCATACTAGCCATTTTGAGACTTTCGGAAGAGTTAACGCTCTTAACTGTTTGGTTTCGAAGATAAAAATTTAAATTTTGAGTATCGCATAGAACTAACGTGCAGCCCCTATACGTTATGTTTAAAAAAAATATATAAAATTTTTTTTCAAAATGGCGGCTAATGTAAAAATTCAAAGTGTCATAACTTTGCTTAATAAAATCCTACTAAAAAATGTTTAATGCAAAAAGTGTTTGGAATTTTAATTTGCATATAAAAGCAATTTTTAATTATTTTTTTTTTAATAAAAACCGAGTCTTACCATATATTGACCGAGACCTCGAACGAGCTTTTATGCGACTCTGCATATAGTTAACGCTCGTATGAGGCTTCTATTCAAGAAATAGACTTGAATTTTTTATACAAAATAGAGCTTTCGACTATACTTACGATACTATAAAAAAAAATAAAAAATTAAAAAATAAAAGTATTTTTTTTTCAAAACACGTTTAGTGTGATGAGTCGATCGACCCACCATACATACGCTCATAAGATTTTCAATATAGTTTAGGTCCGTGTGAGCTTATTTATACATATTTGAATTTCAATTTTTGTGACAGTATAGAATTCTTAAGCATCCTGTGTATGTTTGTTAGCAAAATCCATTTTGTCAATTTTTTGCAAAATGACGACAAGTATTAAAATTCAATCACTTATAACTCAGTAGTGTTGAATTTTGGCAAAAAGGTCTCTATACATGAAATGTTGAGAAGCCTAAAGTTCATCTAAGTAAAATATAAAAAATATATATTTTTGCTTGAAAACAAGCGATGTATCAGTTCGATCGTACCCCCATACTAGCCATTTTGAGACTTTTGGAAGAGTTAACGCTCTTAACTGTTTGGTTTCGAAGATAAAAATTTAAATTTTGAGTATCGCATAGAACTAACGTGCAGCCCCTATACGTTATGTTTAAAAAAAATATATAAAATTTTTTTTCAAAATGGCGGCTAATGTAAAAATTCAAAGTGTCATAACTTTGCTAAATAAAATCCTACTAAAAAATGTTTAATGCAAAAAGTGTTTGGAATTTTAATTTGCATATAAAAGCAATTTTTAATTATTTTTTTTTTAATAAAAACCGAGTCTTACCATATATTGACCGAGACCTCGAACGAGCTTTTATGCGACTCTGCATATAGTTAACGCTCGTATGAGGCTTCTATTCAAGAAATCGACTTGAATTTTTTATACAAAATAGAGCTTTCGACTATACTTACGATACTATAAAAAAAAATTAAAAATTAAAAAATAAAAGTATTTTTTTTTCAAAACACGTTTAGTGTGATGAGTCGATCGACCCACCATACATACGCTCATAAGATTTTCAATATAGTTTAGGTCAGTGTGAGCTTATTTATACATATTTGAATTTCAATTTTTGTGACAGTATAGAATTCTTAAGCATCCTGTGTATGTTTGTTAGCAAAATCCATTTTGTCAATTTTTTGCAAAATGACGACAAGTATTAAAATTCAATCACTTATAACTCAGTAGTGTTGAATTTTGGCAAAAAGGTCTCTATACATGAAATGTTGAGAAGCCTAAAGTTCATCTAAGTAAAATATAAAAAATATATATTTTTGCTTGAAAACAAGCGATGTATCAGTTCGATCGTACCCCCATACTAGCCATTTTGAGACTTTCGGAAGAGTTAACGCTCTTAACTGTTTGGTTTCGAAGATAAAAATTTAAATTTTGAGTATCGCATAGAACTAACGTGCAGCCCCTATACGTTATGTTTAAAAAAAATATATAAAATTTTTTTTCAAAATGGCGGCTAATGTAAAAATTCAAAGTGTCATAACTTTGCTAAATGAAATCCTACTTAAAAATGTTTAATGCAAAAAGTGTTTGGAATTTTAATTTGCATATAAAAGCAATTTTTAATTATTTTTTTTTTAATAAAAACCGAGTCTTACCATATATTGACCGAGACCTCGAACGAGCTTTTATGCGACTCTGCATATAGTTAACGCTCGTATGAGGCTTCTATTCAAGAAATCGACTTGAATTTTTTATACAAAATAGAGCTTTCGACTATACTTACGATACTATAAAAAAAAATTAAAAATTAAAAAATAAAAGTATTTTTTTTTCAAAACACGTTTAGTGTGATGAGTCGATCGACCCACCATACATACGCTCATAAGATTTTCAATATAGTTTAGGTCAGTGTGAGCTTATTTATACATATTTGAATTTCAATTTTTGTGACAGTATAGAATTCTTAAGCATCCTGTGTATGTTTGTTAGCAAAATCCATTTTGTCAATTTTTTGCAAAATGACGACAAGTATTAAAATTCAATCACTTATAACTCAGTAGTGTTGAATTTTGCCAAAAAGGTCTCTATACATAAAATGTTGAGAAGCCTAAAGTTCATCTAAGTAAAATATAAAAAATATATATTTTTGCTTGAAAACAAGCGATGTATCAGTTCGATCGTACCCCCATACTAGCCATTTTGAGACTTTCGGAAGAGTTAACGCTCTTAACTGTTTGGTTTCGAAGATAAAAATTTAAATTTTGAGTATCGCATAGAACTAACGTGCAGCCCCTATACGTTATGTTTAAAAAAAATATATAAAATTTTTTTTCAAAATGGCGGCTAATGTAAAAATTCAAAGTGTCATAACTTTGCTAAATGAAATCCTACTAAAAAATGTTTAATGCAAAAAGTGTTTGGAATTTTAATTTGCATATAAAAGCAATTTTTAATTATTTTTTTTTTAATAAAAACCGAGTCTTACCATATATTGACCGAGACCTCGAACGAGCTTTTATGCGACTCTGCATATAGTTAACGCTCGTGTGAGGCTTCTATTCAAGAAATCGACTTGAATTTTTTATACAAAATAGAGCTTTCGACTATACTTACGATACTATAAAAAAAATTTAAAATTAAAAAATAAAAGTATTTTTTTTTCAAAACACGTTTAGTGTGATGAGTCGATCGACCCACCATACATACGCTAATAAGATTTTCAATATAGTTTAGGTCAGTGTGAGCTTATTTATACATATTTGAATTTCAATTTTTGTGACAGTATAGAATTCTTAAGCATCCTGTGTATGTTTGTTAGCAAAATCCATTTTGTCAATTTTTTGCAAAATGACGACAAGTATTAAAATTCAATCACTTATAACTCAGTAGTGTTGAATTTTGGCAAAAAGGTCTCTATACATGAAATGTTGAGAAGCCTAAAGTTCATCTAAGTAAAATATAAAAAATATATATTTTTGCTTGAAAACAAGCGATGTATCAGTTCGATCGTACCCCCATACTAGCCATTTTGAGACTTTCGGAAGAGTTAACGCTCTTAACTGTTTGGTTTCGAAGATAAAAATTTAAATTTTGAGTATCGCATAGAACTAACGTGCAGCCCCTATACGTTATGTTTAAAAAAAATATATAAAATTTTTTTTCAAAATGGCGGCTAATGTAAAAATTCAAAGTGTCATAACTTTGCTAAATGAAATCCTACTAAAAAATGTTTAATGCAAAAAGTGTTTGGAATTTTAACATGCATATAAAAGCAATTTTTAATTATTTTTTTTTTAATAAAAACCGAGTCTTACCATATATTGACCGAGACCTCGAACGAGCTTTTATGCGACTCTGCATATAGTTAACGCTCGTATGAGGCTTCTATTCAAGAAATAGACTTGAATTTTTTATACAAAATAGAGCTTTCGACTATACTTACGATACTATAAAAAAATATTAAAAATTAAAAAATAAAAGTATTTTTTTTTCAAAACACGTTTAGTGTGATGAGTCGATCGACCCACCATACATACGCTCATAAGATTTTCAATATAGTTTAGGTCCGTGTGAGCTTATTTATACATATTTGAATTTCAATTTTTGTGACAGTATAGAATTCTTAAGCATCCTGTGTATGTTTGTTAGCAAAATCCATTTTGTCAATTTTTTGCAAAATGACGACAAGTATTAAAATTCAATCACTTATAACTCAGTAGTGTTGAATTTTGGCAAAAAGGTCTCTATACATGAAATGTTGAGAAGCCTAAAGTTCATCTAAGTAAAATATAAAAAATATATATTTTTGCTTGAAAACAAGCGATGTATCAGTTCGATCGTACCCCCATACTAGCCATTTTGAGACTTTCGGAAGAGTTAACGCTCTTAACTGTTTGGTTTCGAAGATAAAAATTTAAATTTTGAGTATCGCATAGAACTAACGTGCATCCCCTATACGTTATGTTTAAAAAAAATATATAAAATTTTTTTTCAAAATGGCGGCTAATGTAAAAATTCAAAGTGTCATAACTTTGCTTAATAAAATCCTACTAAAAAATGTTTAATGCAAAAAGTGTTTGGAATTTTAATTTGCATATAAAAGCAATTTTTAATTATTTTTTTTTTAATAAAAACCGAGTCTTACCATATATTGACCGAGACCTCGAACGAGCTTTTATGCGACTCTGCATATAGTTAACGCTCGTATGAGGCTTCTATTCAAGAAATCGACTTGAATTTTTTATACAAAATAGAGCTTTCGACTATACTTACGATACTATAAAAAAAAATTAAAAATTAAAAAATAAAAGTATTTTTTTTTCAAAACACGTTTAGTGTGATGAGTCGATCGACCCACCATACATACGCTCATAAGATTTTCAATATAGTTTAGGTCAGTGTGAGCTTATTTATACATATTTGAATTTCAATTTTTGTGACAGTATAGAATTCTTAAGCATCCTGTGTATGTTTGTTAGCAAAATCCATTTTGTCAATTTTTTGCAAAATGACGACAAGTATTAAAATTCAATCACTTATAACTCAGTAGTGTTGAATTTTGGCAAAAAGGTCTCTATACATGAAATGTTAAGAAGCCTAAAGTTCATCTAAGTAAAATATAAAAAATATATATTTTTGCTTGAAAACAAGCGATGTATCAGTTCGATCGTACCCCCATACTAGCCATTTTGAGACTTTCGGAAGAGTTAACGCTCTTAACTGTTTGGTTTCGAAGATAAAAATTTAAATTTTGAGTATCGCATAGAACTAACGTGCAGCCCCTATACGTTATGTTTAAAAAAAATATATAAAATTTTTTTTCAAAATGGCGGCTAATGTAAAAATTCAAAGTGTCATAACTTTGCTAAATGAAATCCTACTAAAAAATGTTTAATGCAAAAAGTGTTTGGAATTTTAATTTGCATATAAAAGCAATTTTTAATTATTTTTTTTTAATAAAAACCGAGTCTTACCATATATTGACCGAGACCTCGAACGAGCTTTTATGCGACTCTGCATATAGTTAACGCTCGTATGAGGCTTCTATTCAAGAAATCGACTTGAATTTTTTATACAAAATAGAGCTTTCGACTATACTTACGATACTATAAAAAAAAAAAAAAAATTAAAAAATAAAAGTATTTTTTTTTCAAAACACGTTTAGTGTGATGAGTCGATCGACCCACCATACATACGCTCATAAGATTTTCAATATAGTTTAGGTCAGTGTGAGCTTATTTATACATATTTGAATTTCAATTTTTGTGACAGTATAGAATTCTTAAGCATCCTGTGTATGTTTGTTAGCAAAATCCATTTTGTCAATTTTTTGCAAAATGACGACAAGTATTAAAATTCAATCACTTATAACTCAGTAGTGTTGAATTTTGGCAAAAAGGTCTCTATACATGAAATGTTGAGAAGCCTAAAGTTCATCTAAGTAAAATATAAAAAATATATATTTTTGCTTGAAAACAAGCGATGTATCAGTTCGATCGTACCCCCATACTAGCCATTTTGAGACTTTCGGAAGAGTTAACGCTCTTAACTGTTTGGTTTCGAAGATAAAAATTTAAATTTTGAGTATCGCATAGAACTAACGTGCAGCCCCTATACGTTATGTTTAAAAAAAATATATAAATTTTTTTTTCAAAATGGCGGCTAATGTAAAAATTCAAAGTGTCATAACTTTGCTAAATGAAATCCTACTAAAAAATGTTTAATGCAAAAAGTGTTTGGAATTTTAATTTGCATATAAAAGCAATTTTTAATTATTTTTTTTTTAATAAAAACCGAGTCTTACCATATATTGACCGAGACCTCGAACGAGCTTTTATGCGACTCTGCATATAGTTAACGCTCGTATGAGGCTTCTATTCAAGAAATAGACTTGAATTTTTTATACAAAATAGAGCTTTCGACTATACTTACGATACTATAAAAAAAAATTAAAAATTAAAAAATAAAAGTATTTTTTTTTCAAAACACGTTTAGTGTGATGAGTCGATCGACCCACCATACATACGCTCATAAGATTTTCAATATAGTTTAGGTCAGTGTGAGCTTATTTATACATATTTGAATTTCAATTTTTGTGACAGTATAGAATTCTTAAGCATCCTGTGTATGTTTGTTAGCAAAATCCATTTTGTCAATTTTTTGCAAAATGACGACAAGTATTAAAATTCAATCACTTATAACTCAGTAGTGTTGAATTTTGGCAAAAAGGTCTCTATACATGAAATGTTGAGAAGCCTAAAGTTCATCTAAGTAAAATATAAAAAATATATATTTTTGCTTGAAAACAAGCGATGTATCAGTTCGATCGTACCCCCATACTAGCCATTTTGAGACTTTCGGAAGAGTTAACGCTCTTAACTGTTTGGTTTCGAAGATAAAAATTTAAATTTTGAGTATCGCATAGAACTAACGTGCAGCCCCTATACGTTATGTTTAAAAAAAATATATAAAATTTTTTTTCAAAATGGCGGCTAATGTAAAAATTCAAAGTGTCATAACTTTGCTAAATGAAATCCTACTAAAAAATGTTTAATGCAAAAAGTGTTTGGAATTTTAATTTGCATATAAAAGCAATTTTTAATTATTTTTTTTTTAATAAAAACCGAGTCTTACCATATATTGACCGAGACCTCGAACGAGCTTTTATGCGACTCTGCATATAGTTAACGCTCGTATGAGGCTTCTATTCAAGAAATCGACTTGAATTTTTTATACAAAATAGAGCTTTCGACTATACTTACGATACTATAAAAAAAATTAAAAATTAAAAAATAAAAGTATTTTTTTTTCAAAACACGTTTAGTGTGATGAGTCGATCGACCCACCATACATACGCTCATAAGATTTTCAATATAGTTTAGGTCAGTGTGAGCTTATTTATACATATTTGAATTTCAATTTTTGTGACAGTATAGAATTCTTAAGCATCCTGTGTATGTTTGTTAGCAAAATCCATTTTGTCAATTTTTTGCAAAATGACGACAAGTATTAAAATTCAATCACTTATAACTCAGTAGTGTTGAATTTTGGCAAAAAGGTCTCTATACATGAAATGTTGAGAAGCCTAAAGTTCATCTAAGTAAAATATAAAAAATATATATTTTTGCTTGAAAACAAGCGATGTATCAGTTCGATCGTACCCCCATACTAGCCATTTTGAGACTTTCGGAAGAGTTAACGCTCTTAACTGTTTGGTTTCGAAGATAAAAATTTAAATTTTGAGTATCGCATAGAACTAACGTGCAGCCCCTATACGTTATGTTTAAAAAAAATATATAAATTTTTTTTTCAAAATGGCGGCTAATGTAAAAATTCAAAGTGTCATAACTTTGCTAAATGAAATCCTACTAAAAAATGTTTAATGCAAAAAGTGTTTGGAATTTTAATTTGCATATAAAAGCAATTTTTAATTATTTTTTTTTTAATAAAAACCGAGTCTTACCATATATTGACCGAGACCTCGAACGAGCTTTTATGCGACTCTGCATATAGTTAACGCTCGTATGAGGCTTCTATTCAAGAAATCGACTTGAATTTTTTATACAAAATAGAGCTTTCGACTATACTTACGATACTATAAAAAAAAATTAAAAATTAAAAAATAAAAGTATTTTTTTTTCAAAACACGTTTAGTGTGATGAGTCGATCGACCCACCATACATACGCTCATAAGATTTTCAATATAGTTTAGGTCAGTGTGAGCTTATTTATACATATTTGAATTTCAATTTTTGTGACAGTATAGAATTCTTAAGCATCCTGTGTATGTTTGTTAGCAAAATCCATTTTGTCAATTTTTTGCAAAATGACGACAAGTATTAAAATTCAATCACTTATAACTCAGTAGTGTTGAATTTTGGCAAAAAGGTCTCTATACATGAAATGTTAAGAAGCCTAAAGTTCATCTAAGTAAAATATAAAAAATATATATTTTTGCTTGAAAACAAGCGATGTATCAGTTCGATCGTACCCCCATACTAGCCATTTTGAGACTTTCGGAAGAGTTAACGCTCTTAACTGTTTGGTTTCGAAGATAAAAATTTAAATTTTGAGTATCGCATAGAACTAACGTGCAGCCCCTATACGTTATGTTTAAAAAAAATATATAAATTTTTTTTTCAAAATGGCGGCTAATGTAAAAATTCAAAGTGTCATAACTTTGCTAAATGAAATCCTACTAAAAAATGTTTAATGCAAAAAGTGTTTGGAATTTTAATTTGCATATAAAAGCAATTTTTAATTATTTTTTTTTAATAAAAACCGAGTCTTACCATATATTGACCGAGACCTCGAACGAGCTTTTATGCGACTCTGCATATAGTTAACGCTCGTATGAGGCTTCTATTCAAGAAATCGACTTGAATTTTTTATACAAAATAGAGCTTTCGACTATACTTACGATACTATAAAAAAAAAAAAAAAATTAAAAAATAAAAGTATTTTTTTTTCAAAACACGTTTAGTGTGATGAGTCGATCGACCCACCATACATACGCTCATAAGATTTTCAATATAGTTTAGGTCAGTGTGAGCTTATTTATACATATTTGAATTTCAATTTTTGTGACAGTATAGAATTCTTAAGCATCCTGTGTATGTTTGTTAGCAAAATCCATTTTGTCAATTTTTTGCAAAATGACGACAAGTATTAAAATTCAATCACTTATAACTCAGTAGTGTTGAATTTTGGCAAAAAGGTCTCTATACATGAAATGTTGAGAAGCCTAAAGTTCATCTAAGTAAAATATAAAAAATATATATTTTTGCTTGAAAACAAGCGATGTATCAGTTCGATCGTACCCCCATACTAGCCATTTTGAGACTTTCGGAAGAGTTAACGCTCTTAACTGTTTGGTTTCGAAGATAAAAATTTAAATTTTGAGTATCGCATAGAACTAACGTGCAGCCCCTATACGTTATGTTTAAAAAAAATATATAAAATTTTTTTTCAAAATGGCGGCTAATGTAAAAATTCAAAGTGTCATAACTTTGCTAAATAAAATCCTACTAAAAAATGTTTAATGCAAAAAGTGTTTGGAATTTTAATTTGCATATAAAAGCAATTTTTAATTATTTTTTTTTTAATAAAAACCGAGTCTTACCATATATTGACCGAGACCTCGAACGAGCTTTTATGCGACTCTGCATATAGTTAACGCTCGTATGAGGCTTCTATTCAAGAAATCGACTTGAATTTTTTATACAAAATAGAGCTTTCGACTATACTTACGATACTATAAAAAAAAATTAAAAATTAAAAAATAAAAGTATTTTTTTTTCAAAACACGTTTAGTGTGATGAGTCGATCGACCCACCATACATACGCTCATAAGATTTTCAATATAGTTTAGGTCAGTGTGAGCTTATTTATACATATTTGAATTTCAATTTTTGTGACAGTATAGAATTCTTAAGCATCCTGTGTATGTTTGTTAGCAAAATCCATTTTGTCAATTTTTTGCAAAATGACGACAAGTATTAAAATTCAATCACTTATAACTCAGTAGTGTTGAATTTTGGCAAAAAGGTCTCTATACATGAAATGTTGAGAAGCCTAAAGTTCATCTAAGTAAAATATAAAAAATATATATTTTTGCTTGAAAACAAGCGATGTATCAGTTCGATCGTACCCCCATACTAGCCATTTTGAGACTTTCGGAAGAGTTAACGCTCTTAACTGTTTGGTTTCGAAGATAAAAATTTAAATTTTGAGTATCGCATAGAACTAACGTGCAGCCCCTATACGTTATGTTTAAAAAAAATATATAAAATTTTTTTTCAAAATGGCGGCTAATGTAAAAATTCAAAGTGTCATAACTTTGCTAAATGAAATCCTACTTAAAAATGTTTAATGCAAAAAGTGTTTGGAATTTTAATTTGCATATAAAAGCAATTTTTAATTATTTTTTTTTTTATAAAAACCGAGTCTTACCATATATTGACCGAGACCTCGAACGAGCTTTTATGCGACTCTGCATATAGTTAACGCTCGTATGAGGCTTCTATTCAAGAAATCGACTTGAATTTTTTATACAAAATAGAGCTTTCGACTATACTTACGATACTATAAAAAAAAATTAAAAATTAAAAAATAAAAGTATTTTTTTTTCAAAACACGTTTAGTGTGATGAGTCGATCGACCCACCATACATACGCTCATAAGATTTTCAATATAGTTTAGGTCAGTGTGAGCTTATTTATACATATTTGAATTTCAATTTTTGTGACAGTATAGAATTCTTAAGCATCCTGTGTATGTTTGTTAGCAAAATCCATTTTGTCAATTTTTTGCAAAATGACGACAAGTATTAAAATTCAATCACTTATAACTCAGTAGTGTTGAATTTTGCCAAAAAGGTCTCTATACATGAAATGTTGAGAAGCCTAAAGTTCATCTAAGTAAAATATAAAAAATATATATTTTTGCTTGAAAACAAGCGATGTATCAGTTCGATCGTACCCCCATACTAGCCATTTTGAGACTTTCGGAAGAGTTAACGCTCTTAACTGTTTGGTTTCGAAGATAAAAATTTAAATTTTGAGTATCGCATAGAACTAACGTGCAGCCCCTATACGTTATGTTTAAAAAAAATATATAAAATTTTTTTTCAAAATGGCGGCTAATGTAAAAATTCAAAGTGTCATAACTTTGCTAAATGAAATCCTACTAAAAAATGTTTAATGCAAAAAGTGTTTGGAATTTTAATTTGCATATAAAAGCAATTTTTAATTATTTTTTTTTTAATAAAAACCGAGTCTTACCATATATTGACCGAGACCTCGAACGAGCTTTTATGCGACTCTGCATATAGTTAACGCTCGTATTAGGCTTCTATTCAAGAAATAGACTTGAATTTTTTATACAAAATAGAGCTTTCGACTATACTTACGATACTATAAAAAAAAATTAAAAATTAAAAAATAAAAGTATTTTTTTTTCAAAACACGTTTAGTGTGATGAGTCGATCGACCCACCATACATACGCTCATAAGATTTTCAATATAGTTTAGGTCAGTGTGAGCTTATTTATACATATTTGAATTTCAATTTTTGTGACAGTATAGAATTCTTAAGCATCCTGTGTATGTTTGTTAGCAAAATCCATTTTGTCAATTTTTTGCAAAATGACGACAAGTATTAAAATTCAATCACTTATAACTCAGTAGTGTTGAATTTTGGCAAAAAGGTCTCTATACATGAAATGTTGAGAAGCCTAAAGTTCATCTAAGTAAAATATAAAAAATATATATTTTTGCTTGAAAACAAGCGATGTATCAGTTCGATCGTACACCCATACTAGCCATTTTGAGACTTTCGGAAGAGTTAACGCTCTTAACTGTTTGGTTTCGAAGATAAAAATTTAAATTTTGAGTATCGCATAGAACTAACGTGCAGCCCCTATACGTTATGTTTAAAAAAAATATATAAAATTTTTTTTCAAAATGGCGGCTAATGTAAAAATTCAAAGTGTCATAACTTTGCTAAATGAAATCCTACTAAAAAATGTTTAATGCAAAAAGAGTTTGGAATTTTAATTTGCATATAAAAGCAATTTTTAATTATTTTTTTTTTAATAAAAACCGAGTCTTACCATATATTGACCGAGACCTCGAACGAGCTTTTATGCGACTCTGCATATAGTTAACGCTCGTATGAGGCTTCTATTCAAGAAATCGACTTGAATTTTTTATACAAAATAGAGCTTTCGACTATACTTACGATACTATAAAAAAAAATTAAAAATTAAAAAATAAAAGTATTTTTTTTTCAAAACACGTTTAGTGTGATGAGTCGATCGACCCACCATACATACGCTCATAAGATTTTCAATATAGTTTAGGTCAGTGTGAGCTTATTTATACATATTTGAATTTCAATTTTTGTGACAGTATAGAATTCTTAAGCATCCTGTGTATGTTTGTTAGCAAAATCCATTTTGTCAATTTTTTGCAAAATGACGACAAGTATTAAAATTCAATCACTTATAACTCAGTAGTGTTGAATTTTGGCAAAAAGGTCTCTATACATGAAATGTTAAGAAGCCTAAAATTCATCTAAGTAAAATATAAAAAATATATATTTTTGCTTGAAAACAAGCGATGTATCAGTTCGATCGTACCCCCATACTAGCCATTTTGAGACTTTCGGAAGAGTTAACGCTCTTAACTGTTTGGTTTCGAAGATAAAAATTTAAATTTTGAGTATCGCATAGAACTAACGTGCAGCCCCTATACGTTATGTTTAAAAAAAATATATAAAATTTTTTTTCAAAATGGCGGCTAATGTAAAAATTCAAAGTGTCATAACTTTGCTAAATGAAATCCTACTAAAAAATGTTTAATGCAAAAAGTGTTTGGAATTTTAATTTTCATATAAAAGCAATTTTTAATTATTTTTTTTTAATAAAAACCGAGTCTTACCATATATTGACCGAGACCTCGAACGAGCTTTTATGCGACTCTGCATATAGTTAACGCTCGTATGAGGCTTCTATTCAAGAAATCGACTTGAATTTTTTATACAAAATAGAGCTTTCGACTATACTTACGATACTATAAAAAAAAAAAAAAAATTAAAAAATAAAAGTATTTTTTTTTCAAAACACGTTTAGTGTGATGAGTCGATCGACCCACCATACATACGCTCATAAGATTTTCAATATAGTTTAGGTCAGTGTGAGCTTATTTATACATATTTGAATTTCAATTTTTGTGACAGTATAGAATTCTTAAGCATCCTGTGTATGTTTGTTAGCAAAATCCATTTTGTCAATTTTTTGCAAAATGACGACAAGTATTAAAATTCAATCACTTATAACTCAGTAGTGTTAAATTTTGGCAAAAAGGTCTCTATACATGAAATGTTGAGAAGCCTAAAGTTTATCTAAGTAAAATATAAAAAATATATATTTTTGCTTGAAAACAAGCGATGTATCAGTTCGATCGTACCCCCATACTAGCCATTTTGAGACTTTCGGAAGAGTTAACGCTCTTAACTGTTTGGTTTCGAAGATAAAAATTTAAATTTTGAGTATCGCATAGAACTAACGTGCAGCCCCTATACGTTATGTTTAAAAAAAATATATAAAATTTTTTTTCAAAATGGCGGCTAATGTAAAAATTCAAAGTGTCATAACTTTGCTAAATAAAATCCTACTAAAAAATGTTTAATGCAAAAAGTGTTTGGAATTTTAATTTGCATATAAAAGCAATTTTTAATTATTTTTTTTTTAATAAAAACCGAGTCTTACCATATATTGACCGAGACCTCGAACGAGCTTTTATGCGACTCTGCATATAGTTAACGCTCGTATGAGGCTTCTATTCAAGAAATCGACTTGAATTTTTTATACAAAATAGAGCTTTCGACTATACTTACGATACTATAAAAAAAAATTAAAAATTAAAAAATAAAAGTATTTTTTTTTCAAAACACGTTTAGTGTGATGAGTCGATCGACCCACCATACATACGCTCATAAGATTTTCAATATAGTTTAGGTCAGTGTGAGCTTATTTATACATATTTGAATTTCAATTTTTGTGACAGTATAGAATTCTTAAGCATCCTGTGTATGTTTGTTAGCAAAATCCATTTTGTCAATTTTTTGCAAAATGACGACAAGTATTAAAATTCAATCACTTATAACTCAGTAGTGTTGAATTTTGGCAAAAAGGTCTCTATACATGAAATGTTGAGAAGCCTAAAGTTCATCTAAGTAAAATATAAAAAATATATATTTTTGCTTGAAAACAAGCGATGTATCAGTTCGATCGTACCCCCATACTAGCCATTTTGAGACTTTCGGAAGAGTTAACGCTCTTAACTGTTTGGTTTCGAAGATAAAAATTTAAATTTTGAGTATCGCATAGAACTAACGTGCAGCCCCTATACGTTATGTTTAAAAAAAATATATAAAATTTTTTTTCAAAATGGCGGCTAATGTAAAAATTCAAAGTGTCATAACTTTGCTAAATGAAATCCTACTTAAAAATGTTTAATGCAAAAAGTGTTTGGAATTTTAATTTGCATATAAAAGCAATTTTTAATTATTTTTTTTTTAATAAAAACCGAGTCTTACCATATATTGACCGAGACCTCGAACGAGCTTTTATGCGACTCTGCATATAGTTAACGCTCGTATGAGGCTTCTATTCAAGAAATCGACTTGAATTTTTTATACAAAATAGAGCTTTCGACTATACTTACGATACTATAAAAAAAAATTAAAAATTAAAAAATAAAAGTATTTTTTTTTCAAAACACGTTTAGTGTGATGAGTCGATCGACCCACCATACATACGCTCATAAGATTTTCAATATAGTTTAGGTCAGTGTGAGCTTATTTATACATATTTGAATTTCAATTTTTGTGACAGTATAGAATTCTTAAGCATCCTGTGTATGTTTGTTAGCAAAATCCATTTTGTCAATTTTTTGCAAAATGACGACAAGTATTAAAATTCAATCACTTATAACTCAGTAGTGTTAAATTTTGGCAAAAAGGTCTCTATACATGAAATGTTGAGAAGCCTAAAGTTCATCTAAGTAAAATATAAAAAATATATATTTTTGCTTGAAAACAAGCGATGTATCAGTTCGATCGTACCCCCATACTAGCCATTTTGAGACTTTCGGAAGAGTTAACGCTCTTAACTGTTTGGTTTCGAAGATAAAAATTTAAATTTTGAGTATCGCATAGAACTAACGTGCAGCCCCTATACGTTATGTTTAAAAAAAATATATAAAATTTTTTTTCAAAATGGCGGCTAATGTAAAAATTTAAAGTGTCATAACTTTGCTAAATGAAATCCTACTAAAAAATGTTTAATGCAAAAAGTGTTTGGAATTTTAATTTGCATATAAAAGCAATTTTTAATTATTTTTTTTTTAATAAAAACCGAGTCTTACCATATATTGACCGAGACCTCGAACGAGCTTTTATGCGACTCTGCATATAGTTAACGCTCGTATGAGGCTTCTATTCAAGAAATCGACTTGAATTTTTTATACAAAATAGAGCTTTCGACTATACTTACGATACTATAAAAAAAAATTAAAAATTAAAAAATAAAAGTATTTTTTTTTCAAAACACGTTTAGTGTGATGAGTCGATCGACCCACCATACATACGCTCATAAGATTTTCAATATAGTTTAGGTCAGTGTGAGCTTATTTATACATATTTGAATTTCAATTTTTGTGACAGTATAGAATTCTTAAGCATCCTGTGTATGTTTGTTAGCAAAATCCATTTTGTCAATTTTTTGCAAAATGACGACAAGTATTAAAATTCAATCACTTATAACTCAGTAGTGTTGAATTTTGGCAAAAAGGTCTCTATACATGAAATGTTGAGAAGCCTAAAGTTCATCTAAGTAAAATATAAAAAATATATATTTTTGCTTGAAAACAAGCGATGTATCAGTTCGATCGTACCCCCATACTAGCCATTTTGAGACTTTCGGAAGAGTTAACGCTCTTAACTGTTTGGTTTCGAAGATAAAAATTTAAATTTTGAGTATCGCATAGAACTAACGTGCAGCCCCTATACGTTATGTTTAAAAAAAATATATAAAATTTTTTTTCAAAATGGCGGCTAATGTAAAAATTCAAAGTGTCATAACTTTGCTAAATGAAATCCTACTAAAAAATGTTTAATGCAAAAAGTGTTTGGAATTTTAATTTGCATATAAAAGCAATTTTTAATTATTTTTTTTTTAATAAAAACCGAGTCTTACCATATATTGACCGAGACCTCGAACGAGCTTTTATGCGACTCTGCATATAGTTAACGCTCGTATGAGGCTTCTATTCAAGAAATCGACTTGAATTTTTTATACAAAATAGAGCTTTCGACTATACTTACGATACTATAAAAAAAAATTAAAAATTAAAAAATAAAAGTATTTTTTTTTCAAAACACGTTTAGTGTGATGAGTCGATCGACCCACCATACATACGCTCATAAGATTTTCAATATAGTTTAGGTCAGTGTGAGCTTATTTATACATATTTGAATTTCAATTTTTGTGACAGTATAGAATTCTTAAGCATCCTGTGTATGTTTGTTAGCAAAATCCATTTTGTCAATTTTTTGCAAAATGACGACAAGTATTAAAATTCAATCACTCATAACTCAGTAGTGTTGAATTTTGGCAAAAAGGTCTCTATACATGAAATGTTGAGAAGCCTAAAGTTCATCTAAGTAAAATATAAAAAATATATATTTTTGCTTGAAAACAAGCGATGTATCAGTTCGATCGTACCCCCATACTAGCCATTTTGAGACTTTCGGAAGAGTTAACGCTCTTAACTGTTTGGTTTCGAAGATAAAAATTTAAATTTTGAGTATCGCATAGAACTAACGTGCAGCCCCTATACGTTATGTTTAAAAAAAATATATAAAATTTTTTTTCAAAATGGCGGCTAATGTAAAAATTCAAAGTGTCATAACTTTGCTAAATGAAATCCTACTAAAAAATGTTTAATGCAAAAAGTGTTTGGAATTTTAATTTGCATATAAAAGCAATTTTTAATTATTTTTTTTTTAATAAAAACCGAGTCTTACCATATATTGACCGAGACCTCGAACGAGCTTTTATGCGACTCTGCATATAGTTAACGCTCGTATGAGGCTTCTATTCAAGAAATCGACTTGAATTTTTTATACAAAATAGAGCTTTCGACTATACTTACGATACTATAAAAAAAAATTAAAAATTAAAAAATAAAAGTATTTTTTTTTCAAAACACGTTTAGTGTGATGAGTCGATCGACCCACCATACATACGCTCATAAGATTTTCAATATAGTTTAGGTCAGTGTGAGCTTATTTATACATATTTGAATTTCAATTTTTGTGACAGTATAGAATTCTTAAGCATCCTGTGTATGTTTGTTAGCAAAATCCATTTTGTCAATTTTTTGCAAAATGACGACAAGTATTAAAATTCAATCACTTATAACTCAGTAGTGTTGAATTTTGGCAAAAAGGTCTCTATACATGAAATGTTGAGAAGCCTAAAGTTCATCTAAGTAAAATATAAAAAATATATATTTTTGCTTGAAAACAAGCGATGTATCAGTTCGATCGTACCCCCATACTAGCCATTTTGAGACTTTCGGAAGAGTTAACGCTCTTAACTGTTTGGTTTCTAAGATAAAAATTTAAATTTTGAGTATCGCATAGAACTAACGTGCAGCCCCTATACGTTATGTTTAAAAAAAATATATAAAATTTTTTTTCAAAATGGCGGCTAATGTAAAAATTCAAAGTGTCATAACTTTGCTAAATGAAATTCTACTAAAAAATGTTTAATGCAAAAAGTGTTTGGAATTTTAATTTGCATATAAAAGCAATTTTTAATTATTTTTTTTTTAATAAAAACCGAGTCTTACCATATATTGACCGAGACCTCGAACGAGCTTTTATGCGACTCTGCATATAGTTAACGCTCGTATGAGGCTTCTATTCAAGAAATCGACTTGAATTTTTTATACAAAATAGAGCTTTCGACTATACTTACGATACTATAAAAAAAAATTAAAAATTAAAAAATAAAAGTATTTTTTTTTCAAAACACGTTTAGTGTGATGAGTCGATCGACCCACCATACATACGCTCATAAGATTTTCAATATAGTTTAGGTCAGTGTGAGCTTATTTATACATATTTGAATTTCAATTTTTGTGACAGTATAGAATTCTTAAGCATCCTGTGTATGTTTGTTAGCAAAATCCATTTTGTCAATTTTTTGCAAAATGACGATAAGTATTAAAATTCAATCACTTATAACTCAGTAGTGTTGAATTTTGGCAAAAAGGTCTCTATACATGAAATGTTGAGAAGCCTAAAGTTCATCTAAGTAAAATATAAAAAATATATATTTTTGCTTGAAAACAAGCGATGTATCAGTTCGATCGTACCCCCATACTAGCCATTTTGAGACTTTCGGAAGAGTTAACGCTCTTAACTGTTTGGTTTCGAAGATAAAAATTTAAATTTTGAGTATCGCATAGAACTAACGTGCAGCCCCTATACGTTATGTTTAAAAAAAATATATAAAATTTTTTTTCAAAATGGCGGCTAATGTAAAAATTCAAAGTGTCATAACTTTGCTAAATGAAATCCTACTAAAAAATGTTTAATGCAAAAAGTGTTTGGAATTTTAATTTGCATATAAAAGCAATTTTTAATTATTTTTTTTTTAATAAAAACCGAGTCTTACCATATATTGACCGAGACCTCGAACGAGCTTTTATGCGACTCTGCATATAGTTAACGCTCGTATGAGGCTTCTATTCAAGAAATAGACTTGAATTTTTTATACAAAATAGAGCTTTCGACTATACTTACGATACTATAAAAAAAAATTAAAAATTAAAAAATAAAAGTATTTTTTTTTCAAAACACGTTTAGTGTGATGAGTCGATCGACCCACCATACATACGCTCATAAGATTTTCAATATAGTTTAGGTCAGTGTGAGCTTATTTATACATATTTGAATTTCAATTTTTGTGACAGTATAGAATTCTTAAGCATCCTGTGTATGTTTGTTAGCAAAATCCATTTTGTCAATTTTTTGCAAAATGACGACAAGTATTAAAATTCAATCACTTATAACTCAGTAGTGTTGAATTTTGGCAAAAAGGTCTCTATACATGAAATGTTGAATAGCCTAAAGTTCATCTAAGTAAAATATAAAAAATATATATTTTTGCTTGAAAACAAGCGATGTATCAGTTCGATCGTACCCCCATACTAGCCATTTTGAGACTTTCGGAAGAGTTAACGCTCTTAACTGTTTGGTTTCGAAGATAAAAATTTAAATTTTGAGTATCGCATAGAACTAACGTGCAGCCCCTATACGTTATGTTTAAAAAAAATATATAAAATTTTTTTTCAAAATGGCGGCTAATGTAAAAATTCAAAGTGTCATAACTTTGTTAAATGAAATCCTACTTAAAAATGTTTAATGCAAAAAGTGTTTGGAATTTTAATTTGCATATAAAAGCAATTTTTAATTATTTTTTTTTTAATAAAAACCGAGTCTTACCATATATTGACCGAGACCTCGAACGAGCTTTTATGCGACTCTGCATATAGTTAACGCTCGTATGAGGCTTCTATTCAAGAAATCGACTTGAATTTTTTATACAAAATAGAGCTTTCGACTATACTTACGATACTATAAAAAAAAATTAAAAATTAAAAAATAAAAGTATTTTTTTTTCAAAACACGTTTAGTGTGATGAGTCGATCGACCCACCATACATACGCTCATAAGATTTTCAATATAGTTTAGGTCAGTGTGAGCTTATTTATACATATTTGAATTTCAATTTTTGTGACAGTATAGAATTCTTAAGCATCCTGTGTATGTTTGTTAGCAAAATCCATTTTGTCAATTTTTTGCAAAATGACGACAAGTATTAAAATTCAATCACTTATAACTCAGTAGTGTTGAATTTTGGCAAAAAGGTCTCTATACATGAAATGTTGAGAAGCCTAAAGTTCATCTAAGTAAAATATAAAAAATATATATTTTTGCTTGAAAACAAGCGATGTATCAGTTCGATCGTACCCCCATACTAGCCATTTTGAGACTTTCGGAAGAGTTAACGCTCTTAACTGTTTGGTTTCGAAGATAAAAATTTAAATTTTGAGTATCGCATAGAACTAACGTGCAGCCCCTATACGTTATGTTTAAAAAAAATATATAAAATTTTTTTTCAAAATGGCGGCTAATGTAAAAATTCAAAGTGTCATAACTTTGCTAAATGAAATCCTACTAAAAAATGTTTAATGCAAAAAGTGTTTGGAATTTTAATTTGCATATAAAAGCAATTTTTAATTATTTTTTTTTTAATAAAAACCGAGTCTTACCATATATTGACCGAGACCTCGAACGAGCTTTTATGCGACTCTGCATATAGTTAACGCTCGTATGAGGCTTCTATTCAAGAAATCGACTTGAATTTTTTATACAAAATAGAGCTTTCGACTATACTTACGATACTATAAAAAAAAATTAAAAATTAAAAAATAAAAGTATTTTTTTTTCAAAACACGTTTAGTGTGATGAGTCGATCGACCCACCATACATACGCTCATAAGATTTTCAATATAGTTTAGGTCAGTGTGAGCTTATTTATACATATTTGAATTTCAATTTTTGTGACAGTATAGAATTCTTAAGCATCCTGTGTATGTTTGTTAGCAAAATCCATTTTGTCAATTTTTTGCAAAATGACGACAAGTATTAAAATTCAATCACTTATAACTCAGTAGTGTTGAATTTGGCAAAAAGGTCTCTATACATGAAATGTTGAGAAGCCTAAAGTTCATCTAAGTAAAATATAAAAAATATATATTTTTGCTTGAAAACAAGCGATGTATCAGTTCGATCGTACCCCCATACTAGCCATTTTGAGACTTTCGGAAGAGTTAACGCTCTTAACTGTTTGGTTTCGAAGATAAAAATTTAAATTTTGAGTATCGCATAGAACTAACGTGCAGCCCCTATACGTTATGTTTAAAAAAAATATATAAAATTTTTTTTCAAAATGGCGGCTAATGTAAAAATTCAAAGTGTCATAACTTTGCTAAATGAAATCCTACTAAAAAATGTTTAATGCAAAAAGTGTTTGGAATTTTAATTTGCATATAAAAGCAATTTTTAATTATTTTTTTTTTAATAAAAACCGAGTCTTACCATATATTGACCGAGACCTCGAACGAGCTTTTATGCGACTCTGCATATAGTTAACGCTCGTATGAGGCTTCTATTCAAGAAATCGACTTGAATTTTTTATACAAAATAGAGCTTTCGACTATACTTACGATACTATAAAAAAAAATTAAAAATTAAAAAATAAAAGTATTTTTTTTTCAAAACACGTTTAGTGTGATGAGTCGATCGACCCACCATACATACGCTCATAAGATTTTCAATATAGTTTAGGTCAGTGTGAGCTTATTTATACATATTTGAATTTCAATTTTTGTGACAGTATAGAATTCTTAAGCATCCTGTGTATGTTTGTTAGCAAAATCCATTTTGTCAATTTTTTGCAAAATGACGACAAGTATTAAAATTCAATCACTTATAACTCAGTAGTGTTGAATTTTGGCAAAAAGGTCTCTATACATGAAATGTTGAGAAGCCTAAAGTTCATCTAAGTAAAATATAAAAAATATATATTTTTGCTTGAAAACAAGCGATGTATCAGTTCGATCGTACCCCCATACTAGCCATTTTGAGACTTTCGGAAGAGTTAACGCTCTTAACTGTTTGGTTTCTAAGATAAAAATTTAAATTTTGAGTATCGCATAGAACTAACGTGCAGCCCCTATACGTTATGTTTAAAAAAAATATATAAAATTTTTTTTCAAAATGGCGGCTAATGTAAAAATTCAAAGTGTCATAACTTTGCTAAATGAAATTCTACTAAAAAATGTTTAATGCAAAAAGTGTTTGGAATTTTAATTTGCATATAAAAGCAATTTTTAATTATTTTTTTTTTAATAAAAACCGAGTCTTACCATATATTGACCGAGACCTCGAACGAGCTTTTATGCGACTCTGCATATAGTTAACGCTCGTATGAGGCTTCTATTCAAGAAATCGACTTGAATTTTTTATACAAAATAGAGCTTTCGACTATACTTACGATACTATAAAAAAAAATTAAAAATTAAAAAATAAAAGTATTTTTTTTTCAAAACACGTTTAGTGTGATGAGTCGATCGACCCACCATACATACGCTCATAAGATTTTCAATATAGTTTAGGTCAGTGTGAGCTTATTTATACATATTTGAATTTCAATTTTTGTGACAGTATAGAATTCTTAAGCATCCTGTGTATGTTTGTTAGCAAAATCCATTTTGTCAATTTTTTGCAAAATGACGATAAGTATTAAAATTCAATCACTTATAACTCAGTAGTGTTGAATTTTGGCAAAAAGGTCTCTATACATGAAATGTTGAGAAGCCTAAAGTTCATCTAAGTAAAATATAAAAAATATATATTTTTGCTTGAAAACAAGCGATGTATCAGTTCGATCGTACCCCCATACTAGCCATTTTGAGACTTTCGGAAGAGTTAACGCTCTTAACTGTTTGGTTTCGAAGATAAAAATTTAAATTTTGAGTATCGCATAGAACTAACGTGCAGCCCCTATACGTTATGTTTAAAAAAAATATATAAAATTTTTTTTCAAAATGGCGGCTAATGTAAAAATTCAAAGTGTCATAACTTTGCTAAATGAAATCCTACTAAAAAATGTTTAATGCAAAAAGTGTTTGGAATTTTAATTTGCATATAAAAGCAATTTTTAATTATTTTTTTTTTAATAAAAACCGAGTCTTACCATATATTGACCGAGACCTCGAACGAGCTTTTATGCGACTCTGCATATAGTTAACGCTCGTATGAGGCTTCTATTCAAGAAATAGACTTGAATTTTTTATACAAAATAGAGCTTTCGACTATACTTACGATACTATAAAAAAAAATTAAAAATTAAAAAATAAAAGTATTTTTTTTTCAAAACACGTTTAGTGTGATGAGTCGATCGACCCACCATACATACGCTCATAAGATTTTCAATATAGTTTAGGTCAGTGTGAGCTTATTTATACATATTTGAATTTCAATTTTTGTGACAGTATAGAATTCTTAAGCATCCTGTGTATGTTTGTTAGCAAAATCCATTTTGTCAATTTTTTGCAAAATGACGACAAGTATTAAAATTCAATCACTTATAACTCAGTAGTGTTGAATTTTGGCAAAAAGGTCTCTATACATGAAATGTTGAATAGCCTAAAGTTCATCTAAGTAAAATATAAAAAATATATATTTTTGCTTGAAAACAAGCGATGTATCAGTTCGATCGTACCCCCATACTAGCCATTTTGAGACTTTCGGAAGAGTTAACGCTCTTAACTGTTTGGTTTCGAAGATAAAAATTTAAATTTTGAGTATCGCATAGAACTAACGTGCAGCCCCTATACGTTATGTTTAAAAAAAATATATAAAATTTTTTTTCAAAATGGCGGCTAATGTAAAAATTCAAAGTGTCATAACTTTGTTAAATGAAATCCTACTTAAAAATGTTTAATGCAAAAAGTGTTTGGAATTTTAATTTGCATATAAAAGCAATTTTTAATTATTTTTTTTTTAATAAAAACCGAGTCTTACCATATATTGACCGAGACCTCGAACGAGCTTTTATGCGACTCTGCATATAGTTAACGCTCGTATGAGGCTTCTATTCAAGAAATCGACTTGAATTTTTTATACAAAATAGAGCTTTCGACTATACTTACGATACTATAAAAAAAAATTAAAAATTAAAAAATAAAAGTATTTTTTTTTCAAAACACGTTTAGTGTGATGAGTCGATCGACCCACCATACATACGCTCATAAGATTTTCAATATAGTTTAGGTCAGTGTGAGCTTATTTATACATATTTGAATTTCAATTTTTGTGACAGTATAGAATTCTTAAGCATCCTGTGTATGTTTGTTAGCAAAATCCATTTTGTCAATTTTTTGCAAAATGACGACAAGTATTAAAATTCAATCACTTATAACTCAGTAGTGTTGAATTTTGGCAAAAAGGTCTCTATACATGAAATGTTGAGAAGCCTAAAGTTCATCTAAGTAAAATATAAAAAATATATATTTTTGCTTGAAAACAAGCGATGTATCAGTTCGATCGTACCCCCATACTAGCCATTTTGAGACTTTCGGAAGAGTTAACGCTCTTAACTGTTTGGTTTCGAAGATAAAAATTTAAATTTTGAGTATCGCATAGAACTAACGTGCAGCCCCTATACGTTATGTTTAAAAAAAATATATAAAATTTTTTTTCAAAATGGCGGCTAATGTAAAAATTCAAAGTGTCATAACTTTGCTAAATGAAATCCTACTAAAAAATGTTTAATGCAAAAAGTGTTTGGAATTTTAATTTGCATATAAAAGCAATTTTTAATTATTTTTTTTTTAATAAAAACCGAGTCTTACCATATATTGACCGAGACCTCGAACGAGCTTTTATGCGACTCTGCATATAGTTAACGCTCGTATGAGGCTTCTATTCAAGAAATCGACTTGAATTTTTTATACAAAATAGAGCTTTCGACTATACTTACGATACTATAAAAAAAAATTAAAAATTAAAAAATAAAAGTATTTTTTTTTCAAAACACGTTTAGTGTGATGAGTCGATCGACCCACCATACATACGCTCATAAGATTTTCAATATAGTTTAGGTCAGTGTGAGCTTATTTATACATATTTGAATTTCAATTTTTGTGACAGTATAGAATTCTTAAGCATCCTGTGTATGTTTGTTAGCAAAATCCATTTTGTCAATTTTTTGCAAAATGACGACAAGTATTAAAATTCAATCACTTATAACTCAGTAGTGTTGAATTTGGCAAAAAGGTCTCTATACATGAAATGTTGAGAAGCCTAAAGTTCATCTAAGTAAAATATAAAAAATATATATTTTTGCTTGAAAACAAGCGATGTATCAGTTCGATCGTACCCCCATACTAGCCATTTTGAGACTTTCGGAAGAGTTAACGCTCTTAACTGTTTGGTTTCGAAGATAAAAATTTAAATTTTGAGTATCGCATAGAACTAACGTGCAGCCCCTATACGTTATGTTTAAAAAAAATATATAAAATTTTTTTTCAAAATGGCGGCTAATGTAAAAATTCAAAGTGTCATAACTTTGTTAAATGAAATCCTACTTAAAAATGTTTAATGCAAAAAGTGTTTGGAATTTTAATTTGCATATAAAAGCAATTTTTAATTATTTTTTTTTTAATAAAAACCGAGTCTTACCATATATTGACCGAGACCTCGAACGAGCTTTTATGCGACTCTGCATATAGTTAACGCTCGTATGAGGCTTCTATTCAAGAAATCGACTTGAATTTTTTATACAAAATAGAGCTTTCGACTATACTTACGATACTATAAAAAAAAATTAAAAATTAAAAAATAAAAGTATTTTTTTTTCAAAACACGTTTAGTGTGATGAGTCGATCGACCCACCATACATACGCTCATAAGATTTTCAATATAGTTTAGGTCAGTGTGAGCTTATTTATACATATTTGAATTTCAATTTTTGTGACAGTATAGAATTCTTAAGCATCCTGTGTATGTTTGTTAGCAAAATCCATTTTGTCAATTTTTTGCAAAATGACGACAAGTATTAAAATTCAATCACTTATAACTCAGTAGTGTTGAATTTTGGCAAAAAGGTCTCTATACATGAAATGTTGAGAAGCCTAAAGTTCATCTAAGTAAAATATAAAAAATATATATTTTTGCTTGAAAACAAGCGATGTATCAGTTCGATCGTACCCCCATACTAGCCATTTTGAGACTTTCGGAAGAGTTAACGCTCTTAACTGTTTGGTTTCGAAGATAAAAATTTAAATTTTGAGTATCGCATAGAACTAACGTGCAGCCCCTATACGTTATGTTTAAAAAAAATATATAAAATTTTTTTTCAAAATGGCGGCTAATGTAAAAATTCAAAGTGTCATAACTTTGCTAAATGAAATCCTACTAAAAAATGTTTAATGCAAAAAGTGTTTGGAATTTTAATTTGCATATAAAAGCAATTTTTAATTATTTTTTTTTTAATAAAAACCGAGTCTTACCATATATTGACCGAGACCTCGAACGAGCTTTTATGCGACTCTGCATATAGTTAACGCTCGTATGAGGCTTCTATTCAAGAAATCGACTTGAATTTTTTATACAAAATAGAGCTTTCGACTATACTTACGATACTATAAAAAAAAATTAAAAATTAAAAAATAAAAGTATTTTTTTTTCAAAACACGTTTAGTGTGATGAGTCGATCGACCCACCATACATACGCTCATAAGATTTTCAATATAGTTTAGGTCAGTGTGAGCTTATTTATACATATTTGAATTTCAATTTTTGTGACAGTATAGAATTCTTAAGCATCCTGTGTATGTTTGTTAGCAAAATCCATTTTGTCAATTTTTTGCAAAATGACGACAAGTATTAAAATTCAATCACTTATAACTCAGTAGTGTTGAATTTGGCAAAAAGGTCTCTATACATGAAATGTTGAGAAGCCTAAAGTTCATCTAAGTAAAATATAAAAAATATATATTTTTGCTTGAAAACAAGCGATGTATCAGTTCGATCGTACCCCCATACTAGCCATTTTGAGACTTTCGGAAGAGTTAACGCTCTTAACTGTTTGGTTTCGAAGATAAAAATTTAAATTTTGAGTATCGCATAGAACTAACGTGCAGCCCCTATACGTTATGTTTAAAAAAAATATATAAAATTTTTTTTCAAAATGGCGGCTAATGTAAAAATTCAAAGTGTCATAACTTTGCTAAATGAAATCCTACTAAAAAATGTTTAATGCAAAAAGTGTTTGGAATTTTAATTTGCATATAAAAGCAATTTTTAATTATTTTTTTTTTAATAAAAACCGAGTCTTACCATATATTGACCGAGACCTCGAACGAGCTTTTATGCGACTCTGCATATAGTTAACGCTCGTATGAGGCTTCTATTCAAGAAATCGACTTGAATTTTTTATACAAAATAGAGCTTTCGACTATACTTACGATACTATAAAAAAAAATTAAAAATTAAAAAATAAAAGTATTTTTTTTTCAAAACACGTTTAGTGTGATGAGTCGATCGACCCACCATACATACGCTCATAAGATTTTCAATATAGTTTAGGTCAGTGTGAGCTTATTTATACATATTTGAATTTCAATTTTTGTGACAGTATAGAATTCTTAAGCATCCTGTGTATGTTTGTTAGCAAAATCCATTTTGTCAATTTTTTGCAAAATGACGACAAGTATTAAAATTCAATCACTTATAACTCAGTAGTGTTGAATTTTGGCAAAAAGGTCTCTATACATGAAATGTTGAGAAGCCTAAAGTTCATCTAAGTAAAATATAAAAAATATATATTTTTGCTTGAAAACAAGCGATGTATCAGTTCGATCGTACCCCCATACTAGCCATTTTGAGACTTTCGGAAGAGTTAACGCTCTTAACTGTTTGGTTTCTAAGATAAAAATTTAAATTTTGAGTATCGCATAGAACTAACGTGCAGCCCCTATACGTTATGTTTAAAAAAAATATATAAAATTTTTTTTCAAAATGGCGGCTAATGTAAAAATTCAAAGTGTCATAACTTTGCTAAATGAAATTCTACTAAAAAATGTTTAATGCAAAAAGTGTTTGGAATTTTAATTTGCATATAAAAGCAATTTTTAATTATTTTTTTTTTAATAAAAACCGAGTCTTACCATATATTGACCGAGACCTCGAACGAGCTTTTATGCGACTCTGCATATAGTTAACGCTCGTATGAGGCTTCTATTCAAGAAATCGACTTGAATTTTTTATACAAAATAGAGCTTTCGACTATACTTACGATACTATAAAAAAAAATTAAAAATTAAAAAATAAAAGTATTTTTTTTTCAAAACACGTTTAGTGTGATGAGTCGATCGACCCACCATACATACGCTCATAAGATTTTCAATATAGTTTAGGTCAGTGTGAGCTTATTTATACATATTTGAATTTCAATTTTTGTGACAGTATAGAATTCTTAAGCATCCTGTGTATGTTTGTTAGCAAAATCCATTTTGTCAATTTTTTGCAAAATGACGATAAGTATTAAAATTCAATCACTTATAACTCAGTAGTGTTGAATTTTGGCAAAAAGGTCTCTATACATGAAATGTTGAGAAGCCTAAAGTTCATCTAAGTAAAATATAAAAAATATATATTTTTGCTTGAAAACAAGCGATGTATCAGTTCGATCGTACCCCCATACTAGCCATTTTGAGACTTTCGGAAGAGTTAACGCTCTTAACTGTTTGGTTTCGAAGATAAAAATTTAAATTTTGAGTATCGCATAGAACTAACGTGCAGCCCCTATACGTTATGTTTAAAAAAAATATATAAAATTTTTTTTCAAAATGGCGGCTAATGTAAAAATTCAAAGTGTCATAACTTTGCTAAATGAAATCCTACTAAAAAATGTTTAATGCAAAAAGTGTTTGGAATTTTAATTTGCATATAAAAGCAATTTTTAATTATTTTTTTTTTAATAAAAACCGAGTCTTACCATATATTGACCGAGACCTCGAACGAGCTTTTATGCGACTCTGCATATAGTTAACGCTCGTATGAGGCTTCTATTCAAGAAATAGACTTGAATTTTTTATACAAAATAGAGCTTTCGACTATACTTACGATACTATAAAAAAAAATTAAAAATTAAAAAATAAAAGTATTTTTTTTTCAAAACACGTTTAGTGTGATGAGTCGATCGACCCACCATACATACGCTCATAAGATTTTCAATATAGTTTAGGTCAGTGTGAGCTTATTTATACATATTTGAATTTCAATTTTTGTGACAGTATAGAATTCTTAAGCATCCTGTGTATGTTTGTTAGCAAAATCCATTTTGTCAATTTTTTGCAAAATGACGACAAGTATTAAAATTCAATCACTTATAACTCAGTAGTGTTGAATTTTGGCAAAAAGGTCTCTATACATGAAATGTTGAATAGCCTAAAGTTCATCTAAGTAAAATATAAAAAATATATATTTTTGCTTGAAAACAAGCGATGTATCAGTTCGATCGTACCCCCATACTAGCCATTTTGAGACTTTCGGAAGAGTTAACGCTCTTAACTGTTTGGTTTCGAAGATAAAAATTTAAATTTTGAGTATCGCATAGAACTAACGTGCAGCCCCTATACGTTATGTTTAAAAAAAATATATAAAATTTTTTTTCAAAATGGCGGCTAATGTAAAAATTCAAAGTGTCATAACTTTGTTAAATGAAATCCTACTTAAAAATGTTTAATGCAAAAAGTGTTTGGAATTTTAATTTGCATATAAAAGCAATTTTTAATTATTTTTTTTTTAATAAAAACCGAGTCTTACCATATATTGACCGAGACCTCGAACGAGCTTTTATGCGACTCTGCATATAGTTAACGCTCGTATGAGGCTTCTATTCAAGAAATCGACTTGAATTTTTTATACAAAATAGAGCTTTCGACTATACTTACGATACTATAAAAAAAAATTAAAAATTAAAAAATAAAAGTATTTTTTTTTCAAAACACGTTTAGTGTGATGAGTCGATCGACCCACCATACATACGCTCATAAGATTTTCAATATAGTTTAGGTCAGTGTGAGCTTATTTATACATATTTGAATTTCAATTTTTGTGACAGTATAGAATTCTTAAGCATCCTGTGTATGTTTGTTAGCAAAATCCATTTTGTCAATTTTTTGCAAAATGACGACAAGTATTAAAATTCAATCACTTATAACTCAGTAGTGTTGAATTTTGGCAAAAAGGTCTCTATACATGAAATGTTGAGAAGCCTAAAGTTCATCTAAGTAAAATATAAAAAATATATATTTTTGCTTGAAAACAAGCGATGTATCAGTTCGATCGTACCCCCATACTAGCCATTTTGAGACTTTCGGAAGAGTTAACGCTCTTAACTGTTTGGTTTCGAAGATAAAAATTTAAATTTTGAGTATCGCATAGAACTAACGTGCAGCCCCTATACGTTATGTTTAAAAAAAATATATAAAATTTTTTTTCAAAATGGCGGCTAATGTAAAAATTCAAAGTGTCATAACTTTGCTAAATGAAATCCTACTAAAAAATGTTTAATGCAAAAAGTGTTTGGAATTTTAATTTGCATATAAAAGCAATTTTTAATTATTTTTTTTTTAATAAAAACCGAGTCTTACCATATATTGACCGAGACCTCGAACGAGCTTTTATGCGACTCTGCATATAGTTAACGCTCGTATGAGGCTTCTATTCAAGAAATCGACTTGAATTTTTTATACAAAATAGAGCTTTCGACTATACTTACGATACTATAAAAAAAAATTAAAAATTAAAAAATAAAAGTATTTTTTTTTCAAAACACGTTTAGTGTGATGAGTCGATCGACCCACCATACATACGCTCATAAGATTTTCAATATAGTTTAGGTCAGTGTGAGCTTATTTATACATATTTGAATTTCAATTTTTGTGACAGTATAGAATTCTTAAGCATCCTGTGTATGTTTGTTAGCAAAATCCATTTTGTCAATTTTTTGCAAAATGACGACAAGTATTAAAATTCAATCACTTATAACTCAGTAGTGTTGAATTTGGCAAAAAGGTCTCTATACATGAAATGTTGAGAAGCCTAAAGTTCATCTAAGTAAAATATAAAAAATATATATTTTTGCTTGAAAACAAGCGATGTATCAGTTCGATCGTACCCCCATACTAGCCATTTTGAGACTTTCGGAAGAGTTAACGCTCTTAACTGTTTGGTTTCGAAGATAAAAATTTAAATTTTGAGTATCGCATAGAACTAACGTGCAGCCCCTATACGTTATGTTTAAAAAAAATATATAAAATTTTTTTTCAAAATGGCGGCTAATGTAAAAATTCAAAGTGTCATAACTTTGTTAAATAAAATCCTACTTAAAAATGTTTAATGCAAAAAGTGTTTGGAATTTTAATTTGCATATAAAAGCAATTTTTAATTATTTTTTTTTTAATAAAAACCGAGTCTTACCATATATTGACCGAGACCTCGAACGAGCTTTTATGCGACTCTGCATATAGTTAACGCTCGTATGAGGCTTCTATTCAAGAAATCGACTTGAATTTTTTATACAAAATAGAGCTTTCGACTATACTTACGATACTATAAAAAAAAATTAAAAATTAAAAAATAAAAGTATTTTTTTTTCAAAACACGTTTAGTGTGATGAGTCGATCGACCCACCATACATACGCTCATAAGATTTTCAATATAGTTTAGGTCAGTGTGAGCTTATTTATACATATTTGAATTTCAATTTTTGTGACAGTATAGAATTCTTAAGCATCCTGTGTATGTTTGTTAGCAAAATCCATTTTGTCAATTTTTTGCAAAATGACGACAAGTATTAAAATTCAATCACTTATAACTCAGTAGTGTTGAATTTTGGCAAAAAGGTCTCTATACATGAAATGTTGAGAAGCCTAAAGTTCATCTAAGTAAAATATAAAAAATATATATTTTTGCTTGAAAACAAGCGATGTATCAGTTCGATCGTACCCCCATACTAGCCATTTTGAGACTTTCGGAAGAGTTAACGCTCTTAACTGTTTGGTTTCGAAGATAAAAATTTAAATTTTGAGTATCGCATAGAACTAACGTGCAGCCCCTATACGTTATGTTTAAAAAAAATATATAAATTTTTTTTTCAAAATGGCGGCTAATGTAAAAATTCAAAGTGTCATAACTTTGTTAAATAAAATCCTACTTAAAAATGTTTAATGCAAAAAGTGTTTGGAATTTTAATTTGCATATAAAAGCAATTTTTAATTATTTTTTTTTTAATAAAAACCGAGTCTTACCATATATTGACCGAGACCTCGAACGAGCTTTTATGCGACTCTGCATATAGTTAACGCTCGTATGAGGCTTCTATTCAAGAAATCGACTTGAATTTTTTATACAAAATAGAGCTTTCGACTATACTTACGATACTATAAAAAAAAATTAAAAATTAAAAAATAAAAGTATTTTTTTTTCAAAACACGTTTAGTGTGATGAGTCGATCGACCCACCATACATACGCTCATAAGATTTTCAATATAGTTTAGGTCAGTGTGAGCTTATTTATACATATTTGAATTTCAATTTTTGTGACAGTATAGAATTCTTAAGCATCCTGTGTATGTTTGTTAGCAAAATCCATTTTGTCAATTTTTTGCAAAATGACGACAAGTATTAAAATTCAATCACTTATAACTCAGTAGTGTTGAATTTTGGCAAAAAGGTCTCTATACATGAAATGTTGAGAAGCCTAAAGTTCATCTAAGTAAAATATAAAAAATATATATTTTTGCTTGAAAACAAGCGATGTATCAGTTCGATCGTACCCCCATACTAGCCATTTTGAGACTTTCGGAAGAGTTAACGCTCTTAACTGTTTGGTTTCGAAGATAAAAATTTAAATTTTGAGTATCGCATAGAACTAACGTGCAGCCCCTATACGTTATGTTTAAAAAAAATATATAAAATTTTTTTTCAAAATGGCGGCTAATGTAAAAATTCAAAGTGTCATAACTTTGCTAAATGAAATCCTACTAAAAAATGTTTAATGCAAAAAGTGTTTGGAATTTTAATTTGCATATAAAAGCAATTTTTAATTATTTTTTTTTTAATAAAAACCGAGTCTTACCATATATTGACCGAGACCTCGAACGAGCTTTTATGCGACTCTGCATATAGTTAACGCTCGTATGAGGCTTCTATTCAAGAAATCGACTTGAATTTTTTATACAAAATAGAGCTTTCGACTATACTTACGATACTATAAAAAAAAATTAAAAATTAAAAAATAAAAGTATTTTTTTTTCAAAACACGTTTAGTGTGATGAGTCGATCGACCCACCATACATACGCTCATAAGATTTTCAATATAGTTTAGGTCAGTGTGAGCTTATTTATACATATTTGAATTTCAATTTTTGTGACAGTATAGAATTCTTAAGCATCCTGTGTATGTTTGTTAGCAAAATCCATTTTGTCAATTTTTTGCAAAATGACGACAAGTATTAAAATTCAATCACTCATAACTCAGTAGTGTTGAATTTTGGCAAAAAGGTCTCTATACATGAAATGTTGAGAAGCCTAAAGTTCATCTAAGTAAAATATAAAAAATATATATTTTTGCTTGAAAACAAGCGATGTATCAGTTCGATCGTACCCCCATACTAGCCATTTTGAGACTTTCGGAAGAGTTAACGCTCTTAACTGTTTGGTTTCGAAGATAAAAATTTAAATTTTGAGTATCGCATAGAACTAACGTGCAGCCCCTATACGTTATGTTTAAAAAAAATATATAAAATTTTTTTTCAAAATGGCGGCTAATGTAAAAATTCAAAGTGTCATAACTTTGCTAAATGAAATCCTACTTAAAAATGTTTAATGCAAAAAGTGTTTGGAATTTTAATTTGCATATAAAAGCAATTTTTAATTATTTTTTTTTAATAAAAACCGAGTCTTACCATATATTGACCGAGACCTCGAACGAGCTTTTATGCGACTCTGCATATAGTTAACGCTCGTATGAGGCTTCTATTCAAGAAATCGACTTGAATTTTTTATACAAAATAGAGCTTTCGACTATACTTACGATACTATAAAAAAAAATTAAAAATTAAAAAATAAAAGTATTTTTTTTTCAAAACACGTTTAGTGTGATGAGTCGATCGACCCACCATACATACGCTCATAAGATTTTCAATATAGTTTAGGTCAGTGTGAGCTTATTTATACATATTTGAATTTCAATTTTTGTGACAGTATAGAATTCTTAAGCATCCTGTGTATGTTTGTTAGCAAAATCCATTTTGTCAATTTTTTGCAAAATGACGACAAGTATTAAAATTCAATCACTTATAACTCAGTAGTGTTGAATTTTGGCAAAAAGGTCTCTATACATGAAATGTTAAGAAGCCTAAAGTTCATCTAAGTAAAATATAAAAAATATATATTTTTGCTTGAAAACAAGCGATGTATCAGTTCGATCGTACCCCCATACTAGCCATTTTGAGACTTTCGGAAGAGTTAACGCTCTTAACTGTTTGGTTTCGAAGATAAAAATTTAAATTTTGAGTATCGCATAGAACTAACGTGCAGCCCCTATACGTTATGTTTAAAAAAAATATATAAAATTTTTTTTCAAAATGGCGGCTAATGTAAAAATTCAAAGTGTTATAACTTTGCTAAATGAAATCCTACTAAAAAATGTTTAATGCAAAAAGTGTTTGGAATTTTAATTTGCATATAAAAGCAATTTTTAATTATTTTTTTTTTAATAAAAACCGAGTCTTACCATATATTGACCGAGACCTCGAACGAGCTTTTATGCGACTCTGCATATAGTTAACGCTCGTATGAGGCTTCTATTCAAGAAATAGACTTGAATTTTTTATACAAAATAGAGCTTTCGACTATACTTACGATACTATAAAAAAAAATTAAAAATTAAAAAATAAAAGTATTTTTTTTTCAAAACACGTTTAGTGTGATGAGTCGATCGACCCACCATACATACGCTCATAAGATTTTCAATATAGTTTAGGTCAGTGTGAGCTTATTTATACATATTTGAATTTCAATTTTTGTGACAGTATAGAATTCTTAAGCATCCTGTGTATGTTTGTTAGCAAAATCCATTTTGTCAATTTTTTGCAAAATGACGACAAGTATTAAAATTCAATCACTTATAACTCAGTAGTGTTGAATTTTGGCAAAAAGGTCTCTATACATGAAATGTTGAATAGCCTAAAGTTCATCTAAGTAAAATATAAAAAATATATATTTTTGCTTGAAAACAAGCGATGTATCAGTTCGATCGTACCCCCATACTAGCCATTTTGAGACTTTCGGAAGAGTTAACGCTCTTAACTGTTTGGTTTCGAAGATAAAAATTTAAATTTTGAGTATCGCATAGAACTAACGTGCAGCCCCTATACGTTATGTTTAAAAAAAATATATAAAATTTTTTTTCAAAATGGCGGCTAATGTAAAAATTCAAAGTGTCATAACTTTGTTAAATGAAATCCTACTTAAAAATGTTTAATGCAAAAAGTGTTTGGAATTTTAATTTGCATATAAAAGCAATTTTTAATTATTTTTTTTTTAATAAAAACCGAGTCTTACCATATATTGACCGAGACCTCGAACGAGCTTTTATGCGACTCTGCATATAGTTAACGCTCGTATGAGGCTTCTATTCAAGAAATCGACTTGAATTTTTTATACAAAATAGAGCTTTCGACTATACTTACGATACTATAAAAAAAAATTAAAAATTAAAAAATAAAAGTATTTTTTTTTCAAAACACGTTTAGTGTGATGAGTCGATCGACCCACCATACATACGCTCATAAGATTTTCAATATAGTTTAGGTCAGTGTGAGCTTATTTATACATATTTGAATTTCAATTTTTGTGACAGTATAGAATTCTTAAGCATCCTGTGTATGTTTGTTAGCAAAATCCATTTTGTCAATTTTTTGCAAAATGACGACAAGTATTAAAATTCAATCACTTATAACTCAGTAGTGTTGAATTTTGGCAAAAAGGTCTCTATACATGAAATGTTGAGAAGCCTAAAGTTCATCTAAGTAAAATATAAAAAATATATATTTTTGCTTGAAAACAAGCGATGTATCAGTTCGATCGTACCCCCATACTAGCCATTTTGAGACTTTCGGAAGAGTTAACGCTCTTAACTGTTTGGTTTCGAAGATAAAAATTTAAATTTTGAGTATCGCATAGAACTAACGTGCAGCCCCTATACGTTATGTTTAAAAAAAATATATAAAATTTTTTTTCAAAATGGCGGCTAATGTAAAAATTCAAAGTGTCATAACTTTGCTAAATGAAATCCTACTAAAAAATGTTTAATGCAAAAAGTGTTTGGAATTTTAATTTGCATATAAAAGCAATTTTTAATTATTTTTTTTTTAATAAAAACCGAGTCTTACCATATATTGACCGAGACCTCGAACGAGCTTTTATGCGACTCTGCATATAGTTAACGCTCGTATGAGGCTTCTATTCAAGAAATCGACTTGAATTTTTTATACAAAATAGAGCTTTCGACTATACTTACGATACTATAAAAAAAAATTAAAAATTAAAAAATAAAAGTATTTTTTTTTCAAAACACGTTTAGTGTGATGAGTCGATCGACCCACCATACATACGCTCATAAGATTTTCAATATAGTTTAGGTCAGTGTGAGCTTATTTATACATATTTGAATTTCAATTTTTGTGACAGTATAGAATTCTTAAGCATCCTGTGTATGTTTGTTAGCAAAATCCATTTTGTCAATTTTTTGCAAAATGACGACAAGTATTAAAATTCAATCACTTATAACTCAGTAGTGTTGAATTTGGCAAAAAGGTCTCTATACATGAAATGTTGAGAAGCCTAAAGTTCATCTAAGTAAAATATAAAAAATATATATTTTTGCTTGAAAACAAGCGATGTATCAGTTCGATCGTACCCCCATACTAGCCATTTTGAGACTTTCGGAAGAGTTAACGCTCTTAACTGTTTGGTTTCGAAGATAAAAATTTAAATTTTGAGTATCGCATAGAACTAACGTGCAGCCCCTATACGTTATGTTTAAAAAAAATATATAAAATTTTTTTTCAAAATGGCGGCTAATGTAAAAATTCAAAGTGTCATAACTTTGTTAAATAAAATCCTACCTAAAAATGTTTAATGCAAAAAGTGTTTGGAATTTTAATTTGCATATAAAAGCAATTTTTAATTATTTTTTTTTTAATAAAAACCGAGTCTTACCATATATTGACCGAGACCTCGAACGAGCTTTTATGCGACTCTGCATATAGTTAACGCTCGTATGAGGCTTCTATTCAAGAAATCGACTTGAATTTTTTATACAAAATAGAGCTTTCGACTATACTTACGATACTATAAAAAAAAATTAAAAATTAAAAAATAAAAGTATTTTTTTTTCAAAACACGTTTAGTGTGATGAGTCGATCGACCCACCATACATACGCTCATAAGATTTTCAATATAGTTTAGGTCAGTGTGAGCTTATTTATACATATTTGAATTTCAATTTTTGTGACAGTATAGAATTCTTAAGCATCCTGTGTATGTTTGTTAGCAAAATCCATTTTGTCAATTTTTTGCAAAATGACGACAAGTATTAAAATTCAATCACTTATAACTCAGTAGTGTTGAATTTTGGCAAAAAGGTCTCTATACATGAAATGTTGAGAAGCCTAAAGTTCATCTAAGTAAAATATAAAAAATATATATTTTTGCTTGAAAACAAGCGATGTATCAGTTCGATCGTACCCCCATACTAGCCATTTTGAGACTTTCGGAAGAGTTAACGCTCTTAACTGTTTGGTTTCGAAGATAAACATTTAAATTTTGAGTATCGCATAGAACTAACGTGCAGCCCCTATACGTTATGTTTAAAAAAAATATATAAATTTTTTTTTCAAAATGGCGGCTAATGTAAAAATTCAAAGTGTCATAACTTTGTTAAATAAAATCCTACTTAAAAATGTTTAATGCAAAAAGTGTTTGGAATTTTAATTTGCATATAAAAGCAATTTTTAATTATTTTTTTTTTAATAAAAACCGAGTCTTACCATATATTGACCGAGACCTCGAACGAGCTTTTATGCGACTCTGCATATAGTTAACGCTCGTATGAGGCTTCTATTCAAGAAATCGACTTGAATTTTTTATACAAAATAGAGCTTTCGACTATACTTACGATACTATAAAAAAAAATTAAAAATTAAAAAATAAAAGTATTTTTTTTTCAAAACACGTTTAGTGTGATGAGTCGATCGACCCACCATACATACGCTCATAAGATTTTCAATATAGTTTAGGTCAGTGTGAGCTTATTTATACATATTTGAATTTCAATTTTTGTGACAGTATAGAATTCTTAAGCATCCTGTGTATGTTTGTTAGCAAAATCCATTTTGTCAATTTTTTGCAAAATGACGACAAGTATTAAAATTCAATCACTTATAACTCAGTAGTGTTGAATTTTGGCAAAAAGGTCTCTATACATGAAATGTTGAGAAGCCTAAAGTTCATCTAAGTAAAATATAAAAAATATATATTTTTGCTTGAAAACAAGCGATGTATCAGTTCGATCGTACCCCCATACTAGCCATTTTGAGACTTTCGGAAGAGTTAACGCTCTTAACTGTTTGGTTTCGAAGATAAAAATTTAAATTTTGAGTATCGCATAGAACTAACGTGCAGCCCCTATACGTTATGTTTAAAAAAAATATATAAAATTTTTTTTCAAAATGGCGGCTAATGTAAAAATTCAAAGTGTCATAACTTTGCTAAATGAAATCCTACTAAAAAATGTTTAATGCAAAAAGTGTTTGGAATTTTAATTTGCATATAAAAGCAATTTTTAATTATTTTTTTTTTAATAAAAACCGAGTCTTACCATATATTGACCGAGACCTCGAACGAGCTTTTATGCGACTCTGCATATAGTTAACGCTCGTATGAGGCTTCTATTCAAGAAATCGACTTGAATTTTTTATACAAAATAGAGCTTTCGACTATACTTACGATACTATAAAAAAAAATTAAAAATTAAAAAATAAAAGTATTTTTTTTTCAAAACACGTTTAGTGTGATGAGTCGATCGACCCACCATACATACGCTCATAAGATTTTCAATATAGTTTAGGTCAGTGTGAGCTTATTTATACATATTTGAATTTCAATTTTTGTGACAGTATAGAATTCTTAAGCATCCTGTGTATGTTTGTTAGCAAAATCCATTTTGTCAATTTTTTGCAAAATGACGACAAGTATTAAAATTCAATCACTTATAACTCAGTAGTGTTGAATTTTGGCAAAAAGGTCTCTATACATGAAATGTTGAGAAGCCTAAAGTTCATCTAAGTAAAATATAAAAAATATATATTTTTGCTTGAAAACAAGCGATGTATCAGTTCGATCGTACCCCCATACTAGCCATTTTGAGACTTTCGGAAGAGTTAACGCTCTTAACTGTTTGGTTTCGAAGATAAAAATTTAAATTTTGAGTATCGCATAGAACTAACGTGCAGCCCCTATACGTTATGTTTAAAAAAAATATATAAATTTTTTTTTCAAAATATCGGCTAATGTAAAAATTCAAAGTGTCATAACTTTGTTAAATAAAATCCTACTTAAAAATGTTTAATGCAAAAAGTGTTTGGAATTTTAATTTGCATATAAAAGCAATTTTTAATTATTTTTTTTTTAATAAAAACCGAGTCTTACCATATATTGACCGAGACCTCGAACGAGCTTTTATGCGACTCTGCATATAGTTAACGCTCGTATGAGGCTTCTATTCAAGAAATCGACTTGAATTTTTTATACAAAATAGAGCTTTCGACTATACTTACGATACTATAAAAAAAAATTAAAAATTAAAAAATAAAAGTATTTTTTTTTCAAAACACGTTTAGTGTGATGAGTCGATCGACCCACCATACATACGCTCATAAGATTTTCAATATAGTTTAGGTCAGTGTGAGCTTATTTATACATATTTGAATTTCAATTTTTGTGACAGTATAGAATTCTTAAGCATCCTGTGTATGTTTGTTAGCAAAATCCATTTTGTCAATTTTTTGCAAAATGACGACAAGTATTAAAATTCAATCACTCATAACTCAGTAGTGTTGAATTTTGGCAAAAAGGTCTCTATACATGAAATGTTGAGAAGCCTAAAGTTCATCTAAGTAAAATATAAAAAATATATATTTTTGCTTGAAAACAAGCGATGTATCAGTTCGATCGTACCCCCATACTAGCCATTTTGAGACTTTCGGAAGAGTTAACGCTCTTAACTGTTTGGTTTCGAAGATAAAAATTTAAATTTTGAGTATCGCATAGAACTAACGTGCAGCCCCTATACGTTATGTTTAAAAAAAATATATAAAATTTTTTTTCAAAATGGCGGCTAATGTAAAAATTCAAAGTGTCATAACTTTGCTAAATGAAATCCTACTTAAAAATGTTTAATGCAAAAAGTGTTTGGAATTTTAATTTGCATATAAAAGCAATTTTTAATTATTTTTTTTTTAATAAAAACCGAGTCTTACCATATATTGACCGAGACCTCGAACGAGCTTTTATGCGACTCTGCATATAGTTAACGCTCGTATGAGGCTTCTATTCAAGAAATCGACTTGAATTTTTTATACAAAATAGAGCTTTCGACTATACTTACGATACTATAAAAAAAAATTAAAAATTAAAAAATAAAAGTATTTTTTTTTCAAAACACGTTTAGTGTGATGAGTCGATCGACCCACCATACATACGCTCATAAGATTTTCAATATAGTTTAGGTCAGTGTGAGCTTATTTATACATATTTGAATTTCAATTTTTGTGACAGTATAGAATTCTTAAGCATCCTGTGTATGTTTGTTAGCAAAATCCATTTTGTCAATTTTTTGCAAAATGACGACAAGTATTAAAATTCAATCACTTATAACTCAGTAGTGTTGAATTTTGGCAAAAAGGTCTCTATACATGAAATGTTAAGAAGCCTAAAGTTCATCTAAGTAAAATATAAAAAATATATATTTTTGCTTGAAAACAAGCGATGTATCAGTTCGATCGTACCCCCATACTAGCCATTTTGAGACTTTCGGAAGAGTTAACGCTCTTAACTGTTTGGTTTCGAAGATAAAAATTTAAATTTTGAGTATCGCATAGAACTAACGTGCAGCCCCTATACGTTATGTTTAAAAAAAATATATAAAATTTTTTTTCAAAATGGCGGCTAATGTAAAAATTCAAAGTGTCATAACTTTTCTAAATGAAATCCTACTAAAAAATGTTTAATGCAAAAAGTGTTTGGAATTTTAATTTGCATATAAAAGCAATTTTTAATTATTTTTTTTTTAATAAAAACCGAGTCTTACCATATATTGACCGAGACCTCGAACGAGCTTTTATGCGACTCTGCATATAGTTAACGCTCGTATGAGGCTTCTATTCAAGAAATAGACTTGAATTTTTTATACAAAATAGAGCTTTCGACTATACTTACGATACTATAAAAAAAAATTAAAAATTAAAAAATAAAAGTATTTTTTTTTCAAAACACGTTTAGTGTGATGAGTCGATCGACCCACCATACATACGCTCATAAGATTTTCAATATAGTTTAGGTCAGTGTGAGCTTATTTATACATATTTGAATTTCAATTTTTGTGACAGTATAGAATTCTTAAGCATCCTGTGTATGTTTGTTAGCAAAATCCATTTTGTCAATTTTTTGCAAAATGACGACAAGTATTAAAATTCAATCACTTATAACTCAGTAGTGTTGAATTTTGGCAAAAAGGTCTCTATACATGAAATGTTGAGAAGCCTAAAGTTCATCTAAGTAAAATATAAAAAATATATATTTTTGCTTGAAAACAAGCGATGTATCAGTTCGATCGTACCCCCATACTAGCCATTTTGAGACTTTCGGAAGAGTTAACGCTCTTAACTGTTTGGTTTCGAAGATAAAAATTTAAATTTTGAGTATCGCATAGAACTAACGTGCAGCCCCTATACGTTATGTTTAAAAAAAATATATAAAATTTTTTTTCAAAATGGCGGCTAATGTAAAAATTCAAAGTGTCATAACTTTGCTAAATGAAATCCTACTAAAAAATGTTTAATGCAAAAAGTGTTTGGAATTTTAATTTGCATATAAAAGCAATTTTTAATTATTTTTTTTTTAATAAAAACCGAGTCTTACCATATATTGACCGAGACCTCGAACGAGCTTTTATGCGACTCTGCATATAGTTAACGCTCGTATGAGGCTTCTATTCAAGAAATCGACTTGAATTTTTTATACAAAATAGAGCTTTCGACTATACTTACGATACTATAAAAAAAAATTAAAAATTAAAAAATAAAAGTATTTTTTTTTCAAAACACGTTTAGTGTGATGAGTCGATCGACCCACCATACATACGCTCATAAGATTTTCAATATAGTTTAGGTCAGTGTGAGCTTATTTATACATATTTGAATTTCAATTTTTGTGACAGTATAGAATTCTTAAGCATCCTGTGTATGTTTGTTAGCAAAATCCATTTTGTCAATTTTTTGCAAAATGACGACAAGTATTAAAATTCAATCACTCATAACTCAGTAGTGTTGAATTTTGGCAAAAAGGTCTCTATACATGAAATGTTGAGAAGCCTAAAGTTCATCTAAGTAAAATATAAAAAATATATATTTTTGCTTGAAAACAAGCGATGTATCAGTTCGATCGTACCCCCATACTAGCCATTTTGAGACTTTCGGAAGAGTTAACGCTCTTAACTGTTTGGTTTCGAAGATAAAAATTTAAATTTTGAGTATCGCATAGAACTAACGTGCAGCCCCTATACGTTATGTTTAAAAAAAATATATAAAATTTTTTTTCAAAATGGCGGCTAATGTAAAAATTCAAAGTGTCATAACTTTGCTAAATGAAATCCTACTAAAAAATGTTTAATGCAAAAAGTGTTTGGAATTTTAATTTGCATATAAAAGCAATTTTTAATTATTTTTTTTTTAATAAAAACCGAGTCTTACCATATATTGACCGAGACCTCGAACGAGCTTTTATGCGACTCTGCATATAGTTAACGCTCGTATGAGGCTTCTATTCAAGAAATCGACTTGAATTTTTTATACAAAATAGAGCTTTCGACTATACTTACGATACTATAAAAAAAAATTAAAAATTAAAAAATAAAAGTATTTTTTTTTCAAAACACGTTTAGTGTGATGAGTCGATCGACCCACCATACATACGCTCATAAGATTTTCAATATAGTTTAGGTCAGTGTGAGCTTATTTATACATATTTGAATTTCAATTTTTGTGACAGTATAGAATTCTTAAGCATCCTGTGTATGTTTGTTAGCAAAATCCATTTTGTCAATTTTTTGCAAAATGACGACAAGTATTAAAATTCAATCACTTATAACTCAGTAGTGTTGAATTTTGGCAAAAAGGTCTCTATACATGAAATGTTGAGAAGCCTAAAGTTCATCTAAGTAAAATATAAAAAATATATATTTTTGCTTGAAAACAAGCGATGTATCAGTTCGATCGTACCCCCATACTAGCCATTTTGAGACTTTCGGAAGAGTTAACGCTCTTAACTGTTTGGTTTCGAAGATAAAAATTTAAATTTTGAGTATCGCATAGAACTAACGTGCAGCCCCTATACGTTATGTTTAAAAAAAATATATAAAATTTTTTTTCAAAATGGCGGCTAATGTAAAAATTCAAAGTGTCATAACTTTGCTAAATGAAATCCTACTAAAAAATGTTTAATGCAAAAAGTGTTTGGAATTTTAATTTGCATATAAAAGCAATTTTTAATTATTTTTTTTTTAATAAAAACCGAGTCTTACCATATATTGACCGAGACCTCGAACGAGCTTTTATGCGACTCTGCATATAGTTAACGCTCGTATGAGGCTTCTATTCAAGAAATCGACTTGAATTTTTTATACAAAATAGAGCTTTCGACTATACTTACGATACTATAAAAAAAAATTAAAAATTAAAAAATAAAAGTATTTTTTTTTCAAAACACGTTTAGTGTGATGAGTCGATCGACCCACCATACATACGCTCATAAGATTTTCAATATAGTTTAGGTCAGTGTGAGCTTATTTATACATATTTGAATTTCAATTTTTGTGACAGTATAGAATTCTTAAGCATCCTGTGTATGTTTGTTAGCAAAATCCATTTTGTCAATTTTTTGCAAAATGACGACAAGTATTAAAATTCAATCACTTATAACTCAGTAGTGTTGAATTTTGGCAAAAAGGTCTCTATACATGAAATGTTGAGAAGCCTAAAGTTCATCTAAGTAAAATATAAAAAATATATATTTTTGCTTGAAAACAAGCGATGTATCAGTTCGATCGTACCCCCATACTAGCCATTTTGAGACTTTCGGAAGAGTTAACGCTCTTAACTGTTTGGTTTCGAAGATAAAAATTTAAATTTTGAGTATCGCATAGAACTAACGTGCAGCCCCTATACGTAATGTTTAAAAAAAATATATAAAATTTTTTTTCAAAATGGCGGCTAATGTAAAAATTCAAAGTGTCATAACTTTGCTAAATGAAATCCTACTAAAAAATGTTTAATGCAAAAAGTGTTTGGAATTTTAATTTGCATATAAAAGCAATTTTTAATTATTTTTTTTTTAATAAAAACCGAGTCTTACCATATATTGACCGAGACCTCGAACGAGCTTTTATGCGACTCTGCATATAGTTAACGCTCGTATGAGGCTTCTATTCAAGAAATCGACTTGAATTTTTTATACAAAATAGAGCTTTCGACTATACTTACGATACTATAAAAAAAAATTAAAAATTAAAAAATAAAAGTATTTTTTTTTCAAAACACGTTTAGTGTGATGAGTCGATCGACCCACCATACATACGCTCATAAGATTTTCAATATAGTTTAGGTCAGTGTGAGCTTATTTATACATATTTGAATTTCAATTTTTGTGACAGTATAGAATTCTTAAGCATCCTGTGTATGTTTGTTAGCAAAATCCATTTTGTCAATTTTTTGCAAAATGACGACAAGTATTAAAATTCAATCACTTATAACTCAGTAGTGTTGAATTTTGGCAAAAAGGTCTCTATACATGAAATGTTGAGAAGCCTAAAGTTCATCTAAGTAAAATATAAAAAATATATATTTTTGCTTGAAAACAAGCGATGTATCAGTTCGATCGTACCCCCATACTAGCCATTTTGAGACTTTCGGAAGAGTTAACGCTCTTAACTGTTTGGTTTCGAAGATAAAAATTTAAATTTTGAGTATCGCATAGAACTAACGTGCAGCCCCTATACGTTATGTTTAAAAAAAATATATAAAATTTTTTTTCAAAATGGCGGCTAATGTAAAAATTCAAAGTGTCATAACTTTGCTAAATGAAATCCTACTAAAAAATGTTTAATGCAAAAAGTGTTTGGAATTTTAATTTGCATATAAAAGCAATTTTTAATTATTTTTTTTTTAATAAAAACCGAGTCTTACCATATATTGACCGAGACCTCGAACGAGCTTTTATGCGACTCTGCATATAGTTAACGCTCGTATGAGGCTTCTATTCAAGAAATCGACTTGAATTTTTTATACAAAATAGAGCTTTCGACTTTACTTACGATACTATAAAAAAAAATTAAAAATTAAAAAATAAAAGTATTTTTTTTTCAAAACACGTTTAGTGTGATGAGTCGATCGACCCACCATACATACGCTCATAAGATTTTCAATATAGTTTAGGTCAGTGTGAGCTTATTTATACATATTTGAATTTCAATTTTTGTGACAGTATAGAATTCTTAAGCATCCTGTGTATGTTTGTTAGCAAAATCCATTTTGTCAATTTTTTGCAAAATGACGACAAGTATTAAAATTCAATCACTTATAACTCAGTAGTGTTGAATTTTGGCAAAAAGGTCTCTATACATGAAATGTTGAGAAGCCTAAAGTTCATCTAAGTAAAATATAAAAAATATATATTTTTGCTTGAAAACAAGCGATGTATCAGTTCGATCGTACCCCCATACTAGCCATTTTGAGACTTTCGGAAGAGTTAACGCTCTTAACTGTTTGGTTTCGAAGATAAAAATTTAAATTTTGAGTATCGCATAGAACTAACGTGCAGCCCCTATACGTTATGTTTAAAAAAAATATATAAAATTTTTTTTCAAAATGGCGGCTAATGTAAAAATTCAAAGTGTCATAACTTTGCTAAATGAAATCCTACTAAAAAATGTTTAATGCAAAAAGTGTTTGGAATTTTAATTTGCATATAAAAGCAATTTTTAATTATTTTTTTTTTAATAAAAACCGAGTCTTACCATATATTGACCGAGACCTCGAACGAGCTTTTATGCGACTCTGCATATAGTTAACGCTCGTATGAGGCTTCTATTCAAGAAATCGACTTGAATTTTTTATACAAAATAGAGCTTTCGACTATACTTACGATACTATAAAAAAAAATTAAAAATTAAAAAATAAAAGTATTTTTTTTTCAAAACACGTTTAGTGTGATGAGTCGATCGACCCACCATACATACGCTCATAAGATTTTCAATATAGTTTAGGTCAGTGTGAGCTTATTTATACATATTTGAATTTCAATTTTTGTGACAGTATAGAATTCTTAAGCATCCTGTGTATGTTTGTTAGCAAAATCCATTTTGTCAATTTTTTGCAAAATGACGACAAGTATTAAAATTCAATCACTTATAACTCAGTAGTGTTGAATTTTGGCAAAAAGGTCTCTATACATGAAATGTTGAGAAGCCTAAAGTTCATCTAAGTAAAATATAAAAAATATATATTTTTGCTTGAAAACAAGCGATGTATCAGTTCGATCGTACCCCCATACTAGCCATTTTGAGACTTTCGGAAGAGTTAACGCTCTTAACTGTTTGGTTTCGAAGATAAAAATTTAAATTTTGAGTATCGCATAGAACTAACGTGCAGCCCCTATACGTTATGTTTAAAAAAAATATATAAAATTTTTTTTCAAAATGGCGGCTAATGTAAAAATTCAAAGTGTCATAACTTTGCTAAATGAAATCCTACTAAAAAATGTTTAATGCAAAAAGTGTTTGGAATTTTAATTTGCATATAAAAGCAATTTTTAATTATTTTTTTTTTAATAAAAACCGAGTCTTACCATATATTGACCGAGACCTCGAACGAGCTTTTATGCGACTCTGCATATAGTTAACGCTCGTATGAGGCTTCTATTCAAGAAATCGACTTGAATTTTTTATACAAAATAGAGCTTTCGACTATACTTACGATACTATAAAAAAAAATTAAAAATTAAAAAATAAAAGTATTTTTTTTTCAAAACACGTTTAGTGTGATGAGTCGATCGACCCACCATACATACGCTCATAAGATTTTCAATATAGTTTAGGTCAGTGTGAGCTTATTTATACATATTTGAATTTCAATTTTTGTGACAGTATAGAATTCTTAAGCATCCTGTGTATGTTTGTTAGCAAAATCCATTTTGTCAATTTTTTGCAAAATGACGACAAGTATTAAAATTCAATCACTTATAACTCAGTAGTGTTGAATTTTGGCAAAAAGGTCTCTATACATGAAATGTTGAGAAGCCTAAAGTTCATCTAAGTAAAATATAAAAAATATATATTTTTGCTTGAAAACAAGCGATGTATCAGTTCGATCGTACCCCCATACTAGCCATTTTGAGACTTTCGGAAGAGTTAACGCTCTTAACTGTTTGGTTTCGAAGATAAAAATTTAAATTTTGAGTATCGCATAGAACTAACGTGCAGCCCCTATACGTTATGTTTAAAAAAAATATATAAAATTTTTTTTCAAAATGGCGGCTAATGTAAAAATTCAAAGTGTCATAACTTTGCTAAATGAAATCCTACTAAAAAATGTTTAATGCAAAAAGTGTTTGGAATTTTAATTTGCATATAAAAGCAATTTTTAATTATTTTTTTTTTAATAAAAACCGAGTCTTACCATATATTGACCGAGACCTCGAACGAGCTTTTATGCGACTCTGCATATAGTTAACGCTCGTATGAGGCTTCTATTCAAGAAATAGACTTGAATTTTTTATACAAAATAGAGCTTTCGACTATACTTACGATACTATAAAAAAAAATTAAAAATTAAAAAATAAAAGTATTTTTTTTTCAAAACACGTTTAGTGTGATGAGTCGATCGACCCACCATACATACGCTCATAAGATTTTCAATATAGTTTAGGTCAGTGTGAGCTTATTTATACATATTTGAATTTCAATTTTTGTGACAGTATAGAATTCTTAAGCATCCTGTGTATGTTTGTTAGCAAAATCCATTTTGTCAATTTTTTGCAAAATGACGACAAGTATTAAAATTCAATCACTTATAACTCAGTAGTGTTGAATTTTGGCAAAAAGGTCTCTATACATGAAATGTTGAGAAGCCTAAAGTTCATCTAAGTAAAATATAAAAAATATATATTTTTGCTTGAAAACAAGCGATGTATCAGTTCGATCGTACCCCCATACTAGCCATTTTGAGACTTTCGGAAGAGTTAACGCTCTTAACTGTTTGGTTTCGAAGATAAAAATTTAAATTTTGAGTATCGCATAGAACTAACGTGCAGCCCCTATACGTTATGTTTAAAAAAAATATATAAAATTTTTTTTCAAAATGGCGGCTAATGTAAAAATTCAAAGTGTCATAACTTTGCTAAATGAAATCCTACTAAAAAATGTTTAATGCAAAAAGTGTTTGGAATTTTAATTTGCATATAAAAGCAATTTTTAATTATTTTTTTTTTAATAAAAACCGAGTCTTACCATATATTGACCGAGACCTCGAACGAGCTTTTATGCGACTCTGCATATAGTTAACGCTCGTATGAGGCTTCTATTCAAGAAATCGACTTGAATTTTTTATACAAAATAGAGCTTTCGACTATACTTACGATACTATAAAAAAAAATTAAAAATTAAAAAATAAAAGTATTTTTTTTTCAAAACACGTTTAGTGTGATGAGTCGATCGACCCACCATACATACGCTCATAAGATTTTCAATATAGTTTAGGTCAGTGTGAGCTTATTTATACATATTTGAATTTCAATTTTTGTGACAGTATAGAATTCTTAAGCATCCTGTGTATGTTTGTTAGCAAAATCCATTTTGTCAATTTTTTGCAAAATGACGACAAGTATTAAAATTCAATCACTTATAACTCAGTAGTGTTGAATTTTGGCAAAAAGGTCTCTATACATGAAATGTTGAGAAGCCTAAAGTTCATCTAAGTAAAATATAAAAAATATATATTTTTGCTTGAAAACAAGCGATGTATCAGTTCGATCGTACCCCCATACTAGCCATTTTGAGACTTTCGGAAGAGTTAACGCTCTTAACTGTTTGGTTTCGAAGATAAAAATTTAAATTTTGAGTATCGCATAGAACTAACGTGCAGCCCCTATACGTTATGTTTAAAAAAAATATATAAAATTTTTTTTCAAAATGGCGGCTAATGTAAAAATTCAAAGTGTCATAACTTTGCTAAATGAAATCCTACTAAAAAATGTTTAATGCAAAAAGTGTTTGGAATTTTAATTTGCATATAAAAGCAATTTTTAATTATTTTTTTTTTAATAAAAACCGAGTCTTACCATATATTGACCGAGACCTCGAACGAGCTTTTATGCGACTCTGCATATAGTTAACGCTCGTATGAGGCTTCTATTCAAGAAATCGACTTGAATTTTTTATACAAAATAGAGCTTTCGACTATACTTACGATACTATAAAAAAAAATTAAAAATTAAAAAATAAAAGTATTTTTTTTTCAAAACACGTTTAGTGTGATGAGTCGATCGACCCACCATACATACGCTCATAAGATTTTCAATATAGTTTAGGTCAGTGTGAGCTTATTTATACATATTTGAATTTCAATTTTTGTGACAGTATAGAATTCTTAAGCATCCTGTGTATGTTTGTTAGCAAAATCCATTTTGTCAATTTTTTGCAAAATGACGACAAGTATTAAAATTCAATCACTCATAACTCAGTAGTGTTGAATTTTGGCAAAAAGGTCTCTATACATGAAATGTTGAGAAGCCTAAAGTTCATCTAAGTAAAATATAAAAAATATATATTTTTGCTTGAAAACAAGCGATGTATCAGTTCGATCGTACCCCCATACTAGCCATTTTGAGACTTTCGGAAGAGTTAACGCTCTTAACTGTTTGGTTTCGAAGATAAAAATTTAAATTTTGAGTATCGCATAGAACTAACGTGCAGCCCCTATACGTTATGTTTAAAAAAAATATATAAAATTTTTTTTCAAAATGGCGGCTAATGTAAAAATTCAAAGTGTCATAACTTTGCTAAATGAAATCCTACTTAAAAATGTTTAATGCAAAAAGTGTTTGGAATTTTAATTTGCATATAAAAGCAATTTTTAATTATTTTTTTTTTAATAAAAACCGAGTCTTACCATATATTGACCGAGACCTCGAACGAGCTTTTATGCGACTCTGCATATAGTTAACGCTCGTATGAGGCTTCTATTCAAGAAATCGACTTGAATTTTTTATACAAAATAGAGCTTTCGACTATACTTACGATACTATAAAAAAAAATTAAAAATTAAAAAATAAAAGTATTTTTTTTTCAAAACACGTTTAGTGTGATGAGTCGATCGACCCACCATACATACGCTCATAAGATTTTAAATATAGTTTAGGTCAGTGTGAGCTTATTTATACATATTTGAATTTCAATTTTTGTGACAGTATAGAATTCTTAAGCATCCTGTGTATGTTTGTTAGCAAAATCCATTTTGTCAATTTTTTGCAAAATGACGACAAGTATTAAAATTCAATCACTTATAACTCAGTAGTGTTGAATTTTGGCAAAAAGGTCTCTATACATGAAATGTTGAGAAGCCTAAAGTTCATCTAAGTAAAATATAAAAAATATATATTTTTGCTTGAAAACAAGCGATGTATCAGTTCGATCGTACCCCCATACTAGCCATTTTGAGACTTTCGGAAGAGTTAACGCTCTTAACTGTTTGGTTTCGAAGATAAAAATTTAAATTTTGAGTATCGCATAGAACTAACGTGCAGCCCCTATACGTTATGTTTAAAAAAAATATATAAAATTTTTTTTCAAAATGGCGGCTAATGTAAAAATTCAAAGTGTCATAACTTTGCTAAATGAAATCCTACTAAAAAATGTTTAATGCAAAAAGTGTTTGGAATTTTAATTTGCATATAAAAGCAATTTTTAATTATTTTTTTTTTAATAAAAACCGAGTCTTACCATATATTGACCGAGACCTCGAACGAGCTTTTATGCGACTCTGCATATAGTTAACGCTCGTATGAGGCTTCTATTCAAGAAATCGACTTGAATTTTTTATACAAAATAGAGCTTTCGACTATACTTACGATACTATAAAAAAAAATTAAAAATTAAAAAATAAAAGTATTTTTTTTTCAAAACACGTTTAGTGTGATGAGTCGATCGACCCACCATACATACGCTCATAAGATTTTCAATATAGTTTAGGTCAGTGTGAGCTTATTTATACATATTTGAATTTCAATTTTTGTGACAGTATAGAATTCTTAAGCATCCTGTGTATGTTTGTTAGCAAAATCCATTTTGTCAATTTTTTGCAAAATGACGACAAGTATTAAAATTCAATCACTCATAACTCAGTAGTGTTGAATTTTGGCAAAAAGATCTCTATACATGAAATGTTGAGAAGCCTAAAGTTCATCTAAGTAAAATATAAAAAATATATATTTTTGCTTGAAAACAAGCGATGTATCAGTTCGATCGTACCCCCATACTAGCCATTTTGAGACTTTCGGAAGAGTTAACGCTCTTAACTGTTTGGTTTCGAAGATAAAAATTTAAATTTTGAGTATCGCATAGAACTAACGTGCAGCCCCTATACGTTATGTTTAAAAAAAATATATAAATTTTTTTTTCAAAATGGCGGCTAATGTAAAAATTCAAAGTGTCATAACTTTGCTAAATGAAATCCTACTAAAAAATGTTTAATGCAAAAAGTGTTTGGAATTTTAATTTGCATATAAAAGCAATTTTTAATTATTTTTTTTTTAATAAAAACCGAGTCTTACCATATATTGACCGAGACCTCGAACGAGCTTTTATGCGACTCTGCATATAGTTAACGCTCGTATGAGGCTTCTATTCAAGAAATAGACTTGAATTTTTTATACAAAATAGAGCTTTCGACTATACTTACGATACTATAAAAAAAAATTAAAAATTAAAAAATAAAAGTATTTTTTTTTCAAAACACGTTTAGTGTGATGAGTCGATCGACCCACCATACATACGCTCATAAGATTTTCAATATAGTTTAGGTCAGTGTGAGCTTATTTATACATATTTGAATTTCAATTTTTGTGACAGTATAGAATTCTTAAGCATCCTGTGTATGTTTGTTAGCAAAATCCATTTTGTCAATTTTTTGCAAAATGACGACAAGTATTAAAATTCAATCACTTATAACTCAGTAGTGTTGAATTTTGGCAAAAAGGTCTCTATACATGAAATGTTGAGAAGCCTAAAGTTCATCTAAGTAAAATATAAAAAATATATATTTTTGCTTGAAAACAAGCGATGTATCAGTTCGATCGTACCCCCATACTAGCCATTTTGAGACTTTCGGAAGAGTTAACGCTCTTAACTGTTTGGTTTCGAAGATAAAAATTTAAATTTTAAGTATCGCATAGAACTAACGTGCAGCCCCTATACGTTATGTTTAAAAAAAATATATAAAATTTTTTTTCAAAATGGCGGCTAATGTAAAAATTCAAAGTGTCATAACTTTGCTAAATGAAATCCTACTAAAAAATGTTTAATGCAAAAAGTGTTTGGAATTTTAATTTGCATATAAAAGCAATTTTTAATTATTTTTTTTTTAATAAAAACCGAGTCTTACCATATATTGACCGAGACCTCGAACGAGCTTTTATGCGACTCTGCATATAGTTAACGCTCGTATGAGGCTTTTATTCAAGAAATCGACTTGAATTTTTTATACAAAATAGAGCTTTCGACTATACTTACGATACTATAAAAAAAAATTAAAAATTAAAAAATAAAAGTATTTTTTTTTCAAAACACGTTTAGTGTGATGAGTCGATCGACCCACCATACATACGCTCATAAGATTTTCAATATAGTTTAGGTCAGTGTGAGCTTAATTATACATATTTGAATTTCAATTTTTGTGACAGTATAGAATTCTTAAGCATCCTGTGTATGTTTGTTAGCAAAATCCATTTTGTCAATTTTTTGCAAAATGACGACAAGTATTAAAATTCAATCACTTATAACTCAGTAGTGTTGAATTTTGGCAAAAAGGTCTCTATACATGAAATGTTGAGAAGCCTTAAGTTCATCTAAGTAAAATATAAAAAATATATATTTTTGCTTGAAAACAAGCGATGTATCAGTTCGATCGTACCCCCATACTAGCCATTTTGAGACTTTCGGAAGAGTTAACGCTTCTAACTGTTTGGTTTCGAAGATAAAAATTTAAATTTTGAGTATCGCATAGAACTAACGTGCAGCCCCTATACGTTATGTTTAAAAAAAATATATAAAATTTTTTTTTAAAATGGCGGCTAATGTAAAAATTCAAAGTGTCATAACTTTGCTAAATGAAATCCTACTAAAAAATGTTTAATGCAAAAAGTGTTTGGAATTTTAATTTGCATATAAAAGCAATTTTTAATTATTTTTTTTTTAATAAAAACCGAGTCTTACCATATATTGACCGAGACCTCGAACGAGCTTTTATGCGACTCTGCATATAGTTAACGCTCGTATGAGGCTTCTATTCAAGAAATCGACTTGAATTTTTTATACAAAATAGAGCTTTCGACTATACTTACGATACTATAAAAAAAAATTAAAAATTAAAAAATAAAAGTATTTTTTTTTCAAAACACGTTTAGTGTGATGAGTCGATCGACCCACCATACATACGCTCATAAGATTTTCAATATAGTTTAGGTCAGTGTGAGCTTATTTATACATATTTGAATTTCAATTTTTGTGACAGTATAGAATTCTTAAGCATCCTGTGTATGTTTGTTAGCAAAATCCATTTTGTCAATTTTTTGCAAAATGACGACAAGTATTAAAATTCAATCACTTATAACTCAGTAGTGTTGAATTTTGGCAAAAAGGTCTCTATACATGAAATGTTGAGAAGCCTAAAGTTCATCTAAGTAAAATATAAAAAATATATATTTTTGCTTGAAAACAAGCGATGTATCAGTTCGATCGTACCCCCATACTAGCCATTTTGAGACTTTCGGAAGAGTTAACGCTCTTAACTGTTTGGTTTCGAAGATAAAAATTTAAATTTTGAGTATCGCATAGAACTAACGTGCAGCCCCTATACGTTATGTTTAAAAAAAATATATAAAATTTTTTTTCAAAATGGCGGCTAATGTAAAAATTCAAAGTGTCATAACTTTGCTAAATGAAATCCTACTAAAAAATGTTTAATGCAAAAAGTGTTTGGAATTTGAATTTGCATATAAAAGCAATTTTTAATTATTTTTTTTTAATAAAAACCGAGTCTTACCATATATTGACCGAGACCTCGAACGAGCTTTTATGCGACTCTGCATATAGTTAACGCTCGTATGAGGCTTCTATTCAAGAAATCGACTTGAATTTTTTATACAAAATAGAGCTTTCGACTATACTTACGATACTATAAAAAAAAATTAAAAATTAAAAAATAAAAGTATTTTTTTTTCAAAACACGTTTAGTGTGATGAGTCGATCGACCCACCATACATACGCTCATAAGATTTTCAATATAGTTTAGGTCAGTGTGAGCTTATTTATACATATTTGAATTTCAATTTTTGTGACAGTATAGAATTCTTAAGCATCCTGTGTATGTTTGTTAGCAAAATCCATTTTGTCAATTTTTTGCAAAATGACGACAAGTATTAAAATTCAATCACTTATAACTCAGTAGTGTTGAATTTTTGAAAAAAGGTCTCTATACATGAAATGTTGAGAAGCCTAAAGTTCATCTAAGTAAAATATAAAAAATATATATTTTTGCTTGAAAACAAGCGATGTATCAGTTCGATCGTACCCCCATACTAGCCATTTTGAGACTTTCGGAAGAGTTAACGCTCTTAACTGTTTGGTTTCGAAGATAAAAATTTAAATTTTGAGTATCGCATAGAACTAACGTGCAGCCCCTATACGTTATGTTTAAAAAAAATATATAAAATTTTTTTTCAAAATGGCGGCTAATGTAAAAATTCAAAGTGTCATAACTTTGCTAAATGAAATCCTACTAAAAAATGTTTATTGCAAAAAGTGTTTGGAATTTTAATTTGCATATAAAAGCAATTTTTAATTATTTTTTTTTTTAAAAAAACCGAGTCTTACCATATATTGACCGAGACCTCGAACGAGCTTTTATGCGACTCTGCATATAGTTAACGCTCGTATGAGGCTTCTATTCAAGAAATCGACTTGAATTTTTTATACAAAATAGAGCTTTCGACTATACTTACGATACTATAAAAAAAAATTAAAAATTAAAAAATAAAAGTATTTTTTTTTCAAAACACGTTTAGTGTGATGAGTCGATCGACCCACCATACATACGCTCATAAGATTTTCAATATAGTTTAGGTCAGTGTGAGCTTATTTATACATATTTGAATTTCAATTTTTGTGACAGTATAGAATTCTTAAGCATCCTGTGTATGTTTGTTAGCAAAATCCATTTTGTCAATTTTTTGCAAAATGACGACAAGTATTAAAATTCAATCACTTATAACTCAGTAGTGTTGAATTTTGGCAAAAAGGTCTCTATACATGAAATGTTGAGAAGCCTAAAGTTCATCTAAGTAAAATATAAAAAATATATATTTTTGCTTGAAAACAAGCGATGTATCAGTTCGATCGTACCCCCATACTAGCCATTTTGAGACTTTCGGAAGAGTTAACGCTTCTAACTGTTTGGTTTCGAAGATAAAAATTTAAATTTTGAGTATCGCTTAGAACTAACGTGCAGCCCCTATACGTTATGTTTAAAAAAAATATATAAAATTTTTTTTCAAAATGGCGGCTAATGTAAAAATTCAAAGTGTCATAACTTTGCTAAATGAAATCCTACTTAAAAATGTTTAATGCAAAAAGTGTTTGGAATTTTAATTTGCATATAAAAGCAATTTTTAATTATTTTTTTTTTAATAAAAACCGAGTCTTACCATATATTGACCGAGACCTCGAACGAGCTTTTATGCGACTCTGCATATAGTTAACGCTCGTATGAGGCTTCTATTCAAGAAATCGACTTGAATTTTTTATACAAAATAGAGCTCTTGACTATACTTACGATACTATAAAAAAAAATTAAAAATTAAAAAATAAAAGTATTTTTTTTTCAAAACACGTTTAGTGTGATGAGTCGATCGACCCACCATACATACGCTCATAAGATTTTCAATATAGTTTAGGTCAGTGTGAGCTTATTTATACATATTTGAATTTCAATTTTTGTGACAGTATAGAATTCTTAAGCATCCTGTGTATGTTTGTTAGCAAAATCCATTTTGTCAATTTTTTGCAAAATGACGACAAGTATTAACATTCAATCACTTATAACTCAGTAGTGTTGAATTTTGGCAAAAAGGTCTTTATACATGAAATGTTGAGAAGCCTAAAGTTCATCTAAGTAAAATATAAAAAATATATATTTTTGCTTGAAAACAAGCGATGTATCAGTTCGATCGTACCCCCATACTAGCCATTTTGAGACTTTCGGAAGAGTTAACGCTTCTAACTGTTTGGTTTCGAAGATAAAAATTTAAATTTTGAGTATCGCTTAGAACTAACGTGCAGCCCCTATACGTTATGTTTAAAAAAAATATATAAAATTTTTTTTCAAAATGGCGGCTAATGTAAAAATTCAAAGTGTCATAACTTTGCTAAATGAAATCCTACTTAAAAATGTTTAATGCAAAAAGTGTTTGGAATTTTAATTTGCATATAAAAGCAATTTTTAATTATTTTTTTTTTAATAAAAACCGAGTCTTACCATATATTGACCGAGACCTCGAACGAGCTTTTATGCGACTCTGCATATAGTTAACGCTCGTATGAGGCTTCTATTCAAGAAATCGACTTGAATTTTTTATACAAAATAGAGCTTTCGACTATACTTACGATACTATAAAAAAAAATTAAAAATTAAAAAATAAAAGTATTTTTTTTTCAAAACACGTTTAGTGTGATGAGTCGATCGACCCACCATACATACGCTCATAAGATTTTCAATATAGTTTAGGTCAGTGTGAGCTTATTTATACATATTTGAATTTCAATTTTTGTGACAGTATAGAATTCTTAAGCATCCTGTGTATGTTTGTTAGCAAAATCCATTTTGTCAATTTTTTGCAAAATGACGACAAGTATTAAAATTCAATCACTTATAACTCAGTAGTGTTGAATTTTGGCAAAAAGGTCTCTATACATGAAATGTTGAGAAGCCTAAAGTTCATCTAAGTAAAATATAAAAAATATATATTTTTGCTTGAAAACAAGCGATGTATCAGTTCGATCGTACCCCCATACTAGCCATTTTGAGACTTTCGGAAGAGTTAACGCTCTTAACTGTTTGGTTTCGAAGATAAAAATTTAAATTTTGAGTATCGCATAGAACTAACGTGCAGCCCCTATACGTTATGTTTAAAAAAAATATATAAAATTTTTTTTCAAAATGGCGGCTAATGTAAAAATTCAAAGTGTCATAACTTTGCTAAATGAAATCCTACTAAAAAATGTTTAATGCAAAAAGTGTTTGGAATTTTAATTTGCATATAAAAGCAATTTTTAATTATTTTTTTTTAATAAAAACCGAGTCTTACCATATATTGACCGAGACCTCGAACGAGCTTTTATGCGACTCTGCATATAGTTAACGCTCGTATGAGGCTTCTATTCAAGAAATCGACTTGAATTTTTTATACAAAATAGAGCTTTCGACTATACTTACGATACTATAAAAAAAAAATTAAAAATTAAAAAATAAAAGTATTTTTTTTTCAAAACACGTTTAGTGTGATGAGTCGATCGACCCACCATACATACGCTCATAAGATTTTCAATATAGTTTAGGTCAGTGTGAGCTTATTTATACATATTTGAATTTCAATTTTTGTGACAGTATAGAATTCTTAAGCATCCTGTGTATGTTTGTTAGCAAAATCCATTTTGTCAATTTTTTGCAAAATGACGACAAGTATTAAAATTCAATCACTTATAACTCAGTAGTGTTGAATTTTGGCAAAAAGGTCTCTATACATGAAATGTTGAGAAGCCTAAAGTTCATCTAAGTAAAATATAAAAAATATATATTTTTGCTTGAAAACAAGCGATGTATCAGTTCGATCGTACCCCCATACTAGCCATTTTGAGACTTTCGGAAGAGTTAACGCTCTTAACTGTTTGGTTTCGAAGATAAAAATTTAAATTTTGAGTATCGCATAGAACTAACGTGCAGCCCCTATACGTTATGTTTAAAAAAAATATATAAATTTTTTTTTCAAAATGGCGGCTAATGTAAAAATTCAAAGTGTCATAACTTTGCTAAATGAAATCCTACTAAAAAATGTTTAATGCAAAAAGTGTTTGGAATTTTAATTTGCATATAAAAGCAATTTTTAATTATTTTTTTTTTAATAAAAACCGAGTCTTACCATATATTGACCGAGACCTCGAACGAGCTTTTATGCGACTCTGCATATAGTTAACGCTCGTATGAGGCTTCTATTCAAGAAATCGACTTGAATTTTTTATACAAAATAGAGCTTTCGACTATACTTACGATACTATAAAAAAAAATTAAAAATTAAAAAATAAAAGTATTTTTTTTTCAAAACACGTATAGTGTGATGAGTCGATCGACCCACCATACATACGCTCATAAGATTTTCAATATAGTTTAGGTCAGTGTGAGCTTATTTATACATATTTGAATTTCAATTTTTGTGACAGTATAGAATTCTTAAGCATCCTGTGTATGTTTGTTAGCAAAATCCATTTTGTCAATTTTTTGCAAAATGACGACAAGTATTAAAATTCAATCACTTATAACTCAGTAGTGTTGAATTTTGGCAAAAAGGTCTCTATACATGAAATGTTGAGAAGCCTAAAGTTTATCTAAGTAAAATATAAAAAATATATATTTTTGCTTGAAAACAAGCGATGTATCAGTTCGATCGTACCCCCATACTAGCCATTTTGAGACTTTCGGAAGAGTTAACGCTCTTAACTGTTTGGTTTCGAAGATAAAAATTTAAATTTTAAGTATTGCATAGAACTAACGTGCAGCCCCTATACGTTATGTTTAATAAAAATATATAAAATTTTTTTTCAAAATGGCGGCTAATGTAAAAATTCAAAGTGTCATAACTTTGCTAAATGAAATCCTACTAAAAAATGTTTAATGCAAAAAGTGTTTGGAATTTTAATTTGCATATAAAAGCAATTTTTAATTATTTTTTTTTTAATAAAAACCGAGTCTTACCATATATTGACCGAGACCTCGAACGAGCTTTTATGCGACTCTGCATATAGTTAACGCTCGTATGAGGCTTTTATTCAAGAAATCGACTTGAATTTTTTATACAAAATAGAGCTTTCGACTATACTTACGATACTATAAAAAAAAATTAAAAATTAAAAAATAAAAGTATTTTTTTTTCAAAACACGTTTAGTGTGATGAGTCGATCGACCCACCATACATACGCTCATAAGATTTTCAATATAGTTTAGGTCAGTGTGAGCTTATTTATACATATTTGAATTTCAATTTTTGTGACAGTATAGAATTCTTAAGCATCCTGTGTATGTTTGTTAGCAAAATCCATTTTGTCAATTTTTTGCAAAATGACGACAAGTATTAAAATTCAATCACTTATAACTCAGTAGTGTTGAATTTTGGCAAAAAGGTCTCTATACATGAAATGTTGAGAAGCCTAAAGTTCATCTAAGTAAAATATAAAAAATATATATTTTTGCTTGAAAACAAGCGATGTATCAGTTCGATCGTACCCCCATACTAGCCATTTTGAGACTTTCGGAAGAGTTAACGCTTCTAACTGTTTGGTTTCGAAGATAAAAATTTAAATTTTGAGTATCGCATAGAACTAACGTGCAGCCCCTATACGTTATGTTTAAAAAAAATATATAAAATTTTTTTTCAAAATGGCGGCTAATGTAAAAATTCAAAGTGTCATAACTTTGCTAAATGAAATCCTACTAAAAAATGTTTAATGCAAAAAGTGTTTGAAATTTTAATTTGCATATAAAAGCAATTTTTAATTATTTTTTTTTTAATAAAAACCGAGTCTTACCATATATTGACCGAGACCTCGAACGAGCTTTTATGCGACTCTGCATATAGTTAACGCTCGTATGAGGCTTCTATTCAAGAAATCGACTTGAATTTTTTATACAAAATAGAGCTTTCGACTATACTTACGATACTATAAAAAAAAATTAAAAATTAAAAAATAAAAGTATTTTTTTTTCAAAACACGTTTAGTGTGATGAGTCGATCGACCCACCATACATACGCTCATAAGATTTTCAATATAGTTTAGGTCAGTGTGAGCTTATTTATACATATTTGAATTTCAATTTTTGTGACAGTATAGAATTCTTAAGCATCCTGTGTATGTTTGTTAGCAAAATCCATTTTGTCAATTTTTTGCAAAATGACGACAAGTATTAAAATTCAATCACTTATAACTCAGTAGTGTTGAATTTTGGCAAAAAGATCTCTATACATGAAATGTTGAGAAGCCTAAAGTTCATCTAAGTAAAATATAAAAAATATATATTTTTGCTTGAAAACAAGCGATGTATCAGTTCGATCGTACCCCCATACTAGCCATTTTGAGACTTTCGGAAGAGTTAACGCTCTTAACTGTTTGGTTTCGAAGATAAAAATTTAAATTTTGAGTATCGCATAGAACTAACGTGCAGCCCCTATACGTTATGTTTAAAAAAAATATATAAAATTTTTTTTCAAAATGGCGGCTAATGTAAAAATTCAAAGTGTCATAACTTTGCTAAATGAAATCCTACTAAAAAATGTTTAATGCAAAAAGTGTTTGGAATTTTAATTTGCATATAAAAGCAATTTTTAATAATTTTTTTTTAATAAAAACCGAGTCTTACCATATATTGACCGAGACCTCGAACGAGCTTTTATGCGACTCTGCATATAGTTAACGCTCGTATGAGGCTTCTATTCAAGAAATCGACTTGAATTTTTTATACAAAATAGAGCTTTCGACTATACTTACGATACTATAAAAAAAAATTAAAAATTAAAAAATAAAAGTATTTTTTTTTCAAAACACGTTTAGTGTGATGAGTCGATCGACCCACCATACATACGCTCATAAGATTTTCAATATAGTTTAGGTCAGTGTGAGCTTATTTATACATATTTGAATTTCAATTTTTGTGACAGTATAGAATTCTTAAGCATCCTGTGTATGTTTGTTAGCAAAATCCATTTTGTCAATTTTTTGCAAAATGACGACAAGTATTAAAATTCAATCACTTATAACTCAGTAGTGTTGAATTTTGGCAAAAAGGTCTCTATACATGAAATGTTGAGAAGCCTAAAGTTCATCTAAGTAAAATATAAAAAATATATATTTTTGCTTGAAAACAAGCGATGTATCAGTTCGATCGTACCCCCATACTAGCCATTTTGAGACTTTCGGAAGAGTTAACGCTTCTAACTGTTTGGTTTCGAAGATAAAAATTTAAATTTTGAGTATCGCATAGAACTAACGTGCAGCCCCTATACGTTATGTTTAAAAAAAATATATAAAATTTTTTTTCAAAATGGCGGCTAATGTAAAAATTCAAAGTGTCATAACTTTGCTAAATGAAATCCTACTAAAAAATGTTTAATGCAAAAAGTGTTTGGAATTTTAATTTGCATATAAAAGCAATTTTTAATTATTTTTTTTTTAATAAAAACCGAGTCTTACCATATATTGACCGAGACCTCGAACGAGCTTTTATGCGACTCTGCATATAGTTAACGCTCGTATGAGGCTTCTATTCAAGAAATCGACTTGAATTTTTTATACAAAATAGAGCTTTCGACTATACTTACGATACTATAAAAAAAAATTAAAAATTAAAAAATAAAAGTATTTTTTTTTCAAAACACGTTTAGTGTGATGAGTCGATCGACCCACCATACATACGCTCATAAGATTTTCAATATAGTTTAGGTCAGTGTAAGCTTATTTATACATATTTGAATTTCAATTTTTGTGACAGTATAGAATTCTTAAGCATCCTGTGTATGTTTGTTAGCAAAATCCATTTTGTCAATTTTTTGCAAAATGACGACAAGTATTAAAATTCAATCACTTATAACTCAGTAGTGTTGAATTTTGGCAAAAAGGTCTCTATACATGAAATGTTGAGAAGCCTAAAGTTCATCTAAGTAAAATATAAAAAATATATATTTTTGCTTGAAAACAAGCGATGTATCAGTTCGATCGTACCCCCATACTAGCCATTTTGAGACTTTCGGAAGAGTTAACGCTTCTAACTGTTTGGTTTCGAAGATAAAAATTTAAATTTTGAGTATCGCTTAGAACTAACGTGCAGCCCCTATACGTTATGTTTAAAAAAAATATATAAAATTTTTTTTCAAAATGGCGGCTAATGTAAAAATTCAAAGTGTCATAACTTTGCTAAATGAAATCCTACTTAAAAATGTTTAATGCAAAAAGTGTTTGGAATTTTAATTTGCATATAAAAGCAATTTTTAATTATTTTTTTTTTAATAAAAACCGAGTCTTACCATATATTGACCGAGACCTCGAACGAGCTTTTATGCGACTCTGCATATAGTTAACGCTCGTATGAGGCTTCTATTCAAGAAATCGACTTGAATTTTTTATACAAAATAGAGCTTTCGACTATACTTACGATACTATAAAAAAAAATTAAAAATTAAAAAATAAAAGTATTTTTTTTTCAAAACACGTTTAGTGTGATGAGTCGATCGACCCACCATACATACGCTCATAAGATTTTCAATATAGTTTAGGTCAGTGTGAGCTTATTTATACATATTTGAATTTCAATTTTTGTGACAGTATAGAATTCTTAAGCATCCTGTGTATGTTTGTTAGCAAAATCCATTTTGTCAATTTTTTGCAAAATGACGACAAGTATTAAAATTCAATCACTTATAACTCAGTAGTGTTGAATTTTGGCAAAAAGGTCTCTATACATGAAATGTTGAGAAGCCTAAAGTTCATCTAAGTAAAATATAAAAAATATATATTTTTGCTTGAAAACAAGCGATGTATCAGTTCGATCGTACCCCCATACTAGCCATTTTGAGACTTTCGGAAGAGTTAACGCTTCTAACTGTTTGGTTTCGAAGATAAAAATTTAAATTTTGAGTATCGCATAGAACTAACGTGCAGCCCCTATACGTTATGTTTAAAAAAAATATATAAAATTTTTTTTCAAAATGGCGGCTAATGTAAAAATTCAAAGTGTCATAACTTTGCTAAATGAAATTCTACTAAAAAATGTTTAATGCAAAAAGTGTTTGGAATTTTAATTTGCATATAAAAGCAATTTTTAATTATTTTTTTTTTAATAAAAACCGAGTCTTACCATATATTGACCGAGACCTCGAACGAGCTTTTATGCGACTCTGCATATAGTTAACGCTCGTATGAGGCTTCTATTCAAGAAATCGACTTAAATTTTTTATACAAAATAGAGCTTTCGACTATACTTACGATACTATAAAAAAAAAAAAAAAATTAAAAAATAAAAGTATTTTTTTTTCAAAACACGTTTAGTGTGATGAGTCGATCGACCCACCATACATACGCTCATAAGATTTTCAATATAGTTTAGGTCAGTGTGAGCTTATTTATACATATTTGAATTTCAATTTTTGTGACAGTATAGAATTCTTAAGCATCCTGTGTATGTTTGTTAGCAAAATCCATTTTGTCAATTTTTTGCAAAATGACGACAAGTATTAAAATTCAATCACTTATAACTCAGTAGTGTTGAATTTTGGCAAAAAGGTCTCTATACATGAAATGTTGAGAAGCCTAAAGTTCATCTAAGTAAAATATAAAAAATATATATTTTTGCTTGAAAACAAGCGATGTATCAGTTCGATCGTACCCCCATACTAGCCATTTTGAGACTTTCGGAAGAGTTAACGCTCTTAACTGTTTGGTTTCGAAGATAAAAATTTAAATTTTGAGTATCGCATAGAACTAACGTGCAGCCCCTATACGTTATGTTTAAAAAAAATATATAAAATTTTTTTTCAAAATGGCGGCTAATGTAAAAATTCAAAGTGTCATAACTTTGCTAAATGAAATCCTACTAAAAAATGTTTAATGCAAAAAGTGTTTGGAATTTTAATTTGCATATAAAAGCAATTTTTAATTATTTTTTTTTAATAAAAACCGAGTCTTACCATATATTGACCGAGACCTCGAACGAGCTTTTATGCGACTCTGCATATAGTTAACGCTCGTATGAGGCTTCTATTCAAGAAATCGACTTGAATTTTTTATACAAAATAGAGCTTTCGACTATACTTACGATACTATAAAAAAAAATTAAAAATTAAAAAATAAAAGTATTTTTTTTTCAAAACACGTTTAGTGTGATGAGTCGATCGACCCACCATACATACGCTCATAAGATTTTCAATATAGTTTAGGTCAGTGTGAGCTTATTTATACATATTTGAATTTCAATTTTTGTGACAGTATAGAATTCTTAAGCATCCTGTGTATGTTTGTTAGCAAAATCCATTTTGTTAATTTTTTGCAAAATGACGACAAGTATTAAAATTCAATCACTTATAACTCAGTAGTGTTGAATTTTGGCAAAAAGGTCTCTATACATGAAATGTTGAGAAGCCTAAAGTTCATCTAAGTAAAATATAAAAAATATATATTTTTGCTTGAAAACAAGCGATGTATCAGTTCGATCGTACCCCCATACTAGCCATTTTGAGACTTTCGGAAGAGTTAACGCTCTTAACTGTTTGGTTTCGAAGATAAAAATTTAAATTTTGAGTATCGCATAGAACTAACGTGCAGCCCCTATACGTTATGTTTAAAAAAAATATATAAAATTTTTTTTCAAAATGGCGGCTAATGTAAAAATTCAAAGTGTCATAACTTTGCTAAATGAAATCCTACTAAAAAATGTTTAATGCAAAAAGTGTTTGGAATTTTAATTTGCATATAAAAGCAATTTTTTATTATTTTTTTTTTAATAAAAACCGAGTCTTACCATATATTGACCGAGACCTCGAACGAGCTTTTATGCGACTCTGCATATAGTTAACGCTCGTATGAGGCTTCTATTCAAGAAATCTACTTGAATTTTTTATACAAAATAGAGCTTTCGACTATACTTACGATACTATAAAAAAAAATTAAAAATTAAAAAATAAAAGTATTTTTTTTTCAAAACACGTTTAGTGTGATGAGTCGATCGACCCACCATACATACGCTCATAAGATTTTCAATATAGTTTAGGTCAGTGTGAGCTTATTTATACATATTTGAATTTCAATTTTTGTGACAGTATAGAATTCTTAAGCATCCTGTGTATGTTTGTTAGCAAAATCCATTTTGTCAATTTTTTGCAAAATGACGACAAGTATTAAAATTCAATCACTTATAACTCAGTAGTGTTGAATTTTGGCAAAAAGGTCTCTATACATGAAATGTTGAGAAGCCTAAAGTTCATCTAAGTAAAATATAAAAAATATATATTTTTGCTTGAAAACAAGCGATGTATCAGTTCGATCGTACCCCCATACTAGCCATTTTGAGACTTTCGGAAGAGTTAACGCTTCTAACTGTTTGGTTTCGAAGATAAAAATTTAAATTTTGAGTATCGCTTAGAACTAACGTGCAGCCCCTATACGTTATGTTTAAAAAAAATATATAAAATTTTTTTTCAAAATGGCGGCTAATGTAAAAATTCAAAGTGTCATAACTTTGCTAAATGAAATCCTACTTAAAAATGTTTAATGCAAAAAGTGTTTGGAATTTTAATTTGCATATAAAAGCAATTTTTAATTATTTTTTTTTTAATAAAAACCGAGTCTTACCATATATTGACCGAGACCTCGAACGAGCTTTTATGCGACTCTGCATATAGTTAACGCTCGTATGAGGCTTCTATTCAAGAAATCGACTTGAATTTTTTATACAAAATAGAGCTTTCGACTATACTTACGATACTATAAAAAAAAATTAAAAATTAAAAAATAAAAGTATTTTTTTTTCAAAACACGTTTAGTGTGATGAGTCGATCGACCCACCATACATACGCTCATAAGATTTTCAATATAGTTTAGGTCAGTGTGAGCTTATTTATACATATTTGAATTTCAATTTTTGTGACAGTATAGAATTCTTAAGCATCCTGTGTATGTTTGTTATCAAAATCCATTTTGTCAATTTTTTGCAAAATGACGACAAGTATTAAAATTCAATCACTTATAACTCAGTAGTGTTGAATTTTGGCAAAAAGGTCTCTATACATGAAATGTTGAGAAGCCTAAAGTTCATCTAAGTAAAATATAAAAAATATATATTTTTGCTTGAAAACAAGCGATGTATCAGTTCGATCGTACCCCCATACTAGCCATTTTGAGACTTTCGGAAGAGTTAACGCTCTTAACTGTTTGGTTTCGAAGATAAAAATTTAAATTTTGAGTATCGCATAGAACTAACGTGCAGCCCCTATACGTTATGTTTAAAAAAAATATATAAAATTTTTTTTCAAAATGGCGGCTAATGTAAAAATTCAAAGTGTCATTACTTTGCTAAATGAAATCCTACTAAAAAATGTTTAATGCAAAAAGTGTTTGGAATTTTAATTTGCATATAAAAGCAATTTTTAATTATTTTTTTTTAATAAAAACCGAGTCTTACCATATATTGACCGAGACCTCGAACGAGCTTTAATGCGACTCTGCATATAGTTAACGCTCGTATGAGGCTTCTATTCAAGAAATCGACTTGAATTTTTTATACAAAATAGAGCTTTCGACTATACTTACGATACTATAAAAAAAAATTAAAAATTAAAAAATAAAAGTATTTTTTTTTCAAAACACGTTTAGTGTGATGAGTCGATCGACCCACCATACATACGCTCATAAGATTTTCAATATAGTTTAGGTCAGTGTGAGCTTATTTATACATATTTGAATTTCAATTTTTGTGACAGTATAGAATTCTTAAGCATCCTGTGTATGTTTGTTAGCAAAATCCATTTTGTCAATTTTTTGCAAAATGACGACAAGTATTAAAATTCAATCACTTATAACTCAGTAGTGTTGAATTTTGGCAAAAAGGTCTCTATACATGAAATGTTGAGAAGCCTAAAGTTCATCTAAGTAAAATATAAAAAATATATATTTTTGCTTGAAAACAAGCGATGTATCAGTTCGATCGTACCCCCATACTAGCCATTTTGAGACTTTCGGAAGAGTTAACGCTCTTAACTGTTTGGTTTCGAAGATAAAAATTTAAATTTTGAGTATCGCATAGAACTAACGTGCAGCCCCTATACGTTATGTTTAAAAAAAATATATAAAATTTTTTTTCAAAATGGCGGCTAATGTAAAAATTCAAAGTGTCATAACTTTGCTAAATGAAATCCTACTAAAAAATGTTTAATGCAAAAAGTGTTTGGAATTTTAATTTGCATATAAAAGCAATTTTTAATTATTTTTTTTTAATAAAAACCGAGTCTTACCATATATTGACCGAGACCTCGAACGAGCTTTTATGCGACTCTGCATATAGTTAACGCTCGTATGAGGCTTCTATTCAAGAAATCGACTTGAATTTTTTATACAAAATAGAGCTTTCGACTATACTTACGATACTATAAAAAAAAATTAAAAATTAAAAAATAAAAGTATTTTTTTTTCAAAACACGTTTAGTGTGATGAGTCGATCGACCCACCATACATACGCTCATAAGATTTTCAATATAGTTTAGGTCAGTGTGAGCTTATTTATACATATTTGAATTTCAATTTTTGTGACAGTATAGAATTCTTAAGCATCCTGTGTATGTTTGTTAGCAAAATCCATTTTGTTAATTTTTTGCAAAATGACGACAAGTATTAAAATTCAATCACTTATAACTCAGTAGTGTTGAATTTTGGCAAAAAGGTCTCTATACATGAAATGTTGAGAAGCCTAAAGTTCATCTAAGTAAAATATAAAAAATATATATTTTTGCTTGAAAACAAGCGATGTATCAGTTCGATCGTACCCCCATACTAGCCATTTTGAGACTTTCGGAAGAGTTAACGCTCTTAACTGTTTGGTTTCGAAGATAAAAATTTAAATTTTGAGTATCGCATAGAACTAACGTGCAGCCCCTATACGTTATGTTTAAAAAAAATATATAAAATTTTTTTTCAAAATGGCGGCTAATGTAAAAATTCAAAGTGTCATAACTTTGCTAAATGAAATCCTACTAAAAAATGTTTAATGCAAAAAGTGTTTGGAATTTTAATTTGCATATAAAAGCAATTTTTTATTATTTTTTTTTTAATAAAAACCGAGTCTTACCATATATTGACCGAGACCTCGAACGAGCTTTTATGCGACTCTGCATATAGTTAACGCTCGTATGAGGCTTCTATTCAAGAAATCTACTTGAATTTTTTATACAAAATAGAGCTTTCGACTATACTTACGATACTATAAAAAAAAATTAAAAATTAAAAAATAAAAGTATTTTTTTTTCAAAACACGTTTAGTGTGATGAGTCGATCGACCCACCATACATACGCTCATAAGATTTTCAATATAGTTTAGGTCAGTGTGAGCTTATTTATACATATTTGAATTTCAATTTTTGTGACAGTATAGAATTCTTAAGCATCCTGTGTATGTTTGTTAGCAAAATCCATTTTGTCAATTTTTTGCAAAATGACGACAAGTATTAAAATTCAATCACTTATAACTCAGTAGTGTTGAATTTTGGCAAAAAGGTCTCTATACATGAAATGTTTAGAAGCCTAAAGTTCATCTAAGTAAAATATAAAAAATATATATTTTTGCTTGAAAACAAGCGATGTATCAGTTCGATCGTACCCCCATACTAGCCATTTTGAGACTTTCGGAAGAGTTAACGCTTCTAACTGTTTGGTTTCGAAGATAAAAATTTAAATTTTGAGTATCGCTTAGAACTAACGTGCAGCCCCTATACGTTATATTTAAAAAAAATATATAAAATTTTTTTTCAAAATGGCGGCTAATGTAAAAATTCAAAGTGTCATAACTTTGCTAAATGAAATCCTACTTAAAAATGTTTAATGCAAAAAGTGTTTGGAATTTTAATTTGCATATAAAAGCAATTTTTAATTATTTTTTTTTTAATAAAAACCGAGTCTTACCATATATTGACCGAGACCTCGAACGAGCTTTTATGCGACTCTGCATATAGTTAACGCTCGTATGAGGCTTCTATTCAAGAAATCGACTTGAATTTTTTATACAAAATAGAGCTTTCGACTATACTTACGATACTATAAAAAAAAATTAAAAATTCAAAAATAAAAGTATTGTTTTTTCAAAACACGTTTAGTGTGATGAGTCGATCGACCCACCATACATACGCTCATAAGATTTTCAATATAGTTTAGGTCAGTGTGAGCTTATTTATACATATTTGAATTTTAATTTTTGTGACAGTATAGAATTCTTAAGCATCCTGTGTATGTTTGTTAGCAAAATCCATTTTGTCAATTTTTTGCAAAATGACGACAAGTATTAAAATTCAATCACTTATAACTCAGTAGTGTTGAATTTTGGCAAAAAGGTCTCTATACATGAAATGTTGAGAAGCCTAAAGTTCATCTAAGTAAAATATAAAAAATATATATTTTTGCTTGAAAACAAGCGATGTATCAGTTCGATCGTACCCCCATACTAGCCATTTTGAGACTTTCGGAAGAGTTAACGCTTCTAACTGTTTGGTTTCGAAGATAAAAATTTAAATTTTGAGTATCGCATAAAACTAACGTGCAGCCCCTATACGTTATGTTTAAAAAAAATATATAAAATTTTTTTTTAAAATGGCGGCTAATGTAAAAATTCAAAGTGTCATAACTTTGCTAAATGAAATCCTACTTAAAAATGTTTAATGCAAAAAGTGTTTGGAATTTTAATTTGCATATAAAAGCAATTTTTAATTATTTTTTTTTTAATAAAAACCGAGTCTTACCATATATTGACCGAGACCTCGAACGAGCTTTTATGCGACTCTGCATATAGTTAACGCTCGTATGAGGCTTCTATTCAAGAAATCGACTTGAATTTTTTATACAAAATAGAGCTTTCGACTATACTTACGATACTATAAAAAAAAATTAAAAATTAAAAAATAAAAGTATTTTTTTTTCAAAACACGTTTAGTGTGATGAGTCGATCGACCCACCATACATACGCTCATAAGATTTTCAATATAGTTTAGGTCAGTGTGAGCTTATTTATACATATTTGAATTTCAATTTTTGTGACAGTATAGAATTCTTAAGCATCCTGTGTATGTTTGTTAGCAAAATCCATTTTGTCAATTTTTTGCAAAATGACGACAAGTATTAAAATTCAATCACTTATAACTCAGTAGTGTTGAATTTTGGCAAAAAGGTCTCTATACATGAAATGTTGAGAAGCCTAAAGTTCATCTAAGTAAAATATAAAAAATATATATTTTTGCTTGAAAACAAGCGATGTATCAGTTCGATCGTACCCCCATACTAGCCATTTTGAGACTTTCGGAAGAGTTAATGCTCTTAACTGTTTGGTTTCGAAGATAAAAATTTAAATTTTGAGTATCGCATAGAACTAACGTGCAGCCCCTATACGTTATGTTTAAAAAAAATATATAAAATTTTTTTTCAAAATAGCGGCTAATGTAAAAATTCAAAGTGTCATAACTTTGCTAAATGAAATCCTACTAAAAAATGTTTAATGCAAAAAGTGTTTGGAATTTTAATTTGCATATAAAAGCAATTTTTAATTATTTTTTTTTTAATAAAAACCGAGTCTTACCATATATTGACCGAGACCTCGAACGAGCTTTTATGCGACTCTGCATATAGTTAACGCTCGTATGAGGCTTCTATTCAAGAAATCGACTTGAATTTTTTATACAAAATAGAGCTTTCGACTATACTTACGATACTATAAAAAAAAATTAAAAATTAAAAAATAAAAGTATTTTTTTTTCAAAACACGTTTAGTGTGATGAGTCGATCGACCCACCATACATACGCTCATAAGATTTTCAATATAGTTTAGGTCAGTGTGAGCTTATTTATACATATTTGAATTTCAATTTTTGTGACAGTATAGAATTCTTAAGCATCCTGTGTATGTTTGTTAGCAAAATCCATTTTGTCAATTTTTTGCAAAATGACGACAAGTATTAAAATTCAATCACTTATAACTCAGTAGTGTTGAATTTTGGCAAAAAGGTCTCTATACATGAAATGTTGAGAAGCCTAAAGTTCATCTAAGTAAAATATAAAAAATATATATTTTTGCTTGAAAACAAGCGATGTATCAGTTCGATCGTACCCCCATACTAGCCATTTTGAGACTTTCGGAAGAGTTAACGCTCTTAACTGTTTGGTTTCGAAGATAAAAATTTAAATTTTGAGTATCGCATAGAACTAACGTGCAGCCCCTATACGTTATGTTTAAAAAAAATATATAAAATTTTTTTTCAAAATGGCGGCTAATGTAAAAATTCAAAGTGTCATAACTTTGCTAAATGAAATCCTACTAAAAAATGTTTAATGCAAAAAGTGTTTGGAATTTTAATTTGCATATAAAAGCAATTTTTAATTATTTTTTTTTTAATAAAAACCGAGTCTTACCATATATTGACCGAGACCTCGAACGAGCTTTTATGCGACTCTGCATATAGTTAACGCTCGTATGAGGCTTTTATTCAAGAAATCGACTTGAATTTTTTATACAAAATAGAGCTTTCGACTATACTTACGATACTATAAAAAAAAATTAAAAATTAAAAAATAAAAGTATTTTTTTTTCAAAACACGTTTAGTGTGATGAGTCGATCGACCCACCATACATACGCTCATAAGATTTTCAATATAGTTTAGGTCAGTGTGAGCTTATTTATACATATTTGAATTTCAATTTTTGTGACAGTATAGAATTCTTAAGCATCCTGTGTATGTTTGTTAGCAAAATCCATTTTGTCAATTTTTTGCAAAATGACGACAAGTATTAAAATTCAATCACTTATAACTCAGTAGTGTTGAATTTTGGCAAAAAGGTCTCTATACATGAAATGTTGAGAAGCCTAAAGTTCATCTAAGTAAAATATAAAAAATATATATTTTTGCTTGAAAACAAGCGATGTATCAGTTCGATCGTACCCCCATACTAGCCATTTTGAGACTTTCGGAAGAGTTAACGCTCTTAACTGTTTGGTTTCGAAGATAAAAATTTAAATTTTGAGTATCGCATAGAACTAACGTGCAGCCCCTATACGTTATGTTTAAAAAAAATATATAAAATTTTTTTTCAAAATGGCGGCTAATGTAAAAATTCAAAGTGTCATAACTTTGCTAAATGAAATCCTACTAAAAAATGTTTAATGCAAAAAGTGTTTGGAATTTTAATTTGCATATAAAAGCAATTTTTAATTATTTTTTTTTTAATAAAAACCGAGTCTTACCATATATTGACCGAGACCTCGAACGAGCTTTTATGCGACTCTGCATATAGTTAACGCTCGTATGAGGCTTTTATTCAAGAAATCGACTTGAATTTTTTATACAAAATAGAGCTTTCGACTATACTTACGATACTATAAAAAAAAATTAAAAATTAAAAAATAAAAGTATTTTTTTTTCAAAACACGTTTAGTGTGATGAGTCGATCGACCCACCATACATACGCTCATAAGATTTTCAATATAGTTTAGGTCAGTGTGAGCTTATTTATACATATTTGAATTTCAATTTTTGTGACAGTATAGAATTCTTAAGCATCCTGTGTATGTTTGTTAGCAAAATCCATTTTGTCAATTTTTTGCAAAATGACGACAAGTATTAAAATTCAATCACTTATAACTCAGTAGTGTTGAATTTTGGCAAAAAGGTCTCTATACATGAAATGTTTAGAAGCCTAAAGTTCATCTAAGTAAAATATAAAAAATATATATTTTTGCTTGAAAACAAGCGATGTATCAGTTCGATCGTACCCCCATACTAGCCATTTTGAGACTTTCGGAAGAGTTAACGCTTCTAACTGTTTGGTTTCGAAGATAAAAATTTAAATTTTGAGTATCGCTTAGAACTAACGTGCAGCCCCTATACGTTATGTTTAAAAAAAATATATAAAATTTTTTTTCAAAATGGCGGCTAATGTAAAAATTCAAAGTGTCATAACTTTGCTAAATGTAATCCTACTTAAAAATGTTTAATGCAAAAAGTGTTTGGAATTTTAATTTGCATATAAAAGCAATTTTTAATTATTTTTTTTTTAATAAAAACCGAGTCTTACCATATATTGACCGAGACCTCGAACGAGCTTTTATGCGACTCTGCATATAGTTAACGCTCGTATGAGGCTTCTATTCAAGAAATCGACTTGAATTTTTTATACAAAATAGAGCTTTCGACTATACTTACGATACTATAAAAAAAAATTAAAAATTCAAAAATAAAAGTATTTTTTTTTCAAAACACGTTTAGTGTGATGAGTCGATCGACCCACCATACATACGCTCATAAGATTTTCAATATAGTTTAGGTCAGTGTGAGCTTATTTATACATATTTGAATTTCAATTTTTGTGACAGTATAGAATTCTTAAGCATCCTGTGTATGTTTGTTAGCAAAATCCATTTTGTCAATTTTTTGCAAAATGACGACAAGTATTAAAATTCAATCACTTATAACTCAGTAGTGTTGAATTTTGGCAAAAAGGTCTCTATACATGAAATGTTGAGAAGCCTAAAGTTCATCTAAGTAAAATATAAAAAATATATATTTTTGCTTGAAAACAAGCGATGTATCAGTTCGATCGTACCCCCATACTAGCCATTTTGAGACTTTCGGAAGAGTTAACGCTTCTAACTGTTTGGTTTCGAAGATAAAAATTTAAATTTTGAGTATCGCATAGAACTAACGTGCAGCCCCTATACGTTATGTTTAAAAAAAATATATAAAATTTTTTTTCAAAATGGCGGCTAATGTAAAAATTCAAAGTGTCATAACTTTGCTAAATGAAATCCTACTTAAAAATGTTTAATGCAAAAAGTGTTTGGAATTTTAATTTGCATATAAAAGCAATTTTTAATTTTTTTTTTTTTAATAAAAACCGAGTCTTACCATATATTGACCGAGACCTCGAACGAGCTTTTATGCGACTCTGCATATAGTTAACGCTCGTATGAGGCTTCTATTCAAGAAATCGACTTGAATTTTTTATACAAAATAGAGCTTTCGACTATACTTACGATACTATAAAAAAAAATTAAAAATTAAAAAATAAAAGTATTTTTTTTTCAAAACACGTTTAGTGTGATGAGTCGATCGACCCACCATACATACGCTCATAAGATTTTCAATATAGTTTAGGTCAGTGTGAGCTTATTTATACATATTTGAATTTCAATTTTTGTGACAGTATAGAATTCTTAAGCATCCTGTGTATGTTTGTTAGCAAAATCCATTTTGTCAATTTTTTGCAAAATGACGACAAGTATTAAAATTAAATCACTTATAACTCAGTAGTGTTGAATTTTGGCAAAAAGGTCTCTATACATGAAATGTTGAGAAGCCTAAAGTTCATCTAAGTAAAATATAAAAAATATATATTTTTGCTTGAAAACAAGCGATGTATCAGTTCGATCGTACCCCCATACTAACCATTTTGAGACTTTCGGAAGAGTTAACGCTCTTAACTGTTTGGTTTCGAAGATAAAAATTTAAATTTTGAGTATCGCATAGAACTAACGTGCAGCCCCTATACGTTATGTTTAAAAAAAATATATAAAATTTTTTTTCAAAATGGCGGCTAATGTAAAAATTCAAAGTGTCATAACTTTGCTAAATGAAATCCTACTAAAAAATGTCTAATGCAAAAAGTGTTTGGAATTTTAATTTGCATATAAAAGCAATTTTTAATTATTTTTTTTTTATTAAAAACCGAGTCTTACCATATATTGACCGAGACCTCGAACGAGCTTTTATGCGACTCTGCATATAGTTAACGCTCGTATGAGGCTTCTATTCAAGAAATCGACTTGAATTTTTTATACAAAATAGAGCTTTCGACTATACTTACGATACTATAAAAAAAAAATAAAAATTAAAAAATAAAAGTATTTTTTTTTCAAAACACGTTTAGTGTGATGAGTCGATCGACCCACCATACATACGCTCATAAGATTTTCAATATAGTTTAGGTCAGTGTGAGCTTATTTATACATATTTGAATTTCAATTTTTGTGACAGTATAGAATTCTTAAGCATCCTGTGTATGTTTGTTAGCAAAATCCATTTTGTCAATTTTTTGCAAAATGACGACAAGTATTAAAATTCAATCACTTATAACTCAGTAGTGTTGAATTTTGGCAAAAAGGTCTCTATACATGAAATGTTGAGAAGCCTAAAGTTCATCTAAGTAAAATATAAAAAATATATATTTTTGCTTGAAAACAAGCGATGTATCAGTTCGATCGTACCCCCATACTAGCCATTTTGAGACTTTCGGAAGAGTTAACGCTCTTAACTGTTTGGTTTCGAAGATAAAAATTTAAATTTTGAGTATCGCATAGAACTAACGTGCAGCCCCTATACGTTATGTTTAAAAAAAATATATAAATTTTTTTTTCAAAATGGCGGCTAATGTAAAAATTCAAAGTGTCATAACTTTGCTAAATGAAATCCTACTAAAAAATGTATAATGCAAAAAGTGTTTGGAATTTTAATTTGCATATAAAAGCAATTTTTAATTATTTTTTTTTTAATAAAAACCGAGTCTTACCATATATTGACCGAGACCTCGAACGAGCTTTTATGCGACTCTGCATATAGTTAACGCTCGTATGAGGTTTCTATTCTAGAAATAGACTTTAATTTTTTATACAAAATAGAGCTTTCGACTATACTTACGATACTATAAAAAAAAATTAAAAATTAAAAAATAAAAGTATTTTTTTTTCAAAACACGTTTAGTGTGATGAGTCGATCGACCCACCATACATACGCTCATAAGATTTTCAATATAGTTTAGGTCAGTGTGAGCTTATTTATACATATTTGAATTTCAATTTTTGTGACAGTATAGAATTCTTAAGCATCCTGTGTATGTTTGTTAGCAAAATCCATTTTGTCAATTTTTTGCAAAATGACGACAAGTATTAAAATTCAATCACTTATAACTCAGTAGTGTTGAATTTTGGCAAAAAGGTCTCTATACATGAAATGTTTAGAAGCCTAAAGTTCATCTAAGTAAAATATAAAAAATATATATTTTTGCTTGAAAACAAGCGATGTATCAGTTCGATCGTACCCCCATACTAGCCATTTTGAGACTTTCGGAAGAGTTAACGCTTCTAACTGTTTGGTTTCGAAGATAAAAATTTAAATTTTGAGTATCGCTTAGAACTAACGTGCAGCCCCTATACGTTATGTTTAAAAAAAATATATAAAATTTTTTTTCAAAATGGCGGCTAATGTAAAAATTCAAAGTGTCATAACTTTGCTAAATGAAATCCTACTTAAAAATGTTTAATGCAAAAAGTGTTTGGAATTTTAATTTGCATATAAAAGCAATTTTTAATTATTTTTTTTTTAATAAAAACCGAGTCTTACCATATATTGACCGAGACCTCGAACGAGCTTTTATGCGACTCTGCATATAGTTAACGCTCGTATGAGGCTTCTATTCAAGAAATCGACTTGAATTTTTTATACAAAATAGAGCTTTCGACTATACTTACGATACTATAAAAAAAAATTAAAAATTCAAAAATAAAAGTATTGTTTTTTCAAAACACGTTTAGTGTGATGAGTCGATCGACCCACCATACATACGCTCATAAGATTTTCAATATAGTTTAGGTCAGTGTGAGCTTATTTATACATATTTGAATTTTAATTTTTGTGACAGTATAGAATTCTTAAGCATCCTGTGTATGTTTGTTAGCAAAATCCATTTTGTCAATTTTTTGCAAAATGACGACAAGTATTAAAATTCAATCACTTATAACTCAGTAGTGTTGAATTTTGGCAAAAAGGTCTCTATACATGAAATGTTGAGAAGCCTAAAGTTCATCTAAGTAAAATATAAAAAATATATATTTTTGCTTGAAAACAAGCGATGTATCAGTTCGATCGTACCCCCATACTAGCCATTTTGAGACTTTCGGAAGAGTTAACGCTTCTAACTGTTTGGTTTCGAAGATAAAAATTTAAATTTTGAGTATCGCATAAAACTAACGTGCAGCCCCTATACGTTATGTTTAAAAAAAATATATAAAATTTTTTTTTAAAATGGCGGCTAATGTAAAAATTCAAAGTGTCATAACTTTGCTAAATGAAATCCTACTTAAAAATGTTTAATGCAAAAAGTGTTTGGAATTTTAATTTGCATATAAAAGCAATTTTTAATTATTTTTTTTTTAATAAAAACCGAGTCTTACCATATATTGACCGAGACCTCGAACGAGCTTTTATGCGACTCTGCATATAGTTAACGCTCGTATGAGGCTTCTATTCAAGAAATCGACTTGAATTTTTTATACAAAATAGAGCTTTCGACTATACTTACGATACTATAAAAAAAAATTAAAAATTAAAAAATAAAAGTATTTTTTTTTCAAAACACGTTTAGTGTGATGAGTCGATCGACCCACCATACATACGCTCATAAGATTTTCAATATAGTTTAGGTCAGTGTGAGCTTATTTATACATATTTGAATTTCAATTTTTGTGACAGTATAGAATTCTTAAGCATCCTGTGTATGTTTGTTAGCAAAATCCATTTTGTCAATTTTTTGCAAAATGACGACAAGTATTAAAATTCAATCACTTATAACTCAGTAGTGTTGAATTTTGGCAAAAAGGTCTCTATACATGAAATGTTGAGAAGCCTAAAGTTCATCTAAGTAAAATATAAAAAATATATATTTTTGCTTGAAAACAAGCGATGTATCAGTTCGATCGTACCCCCATACTAGCCATTTTGAGACTTTCGGAAGAGTTAATGCTCTTAACTGTTTGGTTTCGAAGATAAAAATTTAAATTTTGAGTATCGCATAGAACTAACGTGCAGCCCCTATACGTTATGTTTAAAAAAAATATATAAAATTTTTTTTCAAAATAGCGGCTAATGTAAAAATTCAAAGTGTCATAACTTTGCTAAATGAAATCCTACTAAAAAATGTTTAATGCAAAAAGTGTTTGGAATTTTAATTTGCATATAAAAGCAATTTTTAATTATTTTTTTTTTAATAAAAACCGAGTCTTACCATATATTGACCGAGACCTCGAACGAGCTTTTATGCGACTCTGCATATAGTTAACGCTCGTATGAGGCTTCTATTCAAGAAATCGACTTGAATTTTTTATACAAAATAGAGCTTTCGACTATACTTACGATACTATAAAAAAAAATTAAAAATTAAAAAATAAAAGTATTTTTTTTTCAAAACACGTTTAGTGTGATGAGTCGATCGACCCACCATACATACGCTCATAAGATTTTCAATATAGTTTAGGTCAGTGTGAGCTTATTTATACATATTTGAATTTCAATTTTTGTGACAGTATAGAATTCTTAAGCATCCTGTGTATGTTTGTTAGCAAAATCCATTTTGTCAATTTTTTGCAAAATGACGACAAGTATTAAAATTCAATCACTTATAACTCAGTAGTGTTGAATTTTGGCAAAAAGGTCTCTATACATGAAATGTTGAGAAGCCTAAAGTTCATCTAAGTAAAATATAAAAAATATATATTTTTGCTTGAAAACAAGCGATGTATCAGTTCGATCGTACCCCCATACTAGCCATTTTGAGACTTTCGGAAGAGTTAACGCTCTTAACTGTTTGGTTTCGAAGATAAAAATTTAAATTTTGAGTATCGCATAGAACTAACGTGCAGCCCCTATACGTTATGTTTAAAAAAAATATATAAAATTTTTTTTCAAAATGGCGGCTAATGTAAAAATTCAAAGTGTCATAACTTTGCTAAATGAAATCCTACTAAAAAATGTTTAATGCAAAAAGTGTTTGGAATTTTAATTTGCATATAAAAGCAATTTTTAATTATTTTTTTTTTAATAAAAACCGAGTCTTACCATATATTGACCGAGACCTCGAACGAGCTTTTATGCGACTCTGCATATAGTTAACGCTCGTATGAGGCTTTTATTCAAGAAATCGACTTGAATTTTTTATACAAAATAGAGCTTTCGACTATACTTACGATACTATAAAAAAAAATTAAAAATTAAAAAATAAAAGTATTTTTTTTTCAAAACACGTTTAGTGTGATGAGTCGATCGACCCACCATACATACGCTCATAAGATTTTCAATATAGTTTAGGTCAGTGTGAGCTTATTTATACATATTTGAATTTCAATTTTTGTGACAGTATAGAATTCTTAAGCATCCTGTGTATGTTTGTTAGCAAAATCCATTTTGTCAATTTTTTGCAAAATGACGACAAGTATTAAAATTCAATCACTTATAACTCAGTAGTGTTGAATTTTGGCAAAAAGGTCTCTATACATGAAATGTTGAGAAGCCTAAAGTTCATCTAAGTAAAATATAAAAAATATATATTTTTGCTTGAAAACAAGCGATGTATCAGTTCGATCGTACCCCCATACTAGCCATTTTGAGACTTTCGGAAGAGTTAACGCTCTTAACTGTTTGGTTTCGAAGATAAAAATTTAAATTTTGAGTATCGCATAGAACTAACGTGCAGCCCCTATACGTTATGTTTAAAAAAAATATATAAAATTTTTTTTCAAAATGGCGGCTAATGTAAAAATTCAAAGTGTCATAACTTTGCTAAATGAAATCCTACTAAAAAATGTTTAATGCAAAAAGTGTTTGGAATTTTAATTTGCATATAAAAGCAATTTTTAATTATTTTTTTTTTAATAAAAACCGAGTCTTACCATATATTGACCGAGACCTCGAACGAGCTTTTATGCGACTCTGCATATAGTTAACGCTCGTATGAGGCTTTTATTCAAGAAATCGACTTGAATTTTTTATACAAAATAGAGCTTTCGACTATACTTACGATACTATAAAAAAAAATTAAAAATTAAAAAATAAAAGTATTTTTTTTTCAAAACACGTTTAGTGTGATGAGTCGATCGACCCACCATACATACGCTCATAAGATTTTCAATATAGTTTAGGTCAGTGTGAGCTTATTTATACATATTTGAATTTCAATTTTTGTGACAGTATAGAATTCTTAAGCATCCTGTGTATGTTTGTTAGCAAAATCCATTTTGTCAATTTTTTGCAAAATGACGACAAGTATTAAAATTCAATCACTTATAACTCAGTAGTGTTGAATTTTGGCAAAAAGGTCTCTATACATGAAATGTTTAGAAGCCTAAAGTTCATCTAAGTAAAATATAAAAAATATATATTTTTGCTTGAAAACAAGCGATGTATCAGTTCGATCGTACCCCCATACTAGCCATTTTGAGACTTTCGGAAGAGTTAACGCTTCTAACTGTTTGGTTTCGAAGATAAAAATTTAAATTTTGAGTATCGCTTAGAACTAACGTGCAGCCCCTATACGTTATGTTTAAAAAAAATATATAAAATTTTTTTTCAAAATGGCGGCTAATGTAAAAATTCAAAGTGTCATAACTTTGCTAAATGTAATCCTACTTAAAAATGTTTAATGCAAAAAGTGTTTGGAATTTTAATTTGCATATAAAAGCAATTTTTAATTATTTTTTTTTTAATAAAAACCGAGTCTTACCATATATTGACCGAGACCTCGAACGAGCTTTTATGCGACTCTGCATATAGTTAACGCTCGTATGAGGCTTCTATTCAAGAAATCGACTTGAATTTTTTATACAAAATAGAGCTTTCGACTATACTTACGATACTATAAAAAAAAATTAAAAATTCAAAAATAAAAGTATTTTTTTTTCAAAACACGTTTAGTGTGATGAGTCGATCGACCCACCATACATACGCTCATAAGATTTTCAATATAGTTTAGGTCAGTGTGAGCTTATTTATACATATTTGAATTTCAATTTTTGTGACAGTATAGAATTCTTAAGCATCCTGTGTATGTTTGTTAGCAAAATCCATTTTGTCAATTTTTTGCAAAATGACGACAAGTATTAAAATTCAATCACTTATAACTCAGTAGTGTTGAATTTTGGCAAAAAGGTCTCTATACATGAAATGTTGAGAAGCCTAAAGTTCATCTAAGTAAAATATAAAAAATATATATTTTTGCTTGAAAACAAGCGATGTATCAGTTCGATCGTACCCCCATACTAGCCATTTTGAGACTTTCGGAAGAGTTAACGCTTCTAACTGTTTGGTTTCGAAGATAAAAATTTAAATTTTGAGTATCGCATAGAACTAACGTGCAGCCCCTATACGTTATGTTTAAAAAAAATATATAAAATTTTTTTTCAAAATGGCGGCTAATGTAAAAATTCAAAGTGTCATAACTTTGCTAAATGAAATCCTACTTAAAAATGTTTAATGCAAAAAGTGTTTGGAATTTTAATTTGCATATAAAAGCAATTTTTAATTTTTTTTTTTTTAATAAAAACCGAGTCTTACCATATATTGACCGAGACCTCGAACGAGCTTTTATGCGACTCTGCATATAGTTAACGCTCGTATGAGGCTTCTATTCAAGAAATCGACTTGAATTTTTTATACAAAATAGAGCTTTCGACTATACTTACGATACTATAAAAAAAAATTAAAAATTAAAAAATAAAAGTATTTTTTTTTCAAAACACGTTTAGTGTGATGAGTCGATCGACCCACCATACATACGCTCATAAGATTTTCAATATAGTTTAGGTCAGTGTGAGCTTATTTATACATATTTGAATTTCAATTTTTGTGACAGTATAGAATTCTTAAGCATCCTGTGTATGTTTGTTAGCAAAATCCATTTTGTCAATTTTTTGCAAAATGACGACAAGTATTAAAATTAAATCACTTATAACTCAGTAGTGTTGAATTTTGGCAAAAAGGTCTCTATACATGAAATGTTGAGAAGCCTAAAGTTCATCTAAGTAAAATATAAAAAATATATATTTTTGCTTGAAAACAAGCGATGTATCAGTTCGATCGTACCCCCATACTAACCATTTTGAGACTTTCGGAAGAGTTAACGCTCTTAACTGTTTGGTTTCGAAGATAAAAATTTAAATTTTGAGTATCGCATAGAACTAACGTGCAGCCCCTATACGTTATGTTTAAAAAAAATATATAAAATTTTTTTTCAAAATGGCGGCTAATGTAAAAATTCAAAGTGTCATAACTTTGCTAAATGAAATCCTACTAAAAAATGTCTAATGCAAAAAGTGTTTGGAATTTTAATTTGCATATAAAAGCAATTTTTAATTATTTTTTTTTTATTAAAAACCGAGTCTTACCATATATTGACCGAGACCTCGAACGAGCTTTTATGCGACTCTGCATATAGTTAACGCTCGTATGAGGCTTCTATTCAAGAAATCGACTTGAATTTTTTATACAAAATAGAGCTTTCGACTATACTTACGATACTATAAAAAAAAAATAAAAATTAAAAAATAAAAGTATTTTTTTTTCAAAACACGTTTAGTGTGATGAGTCGATCGACCCACCATACATACGCTCATAAGATTTTCAATATAGTTTAGGTCAGTGTGAGCTTATTTATACATATTTGAATTTCAATTTTTGTGACAGTATAGAATTCTTAAGCATCCTGTGTATGTTTGTTAGCAAAATCCATTTTGTCAATTTTTTGCAAAATGACGACAAGTATTAAAATTCAATCACTTATAACTCAGTAGTGTTGAATTTTGGCAAAAAGGTCTCTATACATGAAATGTTGAGAAGCCTAAAGTTCATCTAAGTAAAATATAAAAAATATATATTTTTGCTTGAAAACAAGCGATGTATCAGTTCGATCGTACCCCCATACTAGCCATTTTGAGACTTTCGGAAGAGTTAACGCTCTTAACTGTTTGGTTTCGAAGATAAAAATTTAAATTTTGAGTATCGCATAGAACTAACGTGCAGCCCCTATACGTTATGTTTAAAAAAAATATATAAATTTTTTTTTCAAAATGGCGGCTAATGTAAAAATTCAAAGTGTCATAACTTTGCTAAATGAAATCCTACTAAAAAATGTATAATGCAAAAAGTGTTTGGAATTTTAATTTGCATATAAAAGCAATTTTTAATTATTTTTTTTTTAATAAAAACCGAGTCTTACCATATATTGACCGAGACCTCGAACGAGCTTTTATGCGACTCTGCATATAGTTAACGCTCGTATGAGGTTTCTATTCTAGAAATAGACTTTAATTTTTTATACAAAATAGAGCTTTCGACTATACTTACGATACTATAAAAAAAAATTAAAAATTAAAAAATAAAAGTATTTTTTTTTCAAAACACGTTTAGTGTGATGAGTCGATCGACCCACCATACATACGCTCATAAGATTTTCAATATAGTTTAGGTCAGTGTGAGCTTATTTATACATATTTGAATTTCAATTTTTGTGACAGTATAGAATTCTTAAGCATCCTGTGTATGTTTGTTAGCAAAATCCATTTTGTCAATTTTTTGCAAAATGACGACAAGTATTAAAATTCAATCACTTATAACTCAGTAGTGTTGAATTTTGGCAAAAAGGTCTCTATACATTAAATGTTTAGAAGCCTAAAGTTCATCTAAGTAAAATATAAAAAATATATATTTTTGCTTGAAAACAAGCGATGTATCAGTTCGATCGTACCCCCATACTAGCCATTTTGAGACTTTCGGAAGAGTTAACGCTTCTAACTGTTTGGTTTCGAAGATAAAAATTTAAATTTTGAGTATCGCTTAGAACTAACGTGCAGCCCCTATACGTTATGTTTAAAAAAAATATATAAAATTTTTTTTCAAAATGGCGGCTAATGTAAAAATTCAAAGTGTCATAACTTTGCTAAATGAAATCCTACTTAAAAATGTTTAATGCAAAAAGTGTTTGGAATTTTAATTTGCATATAAAAGCAATTTTTAATTATTTTTTTTTTAATAAAAACCGAGTCTTACCATATATTGACCGAGACCTCGAACGAGCTTTTATGCGACTCTGCATATAGTTAACGCTCGTATGAGGCTTCTATTCAAGAAATCGACTTGAATTTTTTATACAAAATAGAGCTTTCGACTATACTTACGATACTATAAAAAAAAATTAAAAATTCAAAAATAAAAGTATTTTTTTTTCAAAACACGTTTAGTGTGATGAGTCGATCGACCCACCATACATACGCTCATAAGATTTTCAATATAGTTTAGGTCAGTGTGAGCTTATTTATACATATTTGAATTTCAATTTTTGTGACAGTATAGAATTCTTAAGCATCCTGTGTATGTTTGTTAGCAAAATCCATTTTGTCAATTTTTTGCAAAATGACGACAAGTATTAAAATTCAATCACTTATAACTCAGTAGTGTTGAATTTTGGCAAAAAGGTCTCTATACATGAAATGTTGAGAAGCCTAAAGTTCATCTAAGTAAAATATAAAAAATATATATTTTTGCTTGAAAACAAGCGATGTATCAGTTCGATCGTACCCCCATACTAGCCATTTTGAGACTTTCGGAAGAGTTAACGCTTCTAACTGTTTGGTTTCGAAGATAAAAATTTAAATTTTGAGTATCGCATAGAACTAACGTGCAGCCCCTATACGTTATGTTTAAAAAAAATATATAAAATTTTTTTTCAAAATGGCGGCTAATGTAAAAATTCAAAGTGTCATAACTTTGCTAAATGAAATCCTACTTAAAAATGTTTAATGCAAAAAGTGTTTGGAATTTTAATTTGCATATAAAAGCAATTTTTAATTTTTTTTTTTTTAATAAAAACCGAGTCTTACCATATATTGACCGAGACCTCGAACGAGCTTTTATGCGACTCTGCATATAGTTAACGCTCGTATGAGGCTTCTATTCAAGAAATCGACTTGAATTTTTTATACAAAATAGAGCTTTCGACTATACTTACGATACTATAAAAAAAAATTAAAAATTAAAAAATAAAAGTATTTTTTTTTCAAAACACGTTTAGTGTGATGAGTCGATCGACCCACCATACATACGCTCATAAGATTTTCAATATAGTTTAGGTCAGTGTGAGCTTATTTATACATATTTGAATTTCAATTTTTGTGACAGTATAGAATTCTTAAGCAGCCTGTGTATGTTTGTTAGCAAAATCCATTTTGTCAATTTTTTGCAAAATGACGACAAGTATTAAAATTAAATCACTTATAACTCAGTAGTGTTGAATTTTGGCAAAAAGGTCTCTATACATGAAATGTTGAGAAGCCTAAAGTTCATCTAAGTAAAATATAAAAAATATATATTTTTGCTTGAAAACAAGCGATGTATCAGTTCGATCGTACCCCCATACTAACCATTTTGAGACTTTCGGAAGAGTTAACGCTCTTAACTGTTTGGTTTCGAAGATAAAAATTTAAATTTTGAGTATCGCATAGAACTAACGTGCAGCCCCTATACGTTATGTTTAAAAAAAATATATAAAATTTTTTTTCAAAATGGCGGCTAATGTAAAAATTCAAAGTGTCATAACTTTGCTAAATGAAATCCTACTAAAAAATGTCTAATGCAAAAAGTGTTTGGAATTTTAATTTGCATATAAAAGCAATTTTTAATTATTTTTTTTTATTAAAAACCGAGTCTTACCATATATTGACCGAGACCTCGAACGAGCTTTTATGCGACTCTGCATATAGTTAACGCTCGTATGAGGCTTCTATTCAAGAAATCGACTTGAATTTTTTATACAAAATAGAGCTTTCGACTATACTTACGATACTATAAAAAAAAATTAAAAATTAAAAAATAAAAGTATTTTTTTTTCAAAACACGTTTAGTGTGATGAGTCGATCGACCCACCATACATACGCTCATAAGATTTTCAATATAGTTTAGGTCAGTGTGAGCTTATTTATACATATTTGAATTTCAATTTTTGTGACAGTATAGAATTCTTAAGCATCCTGTGTATGTTTGTTAGCAAAATCCATTTTGTCAATTTTTTGCAAAATGACGACAAGTATTAAAATTCAATCACTTATAACTCAGTAGTGTTGAATTTTGGCAAAAAGGTCTCTATACATGAAATGTTGAGAAGCCTAAAGTTCATCTAAGTAAAATATAAAAAATATATATTTTTGCTTGAAAACAAGCGATGTATCAGTTCGATCGTACCCCCATACTAGCCATTTTGAGACTTTCGGAAGAGTTAACGCTCTTAACTGTTTGGTTTCGAAGATAAAAATTTAAATTTTGAGTATCGCATAGAACTAACGTGCAGCCCCTATACGTTATGTTTAAAAAAAATATATAAATTTTTTTTTCAAAATGGCGGCTAATGTAAAAATTCAAAGTGTCATAACTTTGCTAAATGAAATCCTACTAAAAAATGTATAATGCAAAAAGTGTTTGGAATTTTAATTTGCATATAAAAGCAATTTTTAATTATTTTTTTTTTAATAAAAACCGAGTCTTACCATATATTGACCGAGACCTCGAACGAGCTTTTATGCGACTCTGCATATAGTTAACGCTCGTATGAGGTTTCTATTCTAGAAATAGACTTTAATTTTTTATACAAAATAGAGCTTTCGACTATACTTACGATACTATAAAAAAAAATTAAAAATTAAAAAATAAAAGTATTTTTTTTTCAAAACACGTTTAGTGTGATGAGTCGATCGACCCACCATACATACGCTCATAAGATTTTCAATATAGTTTAGGTCAGTGTGAGCTTATTTATACATATTTGAATTTCAATTTTTGTGACAGTATAGAATTCTTAAGCATCCTGTGTATGTTTGTTAGCAAAATCCATTTTGTCAATTTTTTGCAAAATGACGACAAGTATTAAAATTCAATCACTTATAACTCAGTAGTGTTGAATTTTGGCAAAAAGGTCTCTATACATGAAATGTTGAGAAGCCTAAAGTTCATCTAAGTAAAATATAAAAAATATATATTTTTGCTTGAAAACAAGCGATGTATCAGTTCGATCGTACCCCCATACTAGCCATTTTGAGACTTTCGGAAGAGTTAACGCTCTTAACTGTTTGGTTTCGAAGATAAAAATTTAAATTTTGAGTATCGCATAGAACTAACGTGCAGCCCCTATACGTTATGTTTAAAAAAAATATATAAAAATTTTTTTCAAAATGGCGGCTAATGTAAAAATTCAAAGTGTCATAACTTTGCTAAATGAAATCCTACTTAAAAATGTTTAATGCAAAAAGTGTTTGGAATTTTAATTTGCATATAAAAGCAATTTTTAATTATTTTTTTTTTAATAAAAACCGAGTCTTACCATATATTGACCGAGACCTCGAACGAGCTTTTATGCGACTCTGCATATAGTTAACGCTCGTATGAGGCTTCTATTCAAGAAATCGACTTGAATTTTTTATACAAAATAGAGCTTTCGACTATACTTACGATACTATAAAAAAAAATTAAAAATTAAAAAATAAAAGTATTTTTTTTTCAAAACACGTTTAGTGTGATGAGTCGATCGACCCACCATACATACGCTCATAAGATTTTCAATATAGTTTAGGTCAGTGTGAGCTTATTTATACATATTTGAATTTCAATTTTTGTGACAGTATAGGATTCTTAAGCATCCTGTGTATGTTTGTTAGCAAAATCCATTTTGTCAATTTTTTGCAAAATGACGACAAGTATTAAAATTCAATCACTTATAACTCAGTAGTGTTGAATTTTGGCAAAAAGGTCTCTATACATGAAATGTTAAGAAGCCTAAAGTTCATCTAAGTAAAATATAAAAAATATATATTTTTGCTTGAAAACAAGCGATGTATCAGTTCGATCGTACCCCCATACTAGCTATTTTGAGACTTTCGGAAGAGTTAACGCTCTTAACTGTTTGGTTTCGAAGATAAAAATTTAAATTTTGAGTATCGCATAGAACTAACGTGCAGCCCCTATACGTTATGTTTAAAAAAAATATATAAATTTTTTTTTCAAAATGGCGGCTAATGTAAAAATTCAAAGTGTCATAACTTTGCTAAATGAAATCCTACTAAAAAATGTTTAATGCAAAAAGTGTTTGGAATTTTAATTTGCATATAAAAGCAATTTTTAATTATTTTTTTTTTAATAAAAACCGAGTCTTACCATATATTGACCGAGACCTCGAACGAGCTTTTATGCGACTCTGCATATAGTTAACGCTCGTATGAGGCTTCTATTCAAGAAATCGACTTGAATTTTTTATACAAAATAGAGCTTTCGACTATACTTACGATACTATAAAAAAAAATTAAAAATTAAAAAATAAAAGTATTTTTTTTTTAAAACACGTTTAGTGTGATGAGTCGATCGACCCACCATACATACGCTCATAAGATTTTCAATATAGTTTAGGTCAGTGTGAGCTTATTTATACATATTTGAATTTCAATTTTTGTGACAGTATAGAATTCTTAAGCATCCTGTGTATGTTTGTTAGCAAAATCCATTTTGTCAATTTTTTGCAAAATGACGACAAGTATTAAAATTCAATCACTTATAACTCAGTAGTGTTGAATTTTGGCAAAAAGGTCTCTATACATGAAATGTTGAGAAGCCTAAAGTTCATCTAAGTAAAATATAAAAAATATATATTTTTGCTTGAAAACAAGCGATGTATCAGTTCGATCGTACCCCCATACTAGCCATTTTGAGACTTTCGGAAGAGTTAACGCTCTTAACTGTTTGGTTTCGAAGATAAAAATTTAAATTTTGAGTATCGCATAGAACTAACGTGCAGCCCCTATACGTTATGTTTAAAAAAAATATATAAAATTTTTTTTCAAAATGGCGGCTAATGTAAAAATTCAAAGTGTCATAACTTTGCTAAATGAAATCCTACTAAAAAATGTTCAATGCAAAAAGTGTTTGGAATTTTAATTTGCATATAAAAGCAATTTTTAATTATTTTTTTTTTAATAAAAACCGAGTCTTACCATATATTGACCGAGACCTCGAACGAGCTTTTATGCGACTCTGCATATAGTTAACGCTCGTATGAGGCTTCTATTCAAGAAATCGACTTGAATTTTTTATACAAAATAGAGCTTTCGACTATACTTACGATACTATAAAAAAAAATTAAAAATTAAAAAATAAAAGTATTTTTTTTTCAAAACACGTTTAGTGTGATGAGTCGATCGACCCACCATACATACGCTCATAAGATTTTCAATATAGTTTAGGTCAGTGTGAGCTTATTTATACATATTTGAATTTCAATTTTTGTGACAGTATAGAATTCTTAAGCATCCTGTGTATGTTTGTTAGCAAAATCCATTTTGTCAATTTTTTGCAAAATGACGACAAGTATTAAAATTCAATCACTTATAACTCAGTAGTGTTGAATTTTGGCAAAAAGGTCTCTATACATGAAATGTTGAGAAGCCTAAAGTTCATCTAAGTAAAATATAAAAAATATATATTTTTGCTTGAAAACAAGCGATGTATCAGTTCGATCGTACCCCCATACTAGCCATTTTGAGACTTTCGGAAGAGTTAACGCTCTTAACTGTTTGGTTTCGAAGATAAAAATTTAAATTTTGAGTATCGCATAGAACTAACGTGCAGCCCCTATACGTTATGTTTAAAAAAAATATATAAAATTTTTTTTCAAAATGGCGGCTAATGTAAAAATTCAAAGTGTCATAACTTTGCTAAATGAAATCCTACTAAAAAATTTTAATGCAAAAAGTGTTTGGAATTTTAATTTGCATATAAAAGCAATTTTTAATTATTTTTTTTTTAATAAAAACCGAGTCTTACCATATATTGACCGAGACCTCGAACGAGCTTTTATGCGACTCTGCATATAGTTAACGCTCGTATGAGGCTTCTATTCAAGAAATCGACTTGAATTTTTTATACAAAATAGAGCTTTCGACTATACTTACGATACTATAAAAAAAAATTAAAAATTAAAAAATAAAAGTATTTTTTTTTCAAAACACTTTTAGTGTGATGAGTCGATCGACCCACCATACATACGCTCATAAGATTTTCAATATAGTTTAGGTCAGTGTGAGCTTATTTATACATATTTGAATTTCAATTTTTGTGACAGTATAGAATTCTTAAGCATCCTGTGTATGTTTGTTAGCAAAATCCATTTTGTCAATTTTTTGCAAAATGACGACAAGTATTAAAATTCAATCACTTATAACTCAGTAGTGTTGAATTTTGGCAAAAAGGTCTCTATACATGAAATGTTGAGAAGCCTAAAGTTCATCTAAGTAAAATATAAAAAATATATATTTTTGCTTGAAAACAAGCGATGTATCAGTTCGATCGTACCCCCATACTAGCCATTTTGAGACTTTCGGAAGAGTTAACGCTCTTAACTGTTTGGTTTCGAAGATAAAAATTTAAATTTTGAGTATCGCATAGAACTAACGTGCAGCCCCTATACGTTATGTTTAAAAAAAATATATAAAATTTTTTTTCAAAATGGCGGCTAATGTAAAAATTCAAAGTGTCATAACTTTGCTAAATGAAATCCTACTAAAAAATGTTTAATGCAAAAAGTGTTTGGAATTTTAATTTGCATATAAAAGCAATTTTTAATTATTTTTTTTTTAATAAAAACCGAGTCTTACCATATATTGACCGAGACCTCGAACGAGCTTTTATGCGACTCTGCATATAGTTAACGCTCGTATGAGGCTTCTATTCAAGAAATCAACTTGAATTTTTTATACAAAATAGAGCTTTTGACTATACTTACGATACTATAAAAAAAAATTGAAAATTAAAAAATAAAAGTATTTTTTTTTCAAAACACGTTTAGTGTGATGAGTCGATCGACCCACCATACATACGCTCATAAGATTTTCAATATAGTTTAGGTCAGTGTGAGCTTATTTATACATATTTGAATTTCAATTTTTGTGACAGTATAGAATTCTTAAGCATCCTGTGTATGTTTGTTAGCAAAATCCATTTTGTCAATTTATTGCAAAATGACGACAAGTATTAAAATTCAATCACTTATAACTCAGTAGTGTTGAATTTTGGCAAAAAGGTCTCTATACATGAAATGTTGAGAAGCCTAAAGTTCATCTAAGTAAAATATAAAAAATATATATTTTTGCTTGAAAACAAGCGATGTATCAGTTCGATCGTACCCCCATACTAGCCATTTTGAGACTTTCGGAAGAGTTAACGCTCTTAACTGTTTGGTTTCGAAGATAAAAATTTAAATTTTGAGTATCGCATAGAACTAACGTGCAGCCCTTATACGTTATGTTTAAAAAAAATATATAAAATTTTTTTTAAAAATGGCGGCTAATGTAAAAATTCAAAGTGTCATAACTTTGCTAAATGAAATCCTACTAAAAAATGTTTAATGCAAAAAGTGTTTGGAATTTTAATTTGCATATAAAAGCAATTTTTAATTATTTTTTTTTTAATAAAAACCGAGTCTTACCATATATTGACCGAGACCTCGAACGAGCTTTTATGCGACTCTGCATATAGTTAACGCTCGTATGAGGCTTCTATTCAAGAAATCGACTTGAATTTTTTATACAAAATAGAGCTTTCGACTATACTTACGATACTATAAAAAAAAATTAAAAATTAAAAAATAAAAGTATTTTTTTTTCAAAACACGTTTAGTGTGATGAGTCGATCGACCCACCATACATACGCTCATAAGATTTTCAATATAGTTTAGGTCAGTGTGAGCTTATTTATACATATTTGAATTTCAATTTTTGTAACAGTATAGAATTCTTAAGCATCCTGTGTATGTTTGTTAGCAAAATCCATTTTGTCAATTTTTTGCAAAATGACGACAAGTATTAAAATTCAATCACTTATAACTCAGTAGTGTTGAATTTTGGCAAAAAGGTCTCTATACATGAAATGTTGAGAAGCCTAAAGTTCATCTAAGTAAAATATAAAAAATATATATTTTTGCTTGAAAACAAGCGATGTATCAGTTCGATCGTACCCCCATACTAGCCATTTTGAGACTTTCGGAAGAGTTAACGCTCTTAACTGTTTGGTTTCGAAGATAAACATTTAAATTTTGAGTATCGCATAGAACAAACGTGCAGCCCCTATACGTTATGTTTAAAAAAAATATATAAAATTTTTTTTCAAAATGGCGGCTAATGTAAAAATTCAAAGTGTCATAACTTTGCTAAATGAAATCCTACTAAAAAATGTTTAATGCAAAAAGTGTTTGGAATTTTAATTTGCATAAAAAAGCAATTTTTAATTATTTTTTTTTTAATAAAAACCGAGTCTTACCATATATTGACCGAGACCTCGAACGAGCTTTTATGCGACTCTGCATATAGTTAACGCTCGTTTGAGGCTTCTATTCAAGAAATCGACTTGAATTTTTTATACAAAATAGAGCTTTCGACTATACTTACGATACTATAAAAAAAAATTAAAAATTAAAAAATAAAAGTATTTTTTTTTCAAAACACGTTTAGTGTGATGAGTCGATCGACCCACCATACATACGCTCATAAGATTTTCAATATAGTTTAGGTCAGTGTGAGCTTATTTATACATATTTGAATTTCAATTTTTGTGACAGTATAGAATTCTTAAGCATCCTGTGTATGTTTGTTAGCAAAATCCATTTTGTCAATTTTTTGCAAAATGACGACAAGTATTAAAATTCAATCACTTATAACTCAGTAGTGTTGAATTTTGGCAAAAAGGTCTCTATACATGTAATGTTGAGAAGCCTAAAGTTCATCTAAGTAAAATATAAAAAATATATATTTTTGCTTGAAAACAAGCGATGTATCAGTTCGATCGTACCCCCATACTAGCCATTTTGAGACTTTCGGAAGAGTTAACGCTCTTAACTGTTTGGTTTCGAAGATAAAAATTTAAATTTTGAGTATCGCATAGAACTAACGTGCAGCCCCTATACGTTATGTTTAAAAAAAATATATAAAATTTTTTTTCAAAATGGCGGCTAATGTAAAAATTCAAAGTGTCATAACTTTGCTAAATGAAATCCTACTAAAAAATGTTTAATGCAAAAAGTGTTTGGAATTTTAATTTGCATATAAAAGCAATTTTTTATTATTTTTTTTTTAATAAAAACCGAGTCTTACCATATATTGACCGAGACCTCGAACGAGCTTTTATGCGACTCTGCATATAGTTAACGCTCGTACGAGGTTTCTATTCAAGAAATTGACTTGAATTTTTAATACAAAATAGAGCTTTCGACTATACTTACGATACTATAAAAAAAAATTAAAAATTAAAAAATAAAAGTATTTTTTTTTCAAAACACGTTTAGTGTGATGAGTCGATCGACCCACCATACATACGCTCATAAGATTTTCAATATAGTTAAGGTCAGTGTGAGCTTATTTATAAATATTTAAATTTCAATTTTTGTGACAGTATAGAATTCTTAAGCATCCTGTGTATGTTTGTTAGCAAAATCCATTTTGTCAATTTTTTGCAAAATGGCGACAAGTATTAAAATTCAATCACTTATAACTCAGTAGTGTTGAATTTTGTCAAAAAGGTCTCTATACATGAAATGTTGAGAAGCCTAAAGTTCATCTAAGTAAAATATAAAAAATATATATTTTTGCTTGAAAACAAGCGATGTATCAGTTCGATCGTACCCCCATACTAGCCATTTTGAGACTTTCGGAAGAGTTAACGCTCTTAACTGTTTGGTTTAGAAGATAAACATTTAAATTTTGAGTATCGCATAGAACTAACGTGCAGCCCCTATACGTTATGTTTAAAAAAAATATATAAAATTTTTTTTCAAAATGGCGGCTAATGTAAAAATTCAAAGTGTCATAACTTTGCTAAATGAAATCCTACTAAAAAATGTTTAATGCAAAAAGTGTTTGGAATTTTAATTTGCATATAAAAGCAATTTTTAATTATTTTTTTTTTAATAAAAACCGAGTCTTACCATATATTGACCGAGACCTCGAACGAGCTTTTATGCGACTCTGCATATAGTTAACGCTCGTATGAGGCTTCTATTCAAGAAATCGACTTGAATTTTTTATACAAAATAGAGCTTTCGACTATACTTACGATACTATAAAAAAAAATTAAAAATTAAAAAATAAAAGTATTTTTTTTTCAAAACACTTTTAGTGTGATGAGTCGATCGACCCACCATACATACGCTCATAAGATTTTCAATATAGTTTAGGTCAGTGTGAGCTTATTTATACATATTTGAATTTCAATTTTTGTGACAGTATAGAATTCTTAAGCATCCTGTGTATGTTTGTTAGCAAAATCCATTTTGTCAATTTTTTGCAAAATGACGACAAGTATTAAAATTCAATCACTTATAACTCAGTAGTGTTGAATTTTGGCAAAAAGGTCTCTATACATGAAATGTTGAGAAGCCTAAAGTTCATCTAAGTAAAATATAAAAAATATATATTTTTGCTTGAAAACAAGCGATGTATCAGTTCGATCGTACCCCCATACTAGCCATTTTGAGACTTTCGGAAGAGTTAACGCTCTTAACTGTTTGGTTTCGAAGATAAAAATTTAAATTTTGAGTATCGCATAGAACTAACGTGCAGCCCCTATACGTTATGTTCAAAAAAAATATATAAAATTTTTTTTCAAAATGGCGGCTAATGTAAAAATTCAAAGTGTCATAACTTTGCTAAATGAAATCCTACTAAAAAATGTTTAATGCAAAAAGTGTTTGGAATTTTAATTTGCATATAAAAGCAATTTTTAATTATTTTTTTTTTAATAAAAACCGAGTCTTACCATATATTGACCGAGACCTCGAACGAGCTTTTATGCGACTCTGCATATAGTTAACGCTCGTATGAGGCTTCTATTCAAGAAATCAACTTGAATTTTTTATACAAAATAGAGCTTTTGACTATACTTACGATACTATAAAAAAAAATTGAAAATTAAAAAATAAAAGTATTTTTTTTTCAAAACACGTTTAGTGTGATGAGTCGATCGACCCACCATACATACGCTCATAAGATTTTCAATATAGTTTAGGTCAGTGTGAGCTTATTTATACATATTTGAATTTCAATTTTTGTGACAGTATAGAATTCTTAAGCATCCTGTGTATGTTTGTTAGCAAAATCCATTTTGTCAATTTATTGCAAAATGACGACAAGTATTAAAATTCAATCACTTATAACTCAGTAGTGTTGAATTTTGGCAAAAAGGTCTCTATACATGAAATGTTGAGAAGCCTAAAGTTCATCTAAGTAAAATATAAAAAATATATATTTTTGCTTGAAAACAAGCGATGTATCAGTTCGATCGTACCCCCATACTAGCCATTTTGAGACTTTCGGAAGAGTTAACGCTCTTAACTGTTTGGTTTCGAAGATAAAAATTTAAATTTTGAGTATCGCATAGAACTAACGTGCAGCCCTTATACGTTATGTTTAAAAAAAATATATAAAATTTTTTTTAAAAATGGCGGCTAATGTAAAAATTCAAAGTGTCATAACTTTGCTAAATGAAATCCTACTAAAAAATGTTTAATGCAAAAAGTGTTTGGAATTTTAATTTGCATATAAAAGCAATTTTTAATTATTTTTTTTTTAATAAAAACCGAGTCTTACCATATATTGACCGAGACCTCGAACGAGCTTTTATGCGACTCTGCATATAGTTAACGCTCGTATGAGGCTTCTATTCAAGAAATCGACTTGAATTTTTTATACAAAATAGAGCTTTCGACTATACTTACGATACTATAAAAAAAAATTAAAAATTAAAAAATAAAAGTATTTTTTTTTCAAAACACGTTTAGTGTGATGAGTCGATCGACCCACCATACATACGCTCATAAGATTTTCAATATAGTTTAGGTCAGTGTGAGCTTATTTATACATATTTGAATTTCAATTTTTGTGACAGTATAGAATTCTTAAGCATCCTGTGTATGTTTGTTAGCAAAATCCATTTTGTCAATTTTTTGCAAAATGACGACAAGTATTAAAATTCAATCACTTATAACTCAGTAGTGTTGAATTTTGGCAAAAAGGTCTCTATACATGAAATGTTGAGAAGCCTAAAGTTCATCTAAGTAAAATATAAAAAATATATATTTTTGCTTGAAAACAAGCGATGTATCAGTTCGATCGTACCCCCATACTAGCCATTTTGAGACTTTCGGAAGAGTTAACGCTCTTAACTGTTTGGTTTCGAAGATAAACATTTAAATTTTGAGTATCGCATAGAACAAACGTGCAGCCCCTATACGTTATGTTTAAAAAAAATATATAAAATTTTTTTTCAAAATGGCGGCTAATGTAAAAATTCAAAGTGTCATAACTTTGCTAAATGAAATCCTACTAAAAAATGTTTAATGCAAAAAGTGTTTGGAATTTTAATTTGCATATAAAAGCAATTTTTAATTATTTTTTTTTTAATAAAAACCGAGTCTTACCATATATTGACCGAGACCTCGAACGAGCTTTTATGCGACTCTGCATATAGTTAACGCTCGTATGAGGCTTCTATTCAAGAAATCAACTTGAATTTTTTATACAAAATAGAGCTTTTGACTATACTTACGATACTATAAAAAAAAATTGAAAATTAAAAAATAAAAGTATTTTTTTTTCAAAACACGTTTAGTGTGATGAGTCGATCGACCCACCATACATACGCTCATAAGATTTTCAATATAGTTTAGGTCAGTGTGAGCTTATTTATACATATTTGAATTTCAATTTTTGTGACAGTATAGAATTCTTAAGCATCCTGTGTATGTTTGTTAGCAAAATCCATTTTGTCAATTTATTGCAAAATGACGACAAGTATTAAAATTCAATCACTTATAACTCAGTAGTGTTGAATTTTGGCAAAAAGGTCTCTATACATGAAATGTTGAGAAGCCTAAAGTTCATCTAAGTAAAATATAAAAAATATATATTTTTGCTTGAAAACAAGCGATGTATCAGTTCGATCGTACCCCCATACTAGCCATTTTGAGACTTTCGGAAGAGTTAACGCTCTTAACTGTTTGGTTTCGAAGATAAAAATTTAAATTTTGAGTATCGCATAGAACTAACGTGCAGCCCTTATACGTTATGTTTAAAAAAAATATATAAAATTTTTTTTAAAAATGGCGGCTAATGTAAAAATTCAAAGTGTCATAACTTTGCTAAATGAAATCCTACTAAAAAATGTTTAATGCAAAAAGTGTTTGGAATTTTAATTTGCATATAAAAGCAATTTTTATTTATTTTTTTTTTAATAAAAACCGAGTCTTACTATATATTGACCGAGACCTCGAACGAGCTTTTATGCGACTCTGCATATAGTTAACGCTCGTATGAGGCTTCTATTCAAGAAATCGACTTGAATTTTTTATACAAAATAGAGCTTTCGACTATACTTACGATACTATAAAAAAAAATTAAAAATTAAAAAATAAAAGTATTTTTTTTTCAAAACACGTTTAGTGTGATGAGTCGATCGACCCACCATACATACGCTCATAAGATTTTCAATATAGTTTAGGTCAGTGTGAGCTTATTTATACATATTTGAATTTCAATTTTTGTGACAGTATAGAATTCTTAAGCATCCTGTGTATGTTTGTTAGCAAAATCCATTTTGTCAATTTTTTGCAAAATGACGACAAGTATTAAAATTCAATCACTTATAACTCAGTAGTGTTGAATTTTGGCAAAAAGGTCTCTATACATGAAATGTTGAGAAGCCTAAAGTTCATCTAAGTAAAATATAAAAAATATATATTTTTGCTTGAAAACAAGCGATGTATCAGTTCGATCGTACCCCCATACTAGCCATTTTGAGACTTTCGGAAGAGTTAACGCTCTTAACTGTTTGGTTTCGAAGATAAACATTTAAATTTTGAGTATCGCATAGAACAAACGTGCAGCCCCTATACGTTATGTTTAAAAAAAATATATAAAATTTTTTTTCAAAATGGCGGCTAATGTAAAAATTCAAAGTGTCATAACTTTGCTAAATGAAATCCTACTAAAAAATGTTTAATGCAAAAAGTGTTTGGAATTTTAATTTGCATAAAAAAGCAATTTTTAATTATTTTTTTTTTAATAAAAACCGAGTCTTACCATATATTGACCGAGACCTCGAACGAGCTTTTATGCGACTCTGCATATAGTTAACGCTCGTTTGAGGCTTCTATTCAAGAAATCGACTTGAATTTTTTATACAAAATAGAGCTTTCGACTATACTTACGATACTATAAAAAAAAATTAAAAATTAAAAAATAAAAGTATTTTTTTTTCAAAACACGTTTAGTGTGATGAGTCGATCGACCCACCATACATACGCTCATAAGATTTTCAATATAGTTTAGGTCAGTGTGAGCTTATTTATACATATTTGAATTTCAATTTTTGTGACAGTATAGAATTCTTAAGCATCCTGTGTATGTTTGTTAGCAAAATCCATTTTGTCAATTTTTTGCAAAATGACGACAAGTATTAAAATTCAATCACTTATAACTCAGTAGTGTTGAATTTTGGCAAAAAGGTCTCTATACATGTAATGTTGAGAAGCCTAAAGTTCATCTAAGTAAAATATAAAAAATATATATTTTTGCTTGAAAACAAGCGATGTATCAGTTCGATCGTACCCCCATACTAGCCATTTTGAGACTTTCGGAAGAGTTAACGCTCTTAACTGTTTGGTTTCGAAGATAAAAATTTAAATTTTGAGTATCGCATAGAACTAACGTGCAGCCCCTATACGTTATGTTTAAAAAAAATATATAAAATTTTTTTTCAAAATGGCGGCTAATGTAAAAATTCAAAGTGTCATAACTTTGCTAAATGAAATCCTACTAAAAAATGTTTAATGCAAAAAGTGTTTGGAATTTTAATTTGCATATAAAAGCAATTTTTTATTATTTTTTTTTTAATAAAAACCGAGTCTTACCATATATTGACCGAGACCTCGAACGAGCTTTTATGCGACTCTGCATATAGTTAACGCTCGTACGAGGTTTCTATTCAAGAAATTGACTTGAATTTTTAATACAAAATAGAGCTTTCGACTATACTTACGATACTATAAAAAAAAATTAAAAATTAAAAAATAAAAGTATTTTTTTTTCAAAACACGTTTAGTGTGATGAGTCGATCGACCCACCATACATACGCTCATAAGATTTTCAATATAGTTAAGGTCAGTGTGAGCTTATTTATAAATATTTAAATTTCAATTTTTGTGACAGTATAGAATTCTTAAGCATCCTGTGTATGTTTGTTAGCAAAATCCATTTTGTCAATTTTTTGCAAAATGGCGACAAGTATTAAAATTCAATCACTTATAACTCAGTAGTGTTGAATTTTGTCAAAAAGGTCTCTATACATGAAATGTTGAGAAGCCTAAAGTTCATCTAAGTAAAATATAAAAAATATATATTTTTGCTTGAAAACAAGCGATGTATCAGTTCGATCGTACCCCCATACTAGCCATTTTGAGACTTTCGGAAGAGTTAACGCTCTTAACTGTTTGGTTTAGAAGATAAACATTTAAATTTTGAGTATCGCATAGAACTAACGTGCAGCCCCTATACGTTATGTTTAAAAAAAATATATAAAATTTTTTTTCAAAATGGCGGCTAATGTAAAAATTCAAAGTGTCATAACTTTGCTAAATGAAATCCTACTAAAAAATGTTTAATGCAAAAAGTGTTTGGAATTTTAATTTGCATATAAAAGCAATTTTTAATTATTTTTTTTTTAATAAAAACCGAGTCTTACCATATATTGACCGAGACCTCGAACGAGCTTTTATGCGACTCTGCATATAGTTAACGCTCGTATGAGGCTTCTATTCAAGAAATCGACTTGAATTTTTTATACAAAATAGAGCTTTCGACTATACTTACGATACTATAAAAAAAAATTAAAAATTAAAAAATAAAAGTATTTTTTTTTCAAAACACTTTTAGTGTGATGAGTCGATCGACCCACCATACATACGCTCATAAGATTTTCAATATAGTTTAGGTCAGTGTGAGCTTATTTATACATATTTGAATTTCAATTTTTGTGACAGTATAGAATTCTTAAGCATCCTGTGTATGTTTGTTAGCAAAATCCATTTTGTCAATTTTTTGCAAAATGACGACAAGTATTAAAATTCAATCACTTATAACTCAGTAGTGTTGAATTTTGGCAAAAAGGTCTCTATACATGAAATGTTGAGAAGCCTAAAGTTCATCTAAGTAAAATATAAAAAATATATATTTTTGCTTGAAAACAAGCGATGTATCAGTTCGATCGTACCCCCATACTAGCCATTTTGAGACTTTCGGAAGAGTTAACGCTCTTAACTGTTTGGTTTCGAAGATAAAAATTTAAATTTTGAGTATCGCATAGAACTAACGTGCAGCCCCTATACGTTATGTTTAAAAAAAATATATAAAATTTTTTTTCAAAATGGCGGCTAATGTAAAAATTCAAAGTGTCATAACTTTGCTAAATGAAATCCTACTAAAAAATGTTTAATGCAAAAAGTGTTTGGAATTTTAATTTGCATATAAAAGCAATTTTTAATTATTTTTTTTTTAATAAAAACCGAGTCTTACCATATATTGACCGAGACCTCGAACGAGCTTTTATGCGACTCTGCATATAGTTAACGCTCGTATGAGGCTTCTATTCAAGAAATCAACTTGAATTTTTTATACAAAATAGAGCTTTTGACTATACTTACGATACTATAAAAAAAAATTGAAAATTAAAAAATAAAAGTATTTTTTTTTCAAAACACGTTTAGTGTGATGAGTCGATCGACCCACCATACATACGCTCATAAGATTTTCAATATAGTTTAGGTCAGTGTGAGCTTATTTATACATATTTGAATTTCAATTTTTGTGACAGTATAGAATTCTTAAGCATCCTGTGTATGTTTGTTAGCAAAATCCATTTTGTCAATTTATTGCAAAATGACGACAAGTATTAAAATTCAATCACTTATAACTCAGTAGTGTTGAATTTTGGCAAAAAGGTCTCTATACATGAAATGTTGAGAAGCCTAAAGTTCATCTAAGTAAAATATAAAAAATATATATTTTTGCTTGAAAACAAGCGATGTATCAGTTCGATCGTACCCCCATACTAGCCATTTTGAGACTTTCGGAAGAGTTAACGCTCTTAACTGTTTGGTTTCGAAGATAAAAATTTAAATTTTGAGTATCGCATAGAACTAACGTGCAGCCCTTATACGTTATGTTTAAAAAAAATATATAAAATTTTTTTTAAAAATGGCGGCTAATGTAAAAATTCAAAGTGTCATAACTTTGCTAAATGAAATCCTACTAAAAAATGTTTAATGCAAAAAGTGTTTGGAATTTTAATTTGCATATAAAAGCAATTTTTAATTATTTTTTTTTTAATAAAAACCGAGTCTTACCATATATTGACCGAGACCTCGAACGAGCTTTTATGCGACTCTGCATATAGTTAACGCTCGTATGAGGCTTCTATTCAAGAAATCGACTTGAATTTTTTATACAAAATAGAGCTTTCGACTATACTTACGATACTATAAAAAAAAATTAAAAATTAAAAAATAAAAGTATTTTTTTTTCAAAACACGTTTAGTGTGATGAGTCGATCGACCCACCATACATACGCTCATAAGATTTTCAATATAGTTTAGGTCAGTGTGAGCTTATTTATACATATTTGAATTTCAATTTTTGTGACAGTATAGAATTCTTAAGCATCCTGTGTATGTTTGTTAGCAAAATCCATTTTGTCAATTTTTTGCAAAATGACGACAAGTATTAAAATTCAATCACTTATAACTCAGTAGTGTTGAATTTTGGCAAAAAGGTCTCTATACATGAAATGTTGAGAAGCCTAAAGTTCATCTAAGTAAAATATAAAAAATATATATTTTTGCTTGAAAACAAGCGATGTATCAGTTCGATCGTACCCCCATACTAGCCATTTTGAGACTTTCGGAAGAGTTAACGCTCTTAACTGTTTGGTTTCGAAGATAAACAATTAAATTTTGAGTATCGCATAGAACAAACGTGCAGCCCCTATACGTTATGTTTAAAAAAAATATATAAAATTTTTTTTCAAAATGGCGGCTAATGTAAAAATTCAAAGTGTCATAACTTTGCTAAATGAAATCCTACTAAAAAATGTTTAATGCAAAAAGTGTTTGGAATTTTAATTTGCATAAAAAAGCAATTTTTAATTATTTTTTTTTTAATAAAAACCGAGTCTTACCATATATTGACCGAGACCTCGAACGAGCTTTTATGCGACTCTGCATATAGTTAACGCTCGTTTGAGGCTTCTATTCAAGAAATCGACTTGAATTTTTTATACAAAATAGAGCTTTCGACTATACTTACGATACTATAAAAAAAAATTAAAAATTAAAAAATAAAAGTATTTTTTTTTCAAAACACGTTTAGTGTGATGAGTCGATCGACCCACCATACATACGCTCATAAGATTTTCAATATAGTTTAGGTCAGTGTGAGCTTATTTATACATATTTGAATTTCAATTTTTGTGACAGTATAGAATTCTTAAGCATCCTGTGTATGTTTGTTAGCAAAATCCATTTTGTCAATTTTTTGCAAAATGACGACAAGTATTAAAATTCAATCACTTATAACTCAGTAGTGTTGAATTTCGTCAAAAAAGTCTCTATACATGAAATGTTCAGAAGCCTAAAGTTCATCAGAATAAAATATAAAAAATATATATTTTTGCTTGAAAACAAGCGATGTATCAGTTCGATCGTACCCCCATACTAGCCATTTTGAGACTTTCGGAAGAGTTAACGCTCTAAACTGTTTGGTTTCTAAGATAAAAATTTAAATTTTGAGTATCGCATAGGACTAACGTGCAGCCCCTATACGTTATGTTTAAAAAAAATATATAAAATTTTTTTTCAAAATGGCTAATAATGTAAAAATTCAAAGTGTCATTCCTTTGCTAAAAAAAATTCTACTAAAAAATGTCTAATGCAAAAAGTGTTTGGAAATTAAATTTGCATATAAAAGCAATTTTTAATTATTTTTTTTTTTAAAAAACCGAGTCTTACCATATATTGACCGAGACCTCGAACGAGCTTTTATGCGACTCTGCATATAGTTAATGCTCGTACGAGGTTTCTATTTAAGAAATCGACTTGAATATTTAATACAAAATAGAGCTTTCGACTATACTTACGATACTATAAAAAAAAATTAAAAATTAAAAAATAAAAGTATTTTTTTTTCAAAACACGTTTAGTGTGATGAGTCGATCGACCCACCATACATACGCTCATAAGATTTTCAATATAGTTAAGGTCAGTGTGAGCTTATTTATACATATTTAAATTTTAATTTTTGTGACAGTATAGAATTCTTAAGCATCCTGTGTATGTTTGTTAGCAAAATCCATTTTGTCAATTTTTTGCAAAATGGCGACAAGTATTAAAATTCAATCACTTATAACTCAGTAGTGTTGAATTTTGTCAAAAAAGTCTCTATACATGAAATGTTCAGAAGCCTAAAGTTCATCAGAATAAAATATAAAAAATATATATTTTTGCTTGAAAACAAGCGATGTATCAGTTCGATCGTACCCCCATACTAGCCATTTTGAGACTTTCGGAAGAGTTAACGCTCTTAACTGTTTGGTTTCGAAGATAAAGATTTAAATTTTGAGTATCGCATAGAACTAACATGCAGCCCCTATACGTTATGTTTAAAAAAAATATATAAATTTTTTTTTCAAAATGGCGGCTAATGTAAAAATTCAAAGTGTCATAACTTTGCTAAATTAAATCCTACTAAAAAATGTCTAATGCAAAAAGTGTTTGGAATTTTAATTTGCATATAAAAGCAATTTTTAATAATTTTTTTTTTTATAAAACCCGAGTCTTACCATATATTGACCGAGACCTCGAACGAGGTTTTATGCGACTCTGCATATAGTTAATGCTCGTACAAGGTTTCTATTTAAGAAATCGACTTAAATTTTAAATACAAAATAGAGCTTTCGACTATACTTACGATACTATAAAAAAAAATTAAAAATTAAAAAATAAAAGTATTTTTTTTTCAAAACACGTTTAGTGTGATGAGTCGATCGACCCACCATACATACGCTCATAAGATTTTCAATATAGTTAAGGTCAGTGTGAGCTTATTTATACATATTTAAATTTTAATTTTTGTGACAGTATAGAATTCTTAAGCATCCTGTGTATGTTTGTTAGCAAAATCCATTTTGTCAATTTTTTGCAAAATGGCGACAAGTATTAAAATTCAATCACTTATAACTCAGTAGTGTTGAATTTCGTCAAAAAAGTCTCTATACATGAAATGTTCAGAAGCCTAAAGTTCATCAGAATAAAATATAAAAAATATATATTTTTGCTTGAAAACAAGCGATGTATCAGTTCGATCGTACCCCCATACTAGCCATTTTGAGACTTTCGGAAGAGTTAACGCTCTTAACTGTTTGGTTTCTAAGATAAAAATTTAAATTTTGAGTTTCGCATAGAACTTACGTGCAGCCCCTATACGTTATGTTTAAAAAATATATATAAAATTTTTTTTCAAAATGGCTAATAATGTAAAAATTCAAAGTGTCATAACTTTGCTAAATAAAATTCTACTAAAAAATGTCTAATGCAAAAAGTGTTTGGAATTTTAATTTGCATATAAAAGCAATTTTTAATAATTTTTTTTTTAATAAAACCCGAGTCTTACCATATATTGACCGAGACCTCGAACGAGCTTTTATGCGACTCTGCATATAGTTAATGCTCGTACGAGGTTTCTATTTAAAAAATCGACTTGAATATTTAATACAAAATAGAGCTTTCGACTATACTTACGATACTATAAAAAAAAATTAAAAATTAAAAAATAAAAGTATTTTTTTTTCAAAACACGTTTAGTGTGATGAGTCGATCGACCCACCATACATACGCTCATAAGATTTTCAATATAGTTAAGGTCAGTGTGAGCTTATTTATACATATTTAAATTTTAATTTTTGTGACAGTATAGAATTCTTATGCATCCTGTGTATGTTTGTTAGCAAAATCCATTTTGTCAATTTTTTGCAAAATGGCGACAAGTATTAAAATTCAATCACTTATAACTCAGTAGTGTTGAATTTCGTCAAAAAAGTCTCTATACATGAAATGTTCAGAAGCCTAAAGTTCATCAGAATAAAATATAAAAAATATATATTTTTGCTTGAAAACAAGCGATGTATCAGTTCGATCGTACCCCCATACTAGCCATTTTGAGACTTTCGGAAGAGTTAACGCTCTAAACTGTTTGGTTTCTAAGATAAAAATTTAAATTTTGAGTATCGCATAGGACTAACGTGCAGCCCCTATACGTTATGTTTAAAAAAAATATATAAAATTTTTTTTCAAAATGGCTAATAATGTAAAAATTCAAAGTGTCATTCCTTTGCTAAAAAAAATTCTACTAAAAAATGTCTAATGCAAAAAGTGTTTGGAAATTAAATTTGCATATAAAAGCAATTTTTAATTATTTTTTTTTTTAAAAAACCGAGTCTTACCATATATTGACCGAGACCTCGAACGAGCTTTTATGCGACTCTGCATATAGTTAATGCTCGTACGAGGTTTCTATTTAAGAAATCGACTTGAATATTTAATACAAAATAGAGCTTTCGACTATACTTACGATACTATAAAAAAAAATTAAAAATTAAAAAATAAAAGTATTTTTTTTTCAAAACACGTTTAGTGTGATGAGTCGATCGACCCACCATACATACGCTCATAAGATTTTCAATATAGTTAAGGTCAGTGTGAGCTTATTTATACATATTTAAATTTTAATTTTTGTGACAGTATAGAATTCTTAAGCATCCTGTGTATGTTTGTTAGCAAAATCCATTTTGTCAATTTTTTGCAAAATGGCGACAAGTATTAAAATTCAATCACTTATAACTCAGTAGTGTTGAATTTTGTCAAAAAAGTCTCTATACATGAAATGTTCAGAAGCCTAAAGTTCATCAGAATAAAATATAAAAAATATATATTTTTGCTTGAAAACAAGCGATGTATCAGTTCGATCGTACCCCCATACTAGCCATTTTGAGACTTTCGGAAGAGTTAACGCTCTTAACTGTTTGGTTTCGAAGATAAAGATTTAAATTTTGAGTATCGCATAGAACTAACGTGCAGCCCCTATACGTTATGTTTAAAAAAAATATATAAATTTTTTTTTCAAAATGGCGGCTAATGTAAAAATTCAAAGTGTCATAACTTTGCTAAATTAAATCCTACTAAAAAATGTCTAATGCAAAAAGTGTTTGGAATTTTAATTTGCATATAAAAGCAATTTTTAATAATTTTTTTTTTAATAAAACCCGAGTCTTACCATATATTGACCGAGACCTCGAACGAGGTTTTATGCGACTCTGCATATAGTTAATGCTCGTACAAGGTTTCTATTTAAGAAATCGACTTAAATTTTAAATACAAAATAGAGCTTTCGACTATACTTACGATACTATAAAAAAAAATTAAAAATTAAAAAATAAAAGTATTTTTTTTTCAAAACGTATTTAGTGTGATGAGTCGATCGACCCACCATACATACGCTCATAAGATTTTCAATATAGTTAAGGTCAGTGTGAGCTTATTTATACATATTTAAATTTTAATTTTTGTGACAGTATAGAATTCTTAAGCATCCTGTGTATGTTTGTTAGCAAAATCCATTTTGTCAATTTTTTGCAAAATGGCGACAAGTATTAAAATTTAATCACTTATAACTCAGTAGTGTTGAATTTCGTCAAAAAAGTCTCTATACATGAAATGTTCAGAAGCCTAAAGTTCATCAGAATAAAATATAAAAAATATATATTTTTGCTTGAAAACAAGCGATGTATCAGTTCGATCGTACCCCCATACTAGCCATTTTGAGACTTTCGGAAGAGTTAACGCTTTTAACTGTTTGGTTTCGAAGATAAAAATTTAAATTTTGAGTATCGCATAGAACTAACGTGCAGCCCCTATACGTTATGTTTAAAAAAAATATATAAAATTTTTTTTCAAAATGGCTAATAATGTAAAAATTCAAAGTGTCATAACTTTGCTAAATGAAATTCTACTAAAAAATGTCTAATGCAAAAAGTGTTTGGAAATTAAATTTGCATATAAAAGCAATTTTTAATTATTTTTTTTTTTAAAAAACCGAGTCTTACCATATATTGACCGAGACCTCGAACGAGCTTTTATGCGACTCTGCATATAGTTAATGCTCGTACGAGGTTTCTATTTAAGAAATCGACTTGAATATTTAATACAAAATAGAGCTTTCGACTATACTTACGATACTATAAACAAAAATTAAAAATTAAAAAATAAAAGTATTTTTTTTTCAAAACACGTTTAGTGTGATGAGTCGATCGACCCACCATACATACGCTCATAAGATTTTCAATATAGTTAAGGTCAGTGTGAGCTTATTTATACATATTTAAATTTTAATTTTTGTGACAGTATAGAATTCTTAAGCATCCTGTGTATGTTTGTTAGCAAAATCCATTTTGTCAATTTTTTGCAAAATGGCGACAAGTATTAAAATTCAATCACTTATAACTCAGTAGTGTTGAATTTCGTCAAAAAAGTCTCTATACATGAAATGTTCAGAAGCCTAAAGTTCATCAGAATAAAATATAAAAAATATATATTTTTGCTTGAAAACAAGCGATGTATCAGTTCGATCGTACCCCCATACTAGCCATTTTGAGACTTTCGGAAGAGTTAACGCTCTTAACTGTTTGGTTTCGAAGATAAAAATTTACATTTTGAGTATCGCATAGAACTAACGTGCAGCCCCTATACGTTATGTTTAAAAAAAATATATAATTTTTTTTTTCAAAATGGCGGCTAATGTAAAAATTCAAAGTGTCATAACTTTGCTAAATAATATCCTACTAAAAAATGTCTAATGCAAAAAGTGTTTGGAATTTTAATTTGCATATAAAAGCAATTTTTAATTATTTTTTTTTTAATAAAAACCGAGTCTTACCATATATTGACCGAGAACTCGAACGAGCTTTTATGCGACTCTGCATATAGTTAATGCTCGTACGAAGTTTCTATTTAAGAAATCGACTTGAATTTTTAATACAAATAGAGCTTTCGACTATACTTACGATACTATAAAAAAAATTAAAAATTAAAAAATAAAAGTATTTTTTTTTCAAAACACGTTTAGTGTGATGAGTCGATCGACCCACCATACATACGCTCATAAGATTTTCAATATAGTTAAGGTCAGTGTGAGCTTATTTATACATATTTTAATTTTAATTTTTGTGACAGTATAGAATTCTTAAGCATCCTGTGTATGTTTGTTAGCAAAATCCATTTTGTCAATTTTTTGCAAAATGGCGACAAGTAATAAAATTCAATCACTTATAACTCAGTAGTGTTGAATTTCGTCAAAAAAGTCTCTATACATGAAATGTTCAGAAGCCTAAAGTTCATCAGAATAAAATATAAAAAATATATATTTTTGCTTGAAAACAAGCGATGTATCAGTTCGAACGTACCCCCATACTAGCCATTTTGAGACTTTCGGAAGAGTTAACGCTCTTAACTGTTTGGTTTCGAAGATAAAGATTTAAATTTTAAGTATCGCATAGAACTAACGTGCAGCCCCTATACGTTATGTTTAAAAAAAATATATAAATTTTTTTTTCAAAATGGCGGCTAATGTAAAAATTCAAAGTGTCATAACTTTGCTAAATGAAATCCTACTAAAAAATGTCTAATGCAAAAAGTGTTTGGAATTTTAATTTGCATATAAAAGCAATTTTTAATTTTTTTTTTTTTAATAAAAACCGAGTCTTACCATATATTGACCGAGACCTCGAACGAGCTTTTATGCGACTCTGCATATAGTTAATGCTCGTACGAGGTTTCTATTTAAGAAATCGACTTGAATTTTTAATACAAAATAGAGCTTTCGACTATACTTACGATACTATTAAAAAAATTAAAAATAAAAGTATTTTTTTTTTAAAACACGTTTAGTGTGATGAGTCGATCGACCCACCATACATACGCTCATAAGATTTTCAATATAGTTAAGGTCAGTGTGAGCTTATTTATACATATTTAAATTTTAATTTTTGTGACAGTATAGAATTCTTAAGCATCCTGTGTATGTTTGTTAGCAAAATCCATTTTGTCAATTTTTTGCAAAATGACGACAAGTATTAAAATTCAATCACTTATAACTCAGTAGTGTTGAATTTTGGCAAAAAGGTCTCTATACATGAAATGTTGAGAAGCCTAAAGTTCATCTAAGTAAAATATAAAAAATATATATTTTTGCTTGAAAACAAGCGATGTATCAGTTCGATCGTACCCCCATACTAGCCATTTTGAGACTTTCGGAAGAGTTAACGCTCTTAACTGTTTGGTTTAGAAGATAAACATTTAAATTTTGAGTATCGCATAGAACTAACGTGCAGCCCCTATACGTTATGTTTAAAAAAAATATATAAATTTTTTTTTCAAAATGGCGGCTAATGTAAAAATTCAAAGTGTCATAACTTTTCTAAATGAAATCCTACTAAAAAATGTTTAATGCAAAAAGTGTTTGGAATTTTAATTTGCATATAAACGCAATTTTTAATTATTTTTTTTTTAATAAAAACCGAGTCTTACCATATATTGACCGAGACCTCGAACGAGCTTTTATGCGACTCTGCATATAGTTAACGCTCGTATGAGGCTTCTATTCAAGAAATCGACTTGAATTTTTTATACAAAATAGAGCTTTCGACTATACTTACGATACTATAAAAAAAAATTAAAAATTAAAAAATAAAAGTATTTTTTTTTCAAAACACGTTTAGTGTGATGAGTCGATCGACCCACCATACATACGCTCATAAGATTTTCAATATAGTTTAGGTCAGTGTGAGCTTATTTATACATATTTGAATTTCAATTTTTGTGACAGTATAGAATTCTTAAGCATCCTGTGTATGTTTGTTAGCAAAATCCATTTTGTCAATTTTTTGCAAAATGACGACAAGTATTAAAATTCAATCACTTATAACTCAGTAGTGTTGAATTTTGGCAAAAAGGTCTCTATACATGAAATGTTGAGAAGCCTAAAGTTCATCTAAGTAAAATATAAAAAATATATATTTTTGCTTGAAAACAAGCGATGTATCAGTTCGATCGTACCCCCATACTAGCCATTTTGAGACTTTCGGAAGAGTTAACGCTCTTAACTGTTTGGTTTCGAAGATAAACATTTAAATTTTAAGTATCGCATAGAACTAACGTGCAGCCCCTATACGTTATGTTTAAAAAAAATATATAAAATTTTTTTTCAAAATGGCGGCTAATGTAAAAATTCAAAGTGTCATAACTTTGCTAAATAAAATCCTACTAAAAAATGTTTAATGCAAAAAGTGTTTGGAATTTTAATTTGCATATAAAAGCAATTTTTAATTATTTTTTTTTTAATAAAAACCGAGTGTTACCATTTATTGACCGAGACCTCGAACGAGCTTTTATGCGACTCTGCATATAGTTAACGCTCGTATGAGGCTTCTATTCAAGAAATCGACTTGAATTTTTTATACAAAATAGAGCTTTCGACTATACTTACGATACTATAAAAAAAAATTAAAAATTAAAAAATAAAAGTATTTTTTTTTCAAAACACGTTTAGTGTGATGAGTCGATCGACCCACCATACATACGCTCATAAGATTTTCAATATAGTTTAGGTCAGTGTGAGCTTATTTATACATATTTGAATTTCAATTTTTGTGACAGTATAGAATTCTTAAGCATCCTGTGTATGTTTGTTAGCAAAATCCATTATGTCAATTTTTTGCAAAATGACGACAAGTATTAAAATTCAATCACTTATAACTCAGTAGTGTTGAATTTTGGCAAAAAGGTCTCTATACATGAAATGTTGAGAAGCCTAAAGTTCATCTAAGTAAAATATAAAAAATATATATTTTTGCTTTAAAACAAGCGATGTATCAGTTCGATCGTACCCCCATACTAGCCATTTTGAGACTTTCGGAAGAGTTAACGCTCTTAACTGTTTGGTTTCGAAGATAAAAATTTAAATTTTGAGTATCGCATAGAACTAACGTGCAGCCCCTATACGTTATGTTTAAAAAAAATATATAAATTTTTTTTTCAAAATGGCGGCTAATGTAAAAATTCAAAGTGTCATAACTTTGCTAAATGAAATCCTACTAAAAAATGTTTAATGCAAAAAGTGTTTGGAATTTTAATTTGCATATAAAAGCAATTTTTAATTATTTTTTTTTTAATAAAAACCGAGTCTTACCATATATTGACCGAGACCTCGAACGAGCTTTTATGCGACTCTGCATATAGTTAACGCTCGTATGAGGCTTCTATTCAAGAAATCGACTTGAATTTTTTATACAAAATAGAGCTTTCGACTATACTTACGATACTATAAAAAAAAATTAAAAATTAAAAAATAAAAGTATTTTTTTTTCAAAACACGTTTAGTGTGATGAGTCGATCGACCCACCATACATACGCTCATAAGATTTTCAATATAGTTTAGGTCAGTGTGAGCTTATTTATACATATTTGAATTTCAATTTTTGTGACAGTATAGAATTCTTAAGCAACCTGTGTATGTTTGTTAGCAAAATTTATTTTGTCAATTTTTTGCAAAATGACGACAAGTATTAAAATTCAATCACTTATAACTCAGTAGTGTTGAATTTTGGCAAAAAGGTCTCTATACATGAAATGTTAAGAAGCCTAAAGTTCATCTAAGTAAAATATAAAAAATATATATTTTTGCTTGAAAACAAGCGATGTATCAGTTCGATCGTACCCCCATACTAGCCATTTTGAGACTTTCGGAAGAGTTAACGCTCTTAACTGTTTGGTTTCGAAGATAAACATTTAAATTTTGAGTATCGCATAGAACTAACGTGCAGCCCCTATACGTTATGTTTAAAAAAAATATATAAAATTTTTTTTCAAAATGGCGGCTAATGTAAAAATTCAAAGTGTCATAACTTTGCTAAATGAAATCCTACTAAAAAATGTTTAATGCAAAAAGTGTTTGGAATTTTAATTTGCATATAAAAGCAATTTTTAATTATTTTTTTTTTAATAAAAACCGAGTCTTACCATATATTGACCGAGACCTCGAACGAGCTTTTATGCGACTCTGCATATAGTTAACGCTCGTATGAGGCTTCTATTCAAGAAATCGACTTGAATTTTTTATACAAAATAGAGCTTTCGACTATACTTACGATACTATAAAAAAAAATTAAAAATTAAAAAATAAAAGTATTTTTTTTTCAAAACACGTTTAGTGTGATGAGTCGATCGACCCACCATACATACGCTCATAAGATTTTCAATATAGTTAAGGTCAGTGTGAGCTTATTTATAAATATTTAAATTTCAATTTTTGTGACAGTATAGAATTCTTAAGCATCCTGTGTATGTTTGTTAGCAAAATCCATTTTGTCAATTTTTTGCAAAATGGCGACAAGTATTAAAATTCAATCACTTATAACTCAGTAGTGTTGAATTTTGTCAAAAAGGTCTCTATACATGAAATGTTGAGAAGCCTAAAGTTCATCTAAGTAAAATATAAAAAATATATATTTTTGCTTGAAAACAAGCGATGTATCAGTTCGATCGTACCCCCATACTAGCCATTTTGAGACTTTCGGAAGAGTTAACGCTCTTAACTGTTTGGTTTCGAAGATAAACATTTAAATTTTGAGTATCGCATAGAACTAACGTGCAGCCCCTATACGTTATGTTTAAAAACATTATATAAAAATTTTTTTCAAAATGGCGGCTAATGTAAAAATTCAAAGTGTCATAACTTTGCTAAATAAAATCCTACTAAAAAATGTTTAATGCAAAAAGTGTTTGGAATTTTAATTTGCATATAAAAGCAATTTTTAATTATTTTTTTTTTAATAAAAACCGAGTCTTACCATTTATTGACCGAGACCTCGAACGAGCTTTTATGCGACTCTGCATATAGTTAACGCTCGTATGAGGCTTCTATTCAAGAAATCGACTTGAATTTTTTATACAAAATAGAGCTTTCGACTATACTTACGATACTATAAAAAAAAATTAAAAATTAAAAAATAAAAGTATTTTTTTTTCAAAACACGTTTAGTGTGATGAGTCGATCGACCCACCATACATACGCTCATAAGATTTTCAATATAGTTTAGGTCAGTGTGAGCTTATTTATACATATTTGAATTTTAATTTTTGTGACAGTATAGAATTCTTAAGCATCCTGTGTATGTTTGTTAGCAAAATCCATTTTGTCAATTTTTTGCAAAATGACGACAAGTATTAAAATTCAATCACTTATAACTCAGTAGTGTTAAATTTTGGCAAAAAGGTCTCTATACATGAAATGTTGAGAAGCCTAAAGTTCATCTAAGTAAAATATAAAAAATATATATTTTTGCTTTAAAACAAGCGATGTATCAGTTCGATCGTACCCCCATACTAGCCATTTTGAGACTTTCGGAAGAGTTAACGCTCTTAACTGTTTGGTTTCGAAGATAAAAATTTAAATTTTAAGTATCGCATAGAACTAACGTGCAGCCCCTATACGTTATGTTTAAAAAAAATATATAAATTTTTTTTTCAAAATGGCGGCTAATGTAAAAATTCAAAGTGTCATAACTTTGCTAAATGAAATCCTACTAAAAAATGTTTAATGCAAAAAGTGTTTGGAATTTTAATTTGCATATAAAAGCAATTTTTAATTATTTTTTTTTTAATAAAAACCGAGTCTTACCATATATTGACCGAGACCTCGAACGAGCTTTTATGCGACTCTGCATATAGTTAACGCTCGTATGAGGCTTCTATTCAAGAAATCGACTTGAATTTTTTATACAAAATAGAGCTTTCGACTATACTTACGATACTATAAAAAAAAATTAAAAATTAAAAAATAAAAGTATTTTTTTTTCAAAACACGTTTAGTGTGATGAGTCGATCGACCCACCATACATACGCTCATAAGATTTTCAATATAGTTTAGGTCAGTGTGAGCTTATTTATACATATTTAAATTTCAATTTTTGTGACAGTATAGAATTCTTAAGCAACCTGTGTATGTTTGTTAGCAAAATTTATTTTGTCAATTTTTTGCAAAATGACGACAAGTATTAAAATTCAATCACTTATAACTCAGTAGTGTTGAATTTTGGCAAAAAGGTCTCTATACATGAAATGTTGAGAAGCCTAAAGTTCATCTAAGTAAAATATAAAAAATATATATTTTTGCTTGAAAACAAGCGATGTATCAGTTCGATCGTACCCCCATACTAGCCATTTTGAGACTTTCGGAAGAGTTAACGCTCTTAACTGTTTGGTTTCGAAGATAAACATTTAAATTTTAAGTATCGCATAGAACTAACGTGCAGCCCCTATACGTTATGTTTAAAAAAAATATATAAAATTTTTTTTCAAAATGGCGGCTAATGTGAAAATTCAAAGTGTCATAACTTTGCTAAATGAAATCCTACTAAAAAATGTTTAATGCAAAAAGTGTTTGGAATTTTAATTTGCATATAAAAGCAATTTTTAATTATTTTTTTTTTAATAAAAACCGAGTCTTACCATATATTGACCGAGACCTCGAACGAGCTTTTATGCGACTCTGCATATAGTTAACGCTCGTATGAGGCTTCTATTCAAGAAATCGACTTGAATTTTTTATACAAAATAGAGCTTTCGACTATACTTACGATACTATAAAAAAAAATTAAAAATTAAAAAATAAAAGTATTTTTTTTTCAAAACACGTTTAGTGTGATGAGTCGATCGACCCACCATACATACGCTCATAAGATTTTCAATATAGTTAAGGTCAGTGTGAGCTTATTTATAAATATTTAAATTTCAATTTTTGTGACAGTATAGAATTCTTAAGCATCCTGTGTATGTTTGTTAGCAAAATCCATTTTGTCAATTTTTTGCAAAATGGCGACAAGTATTAAAATTCAATCACTTATAACTCAGTAGTGTTGAATTTTGTCAAAAAGGTCTCTATACATGAAATGTTGAGAAGCCTAAAGTTCATCTAAGTAAAATATAAAAAATATATATTTTTGCTTGAAAACAAGCGATGTATCAGTTCGATCGTACCCCCATACTAGCCATTTTGAGACTTTCGGAAGAGTTAACGCTCTTAACTGTTTGGTTTAGAAGATAAACATTTAAATTTTGAGTATCGCATAGAACTAACGTGCAGCCCCTATACGTTATGTTTAAAAAAAATATATAAAATTTTTTTTCAAAATGGCGGCTAATGTAAAAATTCAAAGTGTCATAACTTTGCTAAATGAAATCCTACTAAAAAATGTTTAATGCAAAAAGTGTTTGGAATTTTAATTTGCATATAAAAGCAATTTTTAATTATTTTTTTTTTAATAAAAACCGAGTCTTACCATATATTGACCGAGACCTCGAACGAGCTTTTATGCGACTCTGCATATAGTTAACGCTCGTATGAGGCTTCTATTCAAGAAATCGACTTTAATTTTTTATACAAAATAGAGCTTTCGACTATACTTACGATACTATAAAAAAAAATTAAAAATTAAAAAATAAAAGTATTTTTTTTTCAAAACACGTTTAGTGTGATGAGTCGATCGACCCACCATACATACGCTCATAAGATTTTCAATATAGTTTAGGTCAGTGTGAGCTTATTTATACATATTTGAATTTCAATTTTTGTGACAGTATAGAATTCTTAAGCATCCTGTGTATGTTTGTTAGCAAAATCCATTTTGTCAATTTTTTGCAAAATGACGACAAGTATTAAAATTCAATCACTTATAACTCAGTAGTGTTGAATTTTGGCAAAAAGGTTTCTATACATGAAATGTTGAGAAGCCTAAAGTTCATCTAAGTAAAATATAAAAAATATATATTTTTGCTTGAAAACAAGCGATGTATCAGTTCGATCGTACCCCCATACTAGCCATTTTGAGACTTTCGGAAGAGTTAACGCTCTTAACTGTTTGGTTTCGAAGATAAAAATTTAAATTTTGAGTATCGCATAGAACTAACGTGCAGCCCCTATACGTTATGTTTAAAAAAAATATATAAATTTTTTTTTCAAAATGGCGGCTAATGTAAAAATTCAAAGTGTCATAACTTTGCTAAATGAAATCCTACTAAAAAATGTTTAATGCAAAAAGTGTTTGGAATTTTAATTTGCATATAAACGCAATTTTTAATTATTTTTTTTTTAATAAAAACCGAGTCTTACCATATATTGACCGAGACCTCGAACGAGCTTTTATGCGACTCTGCATATAGTTAACGCTCGTATGAGGCTTCTATTCAAGAAATCGACTTAAATTTTTTATACAAAATAGAGCTTTCGACTATACTTACGATACTATTAAAAAAAATTTAAAATTAAAAAATAAAAGTATTTTTTTTTCAAAACACGTTTAGTGTGATGAGTCGATCGACCCACCATACATACGCTCATAAGATTTTCAATATAGTTTAGGTCAGTGTGAGCTTATTTATACATATTTGAATTTCAATTTTTGTGACAGTATAGAATTCTTAAGCAACCTGTGTATGTTTGTTAGCAAAATCCATTTTGTCAATTTTTTGCAAAATGACGACAAGTATTAAAATTCAATCACTTATAACTCAGTAGTGTTGAATTTTGGCAAAAAGGTCTCTATACATGAAATGTTGAGAAGCCTAAAGTTCATCTAAGTAAAATATAAAAAATATATATTTTTGCTTGAAAACAAGCGATGTATCAGTTCGATCGTACCCCCATACTAGCCATTTTGAGACTTTCGGAAGAGTTAACGCTCTTAACTGTTTGGTTTCGAAGATAAACATTTAAATTTTGAGTATCGCATAGAACTAACGTGCAGCCCCTATACGTTATGTTTAAAAAAAATATATAAAATTTTTTTTCAAAATGGCGGCTAATGTAAAAATTCAAAGTGTCATAACTTTGCTAAATGAAATCCTACTAAAAAATGTTTAATGCAAAAAGTGTTTGGAATTTTAATTTGCATATAAAAGCAATTTTTAATTATTTTTTTTTTAATAAAAACCGAGTCTTACCATATATTGACCGAGACCTCGAACGAGCTTTTATGCGACTCTGCATATAGTTAACGCTCGTATGAGGCTTCTATTCAAGAAATCGACTTTAATTTTTTATACAAAATAGAGCTTTCGACTATACTTACGATACTATAAAAAAAAATTAAAAATTAAAAAATAAAAGTATTTTTTTTTCAAAACACGTTTAGTGTGATGAGTCGATCGACCCACCATACATACGCTCATAAGATTTTCAATATAGTTAAGGTCAGTGTGAGCTTATTTATAAATATTTAAATTTTAATTTTTGTGACAGTATAGAATTCTTAAGCATCCTGTGTATGTTTGTTAGCAAAATCCATTTTGTCAATTTTTTGCAAAATGGCGACAAGTATTAAAATTCAATCACTTATAACTCAGTAGTGTTGAATTTTGTCAAAAAGGTCTCTATACATGAAATGTTGAGAAGCCTAAAGTTCATCTAAGTAAAATATAAAAAATATATATTTTTGCTTGAAAACAAGCGATGTATCAGTTCGATCGTACCCCCATACTAGCCATTTTGAGACTTTCGGAAGAGTTAACGCTCTTAACTGTTTGGTTTCGAAGATAAAAATTTAAATTTTGAGTATCGCATAGAACTAACGTGCAGCCCCTATACGTTATGTTTAAAAAAAATATATAAATTTTTTTTTCAAAATGGCGGCTAATGTAAAAATTCAAAGTGTCATAACTTTGCTAAATGAAATCCTACTAAAAAATGTTTAATGCAAAAAGTGTTTGGAATTTTTTTTTGCATATAAAAGCAATTTTTAATTATTTTTTTTTTAATAAAAACCGAGTCTTACCATATATTGACCGAGACCTCGAACGAGCTTTTATGCGACTCTGCATATAGTTAACGCTCGTATGAGGCTTCTATTCAAGAAATCGACTTGAATTTTTTATACAAAATAGAGCTTTCGACTATACTTACGATACTATAAAAAAAAATTAAAAATTAAAAAATAAAAGTATTTTTTTTTCAAAACACGTTTAGTGTGATGAGTCGATCGACCCACCATACATACGCTCATAAGATTTTCAATATAGTTTAGGTCAGTGTGAGCTTATTTATACATATTTGAATTTCAATTTTTGTGACAGTATAGAATTCTTAAGCAACCTGTGTATGTTTGTTAGCAAAATTTATTTTGTCAATTTTTTGCAAAATGACGACAAGTATTAAAATTCAATCACTTATAACTCAGTAGTGTTGAATTTTGGCAAAAAGGTCTCTATACATGAAATGTTGAGAAGCCTAAAGTTCATCTAAGTAAAATATAAAAAATATATATTTTTGCTTGAAAACAAGCGATGTATCAGTTCGATCGTACCCCCATACTAGCCATTTTGAGACTTTCGGAAGAGTTAACGCTCTTAACTGTTTGGTTTAGAAGATAAACATTTAAATTTTGAGTATCGCATAGAACTAACGTGCAGCCCCTATACGTTATGTTTAAAAAAAATATATAAAATTTTTTTTCAAAATGGCGGCTAATGTAAAAATTCAAAGTGTCATAACTTTGCTAAATGAAATCCTACTAAAAAATGTTTAATGCAAAAAGTGTTTGGAATTTTAATTTGCATATAAAAGCAATTTTTAATTATTTTTTTTTTAATAAAAACCGAGTCTTACCATATATTGACCGAGACCTCGAACGAGCTTTTATGCGACTCTGCATATAGTTAACGCTCGTATGAGGCTTCTATTCAAGAAATCGACTTGAATTTTTTATACAAAATAGAGCTTTCGACTATACTTACGATACTATAAAAAAAAATTAAAAATTAAAAAATAAAAGTATTTTTTTTTCAAAACACGTTTAGTGTGATGAGTCGATCGACCCACCATACATACGCTCATAAGATTTTCAATATAGTTAAGGTCAGTGTGAGCTTATTTATAAATATTTAAATTTCAATTTTTGTGACAGTATAGAATTCTTAAGCATCCTGTGTATGTTTGTTAGCAAAATCCATTTTGTCAATTTTTTGCAAAATGGCGACAAGTATTAAAATTCAATCACTTATAACTCAGTAGTGTTGAATTTTGTCAAAAAGGTCTCTATACATGAAATGTTGAGAAGCCTAAAGTTCATCTAAGTAAAATATAAAAAATATATATTTTTGCTTGAAAACAAGCGATGTATCAGTTCGATCGTACCCCCATACTAGCCATTTTGAGACTTTCGGAAGAGTTAACGCTCTTAACTGTTTGGTTTAGAAGATAAACATTTAAATTTTGAGTATCGCATAGAACTAACGTGCAGCCCCTATACGTTATGTTTAAAAAAAATATATAAAATTTTTTTTCAAAATGGCGGCTAATGTAAAAATTCAAAGTGTCATAACTTTGCTAAATGAAATCCTACTAAAAAATGTTTAATGCAAAAAGTGTTTGGAATTTTAATTTGCATATAAAAGCAATTTTTAATTATTTTTTTTTTAATAAAAACCGAGTCTTACCATATATTGACCGAGACCTCGAACGAGCTTTTATGCGACTCTGCATATAGTTAACGCTCGTATGAGGCTTCTATTCAAGAAATCGACTTTAATTTTTTATACAAAATAGAGCTTTCGACTATACTTACGATACTATAAAAAAAAATTAAAAATTAAAAAATAAAAGTATTTTTTTTTCAAAACACGTTTAGTGTGATGAGTCGATCGACCCACCATACATACGCTCATAAGATTTTCAATATAGTTTAGGTCAGTGTGAGCTTATTTATACATATTTGAATTTCAATTTTTGTGACAGTATAGAATTCTTAAGCATCCTGTGTATGTTTGTTAGCAAAATCCATTTTGTCAATTTTTTGCAAAATGACGACAAGTATTAAAATTCAATCACTTATAACTCAGTAGTGTTGAATTTTGGCAAAAAGGTCTCTATACATGAAATGTTGAGAAGCCTAAAGTTCATCTAAGTAAAATATAAAAAATATATATTTTTGCTTGAAAACAAGCGATGTATCAGTTCGATCGTACCCCCATACTAGCCATTTTGAGACTTTCGGAAGAGTTAACGCTCTTAACTGTTTGGTTTCAAAGATAAAAATTTAAATTTTGAGTATCGCATAGAACTAACGTGCAGCCCCTATACGTTATGTTTAAAAAAAATATATAAATTTTTTTTTCAAAATGGCGGCTAATGTAAAAATTCAAAGTGTCATAACTTTGCTAAATGAAATCCTACTAAAAAATGTTTAATGCAAAAAGTGTTAGGAATTTTAATTTGCATATAAACGCAATTTTTAATTATTTTTTTTTTAATAAAAACCGAGTCTTACCATATATTGACCGAGACCTCGAACGAGCTTTTATGCGACTCTGCATATAGTTAACGCTCGTATGAGGCTTCTATTCAAGAAATCGACTTGAATTTTTTATACAAAATAGAGCTTTCGACTATACTTACGATACTATTAAAAAAAATTTAAAATTAAAAAATAAAAGTATTTTTTTTTCAAAACACGTTTAGTGTGATGAGTCGATCGACCCACCATACATACGCTCATAAGATTTTCAATATAGTTTAGGTCAGTGTGAGCTTATTTATACATATTTGAATTTCAATTTTTGTGACAGTATAGAATTCTTAAGCAACCTGTGTATGTTTGTTAGCAAAATCCATTTTGTCAATTTTTTGCAAAATGACGACAAGTATTAAAATTCAATCACTTATAACTCAGTAGTGTTGAATTTTGGCAAAAAGGTCTCTATACATGAAATGTTGAGAAGCCTAAAGTTCATCTAAGTAAAATATAAAAAATATATATTTTTGCTTGAAAACAAGCGATGTATCAGTTCGATCGTACCCCCATACTAGCCATTTTGAGACTTTCGGAAGAGTTAACGCTCCTAACTGTTTGGTTTAGAAGATAAACATTTAAATTTTAAGTATCGCATAGAACTAACGTGCAGCCCCTATACGTTATGTTTAAAAAAAATATATAAAATTTTTTTTCAAAATGGCGGCTAATGTAAAAATTCAAAGTGTCATAACTTTGCTAAATGAAATCCTACTAAAAAATGTTTAATGCAAAAAGTGTTTGGAATTTTAATTTGCATATAAAAGCAATTTTTAATTATTTGTTTTTTAATAAAAACCGAGTCTTACCATATATTGACCGAGACCTCGAACGAGCTTTTATGCGACTCTGCATATAGTTAACGCTCGTATGAGGCTTCTATTCAAGAAATCGACTTGAATTTTTTATACAAAATAGAGCTTTCGACTATACTTACGATACTATAAAAAAAAATTAAAAATTAAAAAATAAAAGTATTTTTTTTTCAAAACACGTTTAGTGTGATGAGTCGATCGACCCACCATACATACGCTCATAAGATTTTCAATATAGTTTAGGTCAGTGTGAGCTTATTTATACATATTTAAATTTCAATTTTTGTGACAGTATAGAATTCTTAAGCATCCTGTGTATGTTTGTTAGCAAAATCCATTTTGTCAATTTTTTGCAAAATGACGACAAGTATTAAAATTCAATCACTTATAACTCAGTAGTGTTGAATTTTGGCAAAAAGGTCTCTATACATGAAATGTTGAGAAGCCTAAAGTTCATCTAAGTAAAATATAAAAAATATATATTTTTGCTTGAAAACAAGCGATGTATCAGTTCGATCGTACCCCCATACTAGCCATTTTGAGACTTTCGGAAGAGTTAACGCTCTTAACTGTTTGGTTTCGAAGATAAAAATTTAAATTTTGAGTATCGCATAGAACTAACGTGCAGCCCCTATACGTTATGTTTAAAAAAAATATATAAAATTTTTTTTCAAAATGGCGGCTAATGTAAAAATTCAAAGTGTCATAACTTTGCTAAATTAAATCCTACTAAAAAATGTTTAATGCAAAAAGTGTTTGGAATTTTAATTTGCATATAAACGCAATTTTTAATTATTTTTTTTTTAATAAAAACCGAGTCTTACCATATATTGACCGAGACCTCGAACGAGCTTTTATGCGACTCTGCATATAGTTAACGCTCGTATGAGGCTTCTATTCAAGAAATCGACTTGAATTTTTTATACAAAATAGAGCTTTCGACTATACTTACGATACTATAAAAAAAAATTAAAAATTAAAAAATAAAAGTATTTTTTTTTCAAAACACGTTTAGTGTGATGAGTTGATCGACCCACCATACATACGCTCATAAGATTTTCAATATAGTTTAGGTCAGTGTGAGCTTATTTATACATATTTGAATTTTAATTTTTGTGACAGTATAGAATTCTTAAGCATTCTGTGTATGTTTGTTAGCAAAATCCATTTTGTCAATTTTTTGCAAAATGACGACAAGTATTAAAATTCAATCACTTATAACTCAGTAGTGTTGAATTTTGGCAAAAAGGTCTCTATACATGAAATGTTGAGAAGCCTAAAGTTCATCTAAGTAAAATATAAAAAATATATATTTTTGCTTGAAAACAAGCGATGTATCAGTTCGATCGTACCCCCATACTAGCCATTTTGAGACTTTCGGAAGAGTTAACGCTCTTAACTGTTTGGTTTCGAAGATAAACATTTAAATTTTGAGTATCGCATAGAACTAACGTGCAGTTCCTATACGTTATGTTTAAAAAAAATATATAAAATTTTTTTTCAAAATTGCGGCTAATGTAAAAATTCAAAGTGTCATAACTTTGCTAAATGAAATCCTACTAAAAAATGTTTAATGCAAAAAGTGTTTGGAATTTTAATTTGCATATAAAAGCAATTTTTAATTATTTTTTTTTTAATAAAAACCGAGTCTTACCATATATTGACCGAGACCTCGAACGAGCTTTTATGCGACTCTGCATATAGTTAACGCTCGTATGAGGCTTCTATTCAAGAAATCGACTTTAATTTTTTATACAAAATAGAGCTTTCGACTATACTTACGATACTATAAAAAAAAATTAAAAATTAAAAAATAAAAGTATTTTTTTTTCAAAACACGTTTAGTGTGATGAGTCGATCGACCCACCATACATACGCTCATAAGATTTTCAATATAGTTTAGGTCAGTGTGAGCTTATTTATACATATTTGAATTTCAATTTTTGTGACAGTATAGAATTCTTAAGCATCCTGTGTATGTTTGTTAGCAAAATCCATTTTGTCAATTTTTTGCAAAATGACGACAAGTATTAAAATTCAATCACTTATAACTCAGTAGTGTTGAATTTTGGCAAAAAGGTCTCTATACATGAAATGTTGAGAAGCCTAAAGTTCATCTAAGTAAAATATAAAAAATATATATTTTTGCTTGAAAACAAGCGATGTATCAGTTCGATCGTACCCCCATACTAGCCATTTTGAGACTTTCGGAAGAGTTAACGCTCTTAACTGTTTGGTTTCGAAGATAAAAATTTAAATTTTAAGTATCGCATAGAACTAACGTGCAGCCCCTATACGTTATGTTTAAAAAAAATATATAAATTTTTTTTTCAAAATGGCGGCTAATGTAAAAATTCAAAGTGTCATAACTTTGCTAAATGAAATCCTACTAAAAAATGTCTAATGCAAAAAGTGTTTGGAATTTTAATTTGCATATAAAAGCAATTTTTAATAATTTTTTTTTTAATAAAAACCAAGTCTTACCATATATTGACCGAGACCTCGAACGAGCTTTTATGCGACTCTGCATATAGTTAACGCTCGTAAGAGGTTTCTATTCAAGAAATCGACTCGAATTTTTAATACAAAATAGAGCTTTCGACTATACTTACGATACTATAAAAAAAAATTAAAAATTAAAAAATAAAAGTATTTTTTTTTCAAAACACGTTTAGTGTGATGAGTCGATCGACCCACCATACATACGCTCATAAGATTTTCAATATAGTTTAGGTCTGTGTGAGCTTATTTATACATATTTGAATTTCAATTTTTGTGACAGTATAGAATTCTTAAGCACCCTGTGTATGTTTGTTAGCAAAATCCATTTTGTCAATTTTTTGCAAAATGACGACAAGTATTAAAATTCAATCACTTATAACTCAGTAGTGTTGAATTTTGGCAAAAAGGTCTCTATACATGAAATGTTGAGAAGCCTAAAGTTCATCTAAGTAAAATATAAAAAATATATATTTTTGCTTGAAAACAAGCGATGTATCAGTTCGATCGTACCCCCATACTAGCCATTTTGAGACTTTCGGAAGAGTTAACGCTCTTAACTGTTTGGTTTCAAAGATAAAAATTTAAATTTTGAGTATCGCATAGAACTAACGTGCAGCCCCTATACGTTATGTTTAAAAAAAATATATAAATTTTTTTTTCAAAATGGCGGCTAATGTGAAAATTCAAAGTGTCATAACTTTGCTAAATGAAATCCTACTAGAAAATGTCTAATGCAAAAAGTGTTTGGAATTTTAATTTGCATATAAAAGCAATTTTTAATTATTTTTTTTTTAATAAAAACCAAGTCTTACCATATATTGACCGAGACCTCGAACGAGCTTTTATGCGACTCTGCATATAGTTAACGCTCGTACGAGGTTTCTATTCAAGAAATCGACTTGAATTTTTAATACAAAATAGAGCTTTCGACTATACTTACGATACTATAAAAAAAAATTAAAAATTAAAAAATAAAAGTATTTTTTTTTCAAAACACGTTTAGTGTGATGAGTCGATCGACCCACCATACATACGCTCATAAGATTTTCAATATAGTTAAGGTCAGTGTGAGCTTATTTATACATATTTGAATTTTAATTTTTGTGACAGTATAGAATTCTTAAGCAACCTGTGTATGTTTGTTAGCAAAATTTATTTTGTCAATTTTTTGCAAAATGACGACAAGTATTAAAATTCAATCACTTATAACTCAGTAGTGTTGAATTTTGGCAAAAAGGTCTCTATACATGAAATGTTGAAAAGCCTAAAGTTCATCTGAATAAAATATAAAAAATATATATTTTTGCTTGAAAACAAGCGATGTATCAGTTCGATCGTACCCCCATACTAGCCATTTTGAGACTTTCGGAAGAGTTAACGCTCTTAACTGTTTGGTTTCGAAGATAAACATTTAAATTTTGAGTATCGCATAGAACTAACGTGCAGCCCCTATACGTTATGTTTAAAAAAAATATATAAAATTTTTTTTCAAAATGGCGGCTAATGTAAAAATTCAAAGTGTCATAACTTTGCTAAATAAAATCCTACTAAAAAATGTTTAATGCAAAAAGTGTTTGGAATTTTAATTTGCATATAAAAGCAATTTTTAATTATTTTTTTTTTAATAAAAACCGAGTCTTACCATATATTGACCGAGACCTCGAACGAGCTTTTATGCGACTCTGCATATAGTTAACGCTCGTATGAGGCTTCTATTCAAGAAATCGACTTGAATTTTTTATACAAAATAGAGCTTTCGACTATACTTACGATACTATAAAAAAAAATTAAAAATTAAAAAATAAAAGTATTTTTTTTTCAAAACACGTTTAGTGTGATGAGTCGATCGACCCACCATACATACGCTCATAAGATTTTCAATATAGTTAAGGTCAGTGTGAGCTTATTTATAAATATTTCAATTTCAATTTTTGTGACAGTATAGAATTCTTAAGCATCCTGTGTATGTTTGTTAGCAAAATCCATTTTGTCAATTTTTTGCAAAATAGCGACAAGTATTAAAATTCAATCACTTATAACTCAGTAGTGTTAAATTTTGTCAAAAAGGTCTCTATACATGAAATGTTGAGAAGCCTAAAGTTCATCTAAGTAAAATATAAAAAATATATATTTTTGCTTGAAAACAAGCGATGTATCAGTTCGATCGTACCCCCATACTAGCCATTTTGAGACTTTCGGAAGAGTTAACGCTCTTAACTGTTTGGTTTCGAAGATAAAAATTTAAATTTTAAGTATCGCATAGAACTAACGTGCAGCCCCTATACGTTATGTTTAAAAAAAATATATAAATTTTTTTTTCAAAATGGCGGCTAATGTGAAAATTCAAAGTGTCATAACTTTGCTAAATGAAATCCTACTAAAAAATGTCTAATGCAAAAAGTGTTTGGAATTTTAATTTGCATATAAAAGCAATTTTTAATTATTTTTTTTTTAATAAAAACCAAGTCTTACCATATATTGACCGAGACCTCGAACGAGCTTTTATGCGACTCTGCATATAGTTAACGCTCGTACGAGGTTTCTATTCAAGAAATCGACTTGAATTTTTAATACAAAATAGAGCTTTCGACTATACTTACGATACTATAAAAAAAAATTAAAAATTAAAAAATAAAAGTATTTTTTTTTCAAAACACGTTTAGTGTGATGAGTCGATCGACCCACCATACATACGCTCATAAGATTTTCAATATAGTTAAGGTCAGTGTGAGCTTATTTATAAATATTTAAATTTCAATTTTTGTGACAGTATAGAATTCTTAAGCATCCTGTGTATGTTTGTTAGCAAAATCCATTTTGTCAATTTTTTGCAAAATGGCGACAAGTATTAAAATTCAATCACTTATAACTCAGTAGTGTTGAATTTTGTCAAAAAGGTCTCTATACATGAAATGTTGAGAAGCCTAAAGTTCATCTAAGTAAAATATAAAAAATATATATTTTTGCTTGAAAACAAGCGATGTATCAGTTCGATCGTACCCCCATACTAGCCATTTTGAGACTTTCGGAAGAGTTAACGCTCTTAACTGTTTGGTTTCGAAGATAAAAATTTAAATTTTGAGTATCGCATAGAACTAACGTGCAGCCCCTATACGTTATGTTTAAAAAAAATATATAAATTTTTTTTTCAAAATGGCGGCTAATGTGAAAATTCAAAGTGTCATAACTTTGCTAAATGAAATCCTACTAAAAAATGTCTAATGCAAAAAGTGTTTGGAATTTTAATTTGCATATAAAAGCAATTTTTAATAATTTTTTTTAAATAAAAACCGAGTCTTACTATATATTGACCGAGACCTCGAACGAGCTTTTATGCGACTCTGCATATAGTTAATGCTCGTACGAGGTTTCTATTTAAGAAATCGACTTGAATTTTTAATACAAAATAGAGCTTTCGACTATACTTACGATACTATAAAAAAAAATTAAAAATAAAAGTATTTTTTTTTTAAAATACGTTTAGTGTGATGAGTCGATCGACCCACCATACATACGCTCATAAGATTTTCAATATAGTTAAGGTCAGTGTGAGCTTATTTATACATATTTAAATTTTAATTTTTGTGACAGTATAGAATTCTTAAGCATCCTGTGTATGTTTGTTAGCAAAATCCATTTTGTCAATTTTTTGCAAAATTGCGACAAGTATTAAAATTCAATCACTTATAACTCAGTAGTGTTGAATTTCTTCAAAAAAGTCTCTATACATGAAATGTTCAGAAGCCTAAAGTTCATCAGAATAAAATATAAAAAATATAAATTTTTGCTTGAAAACAAGCGATGTATCAGTTCGATCGTACCCCCATACTAGCCATTTTGAGACTTTCGGAAGAGTTAACGCTCTTAACTGTTTGGTTTTAAAGATAAAAATTTAAATTTTGAGTATCGCATAGAACTAACGTGCAGCCCCTATACGTTATGTTTAAAAAAAATATATAAAATTGTTTTTCAAAATGGCGGCTAATGTAAAAATTCAAAGTGTCATAACTTTGCTAAATAAAATCCTACTAAAAAATGTCTAATGCAAAAAGTGTTTGGAATTTTAATTTTCATATAAAAGCAATTTTTAATTATTTTTTTTTTAATAAAAACCGAGTCTTACCATATATTGACCGAGACCTCGAACGAGCTTTTATGCGACTCTGCATATAGTTAATGCTTGTACGAGGTTTCTATTTAAGAAATCGACTTGAATTTTTAATACAAAATAGAGCTTTCGACTATACTTACGATACTATAAAAAAAAATTAAAAATTAAAAAATAAAAGTATTTTTTTTTCAAAACACGTTTAGTGTGATGAGTCGATCGACCCACCATACATACGCTCATAAAATTTTCAATATAGTTAAGGTCAGTGTGAGCTTATTTATACATATTTAAATTTTAATTTTTGTGACAGTATAGAATTCTTAAGCATCCTGTGTATGTTTGTTAGCAAAATCCATTTTGTCAATTTTTTGCAAAATGGCGACAAGTATTAAAATTCAATCACTTATCACTCAGTAGTGTTGAATTTCGTCAAAAAAGTCTCTATACATGAAATGTTCAGAAGCCTAAAGTTCATCAGAATAAAATATAAAAAATATATATTTTTGCTTGAAAACAAGCGATGTATCAGTTCGATCGTACCCCCATACTAGCCATTTTGAGACATTCGGAAGAGTTAACGCTCTTAACTGTTTGGTTTTAAAGATAAAAATTTAATGTTTAAGTATCGCATAGAACTAACGTGCAGCCTCTATACGTTATGTTTAAAAAAAATATATAAATTTTTTTTTCAAAATGGCGGCTAATGTAAAAATTCAAAGTGTCATATCTTTGCTAAATAAAATCCTACTAAAAAATGTCTAATGCAAAAAGTGTTTGGAATTTTAATTTGCATATAAAAGCAATTTTTAATTATTTTTTTTTTAATAAAAACCAAGTCTTACCATATATTGACCGAGACCTCGAACGAGCTTTTATGCGACTCTGCATATAGATAATGCTCGTACGAGGTTTCTATTTAAGAAATCGACTTGAATTTTTAATACGAAATAGAGCTTTCGACTATACTTACGATACTATAAAAAAAAATTAAAAATTAAAAAATAAAAGTATTTTTTTTTCAAAACACGTTTAGTGTGATGAGTCGATCGACCCACCATACATACGCTCATAAGATTTTCAATATAGTTAAGGTCAGTGTGAGCTTATTTATAAATATTTAAATTTCAATTTTTGTGACAGTATAGAATTCTTAAGCATCCTGTGTATGTTTGTTAGCAAAATCCATTTTGTCAATTTTTTGCAAAATGGCGACAAGTATTAAAATTCAATCACTTATAACTCAGTAGTGTTGAATTTTGTCAAAAAGGTCTCTATACATGAAATGTTGAGAAGCCTAAAGTTCATCTAAGTAAAATATAAAAAATATATATTTTTGCTTGAAAACAAGCGATGTATCAGTTCGATCGTACCCCCATACTAGCCATTTTGAGACTTTCGGAAGAGTTAACGCTCTTAACTGTTTGGTTTCGAAGATAAAAATTTAAATTTTGAGTATCGCATAGAACTAACGTGCAGCCCCTATACTTTATGTTTAAAAAAAATATATAAATTTTTTTTTCAAAATAGCGGCTAATGTGAAAATTCAAAGTGTCATAACTTTGCTAAATAAAATCCTACTAAAAAATGTCTAATGCAAAAAGTGTTTGGAATTTTAATTTGCATATAAAAGCAATTTTTTATTATTTTTTTTTTAATAAAAACCGAGTCTTACTATATATTGACCGAGACCTCGAACGAGCTTTTATGCGACTCTGCATATAGTTAATGCTCGTACGAGGTTTCTATTTAAGAAAGTGACTTGAATTTTTAATACAAAATAGAGCTTTCGACTATACTTACGATACTATAAAAAAAAATTAAAAATTAAAAAATAAAAGTATTTTTTTTTCAAAACACGTTTAGTGTGATGAGTCGATCGACCCACCATACATACGCTCATAAGATTTTCAATATAGTTAAGGTCAGTGTGAGCTTATTTATACATATTTTAATTTTAATTTTTGTGACAGTATAGAATTCTTAAGCATCCTGTGTATGTTTGTTAGCAAAATCCATTTTGTCAATTTTTTGCAAAATGGCGACAAGTATTAAAATTCAATCACTTATAACTCAGTAGTGTTGAATTTCGTCAAAAAAGTCTCTATACATGAAATGTTCAGAAGCCTAAAGTTCATCAGAAGAAAATATAAAAAATATATATTTTTGCTTGAAAACAAGCGATGTATCAGTTCGATCGTACCCCCATACTAGCCATTTTGAGACTTTCGGAAGAGTTAACGCTCTTAACTGTTTGGTTTCTAAGATAAAAATTTAAATTTTGAGTTTCGCATAGAACTTACGTGCAGCCCCTATACGTTATGTTTAAAAAATATATATAAAATTTTTTTTCAAAATGGCTAATAATGTAAAAATTCAAAGTGTCATAACTTTGCTAAATAAAATTCTACTCAAAAATGTCTAATGCAAAAATTGTTTGGAAATTAAATTTGCATATAAAAGCAATTTTTAATTATTTTTTTTTTTAAAAAACGGAGTCTTACCATATATTGACCGAGACCTCGAACGAGCTTTTATGCGACTCTGCATATAGTTAATGCTCGTACGAGGTTTCTATTTAAAAAATCGACTTGAATATTTAATACAAAATAGAGCTTTCGACTATACTTACGATACTATAAAAAAAAATTAAAAATTAAAAAATAAAAGTATTTTTTTTTCAAAACACGTTTAGTGTGATGAGTCGATCGACCCACCATACATACGCTCATAAGATTTTCAATATAGTTAAGGTCAGTGTGAGCTTATTTATACATATTTAAATTTTAATTTTTGTGACAGTATAGAATTCTTATGCATCCTGTGTATGTTTGTTAGCAAAATCCATTTTGTCAATTTTTTGCAAAATGGCGACAAGTATTAAAATTCAATCACTTATAACTCAGTAGTGTTGAATTTCGTCAAAAAAGTCTCTATACATGAAATGTTCAGAAGCCTAAAGTTCATCAGAATAAAATATAAAAAATATATATTTTTGCTTGAAAACAAGCGATGTATCAGTTCGATCGTACCCATATACTAGCCATTTTGAGACTTTCGGAAGAGTTAACGCTCTAAACTGTTTGGTTTCTAAGATAAAAATTTAAATTTTGAGTATCGCATAGGACTAACGTGCAGCCCCTATACGTTATGTTTAAAAAAAATATATAAAATTTTTTTTCAAAATGGCTAATAATGTAAAAATTCAAAGTGTCATTCCTTTGCTAAAAAAAATTCTACTAAAAAATGTCTAATGCAAAAAGTGTTTGGAAATTAAATTTGCATATAAAAGCAATTTTTAATTATTTTTTTTTTTAAAAAACCGAGTCTTACCATATATTGACCGAGACCTCGAACGAGCTTTTATGCGACTCTGCATATAGTTAATGCTCGTACGAGGTTTCTATTTAAGAAATCGACTTAAATATTTAATACAAAATAGAGCTTTCGACTATACTTACGATACTATAAAAAAAAATTAAAAATTAAAAAATAAAAGTATTTTTTTTTCAAAACACGTTTAGTGTGATGAGTCGATCGACCCACCATACATACGCTCATAAGATTTTCAATATAGTTAAGGTCAGTGTGAGCTTATTTATACATATTTAAATTTTAATTTTTGTGACAGTATAGAATTCTTAAGCATCCTGTGTATGTTTGTTAGCAAAATCCATTTTGTCAATTTTTTGCAAAATGGCGACAAGTATTAAAATTCAATCACTTATAACTCAGTAGTGTTGAATTTCGTCAAAAAAGTCTCTATACATGAAATGTTCAAAAGCCTAAAGTTCATCAGAATAAAATATAAAAAATATATATTTTTGCTTGAAAACAAGCGATGTATCAGTTCGATCGTACCCCCATACTAGCCATTTTGAGACTTTCGGAAGAGTTAACGCTCTAAACTGTTTGGTTTCTAAGATAAAAATTTAAATTTTGAGTATCGCATAGGACTAACGTGCAGCCCCTATACGTTATGTTTAAAAAAAATATATAAAATTTTTTTTCAAAATGGCTAATAATGTAAAAATTCAAAGTGTCATTTCTTTGCTAAAAAAAATTCTACTAAAAAATGTCTAATGCAAAAAGTGTTTGGAAATTAAATTTGCATATAAAAGCAATTTTTAATTATTTTTTTTTTTAAAAAACCGAGTCTTACCATATATTGACCGAGACCTCGAACGAGCTTTTATGCGACTCTGCATATAGTTAATGCTCGTACGAGGTTTCTATTTAAGAAATCGACTAGAATATTTAATACAAAATAGAGCTTTCGACTATACTTACGATACTATAAAAAAAAATTAAAAATTAAAAAATAAAAGTATTTTTTTTTCAAAACACGTTTAGTGTGATGAGTCGATCGACCCACCATACATACGCTCATAAGATTTTCAATATAGTTAAGGTCAGTGTGAGCTTATTTATACATATTTAAATTTTAATTTTTGTGACAGTATAGAATTCTTAAGCATCCTGTGTATGTTTGTTAGCAAAATCCATTTTGTCAATTTTTTGCAAAATGGCGACAAGTATTAAAATTCAATCACTTATAACTCAGTAGTGTTGAATTTTGTCAAAAAAGTCTCTATACATGAAATGTTCAGAAGCCTAAAGTTCATCAGAATAAAATATAAAAAATATATATTTTTGCTTGAAAACAAGCGATGTATCAGTTCGATCGTACCCCCATACTAGCCATTTTGAGACTTTCGGAAGAGTTAACGCTCTTAACTGTTTGGTTTCGAAGATAAAGATTTAAATTTTGAGTATCGCATAGAACTAACGTGCAGCCCCTATACGTTATGTTTAAAAAAAATATATAAATTTTTTTTTCAAAATGGCGGCTAATGTAAAAATTCAAAGTGTCATAACTTTGCTAAATTAAATCCTACTAAAAAATGTCTAATGCAAAAAGTGTTTGGAATTTTAATTTGCATATAAAAGCAATTTTTAATAATTTTTTTTTTAATAAAACCCGAGTCTTACCATATATTGACCGAGACCTCGAACGAGGTTTTATGCGACTCTGCATATAGTTAATGCTCGTACAAGGTTTCTATTTAAGAAATCGACTTAAATTTTAAATACAAAATAGAGCTTTCGACTATACTTACGATACTATAAAAAAAAATTAAAAATTAAAAAATAAAAGTATTTTTTTTTCAAAACGTATTTAGTGTGATGAGTCGATCGACCCACCATACATACGCTCATAAGATTTTCAATATAGTTAAGGTCAGTGTGAGCTTATTTATACATATTTAAATTTTAATTTTTGTGACAGTATAGAATTCTTAAGCATCCTGTGTATGTTTGTTAGCAAAATCCATTTTGTCAATTTTTTGCAAAATGGCGACAAGTATTAAAATTCAATCACTTATAACTCAGTAGTGTTGAATTTCGTCAAAAAAGTCTCTACACATGAAATGTTCAGAAGCCTAAAGTTCATCAGAATAAAATATAAAAAATATATATTTTTGCTTGAAAACAAGCGATGTATCAGTTCGATCGTACCCCCATACTAGCCATTTTGAGACTTTCGGAAGAGTTAACGCTCTTAACTGTTTGGTTTCGAAGATAAAAATTTAAATTTTAAGTATCGCATAGAACTAACGTGCAGCCCCTATACGTTATGTTTAAAAAAAATATATAAAATTTTTTTTCAAAATGGCGGCTAATGTAAAAATTCAAAGTGTCATAACTTTGCTAAATGAAATCCTATTAAAAAATGTCTAATGCAAAAAGTGTTTGGAATTTTATTTTGCATATAAAAGCAATTTTTTATTATTTTTTTTTTAATAAAAACCGAGTCTTACCATATATTGACCGAGACCTCGAACGAGCTTTTATGCGACTCTGCATATAGTTAATGCTCGTACGAGGTTTCTATTTGATAAATCGACTTGAATTTTTAATACAAAATAGAGATTTCGACTATACTTACGATACTATAAAAAAAAATTAAAAATTAAAAAATAAAAGTATTTTTTTTTCAAAACACGTTTAGTGTGATGAGTCAATCGACCCACCATACATACGCTCATAAGATTTTCAATATAGTTAAGGTCAGTGTGAGCTTATTTATACATATTTAAATTTTAATTTTTGTGACAGTATAGAATTCTTAAGCATCCTGTGTATGTTTGTTAGCAAAATCCATTTTGTCAATTTTTTGCAAAATGGCGACAAGTATTAAAATTCAATCACTTATAACTCAGTAGTGTTGAATTTCGTCAAAAAAGTCTCTATACATGAAATGTTCAGAAGCCTAAAGTTCATCAGAATAAAATATAAAAAATATATATTTTTGCTTGAAAACAAGCGATGTATCAGTTCGATCGTACCCCCATACTAGCCATTTTGAGACTTTCGGAAGAGTTAACCCTCTTAACTGTTTGGTTTCGAAGATAAAAATTTAAATTTTGAGTATCGCATAGAACTAACGTGCAGCCCCTATACGTTATGTTTAAAAAAAATATATAAAAATTTTTTTTTAAAAATGGCGGCTAATGTAAAAATTCAAAGTGTCATAACTTTGCTAAATGAAATCCTACTTAAAAATGTCTAATGCAAAAAGTGTTTGGAATTTTATTTTGCATATAAAAGCAATTTTTAATTATTTTTTTTAATAAAAACCGAGTCTTACCATATATTGACCGAGACCTCGAACGAGCTTTTATGCGACTCTGCATATAGTTAATGCTCGTACGAGGTTTCTATTTAAGAAATCGACTTGAATTTATAATACAAAATAGAGCTTTCGACTATACTTACGATACTATAAAAAAAAATTAGAAATTAAAAAATAAAAGTATTTTTTTTTCAAAACACGTTTAGTGTGATGAGTCGATCGACCCACTATACATACGCTCATAAGATTTTCAATATAGTTAAGGTCAGTGTGAGCTTATTTATACATATTTAAATTTTAATTTTTGTGACAGTATAGAATTCTTAAGCATCCTGTGTATGTTAGTTAGCAAAATCCATTTTGTCAATTTTTTGCAAAATGGCGACAAGTATTAAAATTCAATCACTTTTAACTCAGTAGTGTTGAATTTCGTCAAAAAAGTCTCTATACATGAAATGTTCAGAAGCCTAAAGTTCATCAGAATAAAATATAAAAAATATATATTTTTGCTTGAAAACAAGCGACGTATCAGTTCGATCGTACCCCCATACTAGCCATTTTGAGACTTTCGGAAGAGTTAACGCTCTTAACTGTTTGGTTTCGAAGATAAAAATTTAAATTTTGAGTATCGCATAGAACTAACGTGCAGCCCCTATACGTTATGTTTAAAAAAAATATATAAAATTTTTTTTCAAAATGGCGGCTAATGTAAAAATTCAAAGTGTCATAACTTTGCTAAATAAAATCCTACTTAAAAATGTCTAATGCAAAAAGTGTTTGGAATTTTATTTTGCATATAAAAGCAATTTTTAATTATTTTTTTTTTAATAAAAACCGAGTCTTACCATATATTGACCGAGACCTCGAACGAGCTTTTATGCGACTCTGCATATAGTTAATGCTCGTACGAGGTTTCTATTTAAGAAATCGACTTGAATTTTTAATACAAAATAGAGCTTTCGACTATACTTACGATACTATAAAAAAAAATTAAAAATTAAAAAATAAAAGTATTTTTTTTTCAAAACACGTTTAGTGTGATGAGTCGATCGACCCACCATACATACGCTCATAAGATTTTCAATATAGTTAAGGTCAGTGTGAGCTTATTTATACATATTTAAATTTTAATTTTTGTGACAGTATAGAATTCTTAAGCATCCTGTGTATGTTTGTTAGCAAAATCCATTTTGTCAATTTTTTGCAAAATGGCGACAAGTATTAAAATTCAATCACTTATAACTCAGTAGTGTTGTATTTCGTCAAAAAAGTCTCTATACATGAAATGTTCAGAAGCCTAAAGTTCATCAGAATAAAATATAAAAAATATATATTTTTGCTTGAAAACAAGCGATGTATCAGTTCGATCGTACCCCCATACTAGCCATTTTGAGACTTTCGGAAGAGTTAACGCTCTTAACTGTTTGGTTTCGAAGATAAAAATTTAAATTTTGAGTATCGCATAGAACTAACGTGCAGCCCCTATACGTTATGTTTAAAAAAAATATATAAAATTGTTTTTCAAAATGGCGGCTAATGTAAAAATTCAAAGTGTCATAACTTTGCTAAATGAAATCCTACTAAAAAATGTCTAATGCAAAAAGTGTTTGGAATTTTAATTTGCATATAAAAGCAATTTTTAATTATTTTTTTTAATAAAAACCGAGTCTTACCATATATTGACCGAGACCTCGAACGAGCTTTTATGCGACTCTGCATATAGTTAGTGCTCGTACGAGGTTTCTATTTAAGAAATCGACTTGAATTTTTAATACAAAATAGAGCTTTCGACTATACTTACGATACTATAAAAAAAAATTAAAAATTAAAAAATAAAAGTATTTTTTTTTCAAAACACGTTTAGTGTGATGAGTCGATCGACCCACCATACATACGCTCATAAGATTTTCAATATAGTTAAGGTCAGTGTGAGCTTATTTATACATATTTAAATTTTAATTTTTGTGACAGTATAGAATTCTTAAGCATCCTGTGTATGTTTGTTAGCAAAATCCATTTTGTCAATTTTTTGCAAAATGGCGACAAGTATTAAAATTCAATCACTTATAACTCAGTAGTGTTGAATTTCGTCAAAAAAGTCTCTATACATGAAATGTTCAGAAGCCTAAAGTTCATCAGAATAAAATATAAAAAATATATATTTTTGATTGAAAACAAGCGATGTATCAGTTCGATCGTACCCCCATACTAGCCATTTTGAGACTTTCGGAAGAGTTAACGCTCTTAACTGTTTGGTTTCTAAGATAAAAATTTAAATTTTGAGTATCGCATAGAATTAACGTGCAGCCCCTATACGTTATGTTTAAAAAAAATATATAAAATTTTTTTTCAAACTGGCGGCTAATGTAAAAATTCAAAGTGTCATAACTTTGCTAAATGAAATCCTACTTAAAAATGTCTAATGCAAAAAGTGTTTGGAATTTTATTTTGCATATAAAAGCAATTTTTAATTATTTTTTTTTTTTTAAAAACCGAGTTTTACCATATATTGACCGAGACCTCGAACGAGCTTTTATGCGACTCTGCATATAGTTAATGCTCGTACGAGGTTTCTATTGAAGAAATCGACTTGAATTTTTAATACAAAATAGAGCTTTCGACTATACTTACGATACTATAAAAAAAAATTAAAAATTAAAAAATAAAAGTATTTTTTTTTCAAAACACGTTTAGTGTGATGAGTCGATCGACCCACCATACATACGCTCATAAGATTTTCAATATAGTTAAGGTCAGTGTGAGCTTATTTATACATATTTAAATTTTAATTTTTGTGACAGTATAGAATTCTTAAGCATCCTGTGTATGTTTGTTAGCAAAATCCATTTTGTCAATTTTTTGCAAAATGGCGACAAGTATTAAAATTCAATCACTTATAACTCAGTAGTGTTGAATTTCGTCAAAAAAGTCTCTATACATGAAATGTTCAGAAGCCTAAAGTTCATCAGAATAAAATATAAAAAATATATATTTTTGCTTGAAAACAAGCGATGTATCAGTTCGATCGTACCCCCATACTAGCCATTTTGAGACTTTCGGAAGAGTTAACGCTCTTAACTGTTTGGTTTCGAAGATAAAAATTTAAATTTTGAGTATCGCATAGAACTAACGTGCAGCCCCTATACGTTATGTTTAAAAAAAATATATAAAATTTTTTTTCAAAATGGCGGCTAATGTAAAAATTCAAAGTGTCATAACTTTGCTAAATGAAATCCTACCTAAAAATGTCTAATGCAAAAAGTGTTTGGAATTTTATTTTGCATATCAAAGCAATTTTTAATTATTTTTTTTTAATAAAAACCGAGTCTTACCATATATTGACCGAGACCTCGAACGAGCTTTTATGCGACTCTGCATATAGTTAATGCTCGTACGAGGTTTCTATTTAAGAAATCGACTTGAATTTTTAATACAAAATAGAGCTTTCGACTATACTTACGATACTATAAAAAAAAATTAAAAATTAAAAAATAAAAGTATTTTTTTTTCAAAACACGTTTAGTGTGATGAGTCGATCGACCCACCATACATACGCTCATAAGATTTTCAATATAGTTAAGGTCAGTGTGAGCTTATTTATACATATTTAAATTTTAATTTTTGTGACAGTATAGAATTCTTAAGCATCCTGTGTATGTTTGTTAGCAAAATCCATTTTGTCAATTTTTTGCAAAATGGCGACAAGTATTAAAATTCAATCACTTATAACTCAGTAGTGTTGAATTTCGTCAAAAAAGTCTCTACACATGAAATGTTCAGAAGCCTAAAGTTCATCAGAATAAAATATAAAAAATATATATTTTTGCTTGAAAACAAGCGATGTATCAGTTCGATCGTACCCCCATACTAGCCATTTTGAGACTTTCGGAAGAGTTAACGCTCTTAACTGTTTGGTTTCGAAGATAAAAATTTAAATTTTGAGTATCGCATAGAACTAACGTGCAGCCCCTATACGTTATGTTTAAAAAAAATATATAAAATTTTTTTTCAAAATGGCGGCTAATGTAAAAATTCAAAGTGTCATAACTTTGCTAAATGAAATCCTACTTAAAAATGTCAAATGCAAAAAGTGTTTGGAATTTTATTTTGCATATAAAAGCAATTTTTAATTATTTTTTTTTTAATAAAAACCGAGTCTTACCATATATTGACCGAGACCTCGAACGAGCTTTTATGCGACTCTGCATATAGTTAATGCTCGTACGAGGTTTCTATTTAAGAAATCGACTTGAATTTTTAATACAAAATAGAGCTTTCGACTATACTTACGATACTATAAAAAAAAATTAAAAATTAAAAAATAAAAGTATTTTTTTTTCAAAACACGTTTAGTGTGATGAGTCGATCGACCCACCATACATACGCTCATAAGATTTTCAATATAGTTAAGGTCAGTGTGAGCTTATTTATACATATTTAAATTTTAATTTTTGTGACAGTATAGAATTCTTAAGCATCCTGTGTATGTTTGTTAGCAAAATCCATTTTGTCAATTTTTTGCAAAATGGCGACAAGTATTAAAATTCAATCACTTATAACTCAGTAGTGTTGTATTTCGTCAAAAAAGTCTCTATTCATGAAATGTTCAGAAGCCTAAAGTTCATCAGAATAAAATATAAAAAATATATATTTTTGCTTGAAAACAAGCGATGTATCAGTTCGATCGTACCCCCATACTAGCCATTTTGAGACTTTCGGAAGAGTTAACGCTCTTAACTGTTTGGTTTCGAAGATAAAAATTTAAATTTTGAGTATTGCATAGAACTAACGTGCAGCCCCTATACGTTATGTTTAAAAAAAATATATAAAATTTTTTTTAAAAATGGCGGCTAATGTAAAAATTCAAAGTGTCATAACTTTGCTAAATGAAATCCTACTTAAAAATGTCTAATGCAAAAAGTGTTTGGAATTTTATTTTGCATATAAAAGCAATTTTTTATTATTTTTTTTTTAATAAAAACCGAGTCTTACCATATATTGACCGAGACCTCGAACGAGCTTTTATGCGACTCTGCATATAGTTAATGCTCGTACGAGGTTTCTATTTAATAAATCGACTTAAATTTTTATTACAAAATAGAGCTTTCGACTATACTTACGATACTATAAAAAAAAATTAAAAATTAAAAAATAAAAGTATTTTTTTTTTAAAACACGTTTAGTGTGATGAGTCGATCGACCCACCATACATACGCTCATAAGATTTTCAATATAGTTAAGGTCAGTGTGAGCTTATTTATACATATTTAAATTTTAATTTTTGTGACAGTATAGAATTCTTAAGCATCCTGTGTATGTTTGTTAGCAAAATCCATATTGTCAATTTTTTGCAAAATGGCGACAAGTATTAAAATTCAATCACTTATAACTCAGTAGTGTTGAATTTCGTCAAAAAAGTCTCTATACATGAAATGTTCAGAAACCTAAAGTTCATCAGAATAAAATATAAAAAATATATATTTTTGCTTAAAAACAAGCGATGTATCAGTTCGATCGTACCCCCATACTAGCCATTTTGATCCTTTCGGAAGAGTTAACGCTCTTAACTGTTTGGTTTCGAAGATAAAAATTTAAATTTTGAGTATCGCATAGAACTAACGTGCAGCCCCTATACGTTATGTTTAAAAAAAATATATAAAATTGTTTTTCAAAATGGCGGCTAATGTAAAAATTCAAAGTGTCATAACTTTGCTAAATAAAATCCTACTAAAAAATGTCTAATGCAAAAAGTGTTTGGAATTTTAATTTGCATATAAAGGCAATTTTTAATTATTTTTTTTAATAAAAACCGAGTCTTACCATATATTGACCGAGACCTCGAACGAGCTTTTATGCGACTCTGCATATAGTTAGTGCTCGTACGAGGTTTCTATTTAAGAAATCGACTTGAATTTTTAATACAAAATAGAGCTTTCGACTATACTTACGATACTATAAAAAAAAATTAAAAATTAAAAAATAAAAGTATTTTTTTTTCAAAACACGTTTAGTGTGATGAGTCGATCGACCCACCATACATACGCTCATAAGATTTTCAATATAGTTAAGGTCAGTGTGAGCTTATTTATACATATTTAAATTTTAATTTTTGTGACAGTATAGAATTCTTAAGCATCCTGTGTATGTTTGTTAGCAAAATCCATTTTGTCAATTTTTTGCAAAATGGCGACAAGTATTAAAATTCAATCACTTATAACTCAGTAGTGTTGAATTTCGTCAAAAAAGTCTCTATACATTAAATGTTCAGAAGCCTAAAGTTCATCAGAATAAAATATAAAAAATATATATTTTTGCTTGAAAACAAGCGATGTATCAGTTCGATCGTACCCCCATACTAGCCATTTTGAGACTTTCGGAAGAGTTAACGCTCTTAACTGTTTGGTTTCGAAGATAAAAATTTAAATTTTGAGTATCGCATAGAACTAACGTGCAGCCCCTATACGTTATGTTTAAAAAAAATATATAAAATTGTTTTTCAAAATGGCGGCTAATGTAAAAATTCAAAGTGTCATAACTTTGCTAAATGAAATCCTACTAAAAAATGTCTAATGCAAAAAGTGTTTGGAATTTTAATTTGCATATAAAAGCAATTTTTAATTATTTTTTTTTAATAAAAACCGAGTCTTACCATATATTGACCGAGACCTCGAACGAGCTTTTATGCGACTCTGCATATAGTTAGTGCTCGTACGAGGTTTCTATTTAAGAAATCGACTTGAATTTTTAATACAAAATAGAGCTTTCGACTATACTTACGATACTATAAAAAAAAATTAAAAATTAAAAAATAAAAGTATTTTTTTTTCAAAACACGTTTAGTGTGATGAGTCGATCGACCCACCATACATACGCTCATAAGATTTTCAATATAGTTAAGGTCAGTGTGAGCTTATTTATACATATTTAAATTTTAATTTTTGTGACAGTATAGAATTCTTAAGCATCCTGTGTATGTTTGTTAGCAAAATCCATTTTGTCAATTTTTTGCAAAATGGCGACAAGTATTAAAATTCAATCACTTATAACTCAGTAGTGTTGAATTTCGTCAAAAAAGTCTCTATACATGAAATGTTCAGAAGCCTAAAGTTCATCAGAATAAAATATAAAAAATATATATTTTTGCTTGAAAACAAGCGATGTATCAGTTCGATCGTACCCCCATACTAGCCATTTTGAGACTTTCGGAAGAGTTAACGCTCTTAACTGTTTGGTTTCGAAGATAAAAATTTAAATTTTAAGTATCGCATAGAACTAACGTGCAGCCCCTATACGTTATGTTTAAAAAAAATATATAAAATTTTTTTTCAAAATGGCGGCTAATGTAAAAATTCAAAGTGTCATAACTTTGCTAAATAAAATCCTACTTAAAAATGTCTAATGCAAAAAGTGTTTGGAATTTTATTTTGCATATAAAAGCAATTTTTAATTATTTTTTTTTTAATAAAAACCGAGTCTTACCATATATTGACCGAGACCTCGAACGAGCTTTTATGCGACTCTGCATATAGTTAATGCTCGTACGAGGTTTCTATTTAAGAAATCGACTTGAATTTTTAATACAAAATAGAGCTTTCGACTATACTTACGATACTATAAAAAAAAATTAAAAATTAAAAAATAAAAGTATTTTTTTTTCAAAACACGTTTAGTGTGATGAGTCGATCGACCCACCATACATACGCTTATAAGATTTTCAATATAGTTAAGGTCAGTGTGAGCTTATTTATACATATTTAAATTTTAATTTTTGTGACAGTATAGAATTCTTAAGCATCCTGTGTATGTTTGTTAGCAAAATCCATTTTGTCAATTTTTTGCAAAATGGCGACAAGTATTAAAATTCAATCACTTATAACTCAGTAGTGTTGTATTTCGTCAAAAAAGTCTCTATACATTAAATGTTCAGAAGCCTAAAGTTCATCAGAATAAAATATAAAAAATATATATTTTTGCTTGAAAACAAGCGATGTATCAGTTCGATCGTACCCCCATACTAGCCATTTTGAGACTTTCGGAAGAGTTAACGCTCTTAACTGTTTGGTTTCGAAGATAAAAATTTAAATTTTGAGTATCGCATAGAACTAACGTGCAGCCCCTATACGTTATGTTTAAAAAAAATATATAAAATTTTTTTTCAAAATGGCGGCTAATGTAAAAATTCAAAGTGTCATAACTTTGCTAAATGAAATCCTACTTAAAAATGTCTAATGCAAAAAGTGTTTGGAATTTTATTTTGCATATAAAAGCAATTTTTTATTATTTTTTTTTTTAAAAAACCGAGTCTTACCATATATTGACCGAGACCTCGAACGAGCTTTTATGCGACTCTGCATATATTTAATGCTCGTACGAGGTTTCTATTTAAGAAATCGACTTGAATTTTTAATACAAAATAGAGCTTTCGACTATTCTTACGATACTATAAAAAAAAATTAAAAATTAAAAAATAAAAGTATTTTTTTTTCAAAACACGTTTAGTGTGATGAGTCGATCGACCCACCATACATACGCTCATAAGATTTTCAATATAGTTAAGGTCAGTGTGAGCTTATTTATACATATTTAAATTTTAATTTTTGTGACAGTATAGAATTCTTAAGCATCCTGTGTATGTTTGTTAGCAAAATCCATTTTGTCAATTTTTTGCAAAATGGCGACAAGTATTAAAATTCAATCACTTATAACTCAGTAGTGTTGAATTTCGTCAAAAAAATCTCTATACATGAAATGGTCAGAAGCCTAAAGTTCATCAGAATAAAATATAAAAAATATATATTTTTGCTTGAAAACAAGCGATGTATCAGTTCGATCGTACCCCCATACTAGCCATTTTGAGACTTTCGGAAGAGTTAACGCTCTTAACTGTTTGGTTTCGAAGATAAAAATTTAAATTTTGAGTATCGCATAGAACTAACGTGCAGCCCCTATACGTTATGTTTAAAAAAAATATATAAAATTTTTTTTAAAAATGGCGGCTAATGTAAAAATTCAAAGTGTCATAACTTTGCTAAATGAAATCCTACCTAAAAATGTCTAATGCAAAAAGTGTTTGGAATTTTATTTTGCATATCAAAGCAATTTTTAATTATTTTTTTTTTAATAAAAACCGAGTCTTACCATATATTGACCGAGACCTCGAACGAGCTTTTATGCGACTCTGCATATAGTTAGTGCTCGTACGAGGTTTCTATTTAAGAAATCGACTTGAATTTTTAATACAAAATAGAGCTTTCGACTATACTTACGATACTATAAAAAAAAATTAAAAATTAAAAAATAAAAGTATTTTTTTTTCAAAACACGTTTAGTGTGATGAGTCGATCGACCCACCATACATACGCTCATAAGATTTTCAATATAGTTAAGGTCAGTGTGAGCTTATTTATACATATTTAAATTTTAATTTTTGTGACAGTATAGAATTCTTAAGCATCCTGTGTATGTTTGTTAGCAAAATCCATTTTGTCAATTTTTTGCAAAATGGCGACAAGTATTAAAATTCAATCACTTATAACTCAGTAGTGTTGAATTTCGTCAAAAAAGTCTCTATACATGAAATGTTCAGAAGCCTAAAGTTCATCAGAATAAAATATAAAAAATATATATTTTTGCTTGAAAACAAGCGATGTATCAGTTCGATCGTACCCCCATACTAGCCATTTTGAGACTTTCGGAAGAGTTAACGCTCTTAACTGTTTGGTTTCGAAGATAAAAATTTAAATTTTGAGTATCGCATAGAACTAACGTGCAGCCCCTATACGTTATGTTTAAAAAAAATATATAAAATTTTTTTTTAAAATGGCGGCTAATGTAAAAATTCAAAGTGTCATAACTTTGCTAAATGAAATCCTACCTAAAAATGTCTAATGCAAAAAGTGTTTGGAATTTTATTTTGCATATCAAAGCAATTTTTAATTATTTTTTTTTTAATAAAAACCGAGTCTTACCATATATTGACCGAGACCTCGAACGAGCTTTTATGCGACTCTGCATATAGTTAGTGCTCGTACAAGGTTTCTATTTAAGAAATCGACTTGAATTTTTAATACAAAATAGAGCTTTCGACTATACTTACGATACTATAAAAAAAAATTAAAAATTAAAAAATAAAAGTATTTTTTTTTCAAAACACGTTTAGTGTGATGAGTCGATCGACCCACCATACATACGCTCATAAGATTTTCAATATAGTTAAGGTCAGTGTGAGCTTATTTATACATATTTAAATTTTAATTTTTGTGACAGTATAGAATTCTTAAGCATCCTGTGTATGTTTGTTAGCAAAATCCATTTTGTTAATTTTTTGCAAAATGGCGACAAGTATTAAAATTCAATCACTTATAACTCAGTAGTGTTGAATTTCGTCAAAAAAGTCTCTACACATGAAATGTTCAGAAGCCTAAAGTTCATCAGAATAAAATATAAAAAATATATATTTTTGCTTGAAAACAAGCGATGTATCAGTTCGATCGTACCCCCATACTAGCCATTTTGAGACTTTCGGAAGAGTTAACGCTCTTAACTGTTTGGTTTCTAAGATAAAAATTTAAATTTTGATTATCGCATAGAACTAACGTGCAGCCCCTATACGTTATGTTTAAAAAAAATATATAAAATTTTTTTTCAAAATGGCGGCTAATGTAAAAATTCAAAGTGTCATAACTTTGCTAAATGAAATCCTACTAAAAAATGTCTAATGCAAAAAGTGTTTGGAATTTTAATTTGCATATAAAAGCAATTTTTAATTTTTTTTTTTTTAATAAAAACCGAGTCTTACCATATATTGACCGAGACCTCGAACGAGCTTTTATGCGACTCTGCATATAGTTAATGCTCGTACGAGGTTTCTATTTAATAAATCGACTTGAATTTTTAATACAAAATAGAGCTTTCGACTATACTTACGATACTATAAAAAAAAATTAAAAATTAAAAAATAAAAGTATTTTTTTTTCAAAACACGTTTAGTGTGATGAGTCGATCGACCCACCATACATACGCTCATAAGATTTTCAATATAGTTAAGGTCAGTGTGAGCTTATTTATACATATTTAAATTTTAATTTTTGTGACAGTATAGAATTCTTAAGCATCCTGTGTATGTTTGTTAGCAAAATCCATTTTGTCAATTTTTTGCAAAATGGCGACAAGTATTAAAATTCAATCACTTATAACTCAGTAGTGTTGAATTTCGTCAAAAAAGTCTCTATACATGAAATGTTCAGAAGCCTAAAGTTCATCAGAATAAAATATAAAAAATATATATTTTTGCTTGAAAACAAGCGATGTATCAGTTCGATCGTACCCCCATACTATCCATTTTGAGACTTTCGGAAGAGTTAACGCTCTTAACTGTTTGGTTTCGAAGATAAAAATTTAAATTTTGAGTATCGCATAGAACTAACGTGCAGCCCCTATACGTTATGTTTAAAAAAAATATATAAAATTTTATTTCAAAATGGCGGCTAATGTAAAAATTCAAAGTGTCATAACTTTGCTAAATGAAATCCTACTTAAAAATGTCTAATGCAAAAAGTGTTTGGAATTTTATTTTGCATATAAAAGCAATTTTTATTTATTTTTTTTTTAATAAAAACCGAGTCTTACCATATATTGACCGAGACCTCGAACGAGCTTTTATGCGACTCTGCATATAGTTAATGCTCGTACGAGGTTTCTATTGAAGAAATCGACTTGAATTTTTAATACAAAATAGAGCTTTCGACTATACTTACGATACTATAAAAAAAAATTAAAAATTAAAAAATAAAAGTATTTTTTTTTCAAAACACGTTTAGTGTGATGAGTCGATCGACCCACCATACATACGCTCATAAGATTTTCAATATAGTTAAGGTCAGTGTGAGCTTATTTATACATATTTAAATTTTAATTTTTGTGACAGTATAGAATTCTTAAGCATCCTGTGTATGTTTGTTAGCAAAATCCATTTTGTCAATTTTTTGCAAAATGGCGACAAGTATTAAAATTCAATCACTTATAACTCAGTAGTGTTGAATTTTGTCTAAAAAGTCTCTATACATGAAATGTTCAGAAGCCTAAAGTTCATCAGAATAAAATATAAAAAATATATATTTTTGCTTGAAAACAAGCGATGTATCAGTTCGATCGTACCCCCATACTAGCCATTTTGAGACTTTCGGAAGAGTTAACGCTCTTAACTGTTTGGTTTCGAAGATAAAAATTTAAATTTTGAGTATCGCATAGAACTAACGTGCAGCCCCTATACGTTATGTTTAAAAAAAATATATAAAATTTTTTTTCAAAATGGCGGCTAATGTAAAAATTCAAAGTGTCATAACTTTGCTAAATGAAATCCTACCTAAAAATGTCTAATGCAAAAAGTGTTTGGAATTTTATTTTGCATATCAAAGCAATTTTTAATTATTTTTTTTTTAATAAAAACCGAGTCTTACCATATATTGACCGAGACCTTGAACGAGCTTTTATGCGACTCTGCATATAGTTAGTGCTCGTACGAGGTTTCTATTTAAGAAATCGACTTGAATTTTTAATACAAAATAGAGCTTTCGACTATACTTACGATACTATAAAAAAAAATTAAAAATTAAAAAATAAAAGTATTTTTTTTTCAAAACACGTTTAGTGTGATGAGTCGATCGACCCACCATACATACGCTCATAAGATTTTCAATATAGTTAAGGTCAGTGTGAGCTTATTTATACATATTTAAATTTTAATTTTTGTGACAGTATAGAATTCTTAAGCATCCTGTGTATGTTTGTTAGCAAAATCCATTTTGTCAATTTTTTGCAAAATGGCGACAAGTATTAAAATTCAATCACTTATAACTCAGTAGTGTTGAATTTCGTCAAAAAAGTCTCTACACATGAAATGTTCAGAAGCCTAAAGTTCATCAGAATAAAATATAAAAAATATATATTTTTGCTTGAAAACAAGCGATGTATCAGTTCGATCGTACCCCCATACTAGCCATTTTGAGACTTTCGGAAGAGTTAACGCTCTTAACTGTTTGGTTTCTAAGATAAAAATTTAAATTTTGATTATCGCATAGAACTAACGTGCAGCCCCTATACGTTATGTTTAAAAAAAATATATAAAATTTTTTTTCAAAATGGCGGCTAATGTAAAAATTCAAAGTGTCATAACTTTGCTAAATGAAATCCTACTAAAAAATGTCTAATGCAAAAAGTGTTTGGAATTTTAATTTGCATATAAAAGCAATTTTTAATTTTTTTTTTTTTAATAAAAACCGAGTCTTACCATATATTGACCGAGACCTCGAACGAGCTTTTATGCGACTCTGCATATAGTTAATGCTCGTACGAGGTTTCTATTTAAGAAATCGACTTGAATTTTTAATACAAAATAGAGCTTTCGACTATACTTACGATACTATAAAAAAAAATTAAAAATTAAAAAATAAAAGTATTTTTTTTTCAAAACACGTTTAGTGTGATGAGTCGATCGACCCACCATACATACGCTCATAAGATTTTCAATATAGTTAAGGTCAGTGTGAGCTTATTTATACATATTTAAATTTTAATTTTTGTGACAGTATAGAATTCTTAAGCATCCTGTGTATGTTTGTTAGCAAAATCCATTTTGTCAATTTTTTGCAAAATGGCGACAAGTATTAAAATTCAATCACTTATAACTCAGTAGTGTTGAATTTCGTCAAAAAAGTCTCTATACATGAAATGTTCAGAAGCCTAAAGTTCATCAGAATAAAATATAAAAAATATATATTTTTGCTTGAAAACAAGCGATGTATCAGTTCGATCGTACCCCCATACTAGCCATTTTGAGACTTTCGGAAGAGTTAACGCTCTTAACTGTTTGGTTTCGAAGATAAAAATTTAAATTTTGAGTATCGCATAGAACTAACGTGCAGCCCCTATACGTTATGTTTAAAAAAAATATATAAAATTTTTTTTCAAAATGGCGGCTAATGTAAAAATTCAAAGTGTCATAACTTTGCTAAATCAAATCCTACTTAAAAATGTCTAATGCAAAAAGTGTTTGGAATTTTATTTTGCATATAAAAGCAATTTTTTATTATTTTTTTTTTAATAAAAACCGAGTCTTACCATATATTGACCGAGACCTCGAACGAGCTTTTATGCGACTCTGCATATAGTTAATGCTCGTACGAGGTTTCTATTTATTAAATCGGCTTGAATTTTTAATACAAAATAGAGCTTTCGACTATACTTACGATACTATAAAAAAAAATTAAAAATTAAAAAATAAAAGTATTTTTTTTTCAAAACACGTTTAGTGTGATGAGTCGATCGACCCACCATACATACGCTCATAAGATTTTCAATATAGTTAAGGTCAGTGTGAGCTTATTTATACATATTTAAATTTTAATTTTTGTGACAGTATAGAATTCTTAAGCATCCTGTGTATGTTTGTTAGCAAAATCCATTTTGTCAATTTTTTGCAAAATGGCGACAAGTATTAAAATTCAATCACTTATAACTCAGTAGTGTTGATATTCGTCAAAAAAGTCTCTATACATGAAATGTTCAGAAGCCTAAAGTTCATCAGAATAAAATATAAAAAATATATATTTTTGCTTGAAAACAAGCGATGTATCAGTTCGATCGTACCCCCATACTAGCCATTTTGAGACTTTCGGAAGAGTTAACCCTCTTAACTGTTTGGTTTCGAAGATAAAAATTTAAATTTTGAGTATCGCATAGAACTAACGTGCAGCCCCTATACGTTATGTTTAAAAAAAATATATAAAATTTTATTTCAAAATGGCGGCTAATGTAAAAATTTAAAGTGTCATAACTTTGCTAAATGAAATCCTACTTAAAAATGTCTAATGCAAAAAGTGTTTGGAATTTTATTTTGCATATAAAAGCAATTTTTAATTATTTTTTTTTTAATAAAAACCGAGTCTTACCATATATTGACCGAGACCTCGAACGAGCTTTTATGCGACTCTGCATATAGTTAATGCTCGTACGAGGTTTCTATTTAAGAAATCGACTTGAATTTTTAATACAAAATAGAGCTTTCGACTATACTAACGATACTATAAAAAAAAATTAAAAATTAAAAAATAAAAGTATTTTTTTTTCAAAACACGTTTAGTGTGATGAGTCGATCGACCCACCATACATACGCTCATAAGATTTTCAATATAGTTAAGGTCAGTGTGAGCTTATTTATACATATTTAAATTTTAATTTTTGTGACAGTATAGAATTCTTAAGCATCCTGTGTATGTTTGTTAGCAAAATCCATTTTGTCAATTTTTTGCAAAATGGCGACAAGTATTAAAATTCAATCACTTATAACTCAGTAGTGTTGTATTTCGTCAAAAAAAACTCTATACATGAAATCTTCAGAAGCCTAAAGTTCATCAGAATAAAATATAAAAAATATATATTTTTGCTTGAAAACAAGCGATGTATCAGTTCGATCGTACCCCCATACTAGCCATTTTGAGACTTTCGGAAGAGTTAACGCTCTTAACTGTTTGGTTTCGAAGATAAAAATTTAAATTTTGAGTATCGCATAGAACTAACGTGCAGCCCCTATACGTTATGTTTAAAAAAAATATATAAAATTTTTTTTCAAAATGGCGGCTAATGTAAAAATTCAAAGTGTCATAACTTTGCTAAATGAAATCCTACTTAAAAAGGTCTAATGCAAAAAGTGTTTGGAATTTTATTTTGCATATAAAAGCAATTTTTAATTATTTTTTTTTTAATAAAAACCGAGTCTTACCATATATTGACCGAGACCTCGAACGAGCTTTTATGCGACTCTGCATATAGTTAATGCTCGTACGAGGTTTCTATTTAATAAATCGACTTGAATTTTTAATACAAAATAGAGCTTTCGACTATACTTACGATACTATAAAAAAAAATTAAAAATTAAAAAATAAAAGTATTTTTTTTTCAAAACACGTTTAGTGTGATGAGTCGATCGACCCACCATACATACGCTCATAAGATTTTCAATATAGTTAAGGTCAGTGTGAGCTTATTTATACATATTTAAATTTTAATTTTTGTGACAGTATAGAATTCTTAAGCATCCTGTGTATGTTTGTTAGCAAAATCCATTTTGTCAATTTTTTGCAAAATGGCGACAAGTATTAAAATTCAATCACTTATAACTCAGTAGTGTTGAATTTCGTCAAAAAAGTCTCTATACATGAAATGTTCAGAAGCCTAAAGTTCATCAGAATAAAATATAAAAAATATATATTTTTGCTTGAAAACAAGCGATGTATCAGTTCGATCGTACCCCCATACTAGCCATTTTGAGACTTTCGGAAGAGTTAACGCTCTTAACTGTTTGGTTTCTAAGATAAAAATTTAAATTTTGAGTATCGCATAGAACTAACGTGCAGCCCCTATACGTTATGTTTAAAAAAAATATATAAAATTTATTTTCAAACTGGCGGCTAATGTAAAAATTCAAAGTGTCATAACTTTGCTAAATGAAATCCTACTTAAAAATGTCTAATGCAAAAAGTGTTTGGAATTTTATTTTGCATATAAAAGCAATTTTTTATTATTTTTTTTTTAATAAAAACCGAGTCTTACCATATATTGACCGAGACCTCGAACGAGCTTTTATGCGACTCTGCATATAGTTAATGCTCGTACGAGGTTTCTATTGAAGAAATCGACTTGAATTTTTAATACAAAATAGAGCTTTCGACTATACTTACGATACTATAAAAAAAAATTAAAAATTAAAAAATAAAAGTATTTTTTTTTCAAAACACGTTTAGTGTGATGAGTCGATCGACCCACCATACATACGCTCATAAGATTTTCAATATAGTTAAGGTCAGTGTGAGCTTATTTATACATATTTAAATTTTAATTTTTGTGACAGTATAGAATTCTTAAGCATCCTGTGTATGTTTGTTAGCAAAATCCATTTTGTCAATTTTTTGCAAAATGGCAACAAGTATTAAAATTCAATCACTTATAACTCAGTAGTGTTGAATTTAGTCTAAAAAGTCTCTATACATGAAATGTTCAGAAGCCTAAAGTTCATCAGAATAAAATATAAAAAATATATATTTTTGCTTGAAAACAAGCGATGTATCAGTTCGATCGTACCCCCATACTAGCCATTTTGAGACTTTCGGAAGAGTTAACGCTCTTAACTGTTTGGTTTCGAAGATAAAAATTTAAATTTTGAGTATCGCATAGAACTAACGTGCAGCCCCTATACGTTATGTTTAAAAAAAATATATAAAATTTTTTTTCAAAATGGCGGCTAATGTAAAAATTCAAAGTGTCATAACTTTGCTAAATGAAATCCTACCTAAAAATGTCTAATGCAAAAAGTGTTTGGAATTTTATTTTGCATATCAAAGCAATTTTTAATTATTTTTTTTTTAATAAAAACCGAGTCTTACCATATATTGACCGAGACCTCGAACGAGCTTTTATGCGACTCTGCATATAGTTAGTGCTCGTACGAGGTTTCTATTTAAGAAATCGACTTGAATTTTTAATACAAAATAGAGCTTTCGACTATACTTACGATACTATAAAAAAAAATTAAAAATTAAAAAATAAAAGTATTTTTTTTTCAAAACACGTTTAGTGTGATGAGTCGATCGACCCACCATACATACGCTCATAAGATTTTCAATATAGTTAAGGTCAGTGTGAGCTTATTTATACATATTTAAATTTTAATTTTTGTGACAGTATAGAATTCTTAAGCATCCTGTGTATGTTTGTTAGCAAAATCCATTTTGTAAATTTTTTGCAAAATGGCGAGAAGTATTAAAATTCAATCACTTATAACTCAGTAGTGTTGAATTTCGTCAAAAAAGTCTCTACACATGAAATGTTCAGAAGCCTAAAGTTCATCAGAATAAAATATAAAAAATATATATTTTTGCTTGAAAACAAGCGATGTATCAGTTCGATCGTACCCCCATACTAGCCATTTTGAGACTTTCGGAAGAGTTAACCCTCTTAACTGTTTGGTTTCGAAGATAAAAATTTAAATTTTGAGTATCGCATAGAACTAACGTGCAGCCCCTATACGTTATGTTTAAAAAAAATATATAAAATTTTTTTTCAAAATGGCGGCTAATGTAAAAATTCAAAGTGTCATAACTTTGCTAAATACAATCCTACTTAAAAATGTCTAATGCAAAAAGTGTTTGGAATTTTATTTTGCATATAAAAGCAATTTTTAATTATTTTTTTTAATAAAAACCGAGTCTTACCATATATTGACCGAGACCTCGAACGAGCTTTTATGCGACTCTGCATATAGTTAATGCTCGTACGAGGTTTCTATTTAAGAAATCGACTTGAATTTTTAATACAAAATAGAGCTTTCGACTATACTTACGATACTATAAAAAAAAATTAGAAATTAAAAAATAAAAGTATTTTTTTTTCAAAACACGTTTAGTGTGATGAGTCGATCGACCCACCATACATACGCTCATAAGATTTTCAATATAGTTAAGGTCAGTGTGAGCTTATTTATACATATTTAAATTTTAATTTTTGTGACAGTATAGAATTCTTAAGCATCCTGTGTATGTTAGTTAGCAAAATCCATTTTGTCAATTTTTTGCAAAATGGCGACAAGTATTAAAATTCAATCACTTATAACTCAGTAGTGTTGAATTTCGTCAAAAAAGTCTCTATACATGAAATGTTCAGAAGCCTAAAGTTCATCAGAATAAAATATAAAAAATATATATTTTTGCTTGACAACAAGCGATGTATCAGTTCGATCGTACCCCCATACTAGCCATTTTGAGACTTTCGGAAGAGTTAACGCTCTTAACTGTTTGGTTTCGAAGATAAAAATTTAAATTTTGAGTATTGCATAGAACTAACGTGCAGCCCCTATACGTTATGTTTAAAAAAAATATATAAAATTTTTTTTAAAAATGGCGGCTAATGTAAAAATTCAAAGTGTCATAACTTTGCTAAATGAAATCCTACTTAAAAATGTCTAATGCAAAAAGTGTTTGGAATTTTATTTTGCATATAAAAGCAATTTTTTATTATTTTTTTTTTAATAAAAACCGAGTCTTACCATATATTGACCGAGACCTCGAACGAGCTTTTATGCGACTCTGCATATAGTTAATGCTCGTACGAGGTTTCTATTTAATAAATCGACTTGAATTTTTAATACAAAATAGAGCTTTCGACTATACTTACGATACTATAAAAAAAAATTAAAAATTAAAAAATAAAAGTATTTTTTTTTCAAAACACGTTTAGTGTGATGAGTCGATCGACCCACCATACATACGCTCATAAGATTTTCAATATAGTTAAGGTCAGTGTGAGCTTATTTATACATATTTAAATTTTAATTTTTGTGACAGTATAGAATTCTTAAGCATCCTGTGTATGTTTGTTAGCAAAATCCATTTTGTCAATTTTTTGCAAAATGGCGACAAGTATTAAAATTCAATCACTTATAACTCAGTAGTGTTGAATTTCGTCAAAAAAGTCTCTATACATGAAATGTTCAGAAGCCTAAAGTTCATCAGAATAAAATATAAAAAATATATATTTTTGCTTGAAAACAAGCGATGTATCAGTTCGATCGTACCCCCATACTAGCCATTTTGAGACTTTCGGAAGAGTTAACGCTCTTAACTGTTTGGTTTCGAAGATAAAAATTTAAATTTTAAGTATCGCATAGAACTAACGTGCAGCCCCTATACGTTATGTTTAAAAAAAATATATAAAAATTTTTTTTAAAATGGCGGCTAATGTAAAAATTCAAAGTGTCATAACTTTGCTAAATGAAATCCTACTTAAAAATGTCTAATGCAAAAAGTGTTTGGAATTTTAATTTGCATATAAAAGCAATTTTTAATTTTTTTTTTTTTAATAAAAACCGAGTCTTACCATATATTGACCGAGACCTCGAACGAGCTTTTATGCGACTCTGCATATAGTTAATGCTCGTACGAGGTTTCTATTTAAGAAATCGACTTGAATTTTTAATACAAAATAGAGCTTTCGACTATACTTACGATACTATAAAAAAAAATTAAAAATTAAAAAATAAAAGTATTTTTTTTTCAAAACACGTTTAGTGTGATGAGTCGATCGACCCACCATACATACGCTCATAAGATTTTCAATATAGTTAAGGTCAGTGTGAGCTTATTTATACATATTTAAATTTTAATTTTTGTGACAGTATAGAATTCTTAAGCATCCTGTGTATGTTTGTTAGCAAAATCCATTTTGTCAATTTTTTGCAAAATGGCGACAAGTATTAAAATTCAATCACTTATAACTCAGTAGTGTTGAATTTCGTTAAAAAAGTCTCTATACATGAAATGTTCAGAAGCCTAAAGTTCATCAGAATAAAATATAAAAAATATATATTTTTGCTTGAAAACAAGCGATGTATCAGTTCGATCGTACCCCCATACTAGCCATTTTGAGACTTTCGGAAGAGTTAACGCTCTTAACTGTTTGGTTTCGAAGATAAAAATTTAAATTTTGAGTATCGCATAGAACTAACGTGCAGCCCCTATACGTTATGTTTAAAAAAAATATATAAAATTTTTTTTCAAAATGGCGGCTAATGTAAAAATTCAAAGTGTCATAACTTTGCTAAATAAAATCCTACTATAAAATGTCTAATACAAAAAGTGTTTGGAATTTTAATTTGCATATAAAAGCAATTTTTAATTATTTATTTTTTTCTAAAAACCGATTCTTACCATATATTGACCGAGACCTCGAACGAGCTTTTATGCGACTCTGCATATAGTTAATGCTCGTACGAGGTTTCTATTTAAGAAATCGACTTGAATTTTTAATACAAAATAGAGCTTTAGACTATACTTACGATACTATAAAAAAAAATTAAAAATTAAAAAATAAAAGTATTTTTTTTTCAAAACACGTTTAGTGTGATGAGTCGATCGACCCACCATACATACGCTCATAAGATTTTCAATATAGTTAAGGTCAGTGTGAGCTTATTTATACATATTTAAATTTTAATTTTTGTGACAGTATAGAATTCTTAAGCATCCTGTGTATGTTTGTTAGCAAAATCCATTTTGTCAATTTTTTGCAAAATGGTGACAAGTATTAAAATTCAATCACTTATAACTCAGTAGTGTTGAATTTCGTCAAAAAAGTCTCTATACATGAAATGTTCAGAAGCCTAAAGTTCATCAGAATAAAATATAAAAAATATATATTTTTGCTTGAAAACAAGCGATGTATCAGTTCGATCGTACCCCCATACTAGCCATTTTGAGACTTTCGGAAGAGTTAACGCTCTTAACTGTTTGGTTTCGAAGATAAAAATTAAAATTTTGAGTATCGCATAGAACTAACGTGCAGCCCCTATACGTTATGTTTAAAAAAAATATATAAATTTTTTTTTAAAAATGGCGGCTAATGTAAAAATTCAAAGTGTCATTACTTTGCTAAATGAAATCCTACTAAAAAATGTCTAATGCAAAAAGTGTTTGGAATTTTAATTTGCATATAAAAGCAATTTTTAATTATTTTTTTTTTAATAAAAACCGAGTCTTACCATATATTGACCGAGACCTCGAACGAGCTTTTATGCGACTCTGCATATAGTTAATGCTCGTACGAGGTTTCTATTTAAGAAATCGACTTGAATTTTAAATACAAAATAGAGCTTTCGACTATACTTACGATACTATAAAAAAAAATTAAAAATTAAAAAATAAATGTATTTTTTTTTCAAAACACGTTTAGTGTGATGAGTCGATCGACCCACCATACATACGCTCATAAGATTTTCAATATAGTTAAGGTCAGTGTGAGCTTATTTATACATATTTAAATTTTAATTTTTGTGACAGTATAGAATTCTTAAGCATCCTGTGTATGTTTGTTAGCAAAATCCATTTTGTCAATTTTTTGCAAAATGGCGACAAGTATTAAAATTCAATCACTTATAACTCAGTAGTGTTGAATTTCGTCAAAAAAATCTCTATACATGAAATGGTCAGAAGCCTAAAGTTCATCAGAATAAAATATAAAAAATATATATTTTTGCTTGAAAACAAGCGATGTATCAGTTCGATCGTACCCCCATACTAGCCATTTTGAGACTTTCGGAAGAGTTAACGCTCTTAACTGTTTGGTTTCGAAGATAAAAATTTAAATTTTGAGTATCGCATAGAACTAACGTGCAGCCCCTATACGTTATGTTTAAAAAAAATATATAAAATTTTTTTTTAAAATGGCGGCTAATGTAAAAATTCAAAGTGTCATAACTTTGCTAAATGAAATCCTACCTAAAAATGTCTAATGCAAAAAGTGTTTGGAATTTTATTTTGCATATCAAAGCAATTTTTAATTATTTTTTTTTTAATAAAAACCGAGTCTTACCATATATTGACCGAGACCTCGAACGAGCTTTTATGCGACTCTGCATATAGTTAGTGCTCGTACGAGGTTTCTATTTCAGAAATCGACTTGAATTTTTAATACAAAATAGAGCTTTCGACTATACTTACGATACTATAAAAAAAAATTAAAAATTAAAAAATAAATGTATTTTTTTTTCAAAACACGTTTAGTGTGATGAGTCGATCGACCCACCATACATACGCTCATAAGATTTTCAATATAGTTAAGGTCAGTGTGAGCTTATTTATACATATTTAAATTTTAATTTTTGTGACAGTATAGAATTCTTAAGCATCCTGTGTATGTTTGTTAGCAAAATCCATTTTGTCAATTTTTTGCAAAATGGCGACAAGTATTAAAATTCAATCACTTATAACTCAGTAGTGTTGAATTTCGTCAAAAAAGTCTCTACACATGAAATGTTCAGAAGCCTAAAGTTCATCAGAATAAAATATAAAAAATATATATTTTTGCTTGAAAACAAGCGATGTATCAGTTCGATCGTACCCCCATACTAGCCATTTTGAGACTTTCGGAAGAGTTAACGCTCTTAACTGTTTGGTTTCGAAGATAAAAATTTAAATTTTGAGTATCGCATAGAACTAACGTGCAGCCCCTATACGTTATGTTTAAAAAAAATATATAAAATTTTTTTTCAAAATGGCGGCTAATGTAAAAATTCAAAGTGTCATAACTTTGCTAAATGAAATCCTACCTAAAAATGTCTAATGCAAAAAGTGTTTGGAATTTTATTTTGCATATCAAAGCAATTTTTAATTATTTTTTTTTTAATAAAAACCGAGTCTTACCATATATTGACCGAGACCTCGAACGAGCTTTTATGCGACTCTGCATATAGTTAGTGCTCGTACGAGGTTTCTATTTCAGAAATCGACTTGAATTTTTAATACAAAATAGAGCTTTCGACTATACTTACGATACTATAAAAAAAAATTAAAAATTAAAAAATAAATGTATTTTTTTTTCAAAACACGTTTAGTGTGATGAGTCGATCGACCCACCATACATACGCTCATAAGATTTTCAATATAGTTAAGGTCAGTGTGAGCTTATTTATACATATTTAAATTTTAATTTTTGTGACAGTATAGAATTCTTAAGCATCCTGTGTATGTTTGTTAGCAAAATCCATTTTGTCAATTTTTTGCAAAATGGCGACAAGTATTAAAATTCAATCACTTATAACTCAGTAGTGTTGAATTTCGTCAAAAAAGTCTCTACACATGAAATGTTCAGAAGCCTAAAGTTCATCAGAATAAAATATAAAAAATATATATTTTTGCTTGAAAACAAGCGATGTATCAGTTCGATCGTACCCCCATACTAGCCATTTTGAGACTTTCGGAAGAGTTAACGCTCTTAACTGTTTGGTTTCGAAGATAAAAATTTAAATTTTGAGTATCGCATAGAACTAACGTGCAGCCCCTATACGTTATGTTTAAAAAAAATATATAAAATTGTTTTTCAAAATGGCGGCTAATGTAAAAATTCAAAGTGTCATAACTTTGCTAAATGAAATCCTACTAAAAAATGTCTAATGCAAAAAGTGTTTGGAATTTTAATTTGCATATAAAAGCAATTTTTAATTATTTTTTTTTAATAAAAACCGAGTCTTACCATATATTGACCGAGACCTCGAACGAGCTTTTATGCGACTCTGCATATAGTTAGTGCTCGTACGAGGTTTCTATTTAAGAAATCGACTTGAATTTTTAATACAAAATAGAGCTTTCGACTATACTTACGATACTATAAAAAAAAATTAAAAATTAAAAAATAAAAGTATTTTTTTTTCAAAACACGTTTAGTGTGATGAGTCGATCGACCCACCATACATACGCTCATAAGATTTTCAATATAGTTAAGGTCAGTGTGAGCTTATTTATACATATTTAAATTTTAATTTTTGTGACAGTATAGAATTCTTAAGCATCCTGTGTATGTTTGTTAGCAAAATCCATTTTGTCAATTTTTTGCAAAATGGCGACAAGTATTAAAATTCAATCACTTATAACTCAGTAGTGTTGAATTTCGTCAAAAAAGTCTCTATACATGAAATGTTCAGAAGCCTAAAGTTCATCAGAATAAAATATAAAAAATATATATTTTTGCTTGAAAACAAGCGATGTATCAGTTCGATCGTACCCCCATACTAGCCATTTTGAGACTTTCGGAAGAGTTAACCCTCTTAACTGTTTGGTTTCGAAGATAAAAATTTAAATTTTGAGTATCGCATAGAACTAACGTGCAGCCCCTATACGTTATGTTTAAAAAAAATATATAAAATTTTATTTCAAAATGGCGGCTAATGTAAAAATTCAAAGTGTCATAACTTTGCTAAATGAAATCCTACTTAAAAATGTCTAATGCAAAAAGTGTTTGGAATTTTATTTTGCATATAAAAGCAATTTTTAATTATTTTTTTTTTAATAAAAACCGAGTCTTACCATATATTGACCGAGACCTCGAACGAGCTTTTATGCGACTCTGCATATAGTTAATGCTCGTACGAGGTTTCTATTTAAGAAATCGACTTGAATTTTTAATACAAAATAGAGCTTTCGACTATACTTACGATACTATAAAAAAAAATTAAAAATTAAAAAATAAAAGTATTTTTTTTTCAAAACACGTTTAGTGTGATGAGTCGATCGACCCACCATACATACGCTCATAAGATTTTCAATATAGTTAAGGTCAGTGTGAGCTTATTTATACATATTTAAATTTTAATTTTTGTGACAGTATAGAATTCTTAAGCATCCTGTGTATGTTTGTTAGCAAAATCCATTTTGTCAATTTTTTGCAAAATGGCGACAAGTATTAAAATTCAATCACTTATAACTCAGTAGTGTTGTATTTCGTCAAAAAAGTCTCTATACATGAAATGTTCAGAAGCCTAAAGTTCATCAGAATAAAATATAAAAAATATATATTTTTGCTTGAAAACAAGCGATGTATCAGTTCGATCGTACCCCCATACTAGCCATTTTGAGACTTTCGGAAGAGTTAACGCTCTTAACTGTTTGGTTTCGAAGATAAAAATTTAAATTTTGAGTATCGCATAGAACTAACGTGCAGCCCCTATACGTTATGTTTAAAAAAAATATATAAAATTTTTTTTCAAAATGGCGGCTAATGTAAAAATTCAAAGTGTCATAACTTTGCTAAATGAAATCCTACTTAAAAAGGTCTAATGCAAAAAGTGTTTGGAATTTTATTTTGCATATAAAAGCAATTTTTAATTATTTTTTTTTTAATAAAAACCGAGTCTTACCATATATTGACCGAGACCTCGAACGAGCTTTTATGCGACTCTGCATATAGTTAATGCTCGTACGAGGTTTCTATTTAAGAAATCGACTTGAATTTTTAATACAAAATAGAGCTTTCGACTATACTTACGATACTATAAAAAAAAATTAAAAATTAAAAAATAAAAGTATTTTTTTTTCAAAACACGTTTAGTGTGATGAGTCGATCGACCCACCATACATACGCTCATAAGATTTTCAATATAGTTAAGGTCAGTGTGAGCTTATTTATACATATTTAAATTTTAATTTTTGTGACAGTATAGAATTCTTAAGCATCCTGTGTATGTTTGTTAGCAAAATCCATTTTGTCAATTTTTTGCAAAATGGCGACAAGTATTAAAATTCAATCACTTATAACTCAGTAGTGTTGAATTTCGTCAAAAAAGTCTCTACACATGAAATGTTCAGAAGCCTAAAGTTCATCAGAATAAAATATAAAAAATATATATTTTTGCTTGAAAACAAGCGATGTATCAGTTCGATCGTACCCCCATACTAGCCATTTTGAGACTTTCGGAAGAGTTAACCCTCTTAACTGTTTGGTTTCGAAGATAAAAATTTAAATTTTGAGTATCGCATAGAACTAACGTGCAGCCCCTATACGTTATGTTTAAAAAAAATATATAAAATTTTTTTTCAAAATGGCGGCTAATGTAAAAATTCAAAGTGTCATAACTTTGCTAAATACAATCCTACTTAAAAATGTCTAATGCAAAAAGTGTTTGGAATTTTATTTTGCATATAAAAGCAATTTTTAATTATTTTTTTTAATAAAAACCGAGTCTTACCATATATTGACCGAGACCTCGAACGAGCTTTTATGCGACTCTGCATATAGTTAATGCTCGTACGAGGTTTCTATTTAAGAAATCGACTTGAATTTTTAATACAAAATAGAGCTTTCGACTATACTTACGATACTATAAAAAAAAATTAGAAATTAAAAAATAAAAGTATTTTTTTTTCAAAACACGTTTAGTGTGATGAGTCGATCGACCCACCATACATACGCTCATAAGATTTTCAATATAGTTAAGGTCAGTGTGAGCTTATTTATACATATTTAAATTTTAATTTTTGTGACAGTATAGAATTCTTAAGCATCCTGTGTATGTTTGTTAGCAAAATCCATTTTGTCAATTTTTTGCAAAATGGCGACAAGTATTAAAATTCAATCACTTATAACTCAGTAGTGTTGAATTTCGTCAAAAAAGTCTCTATACATGAAATGTTCAGAAGCCTAAAGTTCATCAGAATAAAATATAAAAAATATATATTTTTGCTTGAAAACAAGCGATGTATCAGTTCGATCGTACCCCCATACTAGCCATTTTGAGACTTTCGGAAGAGTTAACGCTCTTAACTGTTTGGTTTCGAAGATAAAAATTTAAATTTTGAGTATCGCATAGAACTAACGTGCAGCCCCTATACGTTATGTTTAAAAAAAATATATAAAATTTTTTTTCAAAATGGCGGCTAATGTAAAAATTCAAAGTGTCATAACTTTGCTAAATAAAATCCTACTATAAAATGTCTAATACAAAAAGTGTTTGGAATTTTAATTTGCATATAAAAGCAATTTTTAATTATTTATTTTTTTCTAAAAACCGAGTCTTACCATATATTGACCGAGACCTCGAACGAGCTTTTATGCGACTCTGCATATAGTTAATGCTCGTACGAGGTTTCTATTTAAGAAATCGACTTGAATTTTTAATACAAAATAGAGCTTTAGACTATACTTACGATACTATAAAAAAAAATTAAAAATTAAAAAATAAAAGTATTTTTTTTTCAAAACACGTTTAGTGTGATGAGTCGATCGACCCACCATACATACGCTCATAAGATTTTCAATATAGTTAAGGTCAGTGTGAGCTTATTTATACATATTTAAATTTTAATTTTTGTGACAGTATAGAATTCTTAAGCATCCTGTGTATGTTTGTTAGCAAAATCCATTTTGTCAATTTTTTGCAAAATGGCGACAAGTATTAAAATTCAATCACTTATAACTCAGTAGTGTTGAATTTCGTCAAAAAAGTCTCTATACATGAAATGTTCAGAAGCCTAAAGTTCATCAGAATAAAATATAAAAAATATATATTTTTGCTTGAAAACAAGCGATGTATCAGTTCGATCGTACCCCCATACTAGCCATTTTGAGACTTTCGGAAGTGTTAACGCTCTTAACTGTTTGGTTTCGAAGATAAAAATTTAAATTTTAAGTATCGCATAGAACTAACGTGCAGCCCCTATACGTTATGTTTAAAAAAAATATATAAAAATTTTTTTCAAAATGGCGGCTAATGTAAAAATTTAAAGTGTCATAACTTTGCTAAATGAAATCCTACTTAAAAATGTCTAATGCAAAAAGTGTTTGAAATTTTATTTTGCATATAAAAGCAATTTTTAATTATTTTTTTTTTAATAAAAACCGAGTCTTACCATATATTGACCGAGACCTCGAACGAGCTTTTATGCGACTCTGCATATAGTTAATGCTCGTACGAGGTTTCTATTTAAGAAATCGACTTGAATTTTTAATACAAAATAGAGCTTTCGACTATACTTACGATACTATAAAAAAAAATTAAAAATTAAAAAATAAAAGTATTTTTTTTTCAAAACACGTTTAGTGTGATGAGTCGATCGACCCACCATACATACGCTCATAAGATTTTCAATATAGTTAAGGTCAGTGTGAGCTTATTTATACATATTTAAATTTTAATTTTTGTGACAGTATAGAATTCTTAAGCATCCTGTGTATGTTTGTTAGCAAAATCCATTTTGTCAATTTTTTGCAAAATGGCGACAAGTATTAAAATTCAATCACTTATAACTCAGTAGTGTTGAATTTCGTCAAAAAAGTCTCTATACATGAAATGTTCAGAAGCCTAAAGTTCATCAGAATAAAATATAAAAAATATATATTTTTGCTTGAAAACAAGCGATGTATCAGTTCGATCGTACCCCCATACTAGCCATTTTGAGACTTTCGGAAGAGTTAACGCTCTTAACTGTTTGGTTTCGAAGATAAAAATTTAAATTTTTAATATCGCATAGAACTAACGTGCAGCCCCTATACGTTATGTTTAAAAAAAATATATAAAAATTTTTTTCAAAATGGCGGCTAATGTAAAAATTCAAAGTGTCATAACTTTGCTAAATGAAATCCTACTTAAAAATGTCTAATGCAAAAAGTGTTTGGAATTTTATTTTGCATATAAAAGCAATTTTTAATTATTTTTTTTTTAATAAAAACCGAGTCTTACCATATATTGACCGAGACCTCGAACGAGCTTTTATGCGACTCTGCATATAGTTAATGCTCGTACGAGGTTTCTATTTAAGAAATCGACTTGAATTTTTAATACAAAATAGAGCTTTCGACTATACTTACGATACTATAAAAAAAAATTAAAAAATAAAATTATTTTTTTTTCAAAACACGTTTAGTGTGATGAGTCGATCGACCCACCATACATACGCTCATAAGATTTTCAATATAGTTAAGGTCAGTGTGAGCTTATTTATACATATTTAAATTTTAATTTTTGTGACAGTATAGAATTCTTAAGCATCCTGTGTATGTTTGTTAGCAAAATCCATTTTGTCAATTTTTTGCAAAATGGCGACAAGTATTAAAATTCAATCACTTATAACTCAGTAGTGTTGAATTTCGTCAAAAAAGTCTCTACACATGAAATGTTCAGAAGCCTAAAGTTCATCAGAATAAAATATAAAAAATATATATTTTTGCTTGAAAACAAGCGATGTATCAGTTCGATCGTACCCCCATACTAGCCATTTTGAGACTTTCGGAAGAGTTAACGCTCTTAACTGTTTGGTTTCGAAGATAAAAATTTAAATTTTGAGTATCGCATAGAACTAACGTGCAGCCCCTATACGTTATGTTTAAAAAAAATATATAAAATTTTTTTTCAAAATGGCGGCTAATGTAAAAATTCAAAGTGTCATAACTTTGCTAAATGAAATCCTACCTAAAAATGTCTAATGCAAAAAGTGTTTGGAATTTTATTTTGCATATCAAAGCAATTTTTAATTATTTTTTTTTTAATAAAAACCGAGTCTTACCATATATTGACCGAGACCTCGAACGAGCTTTTATGCGACTCTGCATATAGTTAATGCTCGTACGAGGTTTCTATTTAAGAAATCGACTTGAATTTTTAATACAAAATAGAGCTTTCGACTATACTTACGATACTATAAAAAAAAATTAAAAATTAAAAAATAAAAGTATTTTTTTTTCAAAACACGTTTAGTGTGATGAGTCGATCGACCCACCATACATACGCTCATAAGATTTTCAATATAGTTAAGGTCAGTGTGAGCTTATTTATACATATTTAAATTTTAATTTTTGTGACAGTATAGAATTCTTAAGCATCCTATGTATGTTTGTTAGCAAAATCCATTTTGTCAATTTTTTGCAAAATGGCGACAAGTATTAAAATTCAATCACTTATAACTCAGTAGTGTTGAATTTCGTCAAAAAAGTCTCTATACATGAAATGTTCAGAAGCCTAAAGTTCATCAGAATAAAATATAAAAAATATATATTTTTGCTTGAAAACAAGCGATGTATCAATTCGATCGTACCCCCATACTAGCCATTTTGAGACTTTCGGAAGAGTTAACGCTCTTAACTGTTTGGTTTCGAAGATAAAAATTTAAATTTTGAGTATCGCATAGAACTAACGTGCAGCCCTTATACGTTATGTTTAAAAAAAATATATAAAATTTTTTTTCAAAATAGCGGCTAATGTAAAAATTCAAAGTGTCATAACTTTGCTAAATGAAATCCTACTTAAAAATGTCTAATGCAAAAAGTGTTTGGAATTTTATTTTGCATATAAAAGCAATTTTTAATTATTATTTTTTTAATAAAAACCGAGTCTTACCATATATTGACCGAGACCTCGAACGAGCTTTTATGCGACTCTGCATATAGTTAATGCTCGTACGAGGTTTCTATTTAAGAAATCGACTTGAATTTTTAATACAAAATAGAGCTTTCGACTATACTTACGATACTATAAAAAAAAATTAAAAATTAAAAAATAAAAGTATTTTTTTTTCAAAACACGTTTAGTGTGATGAGTCGATCGACCCACCATACATACGCTCATAAGATTTTCAATATAGTTAAGGTCAGTGTGAGCTTATTTATACATATTTAAATTTTAATTTTTGTGACAGTATAGAATTCTTAAGCATCCTGTGTATGTTTGTTAGCAAAATCCATTTTGTCAATTTTTTGCAAAATGGCGACAAGTATTAAAATTCAATCACTTATAACTCAGTAGTGTTGAATTTCGTCAAAAAAGTCTCTATACATGAAATGTTCAGAAGCCTAAAGTTCATCAGAATAAAATATAAAAAATATATATTTTTGCTTGAAAACAAGCGATGTATCAGTTCGATCGTACCCCCATACTAGCCATTTTGAGACTTTCGGAAGAGTTAACGCTCTTAACTGTTTGGTTTCGAAGATAAAAATTTAAATTTTTAATATCGCATAGAACTAACGTGCAGCCCCTATACGTTATGTTTAAAAAAAATATATAAAAATTTTTTTCAAAATGGCGGCTAATGTAAAAATTCAAAGTGTCATAACTTTGCTAAATGAAATCCTACTTAAAAATGTCTAATGCAAAAAGTGTTTGGAATTTTATTTTGCATATAAAAGCAATTTTTAATTATTTTTTTTTTAATAAAAACCGAGTCTTACCATATATTGACCGAGACCTCGAACGAGCTTTTATGCGACTCTGCATATAGTTAATGCTCGTACGAGGTTTCTATTTAAGAAATCGACTTGAATTTTTAATACAAAATAGAGCTTTCGACTATACTTACGATACTATAAAAAAAAATTAAAAAATAAAAGTATTTTTTTTTCAAAACACGTTTAGTGTGATGAGTCGATCGACCCACCATACATACGCTCATAAGATTTTCAATATAGTTAAGGTCAGTGTGAGCTTATTTATACATATTTAAATTTTAATTTTTGTGACAGTATAGAATTCTTAAGCATCCTGTGTATGTTTGTTAGCAAAATCCATTTTGTCAATTTTTTGCAAAATGGCGACAAGTATTAAAATTCAATCACTTATAACTCAGTAGTGTTGAATTTCGTCAAAAAAGTCTCTACACATGAAATGTTCAGAAGCCTAAAGTTCATCAGAATAAAATATAAAAAATATATATTTTTGCTTGAAAACAAGCGATGTATCAGTTCGATCGTACCCCCATACTAGCCATTTTGAGACTTTCGGAAGAGTTAACGCTCTTAACTGTTTGGTTTCGAAGATAAAAATTTAAATTTTGAGTATCGCATAGAACTAACGTGCAGCCCCTATACGTTATGTTTAAAAAAAATATATAAAATTTTTTTTCAAAATGGCGGCTAATGTAAAAATTCAAAGTGTCATAACTTTGCTAAATGAAATCCTACCTAAAAATGTCTAATGCAAAAAGTGTTTGGAATTTTATTTTGCATATCAAAGCAATTTTTAATTATTTTTTTTTTAATAAAAACCGAGTCTTACCATATATTGACCGAGACCTCGAACGAGCTTTTATGCGACTCTGCATATAGTTAATGCTCGTACGAGGTTTCTATTTAAGAAATCGACTTGAATTTTTAATACAAAATAGAGCTTTCGACTATACTTACGATACTATAAAAAAAAATTAAAAATTAAAAAATAAAAGTATTTTTTTTTCAAAACACGTTTAGTGTGATGAGTCGATCGACCCACCATACATACGCTCATAAGATTTTCAATATAGTTAAGGTCAGTGTGAGCTTATTTATACATATTTAAATTTTAATTTTTGTGACAGTATAGAATTCTTAAGCATCCTATGTATGTTTGTTAGCAAAATCCATTTTGTCAATTTTTTGCAAAATGGCGACAAGTATTAAAATTCAATCACTTATAACTCAGTAGTGTTGAATTTCGTCAAAAAAGTCTCTATACATGAAATGTTCAGAAGCCTAAAGTTCATCAGAATAAAATATAAAAAATATATATTTTTGCTTGAAAACAAGCGATGTATCAATTCGATCGTACCCCCATACTAGCCATTTTGAGACTTTCGGAAGAGTTAACGCTCTTAACTGTTTGGTTTCGAAGATAAAAATTTAAATTTTGAGTATCGCATAGAACTAACGTGCAGCCCTTATACGTTATGTTTAAAAAAAATATATAAAATTTTTTTTCAAAATAGCGGCTAATGTAAAAATTCAAAGTGTCATAACTTTGCTAAATGAAATCCTACTTAAAAATGTCTAATGCAAAAAGTGTTTGGAATTTTATTTTGCATATAAAAGCAATTTTTAATTATTATTTTTTTAATAAAAACCGAGTCTTACCATATATTGACCGAGACCTCGAACGAGCTTTTATGCGACTCTGCATATAGTTAATGCTCGTACGAGGTTTCTATTTAAGAAATCGACTTGAATTTTTAATACAAAATAGAGCTTTCGACTATACTTACGATACTATAAAAAAAAATTAAAAATTAAAAAATAAAAGTATTTTTTTTTCAAAACACGTTTAGTGTGATGAGTCGATCGACCCACCATACATACGCTCATAAGATTTTCAATATAGTTAAGGTCAGTGTGAGCTTATTTATACATATTTAAATTTTAATTTTTGTGACAGTATAGAATTCTTAAGCATCCTGTGTATGTTTGTTAGCAAAATCCATTTTGTCAATTTTTTGCAAAATGGCGACAAGTATTAAAATTCAATCACTTATAACTCAGTAGTGTTGAATTTCGTCAAAAAAGTCTCTATACATGAAATGTTCAGAAGCCTAAAGTTCATCAGAATAAAATATAAAAAATATATATTTTTGCTTGAAAACAAGCGATGTATCAATTCGATCGTACCCCCATACTAGCCATTTTGAGACTTTCGGAAGAGTTAACGCTCTTAACTGTTTGGTTTCGGAGATAAAAATTTAAATTTTGAGTATCGCATAGAACTAACGTGCAGCCCTTATACGTTATGTTTAAAAAAAATATATAAAATTTTTTTTCAAAATAGCGGCTAATGTAAAAATTCAAAGTGTCATAACTTTGCTAAATGAAATCCTACTTAAAAATGTCTAATGCAAAAAGTGTTTGGAATTTTATTTTGCATATAAAAGCAATTTTTAATTATTTTTTTTAATAAAAACCGAGTCTTACCATATATTGACCGAGACCTCGAACGAGCTTTTATGCGACTCTGCATATAGTTAATGCTCGTACGAGGTTTCTATTTAAGAAATCGACTTGAATTTTTAATACAAAATAGAGCTTTCGACTATACTTACGATACTATAAAAAAAAATTAAAAATTAAAAAATAAAAGTATTTTTTTTTCAAAACACGTTTAGTGTGATGAGTCGATCGACCCACCATACATACGCTCATAAGATTTTCAATATAGTTAAGGTCAGTGTGAGCTTATTTATACATATTTAAATTTTAATTTTTGTGACAGTATAGAATTCTTAAGCATCCTGTGTATGTTTGTTAGCAAAATCCATTTTGTCAATTTTTTGCAAAATGGCGACAAGTATTAAAATTCAATCACTTATAACTCAGTAGTGTTGAATTTCGTCAAAAAAGTCTCTATACATGAAATGTTCAGAAGCCTAAAGTTCATCAGAATAAAATATAAAAAATATATATTTTTGCTTGAAAACAAGCGATGTATCAGTTCGATCGTACCCCCATACTAGCCATTTTGAGACTTTCGGAAGAGTTAACGCTCTTAACTGTTTGGTTTCGAAGATAAAAATTTTAATTTTAAGTATCGCATAGAACTAACGTGCAGCCCCTATACGTTATGTTTAAAAAAAATATATAAAATTTTTTTTCAAAATGGCGGCTAATGTAAAAATTCAAAGTGTCATAACTTTGCTAAATAAAATCCTACTATAAAATGTCTAATACAAAAAGTGTTTGGAATTTTAATTTGCATATAAAAGCAATTTTTAATTATTTATTTTTTTCTAAAAACCGAGTCTTACCATATATTGACCGAGACCTCGAACGAGCTTTTATGCGACTCTGCATATAGTTAATGCTCGTACGAGGTTTCTATTTAAGATATCGACTTGAATTTTCAATACAAAATAGAGCTTTGGACTATACTTACGATACTATAAAAAAAAATTAAAAAATAAAAGTATTTTTTTTTCAAAACACGTTTAGTGTGATGAGTCGATCGACCCACCATACATACGCTCATAAGATTTTCAATATAGTTAAGGTCAGTGTGAGCTTATTTATACATATTTAAATTTTAATTTTTGTGACAGTATAGAATTCTTAAGCATCCTGTGTATGTTTGTTAGCAAAATCCATTTTGTCAATTTTTTGCAAAATGGTGACAAGTATTAAAATTCAATCACTTATAACTCAGTAGTGTTGAATTTCGTCAAAAAAGTCTCTATACATGAAATGTTCAGAAGCCTAAAGTTCATCAGAATAAAATATAAAAAATATATATTTTTGCTTGAAAACAAGCGATGTATCAGTTCGATCGTACCCCCATACTAGCCATTTTGAGACTTTCGGAAGAGTTAACGCTCTTAACTGTTTGGTTTCGAAGATAAAAATTTAAATTTTGAGTATCGCATAGAACTAACGTGCAGCCCCTAGACGTTATGTTTAAAAAAAATATATAAAAATTTTTTTCAAAATGGCGGCTAATGTAAAAATTCAAAGTGTCATAACTTTGCTAAATGAAATCCTACTTAAAAATGTCTAATGCAAAAAGTGTTTGGAATTTTAATTTGCATATAAAAGCAATTTTTAATTTTTTTTTTTTTAATAAAAACCGAGTCTTACCATATATTGACCGAGACCTCGAACGAGCTTTTATGCGACTCTGCATATAGTTAATGCTCGTACGAGGTTTCTATTTGAGAAATCGACTTGAATTTTTAATACAAAATAGAGCTTTCGACTATACTTACGATACTATAAAAAAAAATTAAAAATTAAAAAATAAAAGTATTTTTTTTTCAAAACACGTTTAGTGTGATGAGTCGATCGACCCACCATACATACGCTCATAAGATTTTCAATATAGTTAAGGTCAGTGTGAGCTTATTTATACATATTTAAATTTTAATTTTTGTGACAGTATAGAATTCTTAAGCATCCTGTGTATGTTTGTTAGCAAAATCCATTTTGTCAATTTTTTGCAAAATGGCGACAAGTATTAAAATTCAATCACTTATAACTCAGTAGTGTTGAATTTCGTCAAAAAAGTCTCTATACATGAAATGTTCAGAAGCCTAAAGTTCATCAGAATAAAATATAAAAAATATATATTTTTGCTTGAAAACAAGCGATGTATCAGTTCGATCGTACCCCCATACTAGCCATTTTGAGACTTTCGGAAGAGTTAACGCTCTTAACTGTTTGGTTTCGAAGATAAAAATTTAAATTTTAAGTATCGCATAGAACTAACGTGCAGCCCCTATACGTTATGTTTAAAAAAAATATATAAAATTTTTTTTCAAAATGGCGGCTAATGTAAAAATTCAAAGTGTCATAACTTTGCTAAATAAAATCCTACTATAAAATGTCTAATACAAAAAGTGTTTGGAATTTTAATTTGCATATAAAAGCAATTTTTAATTATTTATTTTTTTCTAAAAACCGAGTCTTACCATATATTGACCGAGACCTCGAACGAGCTTTTATGCGACTCTGCATATAGTTAATGCTCGTACGAGGTTTCTATTTAAGAAATCGACTTGAATTTTTAATACAAAATAGAGCTTTAGACTATACTTACGATACTATAAAAAAAAATTAAAAATTAAAAAATAAAAGTATTTTTTTTTCAAAACACGTTTAGTGTGATGAGTCGATCGACCCACCATACATACGCTCATAAGATTTTCAATATAGTTAAGGTCAGTGTGAGCTTATTTATACATATTTAAATTTTAATTTTTGTGACAGTATAGAATTCTTAAGCATCCTGTGTATGTTTGTTAGCAAAATCCATTTTGTCAATTTTTTGCAAAATGGTGACAAGTATTAAAATTCAATCACTTATAACTCAGTAGTGTTGAATTTCGTCAAAAAAGTCTCTATACATGAAATGTTCAGAAGCCTAAAGTTCATCAGAATAAAATATAAAAAATATATATTTTTGCTTGAAAACAAGCGATGTATCAGTTCGATCGTACCCCCATACTAGCCATTTTGAGACTTTCGGAAGAGTTAACGCTCTTAACTGTTTGGTTTCGAAGATAAAAATTTAAATTTTGAGTATCGCATAGAACTAACGTGCAGCCCCTATACGTTATGTTTAAAAAAAATATATAAATTTTTTTTTAAAAATGGCGGCTAATGTAAAAATTCAAAGTGTCATTACTTTGCTAAATGAAATCCTACTAAAAAATGTCTAATGCAAAAAGTGTTTGGAATTTTAATTTGCATATAAAAGCAATTTTTAATTATTTTTTTTTTAATAAAAACCGAGTCTTACCATATATTGACCGAGACCTCGAACGAGCTTTTATGCGACTCTGCATATAGTTAATGCTCGTACGAGGTTTCTATTTAAGAAATCGACTTGAATTTTAAATACAAAATAGAGCTTTCGACTATACTTACGATACTATAAAAAAAAATTAAAAATTAAAATATAAATGTATTTTTTTTTCAAAACACGTTTAGTGTGATGAGTCGATCGACCCACCATACATACGCTCATAAGATTTTCAATATAGTTAAGGTCAGTGTGAGCTTATTTATACATATTTAAATTTTAATTTTTGTGACAGTATAGAATTCTTAAGCATCCTGTGTATGTTTGTTAGCAAAATCCATTTTGTCAATTTTTTGCAAAATGGCGACAAGTATTAAAATTCAATCACTTATAACTCAGTAGTGTTGAATTTCGTCAAAAAAGTCTCTATACATGAAATGTTCAGAAGCCTAAAGTTCATCAGAATAAAATATAAAAAATATATATTTTTGCTTGAAAACAAGCGATGTATCAGTTCGATCGTACCCCCATACTAGCCATTTTGAGACTTTCGGAAGTGTTAACGCTCTTAACTGTTTGGTTTCGAAGATAAAAATTTAAATTTTAAGTATCGCATAGAACTAACGTGCAGCCCCTATACGTTATGTTTAAAAAAAATATATAAAAATTTTTTTCAAAATGGCGGCTAATGTAAAAATTCAAAGTGTCATAACTTTGCTAAATGAAATCCTACTTAAAAATGTCTAATGCAAAAAGTGTTTGAAATTTTATTTTGCATATAAAAGCAATTTTTAATTATTTTTTTTTTAATAAAAACCGAGTCTTACCATATATTGACCGAGACCTCGAACGAGCTTTTATGCGACTCTGCATATAGTTAATGCTCGTACGAGGTTTCTATTTAAGAAATCGACTTGAATTTTTAATACAAAATAGAGCTTTCGACTATACTTACGATACTATAAAAAAAAATTAAAAATTAAAAAATAAAAGTATTTTTTTTTCAAAACACGTTTAGTGTGATGAGTCGATCGACCCACCATACATACGCTCATAAGATTTTCAATATAGTTAAGGTCAGTGTGAGCTTATTTATACATATTTAAATTTTAATTTTTGTGACAGTATAGAATTCTTAAGCATCCTGTGTATGTTTGTTAGCAAAATCCATTTTGTCAATTTTTTGCAAAATGGCGACAAGTATTAAAATTCAATCACTTATAACTCAGTAGTGTTGAATTTCGTCAAAAAAGTCTCTATACATGAAATGTTCAGAAGCCTAAAGTTCATCAGAATAAAATATAAAAAATATATATTTTTGCTTGAAAACAAGCGATGTATCAGTTCGATCGTACCCCCATACTAGCCATTTTGAGACTTTCGGAAGAGTTAACGCTCTTAACTGTTTGGTTTCGAAGATAAAAATTTAAATTTTTAATATCGCATAGAACTAACGTGCAGCCCCTATACGTTATGTTTAAAAAAAATATATAAAAATTTTTTTCAAAATGGCGGCTAATGTAAAAATTCAAAGTGTCATAACTTTGCTAAATGAAATCCTACTTAAAAATGTCTAATGCAAAAAGTGTTTGGAATTTTATTTTGCATATAAAAGCAATTTTTAATTATTTTTTTTTTAATAAAAACCGAGTCTTACCATATATTGACCGAGACCTCGAACGAGCTTTTATGCGACTCTGCATATAGTTAATGCTCGTACGAGGTTTCTATTTAAGAAATCGACTTGAATTTTTAATACAAAATAGAGCTTTCGACTATACTTACGATACTATAAAAAAAAATTAAAAAATAAAAGTATTTTTTTTTCAAAACACGTTTAGTGTGATGAGTCGATCGACCCACCATACATACGCTCATAAGATTTTCAATATAGTTAAGGTCAGTGTGAGCTTATTTATACATATTTAAATTTTAATTTTTGTGACAGTATAGAATTCTTAAGCATCCTGTGTATGTTTGTTAGCAAAATCCATTTTGTCAATTTTTTGCAAAATGGCGACAAGTATTAAAATTCAATCACTTATAACTCAGTAGTGTTGAATTTCGTCAAAAAAGTCTCTACACATGAAATGTTCAGAAGCCTAAAGTTCATCAGAATAAAATATAAAAAATATATATTTTTGCTTGAAAACAAGCGATGTATCAGTTCGATCGTACCCCCATACTAGCCATTTTGAGACTTTCGGAAGAGTTAACGCTCTTAACTGTTTGGTTTCGAAGATAAAAATTTAAATTTTGAGTATCGCATAGAACTAACGTGCAGCCCCTATACGTTATGTTTAAAAAAAATATATAAAATTTTTTTTCAAAATGGCGGCTAATGTAAAAATTCAAAGTGTCATAACTTTGCTAAATGAAATCCTACCTAAAAATGTCTAATGCAAAAAGTGTTTGGAATTTTATTTTGCATATCAAAGCAATTTTTAATTATTTTTTTTTTAATAAAAACCGAGTCTTACCATATATTGACCGAGACCTCGAACGAGCTTTTATGCGACTCTGCATATAGTTAGTGCTCGTACGAGGTTTCTATTTCAGAAATCGACTTGAATTTTTAATACAAAATAGAGCTTTCGACTATACTTACGATACTATAAAAAAAAATTAAAAATTAAAAAATAAAAGTATTTTTTTTTCAAAACACGTTTAGTGTGATGAGTCGATCGACCCACCATACATACGCTCATAAGATTTTCAATATAGTTAAGGTCAGTGTGAGCTTATTTATACATATTTAAATTTTAATTTTTGTGACAGTATAGAATTCTTAAGCGTCCTGTGTATGTTTGTTAGCAAAATCCATTTTGTCAATTTTTTGCAAAATGGCGACAAGTATTAAAATTCAATCACTTATAACTCAGTAGTGTTGAATTTCGTCAAAAAAGTCTCTATACATGAAATGTTCAGAAGCCTAAAGTTCATCAGAATAAAATATAAAAAATATATATTTTTGCTTGAAAACAAGCGATGTATCAGTTCGATCGTACCCCCATACTAGCCATTTTGAGACTTTCGGAAGAGTTAACGCTCTTAACTGTTTGGTTTCGAAGATAAAAATTTAAATTTTAAGTATCGCATAGAACTAACGTGCAGCCCCTATACGTTATGTTTAAAAAAAATATATAAAAATTTTTTTCAAAATGGCGGCTAATGTAAAAATTCAAAGTGTCATAACTTTGCTAAATGAAATCCTACTTAAAAATGTCTAATGCAAAAAGTGTTTGGAATTTTATTTTGCATATAAAAGCAATTTTTAATTATTTTTTTTTTAATAAAAACCGAGTCTTACCATATATTGACCGAGACCTCGAACGAGCTTTTATGCGACTCTGCATATAGTTAATGCTCGTACGAGGTTTCTATTTAAGAAATCGACTTGAATTTTTAATACAAAATAGAGCTTTCGACTATACTTACGATACTATAAAAAAAAATTAAAAATTAAAAAATAAAAGTATTTTTTTTTCAAAACACGTTTAGTGTGATGAGTCGATCAACCCACCATACATACGCTCATAAGATTTTCAATATAGTTAAGGTCAGTGTGAGCTTATTTATACATATTTAAATTTTAATTTTTGTGACAGTATAGAATTCTTAAGCATCCTGTGTATGTTTGTTAGCAAAATCCATTTTGTCAATTTTTTGCAAAATGGCGACAAGTATTAAAATTCAATCACTTATAACTCAGTAGTGTTGAATTTCGTCAAAAAAGTCTCTACACATGAAATGTTCAGAAGCCTAAAGTTCATCAGAATAAAATATAAAAAATATATATTTTTGCTTGAAAACAAGCGATGTATCAGTTCGATCGTACCCCCATACTAGCCATTTTGAGACTTTCGGAAGAGTTAACGCTCTTAACTGTTTGGTTTCGAAGATAAAAATTTAAATTTTGAGTATCGCATAGAACTAACGTGCAGCCCCTATACGTTATGTTTAAAAAAAATATATAAAATTTTTTTTCAAAATGGCGGCTAATGTAAAAATTCAAAGTGTCATAACTTTGCTAAATGAAATCCTACCTAAAAATGTCTAATGCAAAAAGTGTTTGGAATTTTATTTTGCATATCAAAGCAATTTTTAATTATTTTTTTTTTAATAAAAACCGAGTCTTACCATATATTGACCGAGACCTCGAACGAGCTTTTATGCGACTCTGCATATAGTTAATGCTCGTACGAGGTTTCTATTTAAGAAATCGACTTGAATTTTTAATACAAAATAGAGCTTTCGACTATACTTACGATACTATAAAAAAAAATTAAAAATTAAAAAATAAAAGTATTTTTTTTTCAAAACACGTTTAGTGTGATGAGTCGATCGACCCACCATACATACGCTCATAAGATTTTCAATATAGTTAAGGTCAGTGTGAGCTTATTTATACATATTTAAATTTTAATTTTTGTGACAGTATAGAATTCTTAAGCATCCTGTGTATGTTTGTTAGCAAAATCCATTTTGTCAATTTTTTGCAAAATGGCGACAAGTATTAAAATTCAATCACTTATAACTCAGTAGTGTTGAATTTCGTCAAAAAAGTCTCTATACATGAAATGTTCAGAAGCCTAAAGTTCATCAGAATAAAATATAAAAAATATATATTTTTGCTTGAAAACAAGCGATGTATCAGTTCGATCGTACCCCCATACTAGCCATTTTGAGACTTTCGGAAGAGTTAACGCTCTTAACTGTTTGGTTTCGAAGATAAAAATTTAAATTTTGAGTATCGCATAGAACTAACGTGCAGCCCCTATACGTTATGTTTAAAAAAAATATATAAATTTTTTTTTAAAAATGGCGGCTAATGTAAAAATTCAAAGTGTCATTACTTTGCTAAATGAAATCCTACTAAAAAATGTCTAATGCAAAAAGTGTTTGGAATTTTAATTTGCATATAAAAGCAATTTTTAATTATTTTTTTTTTAATAAAAACCGAGTCTTACCATATATTGACCGAGACCTCGAACGAGCTTTTATGCGACTCTGCATATAGTTAATGCTCGTACGAGGTTTCTATTTAAGAAATCGACTTGAATTTTAAATACAAAATAGAGCTTTCGACTATACTTACGATACTATAAAAAAAAATTAAAAATTAAAATATAAATGTATTTTTTTTTCAAAACACGTTTAGTGTGATGAGTCGATCGACCCACCATACATACGCTCATAAGATTTTCAATATAGTTAAGGTCAGTGTGAGCTTATTTATACATATTTAAATTTTAATTTTTGTGACAGTATAGAATTCTTAAGCATCCTGTGTATGTTTGTTAGCAAAATCCATTTTGTCAATTTTTTGCAAAATGGCGACAAGTATTAAAATTCAATCACTTATAACTCAGTAGTGTTGAATTTCGTCAAAAAAGTCTCTATACATGAAATGTTCAGAAGCCTAAAGTTCATCAGAATAAAATATAAAAAATATATATTTTTGCTTGAAAACAAGCGATGTATCAGTTCGATCGTACCCCCATACTAGCCATTTTGAGACTTTCGGAAGTGTTAACGCTCTTAACTGTTTGGTTTCGAAGATAAAAATTTAAATTTTAAGTATCGCATAGAACTAACGTGCAGCCCCTATACGTTATGTTTAAAAAAAATATATAAAAATTTTTTTCAAAATGGCGGCTAATGTAAAAATTCAAAGTGTCATAACTTTGCTAAATGAAATCCTACTTAAAAATGTCTAATGCAAAAAGTGTTTGAAATTTTATTTTGCATATAAAAGCAATTTTTAATTATTTTTTTTTTAATAAAAACCGAGTCTTACCATATATTGACCGAGACCTCGAACGAGCTTTTATGCGACTCTGCATATAGTTAATGCTCGTACGAGGTTTCTATTTAAGAAATCGACTTGAATTTTTAATACAAAATAGAGCTTTCGACTATACTTACGATACTATAAAAAAAAATTAAAAATTAAAAAATAAAAGTATTTTTTTTTCAAAACACGTTTAGTGTGATGAGTCGATCGACCCACCATACATACGCTCATAAGATTTTCAATATAGTTAAGGTCAGTGTGAGCTTATTTATACATATTTAAATTTTAATTTTTGTGACAGTATAGAATTCTTAAGCATCCTGTGTATGTTTGTTAGCAAAATCCATTTTGTCAATTTTTTGCAAAATGGCGACAAGTATTAAAATTCAATCACTTATAACTCAGTAGTGTTGAATTTCGTCAAAAAAGTCTCTATACATGAAATGTTCAGAAGCCTAAAGTTCATCAGAATAAAATATAAAAAATATATATTTTTGCTTGAAAACAAGCGATGTATCAGTTCGATCGTACCCCCATACTAGCCATTTTGAGACTTTCGGAAGAGTTAACGCTCTTAACTGTTTGGTTTCGAAGATAAAAATTTAAATTTTTAATATCGCATAGAACTAACGTGCAGCCCCTATACGTTATGTTTAAAAAAAATATATAAAAATTTTTTTCAAAATGGCGGCTAATGTAAAAATTCAAAGTGTCATAACTTTGCTAAATGAAATCCTACTTAAAAATGTCTAATGCAAAAAGTGTTTGGAATTTTATTTTGCATATAAAAGCAATTTTTAATTATTTTTTTTTTAATAAAAACCGAGTCTTACCATATATTGACCGAGACCTCGAACGAGCTTTTATGCGACTCTGCATATAGTTAATGCTCGTACGAGGTTTCTATTTAAGAAATCGACTTGAATTTTTAATACAAAATAGAGCTTTCGACTATACTTACGATACTATAAAAAAAAATTAAAAAATAAAAGTATTTTTTTTTCAAAACACGTTTAGTGTGATGAGTCGATCGACCCACCATACATACGCTCATAAGATTTTCAATATAGTTAAGGTCAGTGTGAGCTTATTTATACATATTTAAATTTTAATTTTTGTGACAGTATAGAATTCTTAAGCATCCTGTGTATGTTTGTTAGCAAAATCCATTTTGTCAATTTTTTGCAAAATGGCGACAAGTATTAAAATTCAATCACTTATAACTCAGTAGTGTTGAATTTCGTCAAAAAAGTCTCTACACATGAAATGTTCAGAAGCCTAAAGTTCATCAGAATAAAATATAAAAAATATATATTTTTGCTTGAAAACAAGCGATGTATCAGTTCGATCGTACCCCCATACTAGCCATTTTGAGACTTTCGGAAGAGTTAACGCTCTTAACTGTTTGGTTTCGAAGATAAAAATTTAAATTTTGAGTATCGCATAGAACTAACGTGCAGCCCCTATACGTTATGTTTAAAAAAAATATATAAAATTTTTTTTCAAAATGGCGGCTAATGTAAAAATTCAAAGTGTCATAACTTTGCTAAATGAAATCCTACCTAAAAATGTCTAATGCAAAAAGTGTTTGGAATTTTATTTTGCATATAAAAGCAATTTTTAATTATTTTTTTTTTAAAAAAACCGAGTCTTACCATATATTGACCGAGACCTCGAACGAGCTTTTATGCGACTCTGCATATAGTTAGTGCTCGTACGAGGTTTCTATTTCAGAAATCGACTTGAATTTTTAATACAAAATAGAGCTTTCGACTATACTTACGATACTATAAAAAAAAATTAAAAATTAAAAAATAAAAGTATTTTTTTTTCAAAACACGTTTAGTGTGATGAGTCGATCGACCCACCATACATACGCTCATAAGATTTTCAATATAGTTAAGGTCAGTGTGAGCTTATTTATACATATTTAAATTTTAATTTTTGTGACAGTATAGAATTCTTAAGCATCCTGTGTATGTTTGTTAGCAAAATCCATTTTGTCAATTTTTTGCAAAATGGCGACAAGTATTAAAATTCAATCACTTATAACTCAGTAGTGTTGAATTTCGTCAAAAAAGTCTCTATACATGAAATGTTCAGAAGCCTAAAGTTCATCAGAATAAAATATAAAAAATATATATTTTTGCTTGAAAACAAGCGATGTATCAGTTCGATCGTACCCCCATACTAGCCATTTTGAGACTTTCGGAAGAGTTAACGCTCTTAACTGTTTGGTTTCGAAGATAAAAATTTAAATTTTAAGTATCGCATAGAACTAACGTGCAGCCCCTATACGTTATGTTTAAAAAAAATATATAAAAATTTTTTTCAAAATGGCGGCTAATGTAAAAATTCAAAGTGTCATAACTTTGCTAAATGAAATCCTACTTAAAAATGTCTAATGCAAAAAGTGTTTGGAATTTTATTTTGCATATAAAAGCAATTTTTAATTATTTTTTTTTTAATAAAAACCGAGTCTTACCATATATTGACCGAGACCTCGAACGAGCTTTTATGCGACTCTGCATATAGTTAATGCTCGTACGAGGTTTCTATTTAAGAAATCGACTTGAATTTTTAATACAAAATAGAGCTTTCGACTATACTTACGATACTATAAAAAAAAATTAAAAATTAAAAAATAAAAGTATTTTTTTTTCAAAACACGTTTAGTGTGATGAGTCGATCAACCCACCATACATACGCTCATAAGATTTTCAATATAGTTAAGGTCAGTGTGAGCTTATTTATACATATTTAAATTTTAATTTTTGTGACAGTATAGAATTCTTAAGCATCCTGTGTATGTTTGTTAGCAAAATCCATTTTGTCAATTTTTTGCAAAATGGCGACAAGTATTAAAATTCAATCACTTATAACTCAGTAGTGTTGAATTTCGTCAAAAAAGTCTCTACACATGAAATGTTCAGAAGCCTAAAGTTCATCAGAATAAAATATAAAAAATATATATTTTTGCTTGAAAACAAGCGATGTATCAGTTCGATCGTACCCCCATACTAGCCATTTTGAGACTTTCGGAAGAGTTAACGCTCTTAACTGTTTGGTTTCGAAGATAAAAATTTAAATTTTGAGTATCGCATAGAACTAACGTGCAGCCCCTATACGTTATGTTTAAAAAAAATATATAAAATTTTTTTTCAAAATGGCGGCTAATGTAAAAATTCAAAGTGTCATAACTTTGCTAAATGAAATCCTACCTAAAAATGTCTAATGCAAAAAGTGTTTGGAATTTTATTTTGCATATCAAAGCAATTTTTAATTATTTTTTTTTTAATAAAAACCGAGTCTTACCATATATTGACCGAGACCTCGAACGAGCTTTTATGCGACTCTGCATATAGTTAATGCTCGTACGAGGTTTCTATTTAAGAAATCGACTTGAATTTTTAATACAAAATAGAGCTTTCGACTATACTTACGATACTATAAAAAAAAATTAAAAATTAAAAAATAAAAGTATTTTTTTTTCAAAACACGTTTAGTGTGATGAGTCGATCGACCCACCATACATACGCTCATAAGATTTTCAATATAGTTAAGGTCAGTGTGAGCTTATTTATACATATTTAAATTTTAATTTTTGTGACAGTATAGAATTCTTAAGCATCCTGTGTATGTTTGTTAGCAAAATCCATTTTGTCAATTTTTTGCAAAATGGCGACAAGTATTAAAATTCAATCACTTATAACTCAGTAGTGTTGAATTTCGTCAAAAAAGTCTCTATACATGAAATGTTCAGAAGCCTAAAGTTCATCAGAATAAAATATAAAAAATATATATTTTTGCTTGAAAACAAGCGATGTATCAGTTCGATCGTACCCCCATACTAGCCATTTTGAGACTTTCGGAAGAGTTAACGCTCTTAACTGTTTGGTTTCGAAGATAAAAATTTAAATTTTGAGTATCGCATAGAACTAACGTGCAGTCCCTATACGTTATGTTTAAAAAAAATATATAAAATTTTTTTTAAAATGGCGGCTAATGTAAAAATTCAAAGTGTCATAACTTTGCTAAATGAAATCCTACTTAAAAATGTCTAATGCAAAAAGTGTTTGGAATTTTATTTTGCATATAAAAGCAATTTTTAATTATTTTTTTTTAATAAAAACCGAGTCTTACCATATATTGACCGAGACCTCGAACGAGCTTTTATGCGACTCTGCATATAGTTAATGCTCGTACGAGGTTTCTATTTAAGAAATCGACTTGAATTTTTAATACAAAATAGAGCTTTCGACTATACTTACGATACTATAAAAAAAAATTAAAAATTAAAAAATAAAAGTATTTTTTTTTCAAAACACGTTTAGTGTGATGAGTCGATCGACCCACCATACATACGCTCATAAGATTTTCAATATAGTTAAGGTCAGTGTGAGCTTATTTATACATATTTAAATTTTAATTTTTGTGACAGTATAGAATTCTTAAGCATCCTGTGTATGTTTGTTAGCAAAATCCATTTTGTCAATTTTTTGCAAAATGGCGACAAGTATTAAAATTCAATCACTTATAACTCAGTAGTGTCGAATTTCGTCAAAAAAGTCTCTATACATGAAATGTTCAGAAGCCTAAAGTTCATCAGAATAAAATATAAAAAATATATATTTTTGCTTGAAAACAAGCGATGTATCAGTTCGATCGTACCCCCATACTAGCCATTTTGAGACTTTCGGAAGAGTTAACGCTCTTAACTGTTTGGTTTCGAAGATAAAAATTTAAATTTTGAGTATCGCATAGAACTAACGTGCAGCCCCTATACGTTATGTTTAAAAAAAATATATAAAATTTTTTTTCAAAATGGCGGCTAATGTAAAAATTCAAAGTGTCATAACTTTGCTAAATGAAATCCTACTTAAAAATGTCTAATGCAAAAAGTGTTTGGAATTTTATTTTGCATATAAAAGCAATTTTTAATTATTTTTTTTTTAATAAAAACCGAGTCTTACCATATATTGACCGAGACCTCGAACGAGCTTTTATGCGACTCTGCATATAGTTAATGCTCGTACGAGGTTTCTATTTAAGAAATCGACTTGAATTTTTAATACAAAATAGAGCTTTCGACTATACTTACGATACTATAAAAAAAAATTAAAAATTAAAAAATAAAAGTATTTTTTTTTCAAAACACGTTTAGTGTGATGAGTCGATCGACCCACCATACATACGCTCATAAGATTTTCAATATAGTTAAGGTCAGTGTGAGCTTATTTATACATATTTAAATTTTAATTTTTGTGACAGTATAGAATTCTTAAGCATCCTGTGTATGTTTGTTAGCAAAATCCATTTTGTCAATTTTTTGCAAAATGGCGACAAGTATTAAAATTCAATCACTTATAACTCAGTAGTGTTGAATTACGTCAAAAAAGTCTCTATACATGAAATGTTCAGAAGCCTAAAGTTCATCAGAATAAAATATAAAAAATATATATTTTTGCTTGAAAACAAGCGATGTATCAGTTCGATCGTACCCCCATACTAGCCATTTTGAGACTTTCGGAAGAGTTAACGCTCTTAACTGTTTGGTTTCGAAGATAAAAATTTAAATTTTGAGTATCGCATAGAACTAACGTGCAGCCCCTATACGTTATGTTTAAAAAAAATATATAAAAATTTTTTTCAAAATGGCGGCTAATGTAAAAATTCAAAGTGTCATAACTTTGCTAAATGAAATCCTACTTAAAAATGTCTAATGCAAAAAGTGTTTGGAATTTTATTTTGCATATAAAAGCAATTTTTAATTATTTTTTTTAATAAAAACCGAGTCTTACCATATATTGACCGAGACCTCGAACGAGCTTTTATGCGACTCTGCATATAGTTAATGCTCGTACGAGGTTTTTATTTAAGAAATCGACTTGAATTTTTAATACAAAATAGAGCTTTCGACTATACTTACGATACTATAAAAAAAAATTAAAAATTAAAAAATAAAAGTATTTTTTTTTCAAAACACGTTTAGTGTGATGAGTCGATCGACCCACCATACATACGCTCATAAGATTTTCAATATAGTTAAGGTCAGTGTGAGCTTATTTATACATATTTAAATTTTAATTTTTGTGACAGTATAGAATTCTTAAGCATCCTGTGTATGTTTGTTAGCAAAATCCATTTTGTCAATTTTTTGCAAAATGGCGACAAGTATTAAAATTCAATCACTTATAACTCAGTAGTGTTGAATTTCGTCAAAAAAGTCTCTATACATGAAATGTTAAGAAGCCTAAAGTTCATCAGAATAAAATATAAAAAATATATATTTTTGCTTGAAAACAAGCGATGTATCAGTTCGATCGTACCCCCATACTAGCCATTTTGAGACTTTCGGAAGAGTTAACGCTCTTAACTGTTTGGTTTCGAAGATAAAAATTTAAATTTTGAGTATCGCATAGAACTAACGTGCAGCCCCTATACGTTATGTTTAAAAAAAATATATAAATTTTTTTTTCAAAATGGCGGCTAATGTAAAAATTCAAAGTGTCATAACTTTGCTAAATAAAATCCTACTATAAAATGTCTAATACAAAAAGTGTTTGGAATTTTAATTTGCATATAAAAGCAATTTTTAATTATTTATTTTTTTCTAAAAACCGAGTCTTACCATATATTGACCGAGACCTCGAACGAGCTTTTATGCGACTCTGCATATAGTTAATGCTCGTACGAGGTTTCTATTTAAGAAATCGACTTGAATTTTTAATACAAAATAGAGCTTTAGACTATACTTACGATACTATAAAAAAAAATTAAAAATTAAAAAATAAAAGTATTTTTTTTTCAAAACACGTTTAGTGTGATGAGTCGATCGACCCACCATACATACGCTCATAAGATTTTCAATATAGTTAAGGTCAGTGTGAGCTTATTTATACATATTTAAATTTTAATTTTTGTGACAGTATAGAATTCTTAAGCATCCTGTGTATGTTTGTTAGCAAAATCCATTTTGTCAATTTTTTGCAAAATGGCGACAAGTATTAAAATTCAATCACTTATAACTCAGTAGTGTTGAATTTCGTCAAAAAAGTCTCTATACATGAAATGTTCAGAAGCCTAAAGTTCATCAGAATAAAATATAAAAAATATATATTTTTGCTTGAAAACAAGCGATGTATCAGTTCGATCGTACCCCCATACTAGCCATTTTGAGACTTTCGGAAGAGTTAACGCTCTTAACTGTTTGGTTTCGAAGATAAAAATTTAAATTTTAAGTATCGCATAGAACTAACGTGCAGCCCCTATACGTTATGTTTAAAAAAAATATATAAAATTTTTTTTCAAAATGGCGGCTAATGTAAAAATTCAAAGTGTCATAACTTTGCTAAATGAAATCCTACTTAAAAATGTCTAATGCAAAAAGTGTTTGGAATTTTATTTTGCATATAAAAGCAATTTTTAATTATTTTTTTTTTAATAAAAACCGAGTCTTACCATATATTGACCGAGACCTCGAACGAGCTTTTATGCGACTCTGCATATAGTTAATGCTCGTACGAGGTTTCTATTTAAGAAATCGACTTGAATTTTTAATACAAAATAGAGCTTTCGACTATACTTACGATACTATAAAAAAAAATTAAAAATTAAAAAATAAAAGTATTTTTTTTTCAAAACACGTTTAGTGTGATGAGTCGATCGACCCACCATACATACGCTCATAAGATTTTCAATATAGTTAAGGTCAGTGTGAGCTTATTTATACATATTTAAATTTTAATTTTTGTGACAGTATAGAATTCTTAAGCATCCTGTGTATGTTTGTTAGCAAAATCCATTTTGTCAATTTTTTGCAAAATGGCGACAAGTATTAAAATTCAATCACTTATAACTCAGTAGTGTTGAATTTCGTCAAAAAAGTCTCTACACATGAAATGTTCAAAAGCCTAAAGTTCATCAGAATAAAATATAAAAAATATATATTTTTGCTTGAAAACAAGCGATGTATCAGTTCGATCGTACCCCCATACTAGCCATTTTGAGACTTTCGGAAGAGTTAACGCTCTTAACTGTTTGGTTTCGAAGATAAAAATTTAAATTTTAAGTATCGCATAGAACTAACGTGCAGCCCCTATACGTTATGTTTAAAAAAAATATATAAAATTTTTTTTCAAAATGGCGGCTAATGTAAAAATTCAAAGTGTCATAACTTTGATAAATGAAATCCTACTAAAAAATGTCTAATGCAAAAAGTGTTTGGAATTTTAATTTGCATATAAAAGCAATTTTTAATTATTTTTTTTTTAATAAAAACCGAGTCTTACCATATATTGACCGAGACCTCGAACGAGCTTTTATGCGACTCTGCATATAGTTAATGCTCGTACGAGGTTTCTATTTAAGATATCGACTTGAATTTTCAATACAAAATAGAGCTTTGGACTATACTTACGATACTATAAAAAAAAATTAAAAAATAAAAGTATTTTTTTTTCAAAACGTGTTTAGTGTGATGAGTCGATCGACCCACCATACATACGCTCATAAGATTTTCAATATAGTTAAGGTCAGTGTGGGCTTATTTATACATATTTAAATTTTAATTTTTGTGACAGTATAGAATTCTTAAGCATCCTGTGTATGTTTGTTAGCAAAATCCATTTTGTCAATTTTTTGCAAAATGGCGACAAGTATTAAAATTCAATCACTTATAACTCAGTAGTGTTGAATTTCGTCAAAAAAGTCTCTATACATGAAATGTTCAGAAGCCTAAAGTTCATCAGAATAAAATATAAAAAATATATATTTTGGCTTGAAAACAAGCGATGTATCAGTTCGATCGTACCCCCATACTAGCCATTTTGAGACTTTCGGAAGATTTAACGCTCTTAACTGTTTGGTTTCGAAGATGAAAATTTAAATTTTGAGTATCGCATAGAACTAACGTGCAGCCCCTATACGTTATGTTTAAAAAAAATATATAAAATTTTTTTTCAAAATGGCGGCTAATGTAAAAATTCAAAGTGTCATAACTTTGCTAAATATAATCCTACTAAAAAATGTCTAATGCAAAAAGTGTTTGGAATTTTATTTTGCATATAAAAGCAATTTTTAATTATTTTTTTTTCAATAAAAACCGAGTCTTACCATATATTGACCGAGACCTCGAACGAGCTTTTATGCGACTCTGCATATAGTTAATGCTCGTACGAGGTTTCTATTTAAGAAATCGACTTGAATTTTTGATACAAAATAGAGCTTTAGACTATACTTACGACACTATAAAAAAAAATTAAAAATTAAAAAATAAAAGTATTTTTTTTTCAAAACACGTTTAGTGTGATGAGTCGATCGACCCACCATACATACGCTCATAAGATTTTCTATATAGTTAAGGTCAGTGTGAGCTTATTTATACATATTTAAATTTTAATTTTTGTGACAGTATAGAATTCTTAAGCATCCTGTGTATGTTTGTTAGCAAAATCCATTTTGTCAATTTTTTGCAAAATGGCGACAAGTATTAAAATTCAATCACTTATAATTCAGTAGTGTTGAATTTCGTCAAAAAAGTCTCAATACATGAAATGTTCAGAAGCCTAAAGTTCATCAGAATAAAATATAAAAAATATATATTTTTGCTTGAAAACAAGCGATGTATCAGTTCGATCGTACCCCCATACTAGCCATTTTGAGACTTTCGGAAGAGTTAACGCTCTTAACTGTTTGTTTTCGAAGATAAAAATTTAAGTTTTGAGTATCGCATAGAACTAACGTGCAGCCCCTATACGTTATGTTTAAAAAAAATATATAAAATTTTTTTTTAAAATGGCGGCTAATGTAAAAATTCAAAGTGTCATAACTTTTCTAAACGAAATCCTATTAAAAAATGTGTAATGCAAAAAGTGTTTGGAATTTTATTTTGCATATAAAAGCAATTTTTAATTTTTTTTTTTTTAATAAAAACCGAGTCTTACCATATATTGACCGAGACCTCGAACGAGCTTTTATGCGACTCTGCATATAGTTAATGCTCGTACGAGGTTTCTATTTAAGAAATCGACTTGAATTTTTAATACAAAATAGAGCTTTCGACTATACTTACGATACTATAAAAAAAAATTAAAAATTAAAAAATAAAAGTATTTTTTTTTCAAAACACGTTTAGTGTGATGAGTCGATCGACCCACCATACATACGCTCATAAGATTTTCAATATAGTTAAGGTCAGTGTGAGCTTATTTATACATATTTAAATTTTAATTTTTGTGACAGTATAGAATTCTTAAGCATCCTGTGTATGTTTGTTAGCAAAATCCATTTTGTCAATTTTTTGCAAAATGGCGACAAGTATTAAAATTCAATCACTTATAACTCAGTAGTGTTGAATTACGTCAAAAAAGTCTCTATACATGAAATGTTCAGAAGCCTAAAGTTCATCAGAATAAAATATAAAAAATATATATTTTTGCTTGAAAACAAGCGATGTATCAGTTCGATCGTACCCCCATACTAGCCATTTTGAGACTTTCGGAAGAGTTAACGCTCTTAACTGTTTGGTTTCGAAGATAAAAATTTAAATTTTGAGTATCGCATAGAACTAACGTGCAGCCCCTATACGTTATGTTTAAAAAAAATATATAAAAATTTTTTTCAAAATGGCGGCTAATGTAAGAATTCAAAGTGTCATAACTTTGCTAAATGAAATCCTACTTAAAAATGTCTAATGCAAAAAGTGTTTGGAATTTTATTTTGCATATAAAAGCAATTTTTAATTATTTTTTTTAATAAAAACCGAGTCTTACCATATATTGACCGAGACCTCGAACGAGCTTTTATGCGACTCTGCATATAGTTAATGCTCGTACGAGGTTTTTATTTAAGAAATCGACTTGAATTTTTAATACAAAATAGAGCTTTCGACTATACTTACGATACTATAAAAAAAAATTAAAAATTAAAAAATAAAAGTATTTTTTTTTCAAAACACGTTTAGTGTGATGAGTCGATCGACCCACCATACATACGCTCATAAGATTTTCAATATAGTTAAGGTCAGTGTGAGCTTATTTATACATATTTAAATTTTAATTTTTGTGACAGTATAGAATTCTTAAGCATTCTGTGTATGTTTGTTAGCAAAATCCATTTTGTCAATTTTTTGCAAAATGGCGACAAGTATTAAAATTCAATCACTTATAACTCAGTAGTGTTGAATTTCGTCAAAAAAGTCTCTATACATGAAATGTTAAGAAGCCTAAAGTTCATCAGAATAAAATATAAAAAATATATATTTTTGCTTGAAAACAAGCGATGTATCAGTTCGATCGTACCCCCATACTAGCCATTTTGAGACTTTCGGAAGAGTTAACGCTCTTAACTGTTTGGTTTCGAAGATAAAAATTTAAATTTTGAGTATCGCATAGAACTAACGTGCAGCCCCTATACGTTATGTTTAAAAAAAATATATAAATTTTTTTTTCAAAATGGCGGCTAATGTAAAAATTCAAAGTGTCATAACTTTGCTAAATGAAATCCTACTAAAAAATGTCTAATGCAAAAAGTGTTTGGAATTTTAATTTGCATATTAAAGCAATTTTTAATTATTTTTTTTTTAATAAAAACCGAGTCTTACCATATATTGACCGAGACCTCGAACGAGCTTTTATGCGACTCTGCATATAGTTAATGCTCGTACGAGGTTTCTATTTAAGAAATCGACTTGAATTTTTAATACAAAATAGAGCTTTCGACTATACTTACGATACTATAAAAAAAAATTAAAAATTAAAAAATAAAAGTATTTTTTTTTCAAAACACGTTTAGTGTGATGAGTCGATCGACCCACCATACATACGCTCATAAGATTTTCAATATAGTTAAGGTCAGTGTGAGCTTATTTATACATATTTAAATTTTAATTTTTGTGACAGTATAGAATTCTTAAGCATCCTGTGTATGTTTGTTAGCAAAATCCATTTTGTCAATTTTTTGCAAAATAGTGACAAGTATTAAAATTCAATCACTTATAACTCAGTAGTGTTAAATTTCGTCAAAAAAGTCTCTTTACATGAAATGTTCAGAAGCCTAAAGTTTATAAGAATAAAATATAAAAAATATATATTTTTGCTTGAAAACAAGCGATGTATCAGTTCGATCGTACCCCCATACTAGCCATTTTGAGACTTTCGGAAGAGTTAACGCTCTTAACTGTTTGGTTTCGAAGATAAAAATTAAAATTTTGAGTATCGCATAGAACTAACGTGCAGCCCCTATACGTTATGTTTAAAAAAAATATATAAAATTTTTTTTCAAAATGGCGGCTAATGTAAAAATTCAAAGTGTCATAACTTTGCTAAATGAAATCCTACTAAAAAATGTCTAATGCAAAAAGTGTTTGGAATTTTAATTTGCATATAAAAGCAATTTTTAATTATTTTTTTTTTTAAAAAAACCGAGTCTTACCATATATTGACCGAGACCTCGAACGAGCTTTTATGCGACTCTGCATATAGTTAATGCTCGTACGAGGTTTCTATTTAAGATATCGACTTGAATTTTCAATACAAAATAGAGCTTTGGACTATACTTACGATACTATAAAAAAAAATTAAAAAATAAAAGTATTTTTTTTTCAAAACGTGTTTAGTGTGATGAGTCGATCGACCCACCATACATACGCTCATAAGATTTTCAATATAGTTAAGGTCAGTGTGGGCTTATTTATACATATTTAAATTTTAATTTTTGTGACAGTATAGAATTCTTAAGCATCCTGTGTATGTTTGTTAGCAAAATCCATTTTGTCAATTTTTTGCAAAATGGCGACAAGTATTAAAATTCAATCACTTATAACTCAGTAGTGTTGAATTTCGTCAAAAAAGTCTCTATACATGAAATGTTCAGAAGCCTAAAGTTCATCAGAATAAAATATAAAAAATATATATTTTGGCTTGAAAACAAGCGATGTATCAGTTCGATCGTACCCCCATACTAGCCATTTTGAGACTTTCGGAAGATTTAACGCTCTTAACTGTTTGGTTTCGAAGATGAAAATTTAAATTTTGAGTATCGCATAGAACTAACGTGCAGCCCCTATACGTTATGTTTAAAAAAAATATATAAAATTTTTTTTCAAAATGGCGGCTAATGTAAAAATTCAAAGTGTCATAACTTTGCTAAATATAATCCTACTAAAAAATGTCTAATGCAAAAAGTGTTTGGAATTTTATTTTGCATATAAAAGCAATTTTTAATTATTTTTTTTTCAATAAAAACCGAGTCTTACCATATATTGACCGAGACCTCGAACGAGCTTTTATGCGACTCTGCATATAGTTAATGCTCGTACGAGGTTTCTATTTAAGAAATCGACTTGAATTTTTGATACAAAATAGAGCTTTAGACTATACTTACGACACTATAAAAAAAATTAAAAATTAAAAAATAAAAGTATTTTTTTTTCAAAACACGTTTAGTGTGATGAGTCGATCGACCCACCATACATACGCTCATAAGATTTTCAATATAGTTAAGGTCAGTGTGAGCTTATTTATACATATTTAAATTTTAATTTTTGTGACAGTATAGAATTCTTAAGCATCCTGTGTATGTTTGTTAGCAAAATCCATTTTGTCAATTTTTTGCAAAATGGCGACAAGTATTAAAATTCAATCACTTATAATTCAGTAGTGTTGAATTTCGTCAAAAAAGTCTCAATACATGAAATGTTCAGAAGCCTAAAGTTCATCAGAATAAAATATAAAAAATATATATTTTTGCTTGAAAACAAGCGATGTATCAGTTCGATCGTACCCCCATACTAGCCATTTTGAGACTTTCGGAAGAGTTAACGCTCTTAACTGTTTGTTTTCGAAGATAAAAATTTAAGTTTTGAGTATCGCATAGAACTAACGTGCAGCCCCTATACGTTATGTTTAAAAAAAATATATAAAATTTTTTTTTAAAATAGCGGCTAATGTAAAAATTCAAAGTGTCATAACTTTTCTAAACGAAATCCTACTTAAAAATGTGTAATGCAAAAAGTGTTTGGAATTTTATTTTGCATATAAAAGCAATTTTTAATTATTTTTTTTTTAATAAAAACCGAGTCTTACCATATATTGACCGAGACCTCGAACGAGCTTTTATGCGACTCTGCATATAGTTAATGCTCGTACGAGGTTTCTATTTAAGAAATCGACTTGAATTTTTAATACAAAATAGAGCTTTCGACTATACTTACGATACTATAAAAAAAAATTAAAAATTAAAAAATAAAAGTATTTTTTTTTCAAAACACGTTTAGTGTGATGAGTCGATCGACCCACCATACATACGCTCATAAGATTTTCAATATAGTTAAGGTCAGTGTGAGCTTATTTATACATATTTAAATTTTAATTTTTGTGACAGTATAGAATTCTTAAGCATTCTGTGTATGTTTGTTAGCAAAATCCATTTTGTCAATTTTTTGCAAAATGGCGACAAGTATTAAAATTCAATCACTTATAACTCAGTAGTGTTGAATTTCGTCAAAAAAGTCTCTATACATGAAATGTTCAGAAGCCTAAAGTTCATCAGAATAAAATATAAAAAATATATATTTTTGCTTGAAAACAAGCGATGTATCAGTTCGATCGTACCCCCATACTAGCCATTTTGAGACTTTCGGAAGAGTTAACGCTCTTAACTGTTTGGTTTTTAAGATAAAAATTTAAATTTTGAGTATCGCATAGAACTAACGTGCAGCCCCTATACGTTATGTTTAAAAAAAATATATAAAATTTTTTTTCAAAATGGCGGCTAATGTAAAAATTCAAAGTGTCATAACTTTGCTAAATGAAATCCTACTAAAAAATGTCTAATGCAAAAAGTGTTTGGAATTTTAATTTGCATATAAAAGCAATTTTTAATTATTTTTTTTTTTAAAAAAACCGAGTCTTACCATATATTGACCGAGACCTCGAACGAGCTTTTATGCGACTCTGCATATAGTTAATGCTCGTACGAGGTTTCTATTTAAGATATCGACTTGAATTTTCAATACAAAATAGAGCTTTGGACTATACTTACGATACTATAAAAAAAAATTAAAAAATAAAAGTATTTTTTTTTCAAAACGTGTTTAGTGTGATGAGTCGATCGACCCACCATACATACGCTCATAAGATTTTCAATATAGTTAAGGTCAGTGTGGGCTTATTTATACATATTTAAATTTTAATTTTTGTGACAGTATAGAATTCTTAAGCATCCTGTGTATGTTTGTTAGCAAAATCCATTTTGTCAATTTTTTGCAAAATGGCGACAAGTATTAAAATTCAATCACTTATAACTCAGTAGTGTTGAATTTCGTCAAAAAAGTCTCTATACATGAAATGTTCAGAAGCCTAAAGTTCATCAGAATAAAATATAAAAAATATATATTTTGGCTTGAAAACAAGCGATGTATCAGTTCGATCGTACCCCCATACTAGCCATTTTGAGACTTTCGGAAGATTTAACGCTCTTAACTGTTTGGTTTCGAAGATGAAAATTTAAATTTTGAGTATCGCATAGAACTAACGTGCAGCCCCTATACGTTATGTTTAAAAAAAATATATAAAATTTTTTTTCAAAATGGCGGCTAATGTAAAAATTCAAAGTGTCATAACTTTGCTAAATATAATCCTACTAAAAAATGTCTAATGCAAAAAGTGTTTGGAATTTTATTTTGCATATAAAAGCAATTTTTAATTATTTTTTTTTCAATAAAAACCGAGTCTTACCATATATTGACCGAGACCTCGAACGAGCTTTTATGCGACTCTGCATATAGTTAATGCTCGTACGAGGTTTCTATTTAAGAAATCGACTTGAATTTTTGATACAAAATAGAGCTTTAGACTATACTTACGACACTATAAAAAAAATTAAAAATTAAAAAATAAAAGTATTTTTTTTTCAAAACACGTTTAGTGTGATGAGTCGATCGACCCACCATACATACGCTCATAAGATTTTCAATATAGTTAAGGTCAGTGTGAGCTTATTTATACATATTTAAATTTTAATTTTTGTGACAGTATAGAATTCTTAAGCATCCTGTGTATGTTTGTTAGCAAAATCCATTTTGTCAATTTTTTGCAAAATGGCGACAAGTATTAAAATTCAATCACTTATAATTCAGTAGTGTTGAATTTCGTCAAAAAAGTCTCAATACATGAAATGTTCAGAAGCCTAAAGTTCATCAGAATAAAATATAAAAAATATATATTTTTGCTTGAAAACAAGCGATGTATCAGTTCGATCGTACCCCCATACTAGCCATTTTGAGACTTTCGGAAGAGTTAACGCTCTTAACTGTTTGTTTTCGAAGATAAAAATTTAAGTTTTGAGTATCGCATAGAACTAACGTGCAGCCCCTATACGTTATGTTTAAAAAAAATATATAAAATTTTTTTTTAAAATAGCGGCTAATGTAAAAATTCAAAGTGTCATAACTTTTCTAAACGAAATCCTACTTAAAAATGTGTAATGCAAAAAGTGTTTGGAATTTTATTTTGCATATAAAAGCAATTTTTAATTATTTTTTTTTTAATAAAAACCGAGTCTTACCATATATTGACCGAGACCTCGAACGAGCTTTTATGCGACTCTGCATATAGTTAATGCTCGTACGAGGTTTCTATTTAAGAAATCGACTTGAATTTTTAATACAAAATAGAGCTTTCGACTATACTTACGATACTATAAAAAAAAATTAAAAATTAAAAAATAAAAGTATTTTTTTTTCAAAACACGTTTAGTGTGATGAGTCGATCGACCCACCATACATACGCTCATAAGATTTTCAATATAGTTAAGGTCAGTGTGAGCTTATTTATACATATTTAAATTTTAATTTTTGTGACAGTATAGAATTCTTAAGCATTCTGTGTATGTTTGTTAGCAAAATCCATTTTGTCAATTTTTTGCAAAATGGCGACAAGTATTAAAATTCAATCACTTATAACTCAGTAGTGTTGAATTTCGTCAAAAAAGTCTCTATACATGAAATGTTCAGAAGCCTAAAGTTCATCAGAATAAAATATAAAAAATATATATTTTTGCTTGAAAACAAGCGATGTATCAGTTCGATCGTACCCCCATACTAGCCATTTTGAGACTTTCGGAAGAGTTAACGCTCTTAACTGTTTGGTTTTTAAGATAAAAATTTAAATTTTGAGTATCGCATAGAACTAACGTGCAGCCCCTATACGTTATGTTTAAAAAAAATATATAAAATTTTTTTTCAAAATGGCGGCTAATGTAAAAATTCAAAGTGTCATAACTTTGCTAAATCAAATCCTACTAAAAAATGTCTAATGCAAAAAGTGTTTGGAATTTTATTTTGCATATAAAAACAATTTTTAATTATTTTTTTTTTAATAAAAACCGAGTCTTACCATATATTGACCGAGACCTCGAACGAGCTTTTATGCGACTCTGCATATAGTTAATGCTCGTACGAGGTTTCTATTTAAGAAATCGACTTGAATTTTTAATACAAAATAGAGCTTTCGACTATACTTACGATACTATAAAAAAAAATTAAAAATTAAAAAATAAAAGTATTTTTTTTTCAAAACACGTTTAGTGTGATGAGTCGATCGACCCACCATACATACGCTCATAAGATTTTCAATATAGTTAAGGTCAGTGTGAGCTTATTTATACATATTTAAATTTTAATTTTTGTGACAGTATAGAATTCTTAAGCATCCTGTGTATGTTTGTTAGCAAAATCCATTTTGTCAATTTTTTGCAAAATGGCGACAAGTATTAAAATTCAATCACTTATAACTCAGTAGTGTTGAATTTCGTCAAAAAAGTCTCTATACATGAAATGTTCAGAAGCCTAAAGTTCATCAGAATAAAATATAAAAAATATATATTTTTGCTTGAAAACAAGCGATGTATCAGTTCGATCGTACCCCCATACTAGCCATTTTGAGACTTTCGGAAGAGTTAACGCTCTTAACTGTTTGGTTTCGAAGATAAAAATTTAAATTTTGAGTATCGCATAGAACTAACGTGCAGCCCCTATACGTTATGTTTAAAAAAAATATATAAATTTTTTTTTCAAAATGGCGGCTAATGTAAAAATTCAAAGTGTCATAACTTTGCTAAATGAAATCCTACTTAAAAATGTCTAATGCAAAAAGTGTTTGGAATTTTATTTTGCATATAAAAGCAATTTTTAATTATTTTTTTTAATAAAAACCGAGTCTTACCATATATTGACCGAGACCTCGAACGAGCTTTTATGCGACTCTGCATATAGTTAATGCTCGTACGAGGTTTCTATTTAAGAAATCGACTTGAATTTTTAATACAAAATAGAGCTTTCGACTATACTTACGATACTATAAAAAAAAATTAAAAATTAAAAAATAAAAGTATTTTTTTTTCAAAACACGTTTAGTGTGATGAGTCGATCGACCCACCATACATACGCTCATAAGATTTTCAATATAGTTAAGGTCAGTGTGAGCTTATTTATACATATTTAAATTTTAATTTTTGTGACAGTATAGAATTCTTAAGCATCCTGTGTATGTTTGTTAGCAAAATCCATTTTGTCAATTTTTTGCAAAATAGTGACAAGTATTAAAATTCAATCACTTATAACTCAGTAGTGTTAAATTTCGTCAAAAAAGTCTCTTTACATGAAATGTTCAGAAGCCTAAAGTTAATAAGAATAAAATATAAAAAATATATATTTTTGCTTGAAAACAAGCGATGTATCAGTTCGATCGTACCCCCATACTAGCCATTTTGAGACTTTCGGAAGAGTTAACGCTCTTAACTGTTTGGTTTCGAAGATAAAAATTAAAATTTTGAGTATCGCATAGAACTAACGTGCAGCCCCTATACGTTATGTTTAAAAAAAATATATAAAATTTTTTTTCAAAATGGCGGCTAATGTAAAAATTCAAAGTGTCATAACTTTGCTAAATGAAATCCTACTAAAAAATGTCTAATGCAAAAAGTGTTTGGAATTTTAATTTGCATATAAAAGCAATTTTTAATTATTTTTTTTTTTAAAAAAACCGAGTCTTACCATATATTGACCGAGACCTCGAACGAGCTTTTATGCGACTCTGCATATAGTTAATGCTCGTACGAGGTTTCTATTTAAGATATCGACTTGAATTTTCAATACAAAATAGAGCTTTGGACTATACTTACGATACTATAAAAAAAAATTAAAAAATAAAAGTATTTTTTTTTCAAAACGTGTTTAGTGTGATGAGTCGATCGACCCACCATACATACGCTCATAAGATTTTCAATATAGTTAAGGTCAGTGTGGGCTTATTTATACATATTTAAATTTTAATTTTTGTGACAGTATAGAATTCTTAAGCATCCTGTGTATGTTTGTTAGCAAAATCCATTTTGTCAATTTTTTGCAAAATGGCGACAAGTATTAAAATTCAATCACTTATAACTCAGTAGTGTTGAATTTCGTCAAAAAAGTCTCTATACATGAAATGTTCAGAAGCCTAAAGTTCATCAGAATAAAATATAAAAAATATATATTTTGGCTTGAAAACAAGCGATGTATCAGTTCGATCGTACCCCCATACTAGCCATTTTGAGACTTTCGGAAGATTTAACGCTCTTAACTGTTTGGTTTCGAAGATGAAAATTTAAATTTTGAGTATCGCATAGAACTAACGTGCAGCCCCTATACGTTATGTTTAAAAAAAATATATAAAATTTTTTTTCAAAATGGCGGCTAATGTAAAAATTCAAAGTGTCATAACTTTGCTAAATATAATCCTACTAAAAAATGTCTAATGCAAAAAGTGTTTGGAATTTTATTTTGCATATAAAAGCAATTTTTAATTATTTTTTTTTCAATAAAAACCGAGTCTTACCATATATTGACCGAGACCTCGAACGAGCTTTTATGCGACTCTGCATATAGTTAATGCTCGTACGAGGTTTCTATTTAAGAAATCGACTTGAATTTTTTATACAAAATAGAGCTTTAGACTATACTTACGACACTATAAAAAAAATTAAAAATTAAAAAATAAAAGTATTTTTTTTTCAAAACACGTTTAGTGTGATGAGTCGATCGACCCACCATACATACGCTCATAAGATTTTCAATATAGTTAAGGTCAGTGTGAGCTTATTTATACATATTTAAATTTTAATTTTTGTGACAGTATAGAATTCTTAAGCATCCTGTGTATGTTTGTTAGCAAAATCCATTTTGTCAATTTTTTGCAAAATGGCGACAAGTATTAAAATTCAATCACTTATAATTCAGTAGTGTTGAATTTCGTCAAAAAAGTCTCAATACATGAAATGTTCAGAAGCCTAAAGTTCATCAGAATAAAATATAAAAAATATATATTTTTGCTTGAAAACAAGCGATGTATCAGTTCGATCGTACCCCCATACTAGCCATTTTGAGACTTTCGGAAGAGTTAACGCTCTTAACTGTTTGTTTTCGAAGATAAAAATTTAAGTTTTGAGTATCGCATAGAACTAACGTGCAGCCCCTATACGTTATGTTTAAAAAAAATATATAAAAATTTTTTTTAAAATAGCGGCTAATGTAAAAATTCAAAGTGTCATAACTTTTCTAAACGAAATCCTACTTAAAAATGTGTAATGCAAAAAGTGTTTGGAATTTTATTTTGCATATAAAAGCAATTTTTAATTATTTTTTTTTTAATAAAAACCGAGTCTTACCATATATTGACCGAGACCTCGAACGAGCTTTTATGCGACTCTGCATATAGTTAATGCTCGTACGAGGTTTCTATTTAAGAAATCGACTTGAATTTTTAATACAAAATAGAGCTTTCGACTATACTTACGATACTATAAAAAAAAATTAAAAATTAAAAAATAAAAGTATTTTTTTTTCAAAACACGTTTAGTGTGATGAGTCGATCGACCCACCATACATACGCTCATAAGATTTTCAATATAGTTAAGGTCAGTGTGAGCTTATTTATACATATTTAAATTTTAATTTTTGTGACAGTATAGAATTCTTAAGCATTCTGTGTATGTTTGTTAGCAAAATCCATTTTGTCAATTTTTTGCAAAATGGCGACAAGTATTAAAATTCAATCACTTATAACTCAGTAGTGTTGAATTTCGTCAAAAAAGTCTCTATACATGAAATGTTCAGAAGCCTAAAGTTCATCAGAATAAAATATAAAAAATATATATTTTTGCTTGAAAACAAGCGATGTATCAGTTCGATCGTACCCCCATACTAGCCATTTTGAGACTTTCGGAAGAGTTAACGCTCTTAACTGTTTGGTTTTTAAGATAAAAATTTAAATTTTGAGTATCGCATAGAACTAACGTGCAGCCCCTATACGTTATGTTTAAAAAAAATATATAAAATTTTTTTTCAAAATGGCGGCTAATGTAAAAATTCAAAGTGTCATAACTTTGCTAAATCAAATCCTACTAAAAAATGTCTAATGCAAAAAGTGTTTGGAATTTTATTTTGCATATAAAAACAATTTTTAATTATTTTTTTTTTAATAAAAACCGAGTCTTACCATATATTGACCGAGACCTCGAACGAGCTTTTATGCGACTCTGCATATAGTTAATGCTCGTACGAGGTTTCTATTTAAGAAATCGACTTGAATTTTTAATACAAAATAGAGCTTTCGACTATACTTACGATACTATAAAAAAAAATTAAAAATTAAAAAATAAAAGTATTTTTTTTTCAAAACACGTTTAGTGTGATGAGTCGATCGACCCACCATACATACGCTCATAAGATTTTCAATATAGTTAAGGTCAGTGTGAGCTTATTTATACATATTTAAATTTTAATTTTTGTGACAGTATAGAATTCTTAAGCATCCTGTGTATGTTTGTTAGCAAAATCCATTTTGTCAATTTTTTGCAAAATGGCGACAAGTATTAAAATTCAATCACTTATAACTCAGTAGTGTTGAATTTCGTCAAAAAAGTCTCTATACATGAAATGTTCAGAAGCCTAAAGTTCATCAGAATAAAATATAAAAAATATATATTTTTGCTTGAAAACAAGCGATGTATCAGTTCGATCGTACCCCCATACTAGCCATTTTGAGACTTTCGGAAGAGTTAACGCTCTTAACTGTTTGGTTTCGAAGATAAAAATTTAAATTTTGAGTATCGCATAGAACTAACGTGCAGCCCCTATACGTTATGTTTAAAAAAAATATATAAAATTTTTTTTCAAAATGGCGGCTAATGTAAAAATTCAAAGTGTCATAACTTTGCTAAATAAAATCCTACTTAAAAATGTCTAATGCAAAAAGTGTTTGGAATTTTATTTTGCATATAAAAGCAATTTTTAATTATTTTTTTTTTAAAAAAACCGAGTCTTACCATATATTGACCGAGACCTCGAACGAGCTTTTATGCGACTCTGCATATAGTTAATGCTCGTACGAGGTTTCTATTTAAGAAATCGACTTGAATTTTTAATACAAAATAGAGCTTTCGACTATACTTACGATACTATTAAAAAAATTAAAAATTAAAAAATAAAAGTATTTTTTTTTCAAAACACGTTTAGTGTGATGAGTCGATCGACCCACCATACATACGCTCATAAGATTTTCAATATAGTTAAGGTCAGTGTGAGCTTATTTATACATATTTAAATTTTAATTTTTGTGACAGTATAGAATTCTTAAGCATCCTGTGTATGTTTGTTAGCAAAATCCATTTTGTCAATTTTTTGCAAAATGGCGACAAGTATTCAAATTCAATCACTTATAACTCAGTAGTGTTGAATTTCGTCAAAAAAGTCTCTATACATGAAATGTTCAGAAGCCTAAAGTTCATCAGAATAAAATATAAAAAATATATATTTTTGCTTGAAAACAAGCGATGTATCAGTTCGATCGTACCCCCATACTAGCCATTTTGAGACTTTCGGAAGAGTTAACGCTCTTAACTGTTTGGTTTCGAAGATAAAAATTTAAATTTTGAGTATCGCATAAAACTAACGTGCAGCCCCTATACGTTATGTTTAAAAAAAATATATAAAATTTTTTTTCAAAATGGCGGCTAATGTAAAAATTCAAAGTGTCATAACTTTGCTAAATGAAATCCTACTTAAAAATGTCTAATGCAAAAAGTGTTTGGAATTTTATTTTGCATATCAAAGCAATTTTTAATTATTTTTTTTTTAATAAAAACCGAGTCTTACCATATATTGACCGAGACCTCGAACGAGCTTTTATGCGACTCTGCATATAGTTAATGCTCGTACGAGGTTTCTATTTAAGAAATCGACTTGAATTTTTAATACAAAATAGAGCTTTCGACTATACTTACGATACTATAAAAAAAAATTAAAAATTAAAAAATAAAAGTATTTTTTTTTCAAAACACGTTTAGTGTGATGAGTCGATCGACCCACCATTCATACGCTCATAAGATTTTCAATATAGTTAAGGTCAGTGTGAGCTTATTTATACATATTTAAATTTTAATTTTTGTGACAGTATAGAATTCTTAAGCATCCTGTGTATGTTTGTTAGCAAAATCCATTTTGTCAATTTTTTGCAAAATGGCGACAAGTATTAAAATTCAATCACTTATAACTCAGTAGTGTTGAATTTCGTCAAAAAAGTCTCAATACATGAAATGTTCAGAAGCCTAAAGTTCATCAGAATAAAATATAAAAAATATATATTTTTGCTTGAAAACAAGCGATGTATCAGTTCGATCGTACCCCCATACTAGCCATTTTGAGACTTTCGGAAGAGTTAACGCTCTTAACTGTTTGGTTTCGAAGATAAAAATTTATATTTTGAGTATCGCATAGAACTAACGTGCAGCCCCTATACGTTATGTTTAAAAAAAATATATAAAATTTTTTTTCAAAATGGCGGCTAATGTAAAAATTCAAAGTGTCATAACTTTGCTAAATGAAATCCTACTAAAAAATGTCTAATGCAAAAAGTGTTTGGAATTTTATTTTGCATATAAAAGCAATTTTTAATTATTTTTTTTAATAAAAACCGAGTCTTACCATATATTGACCGAGACCTCGAACGAGCTTTTATGCGACTCTGCATATAGTTAATGCTCGTACGAGGTTTCTATTTAAGAAATCGACTTGAATTTTTAATACAAAATAGAGCTTTCGACTATACTTACGATACTATAAAAAAAAATTAAAAATTAAAAAATAAAAGTATTTTTTTTTCAAAACACGTTTAGTGTGATGAGTCGATCGACCCACCATACATACGCTCATAAGATTTTCAATATAGTTAAGGTCAGTGTGAGCTTATTTATACATATTTAAATTTTAATTTTTGTGACAGTATAGAATTCTTAAGCATTCTGTGTATGTTTGTTAGCAAAATCCATTTTGTCAATTTTTTGCAAAATGGCGACAAGTATTAAAATTCAATCACTTATAACTCAGTAGTGTTGAATTTCGTCAAAAAAGTCTCTATACATGAAATGTTCAGAAGCCTAAAGTTCATCAGAATAAAATATAAAAAATATATATTTTTGCTTGAAAACAAGCGATGTATCAGTTCGATCGTACCCCCATACTAGCCATTTTGAGACTTTCGGAAGAGTTAACGCTCTTAACTGTTTGGTTTTTAAGATAAAAATTTAAATTTTGAGTATCGCATAGAACTAACGTGCAGCCCCTATACTTTATGTTTAAAAAAAATATATAAAAATTTTTTTCAAAATGGCGGCTAATGTAAAAATTCAAAGTGTCATAACTTTGCTAAATCAAATCCTACTAAAAAATGTCTAATGCAAAAAGTGTTTGGAATTTTATTTTGCATATAAAAGCAATTTTTAATTATTTTTTTTTTAATAAAAACCGAGTCTTACCATATATTGACCGAGACCTCGAACGAGCTTTTATGCGACTCTGCATATAGTTAATGCTCGTACGAGGTTTCTATTTAAGAAATCGACTTGAATTTTTAATACAAAATAGAGCTTTCGACTATACTTACGATACTATAAAAAAAAATTAAAAATTAAAAAATAAAAGTATTTTTTTTTCAAAACACGTTTAGTGTGATGAGTCGATCGACCCACCATACATACGCTCATAAGATTTTCAATATAGTTAAGGTCAGTGTGAGCTTATTTATACATATTTAAATTTTAATTTTTGTGACAGTATAGAATTCTTAAGCATCCTGTGTATGTTTGTTAGCAAAATCCATTTTGTCAATTTTTTGCAAAATGGCGACAAGTATTAAAATTCAATCACTTATAACTCAGTAGTGTCGAATTTCGTCAAAAAAGTCTCTATACATGAAATGTTCAGAAGCCTAAAGTTCATCAGAATAAAATATAAAAAATATATATTTTTGCTTGAAAACAAGCGATGTATCAGTTCGATCGTACCCCCATACTAGCCATTTTGAGACTTTCGGAAGAGTTAACGCTCTTAACTGTTTGGTTTCGAAGATAAAAATTTAAATTTTGAGTATCGCATAGAACTAACGTGCAGCCCCTATACGTTATGTTTAAAAAAAATATATAAAATTTTTTTTCAAAATGGCGGCTAATGTAAAAATTCAAAGTGTCATAACTTTGCTAAATGAAATCCTACTTAAAAATGTCTAATGCAAAAAGTGTTTGGAATTTTATTTTGCATATAAAAGCAATTTTTAATTATTTTTTTTTTAATAAAAACCGAGTCTTACCATATATTGACCGAGACCTCGAACGAGCTTTTATGTGACTCTGCATATAGTTAATGCTCGTACGAGGTTTCTATTTAAGAAATCGACTTGAATTTTTAATACAAAATAGAGCTTTCGACTATTCTTACGATACTATAAAAAAAAATTAAAAATTAAAAAATAAAAGTATTTTTTTTTCAAAACACGTTTAGTGTGATGAGTCGATCGACCCACCATACATACGCTCATAAGATTTTCAATATAGTTAAGGTCAGTGTGAGCTTATTTATACATATTTAAATTTTAATTTTTGTGACAGTATAGAATTCTTAAGCATCCTGTGTATGTTTGTTAGCAAAATCCATTTTGTCAATTTTTTGCAAAATGGCGACAAGTATTAAAATTCAATCACTTATAACTCAGTAGTGTTGAATTTCGTCAAAAAAGTCTCTATACATGAAATGTTCAGAAGCCTAAAGTTCATCAGAATAAAATATAAAAAATATATATTTTTGCTTGAAAACAAGCGATGTATCAGTTCGATCGTACCCCCATACTAGCCATTTTGAGACTTTCGGAAGAGTTAACGCTCTTAACTGTTTGGTTTCGAAGATAAAAATTTAAATTTTGAGTATCGCATAGAACTAACGTGCAGCCCCTATACGTTATGTTTAAAAAAAATATATAAAATTTTTTTTCAAAATGGCGGCTAATGTAAAAATTCAAAGTGTCATAACTTTGCTAAATAAAATCCTACTTAAAAATGTCTAATGCAAAAAGTGTTTGGAATTTTATTTTGCATATAAAAGCAATTTTTAATTATTTTTTTTTTAAAAAAACCGAGTCTTACCATATATTGACCGAGACCTCGAACGAGCTTTTATGCGACTCTGCATATAGTTAATGCTCGTACGAGGTTTCTATTTAAGAAATCGACTTGAATTTTTAATACAAAATAGAGCTTTCGACTATACTTACGATACTATAAAAAAAAATTAAAAATTAAAAAATAAAAGTATTTTTTTTTCAAAACACGTTTAGTGTGATGAGTCGATCGACCCACCATACATACGCTCATAAGATTTTCAATATAGTTAAGGTCAGTGTGAGCTTATTTATACATATTTAAATTTTAATTTTTGTGACAGTATAGAATTCTTAAGCATCCTGTGTATGTTTGTTAGCAAAATCCATTTTGTCAATTTTTTGCAAAATGGCGACAAGTATTAAAATTCAATCACTTATAACTCAGTAGTGTTGAATTTCGTCAAAAAAGTCTCTATACATGAAATGTTCAGAAGCCTAAAGTTCATCAGAATAAAATATAAAAAATATATATTTTTGCTTGAAAACAAGCGATGTATCAGTTCGATCGTACCCCCATACTAGCCATTTTGAGACTTTCGGAAGAGTTAACGCTCTTAACTGTTTGGTTTCGAAGATAAAAATTTAAATTTTGAGTATCGCATAGAACTAACGTGCAGCCCCTATACGTTATGTTTAAAAAAAATATATAAAATTTTTTTTCAAAATGGCGGCTAATGTAAAAATTCAAAGTGTCATAACTTTTCTAAACGAAATCCTACTTAAAAATGTGTAATGCAAAAAGTGTTTGGAATTTTATTTTGCATATAAAAGCAATTTTTAATTATTTTTTTTTTAATAAAAACCGAGTCTTACCATATATTGGCCGAGACCTCGAACGAGCTTTTATGCGACTCTGCATATAGTTAATGCTCGTACGAGGTTTCTATTTAAGAAATCGACTTGAATTTTTAATACAAAATAGAGCTTTCGACTATACTTACGATACTATAAAAAAAAATTAAAAATTAAAAAATAAAAGTATTTTTTTTTCAAAACACGTTTAGTGTGATGAGTCGATCGACCCACCATACATACGCTCATAAGATTTTCAATATAGTTAAGGTCAGTGTGAGCTTATTTATACATATTTGAATTTTAATTTTTGTGACAGTATAGAATTCTTAAGCATCCTATGTATGTTTGTTAGCAAAATCTATTTTGTCAATTTTTTTCAAAATGGCGACAAGTATTAAAATTCAATCACTTATAACTCAGTAGTGTTGAATTTCGTCAAAAAAGTCTCTATACATGAAATGTTCAGAAGCCTAAAGTTCATCAGAATAAAATATAAAAAATATATATTTTTGCTTGAAAACAAGCGATGTATCAGTTCGATCGTACCCCCATACTAGCCATTTTGAGACTTTCGGAAGAGTTAACGCTCTTAACTGTTTGGTTTTGAAGATAAAAATTTAAATTTTGAGTATCGCATAGAACTAACGTGCAGCCCCTATACGTTATGTTTAAAAAAAATATATAAAATTTTTTTTCAAAATGGCGGCTAATGTAAAAATTCAAAGTGTCATAACTTTGCTAAATCAAATCCTACTAAAAAATGTCTAATGCAAAAAGTGTTTGGAATTTTATTTTGCATATAAAAGCAATTTTTAATTATTTTTTTTTTAATAAAAACCGAGTCTTACCATATATTGACCGAGACCTCGAACGAGCTTTTATGCGACTCTGCATATAGTTAATGCTCGTACGAGGTTTCTATTTAAGAAATCGACTTGAATTTTTAATACAAAATATAGCTTTCGACTATACTTACGATACTATAAAAAAAAATTAAAAATTAAAAAATAAAAGTATTTTTTTTTCAAAACACGTTTAGTGTGATGAGTCGATCGACCCACCATACATACGCTCATAAGATTTTCAATATAGTTAAGGTCAGTGTGAGCTTATTTATACATATTTAAATTTTAATTTTTGTGACAGTATAGAATTCTTAAGCATCCTGTGTATGTTTGTTAGCAAAATCCATTTTGTCAATTTTTTGCAAAATGGCGACAAGTATTAAAATTCAATCACTTATAACTCAGTAGTGTTGAATTTCGTCAAAAAAGTCTCTATTCATGAAATGTTCAGAAGCCTAAAGTTCATCAGAATAAAATATAAAAAATATATATTTTTGCTTGAACACAAGCGATGTATCAGTTCGATCGTACCCCCATACTAGCCATTTTGAGACTTTCGGAAGAGTTAACGCTCTTAACTGTTTGGTTTCGAAGATAAAAATTTAAATTTTGAGTATCGCATAGAACTAACGTGCAGCCCCTATACGTTATGTTTAAAAAAAATATATAAAATTTTTTTTCAAAATGGCGGCTAATGTAAAAATTCAAAGTGTCATAACTTTGCTAAATGAAATCCTACTTAAAAATGTCTAATGCAAAAAGTGTTTGGAATTTTATTTTGCATATAAAAGCAATTTTTTATTATTATTTTTTTTAATAAAAACCGAGTCTTACTATATATTGACCGAGACCTCGAACGAGCTTTTATGCGACTCTGCATATAGTTAATGCTCGTACGAGGTTTCTATTTAAGAAATCGACTTGAATTTTTAATACAAAATAGAGCTTTAGACTATACTTACGATACTATAAAAAAAAATTAAAAATTAAAAAATAAAAGTATTTTTTTTTCAAAACACGTTTAGTGTGATGAGTCGATCGACCCACCATACATACGCTCATAAGATTTTCAATATAGTTAAGGTCAGTGTGAGCTTATTTATACATATTTAAATTTTAATTTTTGTGACAGTATAGAATTCTTAAGCATCCTGTGTATGTTTGTTAGCAAAATCCATTTTGTCAATTTTTTGCAAAATGGCGACAAGTATTAAAATTCAATCACTTATAACTCAGTAGTGTCGAATTTCGTCAAAAAAGTCTCTACACATGAAATGTTCAGAAGCCTAAAGTTCATCAGAATAAAATATAAAAAATATATATTTTTGCTTGAAAACAAGCGATGTATCAGTTCGATCGTACCCCCATACTAGCCATTTTGAGACTTTCGGAAGAGTTAACGCTCTTAACTGTTTGGTTTCGAAGATAAAAATTTAAATTTTGAGTATCGCATAGAACTAACGTGCAGCCCCTATACGTTATGTTTAAAAAAAATATATAAAATTTTTTTTCAAAATGGCGGCTAATGTAAAAATTCAAAGTGTCATAACTTTTCTAAACGAAATCCTACTTAAAAATGTGTAATGCAAAAAGTGTTTGGAATTTTATTTTGCATATAAAAGCAATTTTTAATTATTTTTTTTTTAATAAAAACCGAGTCTTACCATATATTGACCGAGACCTCGAACGAGCTTTTATGCGACTCTGCATATAGTTAATGCTCGTACGAGGTTTCTATTTAAGAAATCGACTTGAATTTTTAATACAAAATAGAGCTTTCGACTATACTTACGATACTATAAAAAAAAATTAAAAATTAAAAAATAAAAGTATTTTTTTTTCAAAACACGTTTAGTGTGATGAGTCGATCGACCCACCATACATACGCTCATAAGATTTTCAATATAGTTAAGGTCAGTGTGAGCTTATTTATACATATTTGAATTTTAATTTTTGTGACAGTATAGAATTCTTAAGCATCCTATGTATGTTTGTTAGCAAAATCTATTTTGTCAATTTTTTTCAAAATGGCGACAAGTATTAAAATTCAATCACTTATAACTCAGTAGTGTTGAATTTCGTCAAAAAAGTCTCTATACATGAAATGTTCAGAAGCCTAAAGTTCATCAGAATAAAATATAAAAAATATATATTTTTGCTTGAAAACAAGCGATGTATCAGTTCGATCGTACCCCCATACTAGCCATTTTGAGACTTTCGGAAGAGTTAACGCTCTTAACTGTTTGGTTTTGAAGATAAAAATTTAAATTTTGAGTATCGCATAGAACTAACGTGCAGCCCCTATACGTTATGTTTAAAAAAAATATATAAAATTTTTTTTCAAAATGGCGGCTAATGTAAAAATTCAAAGTGTCATAACTTTGCTAAATCAAATCCTACTAAAAAATGTCTAATGCAAAAAGTGTTTGGAATTTTATTTTGCATATAAAAGCAATTTTTTATTATTATTTTTTTTAATAAAAACCGAGTCTTACTATATATTGACCGAGACCTCGAACGAGCTTTTATGCGACTCTGCATATAGTTAATGCTCGTACGAGGTTTCTATTTAAGAAATCGACTTGAATTTTTAATACAAAATAGAGCTTTAGACTATACTTACGATACTATAAAAAAAAATTAAAAATTAAAAAATAAAAGTATTTTTTTTTCAAAACACGTTTAGTGTGATGAGTCGATCGACCCACCATACATACGCTCATAAGATTTTCAATATAGTTAAGGTCAGTGTGAGCTTATTTATACATATTTAAATTTTAATTTTTGTGACAGTATAGAATTCTTAAGCATCCTGTGTATGTTTGTTAGCAAAATCCATTTTGTCAATTTTTTGCAAAATGGCGACAAGTATTAAAATTCAATCACTTATAACTCAGTAGTGTCGAATTTCGTCAAAAAAGTCTCTATACATGAAATGTTCAGAAGCCTAAAGTTCATCAGAATAAAATATAAAAAATATATATTTTTGCTTGAAAACAAGCGATGTATCAGTTCGATCGTACCCCCATACTAGCCATTTTGAGACTTTCGGAAGAGTTAACGCTCTTAACTGTTTGGTTTCGAAGATAAAAATTTAAATTTTGAGTATCGCATAGAACTAACGTGCAGCCCCTATACGTTATGTTTAAAAAAAATATATAAAATTTTTTTTCAAAATGGCGGCTAATGTAAAAATTCAAAGTGTCATAACTTTTCTAAACGAAATCCTACTTAAAAATGTGTAATGCAAAAAGTGTTTGGAATTTTATTTTGCATATAAAAGCAATTTTTAATTATTTTTTTTTTAATAAAAACCGAGTCTTACCATATATTGACCGAGACCTCGAACGAGCTTTTATGCGACTCTGCATATAGTTAATGCTCGTACGAGGTTTCTATTTAAGAAATCGACTTGAATTTTTAATACAAAATAGAGCTTTCGACTATACTTACGATACTATAAAAAAAAATTAAAAATTAAAAAATAAAAGTATTTTTTTTTCAAAACACGTTTAGTGTGATGAGTCGATCGACCCACCATACATACGCTCATAAGATTTTCAATATAGTTAAGGTCAGTGTGAGCTTATTTATACATATTTGAATTTTAATTTTTGTGACAGTATAGAATTCTTAAGCATCCTATGTATGTTTGTTAGCAAAATCTATTTTGTCAATTTTTTTCAAAATGGCGACAAGTATTAAAATTCAATCACTTATAACTCAGTAGTGTTGAATTTCTTAAAAAAAGTCTCTATACATGAAATGTTCAGAAGCCTAAAGTTCATCAGAATAAAATATAAAAAATATATATTTTTGCTTGAAAACAAGCGATGTATCAGTTCGATCGTACCCCCATACTAGCCATTTTGAGACTTTCGGAAGAGTTAACGCTCTTAACTGTTTGGTTTTGAAGATAAAAATTTAAATTTTGAGTATCGCATAGAACTAACGTGCAGCCCCTATACGTTATGTTTAAAAAAAATATATAAAATTTTTTTTCAAAATGGCGGCTAATGTAAAAATTCAAAGTGTCATAACTTTGCTAAATCAAATCCTACTAAAAAATGTCTAATGCAAAAAGTGTTTGGAATTTTATTTTGCATATAAAAGCAATTTTTAATTATTTTTTTTTTAATAAAAACCGAGTCTTACCATATATTGACCGAGACCTCGAACGAGCTTTTATGCGACTCTGCATATAGTTAATGCTCGTACGAGGTTTCTATTTAAGAAATCGACTTGAATTTTTAATACAAAATATAGCTTTCGACTATACTTACGATACTATAAAAAAAAATTAAAAATTAAAAAATAAAAGTATTTTTTTTTCAAAACACGTTTAGTGTGATGAGTCGATCGACCCACCATACATACGCTCATAAGATTTTCAATATAGTTAAGGTCAGTGTGAGCTTATTTATACATATTTAAATTTTAATTTTTGTGACAGTATAGAATTCTTAAGCATCCTGTGTATGTTTGTTAGCAAAATCCATTTTGTCAATTTTTTGCAAAATGGCGACAAGTATTAAAATTCAATCACTTATAACTCAGTAGTGTTGAATTTCGTCAAAAAAGTCTCTATTCATGAAATGTTCAGAAGCCTAAAGTTCATCAGAATAAAATATAAAAAATATATATTTTTGCTTGAACACAAGCGATGTATCAGTTCGATCGTACCCCCATACTAGCCATTTTGAGACTTTCGGAAGAGTTAACGCTCTTAACTGTTTGGTTTCGAAGATAAAAATTTAAATTTTGAGTATCGCATAGAACTAACGTGCAGCCCCTATACGTTATGTTTAAAAAAAATATATAAAATTTTTTTTCAAAATGGCGGCTAATGTAAAAATTCAAAGTGTCATAACTTTGCTAAATGAAATCCTACTTAAAAATGTCTAATGCAAAAAGTGTTTGGAATTTTATTTTGCATATAAAAGCAATTTTTTATTATTATTTTTTTTAATAAAAACCGAGTCTTACTATATATTGACCGAGACCTCGAACGAGCTTTTATGCGACTCTGCATATAGTTAATGCTCGTACGAGGTTTCTATTTAAGAAATCGACTTGAATTTTTAATACAAAATAGAGCTTTAGACTATACTTACGATACTATAAAAAAAAATTAAAAATTAAAAAATAAAAGTATTTTTTTTTCAAAACACGTTTAGTGTGATGAGTCGATCGACCCACCATACATACGCTCATAAGATTTTCAATATAGTTAAGGTCAGTGTGAGCTTATTTATACATATTTAAATTTTAATTTTTGTGACAGTATAGAATTCTTAAGCATCCTGTGTATGTTTGTTAGCAAAATCCATTTTGTCAATTTTTTGCAAAATGGCGACAAGTATTAAAATTCAATCACTTATAACTCAGTAGTGTTGAATTTCGTCAAAAAAGTCTCTATACATGAAATGTTCAGAAGCCTAAAGTTCATCAGAATAAAATATAAAAAATATATATTTTTGCTTGAAAACAAGCGATGTATCAGTTCGATCGTACCCCCATACTAGCCATTTTGAGACTTTCGGAAGAGTTAACGCTCTTAACTGTTTGGTTTCGAAGATAAAAATTTATATTTTGAGTATCGCATAGAACTAACGTGCAGCCCCTATACGTTATGTTTAAAAAAAATATATAAAATTTTTTTTCAAAATGGCGGCTAATGTAAAAATTCAAAGTGTCATAACTTTGCTAAATGAAATCCTACTTAAAAATGTCTAATGCAAAAAGTGTTTGGAATTTTAATTTGCATATAAAAGCAATTTTTAATTATTTTTTTTTTAATAAAAACCGAGTCTTACCATATATTGACCGAGACCTCGAACGAGCTTTTATGCGACTCTGCATATAGTTAATGCTCGTACGAGGTTTCTATATAAGAAATCGACTTGAATTTTTAATACAAAATAGAGCTTTCGACTATACTTACGATACTATAAAAAAAAATTAAAAATTAAAAAATAAAAGTATTTTTTTTTCAAAACACGTTTAGTGTGATGAGTCGATCGACCCACCATACATACGCTCATAAGATTTTCAATATAGTTAAGGTCAGTGTGAGCTTATTTATACATATTTAAATTTTAATTTTTGTGACAGTATAGAATTCTTAAGCATCCTGTGTATGTTTGTTAGCAAAATCCATTTTGTCAATTTTTTGCAAAATGGCGACAAGTATTAAAATTCAATCACTTATAACTCAGTAGTGTTGAATTACGTCAAAAAAGTCTCTATACATGAAATGTTCAGAAGCCTAAAGTTCATCAGAATAAAATATAAAAAATATATATTTTTGCTTGAAAACAAGCGATGTATCAGTTCGATCGTACCCCCATACTAGCCATTTTGAGACTTTCGGAAGAGTTAACGCTCTTAACTGTTTGGTTTCGAAGATAAAAATTTAAATTTTGAGTATCGCATAGAAATAACGTGCAGCCCCTATACGTTATGTTTAAAAAAAATATATAAAATTTTTTTTCAAAATGGCGGCTAATGTAAAAATTCAAAGTGTCATAACTTTGCTAAATGAAATCCTACTTAAAAATGTCTAATGCAAAAAGTGTTTGGAATTTTATTTTGCATATCAAAGCAATTTTTAATTATTTTTTTTTTAATAAAAACCGAGTCTTACCATATATTGACCGAGACCTCGAACGAGCTTTTATGCGACTCTGCATATAGTTAATGCTCGTACGAGGTTTTTATTTAAGAAATCGACTTGAATTTTTAATACAAAATAGAGCTTTCGACTATACTTACGATACTATAAAAAAAAATTAAAAATTAAAAAATAAAAGTATTTTTTTTTCAAAACACGTTTAGTGTGATGAGTCGATCGACCCACCATACATACGCTCATAAGATTTTCAATATAGTTAAGGTCAGTGTGAGCTTATTTATACATATTTAATCTTTAATTTTTGTGACAGTATAGAATTCTTAAGCATCCTGTGTATGTTTGTTAGCAAAATCCATTTTGTCAATTTTTTGCAAAATGGCGACAAGTATTAAAATTCAATCACTTATAACTCAGTAGTGTTGAATTTCGTCAAAAAAGTCTCAATACATGAAATGTTCAGAAGCCTAAAGTTCATCAGAATAAAATATAAAAAATATATATTTTTGCTTGAAAACAAGCGATGTATCAGTTCGATCGTACCCCCATACTAGCCATTTTGAGACTTTCGGAAGAGTTAACGCTCTTAACTGTTTGTTTTCGAAGATAAAAATTTAAGTTTTGAGTATCGCATAGAACTAACGTGCAGCCCCTATACGTTATGTTTAAAAAAAATATATAAAATTTTTTTTTAAAATGGCGGCTAATGTAAAAATTCAAAGTGTCATAACTTTTCTAAACGAAATCCTACTTAAAAATGTGTAATGCAAAAAGTGTTTGGAATTTTATTTTGCATATAAAAGCAATTTTTAATTATTTTTTTTTTAATAAAAACCGAGTCTTACCATATATTGACCGAGACCTCGAACGAGCTTTTATGCGACTCTGCATATAGTTAATGCTCGTACGAGGTTTCTATTTAAGAAATCGACTTGAATTTTTAATACAAAATAGAGCTTTCGACTATACTTACGATACTATAAAAAAAAATTAAAAATTAAAAAATAAAAGTATTTTTTTTTCAAAACACGTTTAGTGTGATGAGTCGATCGACCCACCATACATACGCTCATAAGATTTTCAATATAGTTAAGGTCAGTGTGAGCTTATTTATACATATTTAAATTTTAATTTTTGTGACAGTATAGAATTCTTAAGCATTCTGTGTATGTTTGTTAGCAAAATCCATTTTGTCAATTTTTTGCAAAATGGCGACAAGTATTAAAATTCAATCACTTATAACTCAGTAGTGTTGAATTTCGTCAAAAAAGTCTCTATACATGAAATGTTCAGAAGCCTAAAGTTCATCAGAATAAAATATAAAAAATATATATTTTTGCTTGAAAACAAGCGATGTATCAGTTCGATCGTACCCCCATACTAGCCATTTTGAGACTTTCGGAAGAGTTAACGCTCTTAACTGTTTGGTTTTTAAGATAAAAATTTAAATTTTGAGTATCGCATAGAACTAACGTGCAGCCCCTATACGTTATGTTTAAAAAAAATATATAAAATTTTTTTTCAAAATGGCGGCTAATGTAAAAATTCAAAGTGTCATAACTTTGCTAAATAAAATCCTACTTAAAAATGTCTAATGCAAAAAGTGTTTGGAATTTTATTTTGCATATAAAAGCAATTTTTAATTATTTTTTTTTTAAAAAAACCGAGTCTTACCATATATTGACCGAGACCTCGAACGAGCTTTTATGCGACTCTGCATATAGTTAATGCTCGTACGAGGTTTCTATTTAAGAAATCGACTTGAATTTTTGATACAAAATAGAGCTTTCGACTATACTTACGATACTATTAAAAAAATTAAAAATTAAAAAATAAAAGTATTTTTTTTTCAAAACACGTTTAGTGTGATGAGTCGATCGACCCACCATACATACGCTCATAAGATTTTCAATATAGTTAAGGTCAGTGTGAGCTTATTTATACATATTTAAATTTTAATTTTTGTGACAGTATAGAATTCTTAAGCATCCTGTGTATGTTTGTTAGCAAAATCCATTTTGTCAATTTTTTGCAAAATGGCGACAAGTATTCAAATTCAATCACTTATAACTCAGTAGTGTTGAATTTCGTCAAAAAAGTCTCTATACATGAAATGTTCAGAAGCCTAAAGTTCATCAGAATAAAATATAAAAAATATATATTTTTGCTTGAAAACAAGCGATGTATCAGTTCGATCGTACCCCCATACTAGCCATTTTGAGACTTTCGGAAGAGTTAACGCTCTTAACTGTTTGGTTTCGAAGATAAAAATTTAAATTTTGAGTATCGCATAGAACTAACGTGCAGCCCGTTATGTTTAAAAAAAATATATAAATTTTTTTTCAAAATGGCGGCTAATGTAAAAATTCAAAGTGTCATAACTTTGCTAAATGAAATCCTACTTAAAAATGTCTAATGCAAAAAGTGTTTGGAATTTTATTTTGCATATCAAAGCAATTTTTAATTATTTTTTTTTTAATAAAAACCGAGTCTTACCATATATTGACCGAGACCTCGAACGAGCTTTTATGCGACTCTGCATATAGTTAATGCTCGTACGAGGTTTCTATTTAAGAAATCGACTTGAATTTTTAATACAAAATAGAGCTTTCGACTATACTTACGATACTATAAAAAAAAATTAAAAATTAAAAAATAAAAGTATTTTTTTTTCAAAACACGTTTAGTGTGATGAGTCGATCGACCCACCATACATACGCTCATAAGATTTTCAATATAGTTAAGGTCAGTGTGAGCTTATTTATACATATTTAAATTTTAATTTTTGTGACAGTATAGAATTCTTAAGCATCCTGTGTATGTTTGTTAGCAAAATCCATTTTGTCAATTTTTTGCAAAATGGCGACAAGTATTAAAATTCAATCACTTATAACTCAGTAGTGTTGAATTTCGTCAAAAAAGTCTCAATACATGAAATGTTCAGAAGCCTAAAGTTCATCAGAATAAAATATAAAAAATATATATTTTTGCTTGAAAACAAGCGATGTATCAGTTCGATCGTACCCCCATACTAGCCATTTTGAGACTTTCGGAAGAGTTAACGCTCTTAACTGTTTGGTTTCGAAGATAAAAATTTATATTTTGAGTATCGCATAGAACTAACGTGCAGCCCCTATACGTTATGTTTAAAAAAAATATATAAAATTTTTTTTCAAAATGGCGGCTAATGTAAAAATTCAAAGTGTCATAACTTTGCTAAATGAAATCCTACTAAAAAATGTCTAATGCAAAAAGTGTTTGGAATTTTATTTTGCATATAAAAGCAATTTTTAATTATTTTTTTTTTAATAAAAACCGAGTCTTACCATATATTGACCGAGACCTCGAACGAGCTTTTATGCGACTCTGCATATAGTTAATGCTCGTACGAGGTTTCTATTTAAGAAATCGACTTGAATTTTTAATACAAAATAGAGCTTTCGACTATACTTACGATACTATAAAAAAAAATTAAAAATTAAAAAATAAAAGTATTTTTTTTTCAAAACACGTTTAGTGTGATGAGTCGATCGACCCACCATACATACGCTCATAAGATTTTTAATATAGTTAAGGTCAGTGTGAGCTTATTTATACATATTTAAATTTTAATTTTTGTGACAGTATAGAATTCTTAAGCATTCTGTGTATGTTTGTTAGCAAAATCCATTTTGTCAATTTTTTGCAAAATGGCGACAAGTATTAAAATTCAATCACTTATAACTTAGTAGTGTTGAATTTCGTCAAAAAAGTCTCTATACATGAAATGTTCAGAAGCCTAAAGTTCATCAGAATAAAATATAAAAAATATATATTTTTGCTTGAAAACAAGCGATGTATCAGTTCGATCGTACCCCCATACTAGCCATTTTGAGACTTTCGGAAGAGTTAACGCTCTTAACTGTTTGGTTTCGAAGATGAAAATTTAAATTTTGAGTATCGCATAGAACTAACGTGCAGCCCCTATACGTTATGTTTAAAAAAAATATATAAAATTTTTTTTCAAAATGGCGGCTAATGTAAAAATTCAAAGTGTCATAACTTTGCTAAATGAAATCCTACTTAAAAATGTCTAATGCAAAAAGTGTTTGGAATTTTATTTTGCATATAAAAGCAATTTTTTATTATTATTTTTTTTAATAAAAACCGAGTCTTACTATATATTGACCGAGACCTCGAACGAGCTTTTATGCGACTCTGCATATAGTTAATGCTCGTACGAGGTTTCTATTTAAGAAATCGACTTGAATTTTTAATACAAAATAGAGCTTTAGACTATACTTACGATACTATAAAAAAAAATTAAAAATTAAAAAATAAAAGTATTTTTTTTTCAAAACACGTTTAGTGTGATGAGTCGATCGACCCACCATACATACGCTCATAAGATTTTCAATATAGTTAAGGTCAGTGTGAGCTTATTTATACATATTTAAATTTTAATTTTTGTGACAGTATAGAATTCTTAAGCATCCTGTGTATGTTTGTTAGCAAAATCCATTTTGTCAATTTTTTGCAAAATGGCGACAAGTATTAAAATTCAATCACTTATAACTCAGTAGTGTTGAATTTCGTCAAAAAAGTCTCTATACATGAAATGTTCAGAAGCCTAAAGTTCATCAGAATAAAATATAAAAAATATATATTTTTGCTTGAAAACAAGCGATGTATCAGTTCGATCGTACCCCCATACTAGCCATTTTGAGACTTTCGGAAGAGTTAACGCTCTTAACTGTTTGGTTTCGAAGATAAAAATTTATATTTTGAGTATCGCATAGAACTAACGTGCAGCCCCTATACGTTATGTTTAAAAAAAATATATAAAATTTTTTTTCAAAATGGCGGCTAATGTAAAAATTCAAAGTGTCATAACTTTGCTAAATGAAATCCTACTTAAAAATGTCTAATGCAAAAAGTGTTTGGAATTTTAATTTGCATATAAAAGCAATTTTTAATTATTTTTTTTTTAATAAAAACCGAGTCTTACCATATATTGACCGAGACCTCGAACGAGCTTTTATGCGACTCTGCATATAGTTAATGCTCGTACGAGGTTTCTATATAAGAAATCGACTTGAATTTTTAATACAAAATAGAGCTTTCGACTATACTTACGATACTATAAAAAAAAATTAAAAATTAAAAAATAAAAGTATTTTTTTTTCAAAACACGTTTAGTGTGATGAGTCGATCGACCCACCATACATACGCTCATAAGATTTTCAATATAGTTAAGGTCAGTGTGAGCTTATTTATACATATTTAAATTTTAATTTTTGTGACAGTATAGAATTCTTAAGCATCCTGTGTATGTTTGTTAGCAAAATCCATTTTGTCAATTTTTTGCAAAATGGCGACAAGTATTAAAATTCAATCACTTATAACTCAGTAGTGTTGAATTACGTCAAAAAAGTCTCTATACATGAAATGTTCAGAAGCCTAAAGTTCATCAGAATAAAATATAAAAAATATATATTTTTGCTTGAAAACAAGCGATGTATCAGTTCGATCGTACCCCCATACTAGCCATTTTGAGACTTTCGGAAGAGTTAACGCTCTTAACTGTTTGGTTTCGAAGATAAAAATTTAAATTTTGAGTATCGCATAGAAATAACGTGCAGCCCCTATACGTTATGTTTAAAAAAAATATATAAAATTTTTTTTCAAAATGGCGGCTAATGTAAAAATTCAAAGTGTCATAACTTTGCTAAATGAAATCCTACTTAAAAATGTCTAATGCAAAAAGTGTTTGGAATTTTATTTTGCATATCAAAGCAATTTTTAATTATTTTTTTTTTAATAAAAACCGAGTCTTACCATATATTGACCGAGACCTCGAACGAGCTTTTATGCGACTCTGCATATAGTTAATGCTCGTACGAGGTTTTTATTTAAGAAATCGACTTGAATTTTTAATACAAAATAGAGCTTTCGACTATACTTACGATACTATAAAAAAAAATTAAAAATTAAAAAATAAAAGTATTTTTTTTTCAAAACACGTTTAGTGTGATGAGTCGATCGACCCACCATACATACGCTCATAAGATTTTCAATATAGTTAAGGTCAGTGTGAGCTTATTTATACATATTTAAATTTTAATTTTTGTGACAGTATAGAATTCTTAAGCATCCTGTGTATGTTTGTTAGCAAAATCCATTTTGTCAATTTTTTGCAAAATGGCGACAAGTATTAAAATTCAATCACTTATAACTCAGTAGTGTTGAATTTCGTCAAAAAAGTCTCTATACATGAAATGTTCAGAAGCCTAAAGTTCATCAGAATAAAATATAAAAAATATATATTTTTGCTTGAAAACAAGCGATGTATCAGTTCGATCGTACCCCCATACTAGCCATTTTGAGACTTTCGGAAGAGTTAACGCTCTTAACTGTTTGGTTTCGAAGATAAAAATTTAAATTTTGAGTATCGCATAAAACTAACGTGCAGCCCCTATACGTTATGTTTAAAAAAAATATATAAAATTTTTTTTCAAAATGGCGGCTAATGTAAAAATTCAAAGTGTCATAACTTTGCTAAATGAAATCCTACTTAAAAATGTCTAATGCAAAAAGTGTTTGGAATTTTATTTTGCATATAAAAGCAATTTTTAATTATTTTTTTTTTAATAAAAACCGAGTCTTACCATATATTGACCGAGACCTCGAACGAGCTTTTATGCGACTCTGCATATAGTTAATGCTCGTACGAGGTTTCTATTTAAGAAATCGACTTGAATTTTTAATACAAAATAGAGCTTTCGACTATACTTACGATACTATAAAAAAAAATTAAAAATTAAAAAATAAAAGTATTTTTTTTTCAAAACACGTTTAGTGTGATGAGTCGATCGACCCACCATACATACGCTCATAAGATTTTCAATATAGTTAAGGTCAGTGTGAGCTTATTTATACATATTTAATCTTTAATTTTTGTGACAGTATAGAATTCTTAAGCATTCTGTGTATGTTTGTTAGCAAAATCCATTTTGTCAATTTTTTGCAAAATGGCGACAAGTATTAAAATTCAATCACTTATAACTCAGTAGTGTTGAATTTCGTCAAAAAAGTCTCAATACATGAAATGTTCAGAAGCCTAAAGTTCATCAGAATAAAATATAAAAAATATATATTTTTGCTTGAAAACAAGCGATGTATCAGTTCGATCGTACCCCCATACTAGCCATTTTGAGACTTTCGGAAGAGTTAACGCTCTTAACTGTTTGTTTTCGAAGATAAAAATTTAAGTTTTGAGTATCGCATAGAACTAACGTGCAGCCCCTATACGTTATGTTTAAAAAAAATATATAAAATTTTTTTTTAAAATGGCGGCTAATGTAAAAATTCAAAGTGTCATAACTTTTCTAAACGAAATCCTACTTAAAAATGTGTAATGCAAAAAGTGTTTGGAATTTTATTTTGCATATAAAAGCAATTTTTAATTATTTTTTTTTTAATAAAAACCGAGTCTTACCATATATTGACCGAGACCTCGAACGAGCTTTTATGCGACTCTGCATATAGTTAATGCTCGTACGAGGTTTCTATTTAAGAAATCGACTTGAATTTTTAATACAAAATAGAGCTTTCGACTATACTTACGATACTATAAAAAAAAATTAAAAATTAAAAAATAAAAGTATTTTTTTTTCAAAACACGTTTAGTGTGATGAGTCGATCGACCCACCATACATACGCTCATAAGATTTTCAATATAGTTAAGGTCAGTGTGAGCTTATTTATACATATTTAAATTTTAATTTTTGTGACAGTATAGAATTCTTAAGCATTCTGTGTATGTTTGTTAGCAAAATCCATTTTGTCAATTTTTTGCAAAATGGCGACAAGTATTAAAATTCAATCACTTATAACTCAGTAGTGTTGAATTTCGTCAAAAAAGTCTCTATACATGAAATGTTCAGAAGCCTAAAGTTCATCAGAATAAAATATAAAAAATATATATTTTTGCTTGAAAACAAGCGATGTATCAGTTCGATCGTACCCCCATACTAGCCATTTTGAGACTTTCGGAAGAGTTAACGCTCTTAACTGTTTGGTTTTTAAGATAAAAATTTAAATTTTGAGTATCGCATAGAACTAACGTGCAGCCCCTATACGTTATGTTTAAAAAAAATATATAAAATTTTTTTTCAAAATGGCGGCTAATGTAAAAATTCAAAGTGTCATAACTTTGCTAAATAAAATCCTACTTAAAAATGTCTAATGCAAAAAGTGTTTGGAATTTTATTTTGCATATAAAAGCAATTTTTAATTATTTTTTTTTTAAAAAAACCGAGTCTTACCATATATTGACCGAGACCTCGAACGAGCTTTTATGCGACTCTGCATATAGTTAATGCTCGTACGAGGTTTCTATTTAAGAAATCGACTTGAATTTTTGATACAAAATAGAGCTTTCGACTATACTTACGATACTATTAAAAAAATTAAAAATTAAAAAATAAAAGTATTTTTTTTTCAAAACACGTTTAGTGTGATGAGTCGATCGACCCACCATACATACGCTCATAAGATTTTCAATATAGTTAAGGTCAGTGTGAGCTTATTTATACATATTTAAATTTTAATTTTTGTGACAGTATAGAATTCTTAAGCATCCTGTGTATGTTTGTTAGCAAAATCCATTTTGTCAATTTTTTGCAAAATGGCGACAAGTATTCAAATTCAATCACTTATAACTCAGTAGTGTTGAATTTCGTCAAAAAAGTCTCTATACATGAAATGTTCAGAAGCCTAAAGTTCATCAGAATAAAATATAAAAAATATATATTTTTGCTTGAAAACAAGCGATGTATCAGTTCGATCGTACCCCCATACTAGCCATTTTGAGACTTTCGGAAGAGTTAACGCTCTTAACTGTTTGGTTTCGAAGATAAAAATTTAAATTTTGAGTATCGCATAGAACTAACGTGCAGCCCGTTATGTTTAAAAAAAATATATAAATTTTTTTTCAAAATGGCGGCTAATGTAAAAATTCAAAGTGTCATAACTTTGCTTAATGAAATCCTACTTAAAAATGTCTAATGCAAAAAGTGTTTGGAATTTTATTTTGCATATCAAAGCAATTTTTAATTATTTTTTTTTTAATAAAAACCGAGTCTTACCATATATTGACCGAGACCTCGAACGAGCTTTTATGCGACTCTGCATATAGTTAATGCTCGTACGAGGTTTCTATTTAAGAAATCGACTTGAATTTTTAATACAAAATAGAGCTTTCGACTATACTTACGATACTATAAAAAAAAATTAAAAATTAAAAAATAAAAGTATTTTTTTTTCAAAACACGTTTAGTGTGATGAGTCGATCGACCCACCATACATACGCTCATAAGATTTTCAATATAGTTAAGGTCAGTGTGAGCTTATTTATACATATTTAAATTTTAATTTTTGTGACAGTATAGAATTCTTAAGCATCCTGTGTATGTTTGTTAGCAAAATCCATTTTGTCAATTTTTTGCAAAATGGCGACAAGTATTAAAATTCAATCACTTATAACTCAGTAGTGTTGAATTTCGTCAAAAAAGTCTCAATACATGAAATGTTCAGAAGCCTAAAGTTCATCAGAATAAAATATAAAAAATATATATTTTTGCTTGAAAACAAGCGATGTATCAGTTCGATCGTACCCCCATACTAGCCATTTTGAGACTTTCGGAAGAGTTAACGCTCTTAACTGTTTGGTTTCGAAGATAAAAATTTATATTTTGAGTATCGCATAGAACTAACGTGCAGCCCCTATACGTTATGTTTAAAAAAAATATATAAAATTTTTTTTCAAAATGGCGGCTAATGTAAAAATTCAAAGTGTCATAACTTTGCTAAATGAAATCCTACTAAAAAATGTCTAATGCAAAAAGTGTTTGGAATTTTATTTTGCATATAAAAGCAATTTTTAATTATTTTTTTTTTAATAAAAACCGAGTCTTACCATATATTGACCGAGACCTCGAACGAGCTTTTATGCGACTCTGCATATAGTTAATGCTCGTACGAGGTTTCTATTTAAGAAATCGACTTGAATTTTTAATACAAAATAGAGCTTTCGACTATACTTACGATACTATAAAAAAAAATTAAAAATTAAAAAATAAAAGTATTTTTTTTTCAAAACACGTTTAGTGTGATGAGTCGATCGACCCACCATACATACGCTCATAAGATTTTTAATATAGTTAAGGTCAGTGTGAGCTTATTTATACATATTTAAATTTTAATTTTTGTGACAGTATAGAATTCTTAAGCATTCTGTGTATGTTTGTTAGCAAAATCCATTTTGTCAATTTTTTGCAAAATGGCGACAAGTATTAAAATTCAATCACTTATAACTTAGTAGTGTTGAATTTCGTCAAAAAAGTCTCTATACATGAAATGTTCAGAAGCCTAAAGTTCATCAGAATAAAATATAAAAAATATATATTTTTGCTTGAAAACAAGCGATGTATCAGTTCGATCGTACCCCCATACTAGCCATTTTGAGACTTTCGGAAGAGTTAACGCTCTTAACTGTTTGGTTTCGAAGATGAAAATTTAAATTTTGAGTATCGCATAGAACTAACGTGCAGCCCCTATACGTTATGTTTAAAAAAAATATATAAAATTTTTTTTCAAAATGGCGGCTAATGTAAAAATTCAAAGTGTCATAACTTTGCTAAATATAATCCTACTAAAAAATGTCTAATGCAAAAAGTGTTTGGAATTTTAATTTGCATATAAAAGCAATTTTTAATTATTTTTTTTTTAATAAAAACCGAGTCTTACCATATATTGACCGAGACCTCGAACGAGCTTTTATGCGACTCTGCATATAGTTAATGCTCGTACGAGGTTTCTATTTAAGAAATCGACTTGAATTTTAAATACAAAATAGAGCTTTCGACTATACTTACGATACTATAAAAAAAAATTAAAAATTAAAAAATAAAAGTATTTTTTTTTCAAAACACGTTTAGTGTGATGAGTCGATCGACCCACCATACATACGCTTATAAGATTTTCAATATAGTTAAGGTCAGTGTGAGCTTATTTATACATATTTAAATTTTAATTTTTGTGACAGTATAGAATTCTTAAGCATCCTGTGTATGTTTGTTAGCAAAATCCATTTTGTCAATTTTTTGCAAAATGGCGACAAGTATTAAAATTCAATCACTTATAACTCAGTAGTGTTGAATTTCGTCAAAAAAGTCTCTATACATGAAATGTTCAGAAGCCTAAAGTTCATCAGAATAAAATATAAAAAATATATATTTTTGCTTGAAAACAAGCGATGTATCAGTTCGATCGTACCCCCATACTAGCCATTTTGAGACTTTCGGAAGAGTTAACGCTCTTAACTGTTTGGTTTCAAAGATAAAAATTTTAGTTTTGAGTATCGCATAGAACTAACGTGTAGCCCCTATACGTTATGTTTAAAAAAAATATATAAAATTTTTTTTCAAAATGGCGGCTAATGTAAAAATTCAAAGTGTCATTACTTTGCTAAATGAAATCCTACTAAAAAATGTCTAATGCAAAAAGTGTTTTGAATTTTAATTTGCATATAAAAGCAATTTTTAATTATTTTTTTTTTAATAAAAACCGAGTCTTACCATATATTGACCGAGACCTCGAACGAGCTTTTATGCGACTCTGCATATAGTTAATGCTCGTACGAGGTTTCTATTTAAGAAATCGACTTGAATTTTTAATACAAAATAGAGCTTTCGACTATACTTACGATACTATAAAAAAAAATTAAAAATTAAAAAATAAAAGTATTTTTTTTTCAAAACACGTTTAGTGTGATGAGTCGATCGACCCACCATACATACGCTCATAAGATTTTCAATATAGTTAAGGTCAGTGTGAGCTTATTTATACATATTTAAATTTTAATTTTTGTGACAGTATAGAATTCTTAAGCATCCTGTGTATGTTTGTTAGCAAAATCCATTTTGTCAATTTTTTGCAAAATGGCGACAAGTATTAAAATTCAATCACTTATAACTCAGTAGTGTTGAATTACGTCAAAAAAGTCTCTATACATGAAATGTTCATAAGCCTAAAGTTCATCAGAATAAAATATAAAAAATATATATTTTTGCTTAAAAACAAGCGATGTATCAGTTCGATCGTACCCCCATACTAGCCATTTTGAGACTTTCGGAAGAGTTAACGCTCTTAACTGTTTGGTTTCGAAGATAAAAATTTAAATTTTGAGTATCGCATAGAACTAACGTGCAGCCCCTATACGTTATGTTTAAAAAAAATATATAAAATTTTTTTTTAAAATGGCGGCTAATGTAAAAATTCAAAGTGTCATAACTTTGCTAAATGAAATCCTACTTAAAAATGTCTAATGCAAAAAGTGTTTGGAATTTTATTTTGCATATCAAAGCAATTTTTAATTATTTTTTTTTTAATAAAAACCGAGTCTTACCATATATTGACCGAGACCTCGAACGAGCTTTTATGCGACTCTGCATATAGTTAATGCTCGTACGAGGTTTCTATTTAAGAAATCGACTTGAATTTTTAATACAAAATAGAGCTTTCGACTATACTTACGATACTATAAAAAAAAATTAAAAATTAAAAAATAAAAGTATTTTTTTTTCAAAACACGTTTAGTGTGATGAGTCGATCGACCCACCATACATACGCTCATAAGATTTTCAATATAGTTAAGGTCAGTGTGAGCTTATTTATACATATTTAAATTTTAATTTTTGTGACAGTATAGAACTCTTAAGCATCCTGTGTATGTTTGTTAGCAAAATCCATTTTGTCAATTTTTTGCAAAATGGCGACAAGTATTAAAATTTAATCACTTATAACTCAGTAGTGTTGAATTTCGTCAAAAAAGTCTCTATACATGAAATGTTCAGAAGCCTAAAGTTCATCAGAATAAAATATAAAAAATATATATTTTTGCTTGAAAACAAGCGATGTATCAGTTCGATCGTACCCCCATACTAGCCATTTTGAGACTTTCGGAAGAGTTAACGCTCTTAACTGTTTGGTTTCGAAGATAAAAATTTAAATTTTGAGTATCGCATAGAACTAACGTGCAGCCCCTATACGTTATGTTTAAAAAAAATATATAAAAATTTTTTTCAAAATGGCGGCTAATGTAAAAATTCAAAGTGTCATAACTTTGCTAAATCAAATCCTACTAAAAAATGTCTTATGCAAAAAGTGTTTGGAATTTTAATTTGCATATAAAAGCAATTTTTAATTATTTTTTTTTTAATAAAAACCGAGTCTTACTATATATTGACCGAGACCTCGAACGAGCTTTTATGCGACTCTGCATATAGTTAATGCTCGTACGAGGTTTCTATTTAAGAAATCGACTTGAATTTTAAATACAAAATAGAGCTTTCGACTATACTTACGATACTATAAAAAAAAATTAAAAATTAAAAAATAAAAGTATTTTTTTTTCAAAACACGTTTAGTGTGATGAGTCGATCGACCCACCATACATACGCTTATAAGATTTTCAATATAGTTAAGGTCAGTGTGAGCTTATTTATACATATTTAAATTTTAATTTTTGTGACAGTATAGAATTCTTAAGCATCCTGTGTATGTTTGTTAGCAAAATCCATTTTGTCAATTTTTTGCAAAATGGCGACAAGTATTAAAATTCAATCACATATAACTCAGTAGTGTTGAATTTCGTCAAAAAAGTCTCTATACATGAAATGTTCAGAAGCCTAAAGTTCATCAGAATAAAATATAAAAAATATATATTTTTGCTTGAAAACAAGCGATGTATCAGTTCGATCGTACCCCCATACTAGCCATTTTGAGACTTTCGGAAGAGTTAACGCTCTTAACTGTTTGGTTTTTAAGATAAAAATTTAAATTTTGAGTATCGCATAGAACTAACGTGCAGCCCCTATACGTTATGTTTAAAAAAAATATATAAAATTTTTTTTCAAAATGGCGGCTAATGTAAAAATTCAAAGTGTCATAACTTTGCTAAATAAAATCCTACTTAAAAATGTCTAATGCAAAAAGTGTTTGGAATTTTATTTTGCATATAAAAGCAATTTTTAATTATTTTTTTTTTAAAAAAACCGAGTCTTACCATATATTGACCGAGACCTCGAACGAGCTTTTATGCGACTCTGCATATAGTTAATGCTCGTACGAGGTTTCTATTTAAGAAATCGACTTGAATTTTTAATACAAAATAGAGCTTTCGACTATACTTACGATACTATTAAAAAAATTAAAAATTAAAAAATAAAAGTATTTTTTTTTCAAAACACGTTTAGTGTGATGAGTCGATCGACCCACCATACATACGCTCATAAGATTTTCAATATAGTTAAGGTCAGTGTGAGCTTATTTATACATATTTAAATTTTAATTTTTGTGACAGTATAGAATTCTTAAGCATCCTGTGTATGTTTGTTAGCAAAATCCATTTTGTCAATTTTTTGCAAAATGGCGACAAGTATTCAAATTCAATCACTTATAACTCAGTAGTGTTGAATTTCGTCAAAAAAGTCTCTATACATGAAATGTTCAGAAGCCTAAAGTTCATCAGAATAAAATATAAAAAATATATATTTTTGCTTGAAAACAAGCGATGTATCAGTTCGATCGTACCCCCATACTAGCCATTTTGAGACTTTCGGAAGAGTTAACGCTCTTAACTGTTTGGTTTCGAAGATAAAAATTTAAATTTTGAGTATCGCATAGAACTAACGTGCAGCCCGTTATGTTTAAAAAAAATATATAAAATTTTTTTTCAAAATGGCGGCTAATGTAAAAATTCAAAGTGTCATAACTTTGCTAAATGAAATCCTACTTAAAAATGTCTAATGCAAAAAGTGTTTGGAATTTTATTTTGCATATCAAAGCAATTTTTTTAATTATTTTTTTTTTAATAAAAACCGAGTCTTACCATATATTGACCGAGACCTCGAACGAGCTTTTATGCGACTCTGCATATAGTTAATGCTCGTACGAGGTTTCTATTTAAGAAATCGACTTGAATTTTTAATACAAAATAGAGCTTTCGACTATACTTACGATACTATAAAAAAAAATTAAAAATTAAAAAATAAAAGTATTTTTTTTTCAAAACACGTTTAGTGTGATGAGTCGATCGACCCACCATACATACGCTCATAAGATTTTCAATATAGTTAAGGTCAGTGTGAGCTTATTTATACATATTTAAATTTTAATTTTTGTGACAGTATAGAATTCTTAAGCATCCTGTGTATGTTTGTTAGCAAAATCCATTTTGTCAATTTTTTGCAAAATGGCGACAAGTATTAAAATTCAATCACTTATAACTCAGTAGTGTTGAATTTCGTCAAAAAAGTCTCAATACATGAAATGTTCAGAAGCCTAAAGTTCATCAGAATAAAATATAAAAAATATATATTTTTGCTTGAAAACAAGCGATGTATCAGTTCGATCGTACCCCCATACTAGCCATTTTGAGACTTTCGGAAGAGTTAACGCTCTTAACTGTTTGGTTTCGAAGATAAAAATTTAAATTTTGAGTATCGCATAGAACTAACGTGCAGCCCCTATACGTTATGTTTAAAAAAAATATATAAAAATTTTTTTCGAAATGGCGGCTAATGTAAAAATTCAAAGTGTCATAACTTTGCTAAATCAAATCCTACTAAAAAATGTCTTATGCAAAAAGTGTTTGGAATTTTAATTTGCATATAAAAGCAATTTTTAATTATTTTTTTTTTAATAAAAACCGAGTCTTACTATATATTGACCGAGACCTCGAACGAGCTTTTATGCGACTCTGCATATAGTTAATGCTCGTACGAGGTTTCTATTTAAGAAATCGACTTGAATTTTAAATACAAAATAGAGCTTTCGACTATACTTACGATACTATAAAAAAAAATTAAAAATTAAAAAATAAAAGTATTTTTTTTTCAAAACACGTTTAGTGTGATGAGTCGATCGACCCACCATACATACGCTCATAAGATTTTCAATATAGTTAAGGTCAGTGTGAGCTTATTTATACATATTTAAATTTTAATTTTTGTGACAGTATAGAATTCTTAAGCATCCTGTGTATGTTTGTTAGCAAAATCCATTTTGTCAATTTTTTGCAAAATGGCGACAAGTATTAAAATTCAATCACTTATAACTCAGTAGTGTTGAATTACGTCAAAAAAGTCTCTATACATGAAATGTTCATAAGCCTAAAGTTCATCAGAATAAAATATAAAAAATATATATTTTTGCTTAAAAACAAGCGATGTATCAGTTCGATCGTACCCCCATACTAGCCATTTTGAGACTTTCGGAAGAGTTAACGCTCTTAACTGTTTGGTTTCGAAGATAAAAATTTAAATTTTGAGTATCGCATAGAACTAACGTGCAGCCCCTATACGTTATGTTTAAAAAAAATATATAAAATTTTTTTTTAAAATGGCGGCTAATGTAAAAATTCAAAGTGTCATAACTTTGCTAAATGAAATCCTACTTAAAAATGTCTAATGCAAAAAGTGTTTGGAATTTTATTTTGCATATCAAAGCAATTTTTAATTATTTTTTTTTTAATAAAAACCGAGTCTTACCATATATTGACCGAGACCTCGAACGAGCTTTTATGCGACTCTGCATATAGTTAATGCTCGTACGAGGTTTTTATTTAAGAAATCGACTTGAATTTTTAATACAAAATAGAGCTTTCGACTATACTTACGATACTATAAAAAAAAATTAAAAATTAAAAAATAAAAGTATTTTTTTTTCAAAACACGTTTAGTGTGATGAGTCGATCGACCCACCATACATACGCTCATAAGATTTTCAATATAGTTAAGGTCAGTGTGAGCTTATTTATACATATTTAAATTTTAATTTTTGTGACAGTATAGAATTCTTAAGCATCCTGTGTATGTTTGTTAGCAAAATCCATTTTGTCAATTTTTTGCAAAATGGCGACAAGTATTAAAATTCAATCACTTATAACTCAGTAGTGTTGAATTTCGTCAAAAAAGTCTCTATACATGAAATGTTCAGAAGCCTAAAGTTCATCAGAATAAAATATAAAAAATATATATTTTTGCTTGAAAACAAGCGATGTATCAGTTCGATCGTACCCCCATACTAGCCATTTTGAGACTTTCGGAAGAGTTAACGCTCTTAACTGTTTGGTTTCGAAGATAAAAATTTAAATTTTGAGTATCGCATAAAACTAACGTGCAGCCCCTATACGTTATGTTTAAAAAAAATATATAAAATTTTTTTTCAAAATGGCGGCTAATGTAAAAATTCAAAGTGTCATAACTTTGCTAAATGAAATCCTACTTAAAAATGTCTAATGCAAAAAGTGTTTGGAATTTTATTTTGCATATAAAAGCAATTTTTAATTATTTTTTTTTTAATAAAAACCGAGTCTTACCATATATTGACCGAGACCTCGAACGAGCTTTTATGCGACTCTGCATATAGTTAATGCTCGTACGAGGTTTCTATTTAAGAAATCGACTTGAATTTTTAATACAAAATAGAGCTTTCGACTATACTTACGATACTATAAAAAAAAATTAAAAATTAAAAAATAAAAGTATTTTTTTTTCAAAACACGTTTAGTGTGATGAGTCGATCGACCCACCATACATACGCTCATAAGATTTTCAATATAGTTAAGGTCAGTGTGAGCTTATTTATACATATTTAAATTTTAATTTTTGTGACAGTATAGAACTCTTAAGCATCCTGTGTATGTTTGTTAGCAAAATCCATTTTGTCAATTTTTTGCAAAATGGCGACAAGTATTAAAATTTAATCACTTATAACTCAGTAGTGTTGAATTTCGTCAAAAAAGTCTCTATACATGAAATGTTCAGAAGCCTAAAGTTCATCAGAATAAAATATAAAAAATATATATTTTTGCTTGAAAACAAGCGATGTATCAGTTCGATCGTACCCCCATACTAGCCATTTTGAGACTTTCGGAAGAGTTAACGCTCTTAACTGTTTGGTTTCGAAGATAAAAATTTAAATTTTGAGTATCGCATAGAACTAACGTGCAGCCCCTATACGTTATGTTTAAAAAAAATATATAAAAATTTTTTTCAAAATGGCGGCTAATGTAAAAATTCAAAGTGTCATAACTTTGCTAAATCAAATCCTACTAAAAAATGTCTAATGCAAAAAGTGTTTGGAATTTTAATTTGCATATAAAAGCAATTTTTAATTATTTTTTTTTTAATAAAAACCGAGTCTTACCATATATTGACCGAGACCTCGAACGAGCTTTTATGCGACTCTGCATATAGTTAATGCTCGTACGAGGTTTCTATTTAAGAAATCGACTTGAATTTTAAATACAAAATAGAGCTTTCGACTATACTTACGATACTATAAAAAAAAATTAAAAATTAAAAAATAAAAGTATTTTTTTTTCAAAACACGTTTAGTGTGATGAGTCGATCGACCCACCATACATACGCTTATAAGATTTTCAATATAGTTAAGGTCAGTGTGAGCTTATTTATACATATTTAAATTTTAATTTTTGTGACAGTATAGAATTCTTAAGCATCCTGTGTATGTTTGTTAGCAAAATCCATTTTGTCAATTTTTTGCAAAATGGCGACAAGTATTAAAATTCAATCACTTATAACTCAGTAGTGTTGAATTTCGTCAAAAAAGTCTCTATACATGAAATGTTCAGAAGCCTAAAGTTCATCAGAATAAAATATAAAAAATATATATTTTTGCTTGAAAACAAGCGATGTATCAGTTCGATCGTACCCCCATACTAGCCATTTTGAGACTTTCGGAAGAGTTAACGCTCTTAACTGTTTGGTTTTTAAGATAAAAATTTAAATTTTGAGTATCGCATAGAACTAACGTGCAGCCCCTATACGTTATGTTTAAAAAAAATATATAAAATTTTTTTTCAAAATGGCGGCTAATGTAAAAATTCAAAGTGTCATAACTTTGCTAAATAAAATCCTACTTAAAAATGTCTAATGCAAAAAGTGTTTGGAATTTTATTTTGCATATAAAAGCAATTTTTAATTATTTTTTTTTTAAAAAAACCGAGTCTTACCATATATTGACCGAGACCTCGAACGAGCTTTTATGCGACTCTGCATATAGTTAATGCTCGTACGAGGTTTCTATTTAAGAAATCGACTTGAATTTTTAATACAAAATAGAGCTTTCGACTATACTTACGATACTATTAAAAAAATTAAAAATTAAAAAATAAAAGTATTTTTTTTTCAAAACACGTTTAGTGTGATGAGTCGATCGACCCACCATACATACGCTCATAAGATTTTCAATATAGTTAAGGTCAGTGTGAGCTTATTTATACATATTTAAATTTTAATTTTTGTGACAGTATAGAATTCTTAAGCATCCTGTGTATGTTTGTTAGCAAAATCCATTTTGTCAATTTTTTGCAAAATGGCGACAAGTATTCAAATTCAATCACTTATAACTCAGTAGTGTTGAATTTCGTCAAAAAAGTCTCTATACATGAAATGTTCAGAAGCCTAAAGTTCATCAGAATAAAATATAAAAAATATATATTTTTGCTTGAAAACAAGCGATGTATCAGTTCGATCGTACCCCCATACTAGCCATTTTGAGACTTTCGGAAGAGTTAACGCTCTTAACTGTTTGGTTTCGAAGATAAAAATTTAAATTTTGAGTATCGCATAGAACTAACGTGCAGCCCCTATACGTTATGTTTAAAAAAAATATATAAAATTTTTTTTCAAAATGGCGGCTAATGTAAAAATTCAAAGTGTCATAACTTTGCTAAATGAAATCCTACTTAAAAATGTCTAATGCAAAAAGTGTTTGGAATTTTATTTTGCATATCAAAGCAATTTTTAATTATTTTTTTTTTAATAAAAACCGAGTCTTACCATATATTGACCGAGACCTCGAACGAGCTTTTATGCGACTCTGCATATAGTTAATGCTCGTACGAGGTTTCTATTTAAGAAATCGACTTGAATTTTTAATACAAAATAGAGCTTTCGACTATACTTACGATACTATAAAAAAAAATTAAAAATTAAAAAATAAAAGTATTTTTTTTTCAAAACACGTTTAGTGTGATGAGTCGATCGACCCACCATACATACGCTCATAAGATTTTCAATATAGTTAAGGTCAGTGTGAGCTTATTTATACATATTTAAATTTTAATTTTTGTGACAGTATAGAATTCTTAAGCATCCTGTGTATGTTTGTTAGCAAAATCCATTTTGTCAATTTTTTGCTAAATGGCGACAAGTATTAAAATTCAATCACTTATAACTCAGTAGTGTTGAATTTCGTCAAAAAAGTCTCAATACATGAAATGTTCAGAAGCCTAAAGTTCATCAGAATAAAATATAAAAAATATATATTTTTGCTTGAAAACAAGCGATGTATCAGTTCGATCGTACCCCCATACTAGCCATTTTGAGACTTTCGGAAGAGTTAACGCTCTTAACTGTTTGGTTTCGAAGATAAAAATTTATATTTTGAGTATCGCATAGAACTAACGTGCAGCCCCTATACGTTATGTTTAAAAAAAATATATAAAATTTTTTTTCAAAATGGCGGCTAATGTAAAAATTCAAAGTGTCATAACTTTGCTAAATGAAATCCTACTAAAAAATGTCTAATGCAAAAAGTGTTTGGAATTTTATTTTGCATATAAAAGCAATTTTTAATTATTTTTTTTTTAATAAAAACCGAGTCTTACCATATATTGACCGAGACCTCGAACGAGCTTTTATGCGACTCTGCATATAGTTAATGCTCGTACGAGGTTTCTATTTAAGAAATCGACTTGAATTTTTAATACAAAATAGAGCTTTCGACTATACTTACGATACTATAAAAAAAAATTAAAAATTAAAAAATAAAAGTATTTTTTTTTCAAAACACGTTTAGTGTGATGAGTCGATCGACCCACCATACATACGCTCATAAGATTTTTAATATAGTTAAGGTCAGTGTGAGCTTATTTATACATATTTAAATTTTAATTTTTGTGACAGTATAGAATTCTTAAGCATTCTGTGTATGTTTGTTAGCAAAATCCATTTTGTCAATTTTTTGCAAAATGGCGACAAGTATTAAAATTCAATCACTTATAACTTAGTAGTGTTGAATTTCGTCAAAAAAGTCTCTATACATGAAATGTTCAGAAGCCTAAAGTTCATCAGAATAAAATATAAAAAATATATATTTTTGCTTGAAAACAAGCGATGTATCAGTTCGATCGTACCCCCATACTAGCCATTTTGAGACTTTCGGAAGAGTTAACGCTCTTAACTGTTTGGTTTCGAAGATGAAAATTTAAATTTTGAGTATCGCATAGAACTAACGTGCAGCCCCTATACGTTATGTTTAAAAAAAATATATAAAATTTTTTTTCAAAATGGCGGCTAATGTAAAAATTCAAAGTGTCATAACTTTGCTAAATATAATCCTACTAAAAAATGTCTAATGCAAAAAGTGTTTGGAATTTTAATTTGCATATAAAAGCAATTTTTAATTATTTTTTTTTTAATAAAAACCGAGTCTTACCATATATTGACCGAGACCTCGAACGAGCTTTTATGCGACTCTGCATATAGTTAATGCTCGTACGAGGTTTCTATTTAAGAAATCGACTTGAATTTTAAATACAAAATAGAGCTTTCGACTATACTTACGATACTATAAAAAAAAATTAAAAATTAAAAAATAAAAGTATTTTTTTTTCAAAACACGTTTAGTGTGATGAGTCGATCGACCCACCATACATACGCTTATAAGATTTTCAATATAGTTAAGGTCAGTGTGAGCTTATTTATACATATTTAAATTTTAATTTTTGTGACAGTATAGAATTCTTAAGCATCCTGTGTATGTTTGTTAGCAAAATCCATTTTGTCAATTTTTTGCAAAATGGCGACAAGTATTAAAATTCAATCACTTATAACTCAGTAGTGTTGAATTTCGTCAAAAAAGTCTCTATACATGAAATGTTCAGAAGCCTAAAGTTCATCAGAATAAAATATAAAAAATATATATTTTTGCTTGAAAACAAGCGATGTATCAGTTCGATCGTACCCCCATACTAGCCATTTTGAGACTTTCGGAAGAGTTAACGCTCTTAACTGTTTGGTTTCAAAGATAAAAATTTTAGTTTTGAGTATCGCATAGAACTAACGTGTAGCCCCTATACGTTATGTTTAAAAAAAATATATAAAATTTTTTTTCAAAATGGCGGCTAATGTAAAAATTCAAAGTGTCATTACTTTGCTAAATGAAATCCTACTAAAAAATGTCTAATGCAAAAAGTGTTTTGAATTTTAATTTGCATATAAAAGCAATTTTTAATTATTTTTTTTTTAATAAAAACCGAGTCTTACCATATATTGACCGAGACCTCGAACGAGCTTTTATGCGACTCTGCATATAGTTAATGCTCGTACGAGGTTTCTATTTAAGAAATCGACTTGAATTTTTAATACAAAATAGAGCTTTCGACTATACTTACGATACTATAAAAAAAAATTAAAAATTAAAAAATAAAAGTATTTTTTTTTCAAAACACGTTTAGTGTGATGAGTCGATCGACCCACCATACATACGCTCATAAGATTTTCAATATAGTTAAGGTCAGTGTGAGCTTATTTATACATATTTAAATTTTAATTTTTGTGACAGTATAGAATTCTTAAGCATCCTGTGTATGTTTGTTAGCAAAATCCATTTTGTCAATTTTTTGCAAAATGGCGACAAGTATTAAAATTCAATCACTTATAACTCAGTAGTGTTGAATTACGTCAAAAAAGTCTCTATACATGAAATGTTCATAAGCCTAAAGTTCATCAGAATAAAATATAAAAAATATATATTTTTGCTTAAAAACAAGCGATGTATCAGTTCGATCGTACCCCCATACTAGCCATTTTGAGACTTTCGGAAGAGTTAACGCTCTTAACTGTTTGGTTTCGAAGATAAAAATTTAAATTTTGAGTATCGCATAGAACTAACGTGCAGCCCCTATACGTTATGTTTAAAAAAAATATATAAAATTTTTTTTTAAAATGGCGGCTAATGTAAAAATTCAAAGTGTCATAACTTTGCTAAATGAAATCCTACTTAAAAATGTCTAATGCAAAAAGTGTTTGGAATTTTATTTTGCATATCAAAGCAATTTTTAATTATTTTTTTTTTAATAAAAACCGAGTCTTACCATATATTGACCGAGACCTCGAACGAGCTTTTATGCGACTCTGCATATAGTTAATGCTCGTACGAGGTTTTTATTTAAGAAATCGACTTGAATTTTTAATACAAAATAGAGCTTTCGACTATACTTACGATACTATAAAAAAAAATTAAAAATTAAAAAATAAAAGTATTTTTTTTTCAAAACACGTTTAGTGTGATGAGTCGATCGACCCACCATACATACGCTCATAAGATTTTCAATATAGTTAAGGTCAGTGTGAGCTTATTTTTACATATTTAAATTTTAATTTTTGTGACAGTATAGAATTCTTAAGCATCCTGTGTATGTTTGTTAGCAAAATCCATTTTGTCAATTTTTTGCAAAATGGCGACAAGTATTAAAATTCAATCACTTATAACTCAGTAGTGTTGAATTTCGTCAAAAAAGTCTCTATACATGAAATGTTCAGAAGCCTAAAGTTCATCAGAATAAAATATAAAAAATATATATTTTTGCTTGAAAACAAGCGATGTATCAGTTCGATCGTACCCCCATACTAGCCATTTTGAGACTTTCGGAAGAATTAACGCTCTTAACTGTTTGGTTTCGAAGATAAAAATTTAAATTTTGAGTATCGCATAAAACTAACGTGCAGCCCCTATACGTTATGTTTAAAAAAAATATATAAAATTTTTTTTCAAAATGGCGGCTAATGTAAAAATTCAAAGTGTCATAACTTTGCTAAATGAAATCCTACTTAAAAATGTCTAATGCAAAAAGTGTTTGGAATTTTATTTTGCATATAAAAGCAATTTTTAATTATTTTTTTTTTAATAAAAACCGAGTCTTACCATATATTGACCGAGACCTCGAACGAGCTTTTATGCGACTCTGCATATAGTTAATGCTCGTACGAGGTTTCTATTTAAGAAATCGACTTGAATTTTTAATACAAAATAGAGCTTTCGACTATACTTACGATACTATAAAAAAAAATTAAAAATTAAAAAATAAAAGTATTTTTTTTTCAAAACACGTTTAGTGTGATGAGTCGATCGACCCACCATACATACGCTCATAAGATTTTCAATATAGTTAAGGTCAGTGTGAGCTTATTTATACATATTTAAATTTTAATTTTTGTGACAGTATAGAACTCTTAAGCATCCTGTGTATGTTTGTTAGCAAAATCCATTTTGTCAATTTTTTGCAAAATGGCGACAAGTATTAAAATTTAATCACTTATAACTCAGTAGTGTTGAATTTCGTCAAAAAAGTCTCTATACATGAAATGTTCAGAAGCCTAAAGTTCATCAGAATAAAATATAAAAAATATATATTTTTGCTTGAAAACAAGCGATGTATCAGTTCGATCGTACCCCCATACTAGCCATTTTGAGACTTTCGGAAGAGTTAACGCTCTTAACTGTTTGGTTTCGAAGATAAAAATTTAAATTTTGAGTATCGCATAGAACTAACGTGCAGCCCCTATACGTTATGTTTAAAAAAAATATATAAAAATTTTTTTCAAAATGGCGGCTAATGTAAAAATTCAAAGTGTCATAACTTTGCTAAATCAAATCCTACTAAAAAATGTCTAATGCAAAAAGTGTTTGGAATTTTAATTTGCATATAAAAGCAATTTTTAATTATTTTTTTTTTAATAAAAACCGAGTCTTACCATATATTGACCGAGACCTCGAACGAGCTTTTATGCGACTCTGCATATAGTTAATGCTCGTACGAGGTTTCTATTTAAGAAATCGACTTGAATTTTAAATACAAAATAGAGCTTTCGACTATACTTACGATACTATAAAAAAAAATTAAAAATTAAAAAATAAAAGTATTTTTTTTTCAAAACACGTTTAGTGTGATGAGTCGATCGACCCACCATACATACGCTTATAAGATTTTCAATATAGTTAAGGTCAGTGTGAGCTTATTTATACATATTTAAATTTTAATTTTTGTGACAGTATAGAATTCTTAAGCATCCTGTGTATGTTTGTTAGCAAAATCCATTTTGTCAATTTTTTGCAAAATGGCGACAAGTATTAAAATTCAATCACTTATAACTCAGTAGTGTTGAATTTCGTCAAAAAAGTCTCTATACATGAAATGTTCAGAAGCCTAAAGTTCATCAGAATAAAATATAAAAAATATATATTTTTGCTTGAAAACAAGCGATGTATCAGTTCGATCGTACCCCCATACTAGCCATTTTGAGACTTTCGGAAGAGTTAACGCTCTTAACTGTTTGGTTTCGAAGATAAAAATTTTAGTTTTGAGTATCGCATAGAACTAACGTGTAGCCCCTATACGTTATGTTTAAAAAAAATATATAAAATTTTTTTTCAAAATGGCGGCTAATGTAAAAATTCAAAGTGTCATTACTTTGCTAAATAAAATCCTACTAAAAAATGTCTAATGCAAAAAGTGTTTGGAATTTTAATTTGCATATAAAAGCAATTTTTAATTATTTTTTTTTTAATAAAAGCCGAGTCTTACCATATATTGACCGAGACCTCGAACGAGCTTTTATGCGACTCTGCATATAGTTAATGCTCGTACGAGGTTTCTATTTAAGAAATCGACTTGAATTTTTAATACAAAATAGAGCTTTCGACTATACTTACGATACTATAAAAAAAAATTAAAAATTAAAAAATAAAAGTATTTTTTTTTCAAAACACGTTTAGTGTGATGAGTCGATCGACCCACCATACATACGCTCATAAGATTTTCAATATAGTTAAGGTCAGTGTGAGCTTATTTATACATATTTAAATTTTAATTTTTGTGACAGTATAGAATTCTTAAGCATCCTGTGTATGTTTGTTAGCAAAATCCATTTTGTCAATTTTTTGCAAAATGGCGACAAGTATTAAAATTCAATCACTTATAACTCAGTAGTGTTGAATTATGTCAAAAAAGTCTCTATACATGAAATGTTCATAAGCCTAAAGTTCATCAGAATAAAATATAAAAAATATATATTTTTGCTTAAAAACAAGCGATGTATCAGTTCGATCGTACCCCCATACTAGCCATTTTGAGACTTTCGGAAGAGTTAACGCTCTTAACTGTTTGGTTTCGAAGATAAAAATTTAAATTTTGAGTATCGCATAGAACTAACGTGCAGCCCCTATACGTTATGTTTAAAAAAAATATATAAAATTTTTTTTCAAAATGGCGGCTAATGTAAAAATTCAAAGTGTCATAACTTTGCTAAATGAAATCCTACTTAAAAATGTCTAATGCAAAAAGTGTTTGGAATTTTATTTTGCATATCAAAGCAATTTTTAATTATTTTTTTTTTAATAAAAACCGAGTCTTACCATATATTGACCGAGACCTCGAACGAGCTTTTATGCGACTCTGCATATAGTTAATGCTCGTACGAGGTTTTTATTTAAGAAATCGACTTGAATTTTTAATACAAAATAGAGCTTTCGACTATACTTACGATACTATAAAAAAAAATTAAAAATTAAAAAATAAAAGTATTTTTTTTTCAAAACACGTTTAGTGTGATGAGTCGATCGACCCACCATACATACGCTCATAAGATTTTCAATATAGTTAAGGTCAGTGTGAGCTTATTTATACATATTTAAATTTTAATTTTTGTGACAGTATAGAATTCTTAAGCATCCTGTGTATGTTTGTTAGCAAAATCCATTTTGTCAATTTTTTGCAAAATAGCGACAAGTATTAAAATTCAATCACTTATAACTCAGTAGTGTTGAATTTTGTCAAAAAAGTCTCTATACATGAAATGTTCAGAAGCCTAAAGTTCATCAGAATAAAATATAAAAAATATATATTTTTGCTTGAAAACAAGCGATGTATCAGTTCGATCGTACCCCCATACTAGCCATTTTGAGACTTTCGGAAGAGTTAACGCTCTTAACTGTTTGGTTTCGAAGATAAAAATTTAAATTTTGAGTATCGCATAAAACTAACGTGCAGCCCCTATACGTTATGTTTAAAAAAAATATATAAAATTTTTTTTCAAAATGGCGGCTAATGTAAAAATTCAAAGTGTCATAACTTTGCTAAATGAAATCCTACTTAAAAATGTTTAATGCAAAAAGTGTTTGGAATTTTATTTTGCATATAAAAGCAATTTTTAATTATTTTTTTTTTAATAAAAACCGAGTCTTACCATATATTGACCGAGACCTCGAACGAGCTTTTATGCGACTCTGCATATAGTTAATGCTCGTACGAGGTTTCTATATAAGAAATCGACTTGAATTTTTAATACAAAATAGAGCTTTCGACTATACTTACGATACTATAAAAAAAAATTAAAAATTAAAAAATAAAAGTATTTTTTTTTCAAAACACGTTTAGTGTGATGAGTCGATCGACCCACCATACATACGCTCATAAGATTTTCAATATAGTTAAGGTCAGTGTGAGCTTATTTATACATATTTAAATTTTAATTTTTGTGACAGTATAGAATTCTTAAGCATCCTGTGTATGTTTGTTAGCAAAATCCATTTTGTCAATTTTTTGCAAAATGGCGACAAGTATTAAAATTCAATCACTTATAACTCAGTAGTGTTGAATTACGTCAAAAAAGTCTCTATACATGAAATGTTCATAAGCCTAAAGTTCATCAGAATAAAATATAAAAAATATATATTTTTGCTTAAAAACAAGCGATGTATCAGTTCGATCGTACCCCCATACTAGCCATTTTGAGACTTTCGGAAGAGTTAACGCTCTTAACTGTTTGGTTTCGAAGATAAAAATTTAAATTTTGAGTATCGCATAGAACTAACGTGCAGCCCCTATACGTTATGTTTAAAAAAAATATATAAAATTTTTTTTTAAAATGGCGGCTAATGTAAAAATTCAAAGTGTCATAACTTTGCTAAATGAAATCCTACTTAAAAATGTCTAATGCAAAAAGTGTTTGGAATTTTATTTTGCATATCAAAGCAATTTTTAATTATTTTTTTTTTAATAAAAACCGAGTCTTACCATATATTGACCGAGACCTCGAACGAGCTTTTATGCGACTCTGCATATAGTTAATGCTCGTACGAGGTTTTTATTTAAGAAATCGACTTGAATTTTTAATACAAAATAGAGCTTTCGACTATACTTACGATACTATAAAAAAAAATTAAAAATTAAAAAATAAAAGTATTTTTTTTTCAAAACACGTTTAGTGTGATGAGTCGATCGACCCACCATACATACGCTCATAAGATTTTCAATATAGTTAAGGTCAGTGTGAGCTTATTTATACATATTTAAATTTTAATTTTTGTGACAGTATAGAATTCTTAAGCATCCTGTGTATGTTTGTTAGCAAAATCCATTTTGTCAATTTTTTGCAAAATGGCGACAAGTATTAAAATTCAATCACTTATAACTCAGTAGTGTTGAATTTCGTCAAAAAAGTCTCTATACATGAAATGTTCAGAAGCCTAAAGTTCATCAGAATAAAATATAAAAAATATATATTTTTGCTTGAAAACAAGCGATGTATCAGTTCGATCGTACCCCCATACTAGCCATTTTGAGACTTTCGGAAGAGTTAACGCTCTTAACTGTTTGGTTTCGAAGATAAAAATTTAAATTTTGAGTATCGCATAAAACTAACGTGCAGCCCCTATACGTTATGTTTAAAAAAAATATATAAAATTTTTTTTCAAAATGGCGGCTAATGTAAAAATTCAAAGTGTCATAACTTTGCTAAATGAAATCCTACTTAAAAATGTCTAATGCAAAAAGTGTTTGGAATTTTATTTTGCATATAAAAGCAATTTTTAATTATTTTTTTTTTAATAAAAACCGAGTCTTACCATATATTGACCGAGACCTCGAACGAGCTTTTATGCGACTCTGCATATAGTTAATGCTCGTACGAGGTTTCTATTTAAGAAATCGACTTGAATTTTTAATACAAAATAGAGCTTTCGACTATACTTACGATACTATAAAAAAAAATTAAAAATTAAAAAATAAAAGTATTTTTTTTTCAAAACACGTTTAGTGTGATGAGTCGATCGACCCACCATACATACGCTCATAAGATTTTCAATATAGTTAAGGTCAGTGTGAGCTTATTTATACATATTTAAATTTTAATTTTTGTGACAGTATAGAACTCTTAAGCATCCTGTGTATGTTTGTTAGCAAAATCCATTTTGTCAATTTTTTGCAAAATGGCGACAAGTATTAAAATTTAATCACTTATAACTCAGTAGTGTTGAATTTCGTCAAAAAAGTCTCTATACATGAAATGTTCAGAAGCCTAAAGTTCATCAGAATAAAATATAAAAAATATATATTTTTGCTTGAAAACAAGCGATGTATCAGTTCGATCGTACCCCCATACTAGCCATTTTGAGACTTTCGGAAGAGTTAACGCTCTTAACTGTTTGGTTTCGAAGATAAAAATTTAAATTTTGAGTATTGCATAGAACTAACGTGCAGCCCCTATACGTTATGTTTAAAAAAAATATATAAAAATTTTTTTCAAAATGGCGGCTAATGTAAAAATTCAAAGTGTCATAACTTTGCTAAATCAAATCCTACTAAAAAATGTCTAATGCAAAAAGTGTTTGGAATTTTAATTTGCATATAAAAGCAATTTTTAATTATTTTTTTTTTAATAAAAACCGAGTCTTACCATATATTGACCGAGACCTCGAACGAGCTTTTATGCGACTCTGCATATAGTTAATGCTCGTACGAGGTTTCTATTTAAGAAATCGACTTGAATTTTAAATACAAAATAGAGCTTTCGACTATACTTACGATACTATAAAAAAAAATTAAAAATTAAAAAATAAAAGTATTTTTTTTTCAAAACACGTTTAGTGTGATGAGTCGATCGACCCACCATACATACGCTTATAAGATTTTCAATATAGTTAAGGTCAGTGTGAGCTTATTTATACATATTTAAATTTTAATTTTTGTGACAGTATAGAATTCTTAAGCATCCTGTGTATGTTTGTTAGCAAAATCCATTTTGTCAATTTTTTGCAAAATGGCGACAAGTATTAAAATTCAATCACTTATAACTCAGTAGTGTTGAATTTCGTCAAAAAAGTCTCTATACATGAAATGTTCAGAAGCCTAAAGTTCATCAGAATAAAATATAAAAAATATATATTTTTGCTTGAAAACAAGCGATGTATCAGTTCGATCGTACCCCCATACTAGCCATTTTGAGACTTTCGGAAGAGTTAACGCTCTTAACTGTTTGGTTTCGAAGATAAAAATTTTAGTTTTGAGTATCGCATAGAACTAACGTGTAGCCCCTATACGTTATGTTTAAAAAAAATATATAAAATTTTTTTTCAAAATGGCGGCTAATGTAAAAATTCAAAGTGTCATTACTTTGCTAAATAAAATCCTACTAAAAAATGTCTAATGCAAAAAGTGTTTGGAATTTTAATTTGCATATAAAAGCAATTTTTAATTATTTTTTTTTTAATAAAAACCGAGTCTTACCATATATTGACCGAGACCTCGAACGAGCTTTTATGCGACTCTGCATATAGTTAATGCTCGTACGAGGTTTCTATTTAAGAAATCGACTTGAATTTTTAATACAAAATAGAGCTTTCGACTATACTTACGATACTATAAAAAAAAATTAAAAATTAAAAAATAAAAGTATTTTTTTTTCAAAACACGTTTAGTGTGATGAGTCGATCGACCCACCATACATACGCTCATAAGATTTTCAATATAGTTAAGGTCAGTGTGAGCTTATTTATACATATTTAAATTTTAATTTTTGTGACAGTATAGAATTCTTAAGCATCCTGTGTATGTTTGTTAGCAAAATCCATTTTGTCAATTTTTTGCAAAATGGCGACAAGTATTAAAATTCAATCACTTATAACTCAGTAGTGTTGAATTACGTCAAAAAAGTCTCTATACATGAAATGTTCATAAGCCTAAAGTTCATCAGAATAAAATATAAAAAATATATATTTTTGCTTAAAAACAAGCGATGTATCAGTTCGATCGTACCCCCATACTAGCCATTTTGAGACTTTCGGAAGAGTTAACGCTCTTAACTGTTTGGTTTCGAAGATAAAAATTTAAATTTTGAGTATCGCATAGAACTAACGTGCAGCCCCTATACGTTATGTTTAAAAAAAATATATAAAATTTTTTTTTAAAATGGCGGCTAATGTAAAAATTCAAAGTGTCATAACTTTGCTAAATGAAATCCTACTTAAAAATGTCTAATGCAAAAAGTGTTTGGAATTTTATTTTGCATATCAAAGCAATTTTTAATTATTTTTTTTTTAATAAAAACCGAGTCTTACCATATATTGACCGAGACCTCGAACGAGCTTTTATGCGACTCTGCATATAGTTAATGCTCGTACGAGGTTTTTATTTAAGAAATCGACTTGAATTTTTAATACAAAATAGAGCTTTCGACTATACTTACGATACTATAAAAAAAAATTAAAAATTAAAAAATAAAAGTATTTTTTTTTCAAAACACGTTTAGTGTGATGAGTCGATCGACCCACCATACATACGCTCATAAGATTTTCAATATAGTTAAGGTCAGTGTGAGCTTATTTATACATATTTAAATTTTAATTTTTGTGACAGTATAGAATTCTTAAGCATCCTGTGTATGTTTGTTAGCAAAATCCATTTTGTCAATTTTTTGCAAAATAGCGACAAGTATTAAAATTCAATCACTTATAACTCAGTAGTGTTGAATTTTGTCAAAAAAGTCTCTATACATGAAATGTTCAGAAGCCTAAAGTTCATCAGAATAAAATATAAAAAATATATATTTTTGCTTGAAAACAAGCGATGTATCAGTTCGATCGTACCCCCATACTAGCCATTTTGAGACTTTCGGAAGAGTTAACGCTCTTAACTGTTTGGTTTCGAAGATAAAAATTTAAATTTTGAGTATCGCATAAAACTAACGTGCAGCCCCTATACGTTATGTTTAAAAAAAATATATAAAATTTTTTTTCAAAATGGCGGCTAATGTAAAAATTCAAAGTGTCATAACTTTGCTAAATGAAATCCTACTTAAAAATGTCTAATGCAAAAAGTGTTTGGAATTTTATTTTGCATATAAAAGCAATTTTTAATTATTTTTTTTTTAATAAAAACCGAGTCTTACCATATATTGACCGAGACCTCGAACGAGCTTTTATGCGACTCTGCATATAGTTAATGCTCGTACGAGGTTTCTATATAAGAAATCGACTTGAATTTTTAATACAAAATAGAGCTTTCGACTATACTTACGATACTATAAAAAAAAATTAAAAATTAAAAAATAAAAGTATTTTTTTTTCAAAACACGTTTAGTGTGATGAGTCGATCGACCCACCATACATACGCTCATAAGATTTTCAATATAGTTAAGGTCAGTGTGAGCTTATTTATACATATTTAAATTTTAATTTTTGTGACAGTATAGAATTCTTAAGCATCCTGTGTATGTTTGTTAGCAAAATCCATTTTGTCAATTTTTTGCAAAATGGCGACAAGTATTAAAATTCAATCACTTATAACTCAGTAGTGTTGAATTACGTCAAAAAAGTCTCTATACATGAAATGTTCAGAAGCCTAAAGTTCATCAGAATAAAATATAAAAAATATATATTTTTGCTTGAAAACAAGCGATGTATCAGTTCGATCGTACCCCCATACTAGCCATTTTGAGACTTTCGGAAGAGTTAACGCTCTTAACTGTTTGGTTTCGAAGATAAAAATTTAAATTTTGAGTATCGCATAGAAATAACGTGCAGCCCCTATACGTTATGTTTAAAAAAAATATATAAAATTTTTTTTCAAAATGGCGGCTAATGTAAAAATTCAAAGTGTCATAACTTTGCTAAATGAAATCCTACTTAAAAATGTCTAATGCAAAAAGTGTTTGGAATTTTATTTTGCATATCAAAGCAATTTTTAATTATTTTTTTTTTAATAAAAACCGAGTCTTACCATATATTGACCGAGACCTCGAACGAGCTTTTATGCGACTCTGCATATAGTTAATGCTCGTACGAGGTTTTTATTTAAGAAATCGACTTGAATTTTTAATACAAAATAGAGCTTTCGACTATACTTACGATACTATAAAAAAAAATTAAAAATTAAAAAATAAAAGTATTTTTTTTTCAAAACACGTTTAGTGTGATGAGTCGATCGACCCACCATACATACGCTCATAAGATTTTCAATATAGTTAAGGTCAGTGTGAGCTTATTTATACATATTTAAATTTTAATTTTTGTGACAGTATAGAATTCTTAAGCATCCTGTGTATGTTTGTTAGCAAAATCCATTTTGTCAATTTTTTGCAAAATGGCGACAAGTATTAAAATTCAATCACTTATAACTCAGTAGTGTTGAATTTCGTCAAAAAAGTCTCAATACATGAAATGTTCAGAAGCCTAAAGTTCATCAGAATAAAATATAAAAAATATATATTTTTGCTTGAAAACAAGCGATGTATCAGTTCGATCGTACCCCCATACTAGCCATTTTGAGACTTTCGGAAGAGTTAACGCTCTTAACTGTTTGTTTTCGAAGATAAAAATTTAAGTTTTGAGTATCGCATAGAACTAACGTGCAGCCCCTATACGTTATGTTTAAAAAAAATATATAAAATTTTTTTTTAAAATGGCGGCTAATGTAAAAATTCAAAGTGTCATAACTTTTCTAAACGAAATCCTACTTAAAAATGTGTAATGCAAAAAGTGTTTGGAATTTTATTTTGCATATAAAAGCAATTTTTAATTATTTTTTTTTTAATAAAAACCGAGTCTTACCATATATTGACCGAGACCTCGAACGAGCTTTTATGCGACTCTGCATATAGTTAATGCTCGTACGAGGTTTCTATTTAAGAAATCGACTTGAATTTTTAATACAAAATAGAGCTTTCGACTATACTTACGATACTATAAAAAAAAATTAAAAATTAAAAAATAAAAGTATTTTTTTTTCAAAACACGTTTAGTGTGATGAGTCGATCGACCCACCATACATACGCTCATAAGATTTTCAATATAGTTAAGGTCAGTGTGAGCTTATTTATACATATTTAAATTTTAATTTTTGTGACAGTATAGAATTCTTAAGCATTCTGTGTATGTTTGTTAGCAAAATCCATTTTGTCAATTTTTTGCAAAATGGCGACAAGTATTAAAATTCAATCACTTATAACTCAGTAGTGTTGAATTTCGTCAAAAAAGTCTCTATACATGAAATGTTCAGAAGCCTAAAGTTCATCAGAATAAAATATAAAAAATATATATTTTTGCTTGAAAACAAGCGATGTATCAGTTCGATCGTACCCCCATACTAGCCATTTTGAGACTTTCGGAAGAGTTAACGCTCTTAACTGTTTGGTTTTTAAGATAAAAATTTAAATTTTGAGTATCGCATAGAACTAACGTGCAGCCCCTATACGTTATGTTTAAAAAAAATATATAAAATTTTTTTTCAAAATGGCGGCTAATGTAAAAATTCAAAGTGTCATAACTTTGCTAAATAAAATCCTACTTAAAAATGTCTAATGCAAAAAGTGTTTGGAATTTTATTTTGCATATAAAAGCAATTTTTAATTATTTTTTTTTTAAAAAAACCGAGTCTTACCATATATTGACCGAGACCTCGAACGAGCTTTTATGCGACTCTGCATATAGTTAATGCTCGTACGAGGTTTCTATTTAAGAAATCGACTTGAATTTTTAATACAAAATAGAGCTTTCGACTATACTTACGATACTATTAAAAAAATTAAAAATTAAAAAATAAAAGTATTTTTTTTTCAAAACACGTTTAGTGTGATGAGTCGATCGACCCACCATACATACGCTCATAAGATTTTCAATATAGTTAAGGTCAGTGTGAGCTTATTTATACATATTTAAATTTTAATTTTTGTGACAGTATAGAATTCTTAAGCATCCTGTGTATGTTTGTTAGCAAAATCCATTTTGTCAATTTTTTGCAAAATGGCGACAAGTATTCAAATTCAATCACTTATAACTCAGTAGTGTTGAATTTCGTCAAAAAAGTCTCTATACATGAAATGTTCAGAAGCCTAAAGTTCATCAGAATAAAATATAAAAAATATATATTTTTGCTTGAAAACAAGCGATGTATCAGTTCGATCGTACCCCCATACTAGCCATTTTGAGACTTTCGGAAGAGTTAACGCTCTTAACTGTTTGGTTTCGAAGATAAAAATTTAAATTTTGAGTATCGCATAGAACTAACGTGCAGCCCGTTATGTTTAAAAAAAATATATAAATTTTTTTTCAAAATGGCGGCTAATGTAAAAATTCAAAGTGTCATAACTTTGCTAAATGAAATCCTACTTAAAAATGTCTAATGCAAAAAGTGTTTGGAATTTTATTTTGCATATCAAAGCAATTTTTAATTATTTTTTTTTTAATAAAAACCGAGTCTTACCATATATTGACCGAGACCTCGAACGAGCTTTTATGCGACTCTGCATATAGTTAATGCTCGTACGAGGTTTCTATTTAAGAAATCGACTTGAATTTTTAATACAAAATAGAGCTTTCGACTATACTTACGATACTATAAAAAAAAATTAAAAATTAAAAAATAAAAGTATTTTTTTTTCAAAACACGTTTAGTGTGATGAGTCGATCGACCCACCATACATACGCTCATAAGATTTTCAATATAGTTAAGGTCAGTGTGAGCTTATTTATACATATTTAAATTTTAATTTTTGTGACAGTATAGAATTCTTAAGCATCCTGTGTATGTTTGTTAGCAAAATCCATTTTGTCAATTTTTTGCAAAATGGCGACAAGTATTAAAATTCAATCACTTATAACTCAGTAGTGTTGAATTTCGTCAAAAAAGTCTCAATACATGAAATGTTCAGAAGCCTAAAGTTCATCAGAATAAAATATAAAAAATATATATTTTTGCTTGAAAACAAGCGATGTATCAGTTCGATCGTACCCCCATACTAGCCATTTTGAGACTTTCGGAAGAGTTAACGCTCTTAACTGTTTGGTTTCGAAGATAAAAATTTATATTTTGAGTATCGCATAGAACTAACGTGCAGCCCCTATACGTTATGTTTAAAAAAAATATATAAAATTTTTTTTCAAAATGGCGGCTAATGTAAAAATTCAAAGTGTCATAACTTTGCTAAATGAAATCCTACTAAAAAATGTCTAATGCAAAAAGTGTTTGGAATTTTATTTTGCATATAAAAGCAATTTTTAATTATTTTTTTTTTAATAAAAACCGAGTCTTACCATATATTGACCGAGACCTCGAACGAGCTTTTATGCGACTCTGCATATAGTTAATGCTCGTACGAGGTTTCTATTTAAGAAATCGACTTGAATTTTTAATACAAAATAGAGCTTTCGACTATACTTACGATACTATAAAAAAAAATTAAAAATTAAAAAATAAAAGTATTTTTTTTTCAAAACACGTTTAGTGTGATGAGTCGATCGACCCACCATACATACGCTCATAAGATTTTTAATATAGTTAAGGTCAGTGTGAGCTTATTTATACATATTTAAATTTTAATTTTTGTGACAGTATAGAATTCTTAAGCATTCTGTGTATGTTTGTTAGCAAAATCCATTTTGTCAATTTTTTGCAAAATGGCGACAAGTATTAAAATCAATCACTTATAACTTAGTAGTGTTGAATTTCGTCAAAAAAGTCTCTATACATGAAATGTTCAGAAGCCTAAAGTTCATCAGAATAAAATATAAAAAATATATATTTTTGCTTGAAAACAAGCGATGTATCAGTTCGATCGTACCCCCATACTAGCCATTTTGAGACTTTCGGAAGAGTTAACGCTCTTAACTGTTTGGTTTCGAAGATGAAAATTTAAATTTTGAGTATCGCATAGAACTAACGTGCAGCCCCTATACGTTATGTTTAAAAAAAATATATAAAATTTTTTTTCAAAATGGCGGCTAATGTAAAAATTCAAAGTGTCATAACTTTGCTAAATATAATCCTACTAAAAAATGTCTAATGCAAAAAGTGTTTGGAATTTTAATTTGCATATAAAAGCAATTTTTAATTATTTTTTTTTTAATAAAAACCGAGTCTTACCATATATTGACCGAGACCTCGAACGAGCTTTTATGCGACTCTGCATATAGTTAATGCTCGTACGAGGTTTCTATTTAAGAAATCGACTTGAATTTTAAATACAAAATAGAGCTTTCGACTATACTTACGATACTATAAAAAAAAATTAAAAATTAAAAAATAAAAGTATTTTTTTTTCAAAACACGTTTAGTGTGATGAGTCGATCGACCCACCATACATACGCTTATAAGATTTTCAATATAGTTAAGGTCAGTGTGAGCTTATTTATACATATTTAAATTTTAATTTTTGTGACAGTATAGAATTCTTAAGCATCCTGTGTATGTTTGTTAGCAAAATCCATTTTGTCAATTTTTTGCAAAATGGCGACAAGTATTAAAATTCAATCACTTATAACTCAGTAGTGTTGAATTTCGTCAAAAAAGTCTCTATACATGAAATGTTCAGAAGCCTAAAGTTCATCAGAATAAAATATAAAAAATATATATTTTTGCTTGAAAACAAGCGATGTATCAGTTCGATCGTACCCCCATACTAGCCATTTTGAGACTTTCGGAAGAGTTAACGCTCTTAACTGTTTGGTTTCAAAGATAAAAATTTTAGTTTTGAGTATCGCATAGAACTAACGTGTAGCCCCTATACGTTATGTTTAAAAAAAATATATAAAATTTTTTTTCAAAATGGCGGCTAATGTAAAAATTCAAAGTGTCATTACTTTGCTAAATGAAATCCTACTAAAAAATGTCTAATGCAAAAAGTGTTTTGAATTTTAATTTGCATATAAAAGCAATTTTTAATTATTTTTTTTTTAATAAAAACCGAGTCTTACCATATATTGACCGAGACCTCGAACGAGCTTTTATGCGACTCTGCATATAGTTAATGCTCGTACGAGGTTTCTATTTAAGAAATCGACTTGAATTTTTAATACAAAATAGAGCTTTCGACTATACTTACGATACTATAAAAAAAAATTAAAAATTAAAAAATAAAAGTATTTTTTTTTCAAAACACGTTTAGTGTGATGAGTCGATCGACCCACCATACATACGCTCATAAGATTTTCAATATAGTTAAGGTCAGTGTGAGCTTATTTATACATATTTAAATTTTAATTTTTGTGACAGTATAGAATTCTTAAGCATCCTGTGTATGTTTGTTAGCAAAATCCATTTTGTCAATTTTTTGCAAAATGGCGACAAGTATTAAAATTCAATCACTTATAACTCAGTAGTGTTGAATTACGTCAAAAAAGTCTCTATACATGAAATGTTCATAAGCCTAAAGTTCATCAGAATAAAATATAAAAAATATATATTTTTGCTTAAAAACAAGCGATGTATCAGTTCGATCGTACCCCCATACTAGCCATTTTGAGACTTTCGGAAGAGTTAACGCTCTTAACTGTTTGGTTTCGAAGATAAAAATTTAAATTTTGAGTATCGCATAGAACTAACGTGCAGCCCCTATACGTTATGTTTAAAAAAAATATATAAAATTTTTTTTTAAAATGGCGGCTAATGTAAAAATTCAAAGTGTCATAACTTTGCTAAATGAAATCCTACTTAAAAATGTCTAATGCAAAAAGTGTTTGGAATTTTATTTTGCATATCAAAGCAATTTTTAATTATTTTTTTTTTAATAAAAACCGAGTCTTACCATATATTGACCGAGACCTCGAACGAGCTTTTATGCGACTCTGCATATAGTTAATGCTCGTACGAGGTTTTTATTTAAGAAATCGACTTGAATTTTTAATACAAAATAGAGCTTTCGACTATACTTACGATACTATAAAAAAAAATTAAAAATTAAAAAATAAAAGTATTTTTTTTTCAAAACACGTTTAGTGTGATGAGTCGATCGACCCACCATACATACGCTCATAAGATTTTCAATATAGTTAAGGTCAGTGTGAGCTTATTTATACATATTTAAATTTTAATTTTTGTGACAGTATAGAATTCTTAAGCATCCTGTGTATGTTTGTTAGCAAAATCCATTTTGTCAATTTTTTGCAAAATGGCGACAAGTATTAAAATTCAATCACTTATAACTCAGTAGTGTTGAATTTCGTCAAAAAAGTCTCTATACATGAAATGTTCAGAAGCCTAAAGTTCATCAGAATAAAATATAAAAAATATATATTTTTGCTTGAAAACAAGCGATGTATCAGTTCGATCGTACCCCCATACTAGCCATTTTGAGACTTTCGGAAGAGTTAACGCTCTTAACTGTTTGGTTTCGAAGATAAAAATTTAAATTTTGAGTATCGCATAAAACTAACGTGCAGCCCCTATACGTTATGTTTAAAAAAAATATATAAAATTTTTTTTCAAAATGGCGGCTAATGTAAAAATTCAAAGTGTCATAACTTTGCTAAATGAAATCCTACTTAAAAATGTCTAATGCAAAAAGTGTTTGGAATTTTATTTTGCATATAAAAGCAATTTTTAATTATTTTTTTTTTAATAAAAACCGAGTCTTACCATATATTGACCGAGACCTCGAACGAGCTTTTATGCGACTCTGCATATAGTTAATGCTCGTACGAGGTTTCTATTTAAGAAATCGACTTGAATTTTTTATACAAAATAGAGCTTTCGACTATACTTACGATACTATAAAAAAAAATTAAAAATTAAAAAATAAAAGTATTTTTTTTTCAAAACACGTTTAGTGTGATGAGTCGATCGACCCACCATACATACGCTCATAAGATTTTCAATATAGTTAAGGTCAGTGTGAGCTTATTTATACATATTTAAATTTTAATTTTTGTGACAGTATAGAACTCTTAAGCATCCTGTGTATGTTTGTTAGCAAAATCCATTTTGTCAATTTTTTGCAAAATGGCGACAAGTATTAAAATTTAATCACTTATAACTCAGTAGTGTTGAATTTCGTCAAAAAAGTCTCTATACATGAAATGTTCAGAAGCCTAAAGTTCATCAGAATAAAATATAAAAAATATATATTTTTGCTTGAAAACAAGCGATGTATCAGTTCGATCGTACCCCCATACTAGCCATTTTGAGACTTTCGGAAGAGTTAACGCTCTTAACTGTTTGGTTTCGAAGATAAAAATTTAAATTTTGAGTATCGCATAGAACTAACGTGCAGCCCCTATACGTTATGTTTAAAAAAAATATATAAAAATTTTTTTCAAAATGGCGGCTAATGTAAAAATTCAAAGTGTCATAACTTTGCTAAATCAAATCCTACTAAAAAATGTCTTATGCAAAAAGTGTTTGGAATTTTAATTTGCATATAAAAGCAATTTTTAATTATTTTTTTTTTAATAAAAACCGAGTCTTACCATATATTGACCGAGACCTCGAACGAGCTTTTATGCGACTCTGCATATAGTTAATGCTCGTACGAGGTTTCTATTTAAGAAATCGACTTGAATTTTAAATACAAAATAGAGCTTTCGACTATACTTACGATACTATAAAAAAAAATTAAAAATTACAAAATAAAAGTATTTTTTTTTCAAAACACGTTTAGTGTGATGAGTCGATCGACCCACCATACATACGCTTATAAGATTTTCAATATAGTTAAGGTCAGTGTGAGCTTATTTATACATATTTAAATTTTAATTTTTGTGACAGTATAGAATTCTTAAGCATCCTGTGTATGTTTGTTAGCAAAATCCATTTTGTCAATTTTTTGCAAAATGGCGACAAGTATTAAAATTCAATCACTTATAACTCAGTAGTGTTGAATTTCGTCAAAAAAGTCTCTATACATGAAATGTTCAGAAGCCTAAAGTTCATCAGAATAAAATATAAAAAATATATATTTTTGCTTGAAAACAAGCGATGTATCAGTTCGATCGTACCCCCATACTAGCCATTTTGAGACTTTCGGAAGAGTTAACGCTCTTAACTGTTTGGTTTTTAAGATAAAAATTTAAATTTTGAGTATCGCATAGAACTAACGTGCAGCCCCTATACGTTATGTTTAAAAAAAATATATAAAATTTTTTTTCAAAATGGCGGCTAATGTAAAAATTCAAAGTGTCATAACTTTGCTAAATAAAATCCTACTTAAAAATGTCTAATGCAAAAAGTGTTTGGAATTTTATTTTGCATATAAAAGCAATTTTTAATTATTTTTTTTTTAAAAAAACCGAGTCTTACCATATATTGACCGAGACCTCGAACGAGCTTTTATGCGACTCTGCATATAGTTAATGCTCGTACGAGGTTTCTATTTAAGAAATCGACTTGAATTTTTAATACAAAATAGAGCTTTCGACTATACTTACGATACTATTAAAAAAATTAAAAATTAAAAAATAAAAGTATTTTTTTTTCAAAACACGTTTAGTGTGATGAGTCGATCGACCCACCATACATACGCTCATAAGATTTTCAATATAGTTAAGGTCAGTGTGAGCTTATTTATACATATTTAAATTTTAATTTTTGTGACAGTATAGAATTCTTAAGCATCCTGTGTATGTTTGTTAGCAAAATCCATTTTGTCAATTTTTTGCAAAATGGCGACAAGTATTCAAATTCAATCACTTATAACTCAGTAGTGTTGAATTTCGTCAAAAAAGTCTCTATACATGAAATGTTCAGAAGCCTAAAGTTCATCAGAATAAAATATAAAAAATATATATTTTTGCTTGAAAACAAGCGATGTATCAGTTCGATCGTACCCCCATACTAGCCATTTTGAGACTTTCGGAAGAGTTAACGCTCTTAACTGTTTGGTTTCGAAGATAAAAATTTAAATTTTGAGTATCGCATAGAACTAACGTGCAGCCCGTTATGTTTAAAAAAAATATATAAAATTTTTTTTCAAAATGGCGGCTAATGTAAAAATTCAAAGTGTCATAACTTTGCTAAATGAAATCCTACTTAAAAATGTCTAATGCAAAAAGTGTTTGGAATTTTATTTTGCATATCAAAGCAATTTTTAATTATTTTTTTTTTAATAAAAACCGAGTCTTACCATATATTGACCGAGACCTCGAACGAGCTTTTATGCGACTCTGCATATAGTTAATGCTCGTACGAGGTTTCTATTTAAGAAATCGACTTGAATTTTTAATACAAAATAGAGCTTTCGACTATACTTACGATACTATAAAAAAAAATTAAAAATTAAAAAATAAAAGTATTTTTTTTTCAAAACACGTTTAGTGTGATGAGTCGATCGACCCACCATACATACGCTCATAAGATTTTCAATATAGTTAAGGTCAGTGTGAGCTTATTTATACATATTTAAATTTTAATTTTTGTGACAGTATAGAATTCTTAAGCATCCTGTGTATGTTTGTTAGCAAAATCCATTTTGTCAATTTTTTGCAAAATGGCGACAAGTATTAAAATTCAATCACTTATAACTCAGTAGTGTTGAATTTCGTCAAAAAAGTCTCAATACATGAAATGTTCAGAAGCCTAAAGTTCATCAGAATAAAATATAAAAAATATATATTTTTGCTTGAAAACAAGCGATGTATCAGTTCGATCGTACCCCCATACTAGCCATTTTGAGACTTTCGGAAGAGTTAACGCTCTTAACTGTTTGGTTTCGAAGATAAAAATTTATATTTTGAGTATCGCATAGAACTAACGTGCAGCCCCTATACGTTATGTTTAAAAAAAATATATAAAATTTTTTTTCAAAATGGCGGCTAATGTAAAAATTCAAAGTGTCATAACTTTGCTAAATGAAATCCTACTAAAAAATGTCTAATGCAAAAAGTGTTTGGAATTTTATTTTGCATATAAAAGCAATTTTTAATTATTTTTTTTTTAATAAAAACCGAGTCTTACCATATATTGACCGAGACCTCGAACGAGCTTTTATGCGACTCTGCATATAGTTAATGCTCGTACGAGGTTTCTATTTAAGAAATCGACTTGAATTTTTAATACAAAATAGAGCTTTCGACTATACTTACGATACTATAAAAAAAAATTAAAAATTAAAAAATAAAAGTATTTTTTTTTCAAAACACGTTTAGTGTGATGAGTCGATCGACCCACCATACATACGCTCATAAGATTTTTAATATAGTTAAGGTCAGTGTGAGCTTATTTATACATATTTAAATTTTAATTTTTGTGACAGTATAGAATTCTTAAGCATCCTGTGTATGTTTGTTAGCAAAATCCATTTTGTCAATTTTTTGCAAAATGGCGACAAGTATTAAAATTCAATCACTTATAACTCAGTAGTGTTGAATTACGTCAAAAAAGTCTCTATACATGAAATGTTCATAAGCCTAAAGTTCATCAGAATAAAATATAAAAAATATATATTTTTGCTTAAAAACAAGCGATGTATCAGTTCGATCGTACCCCCATACTAGCCATTTTGAGACTTTCGGAAGAGTTAACGCTCTTAACTGTTTGGTTTCGAAGATAAAAATTTAAATTTTGAGTATCGCATAGAACTAACGTGCAGCCCCTATACGTTATGTTTAAAAAAAATATATAAAATTTTTTTTTAAAATGGCGGCTAATGTAAAAATTCAAAGTGTCATAACTTTGCTAAATGAAATCCTACTTAAAAATGTCTAATGCAAAAAGTGTTTGGAATTTTATTTTGCATATCAAAGCAATTTTTAATTATTTTTTTTTTAATAAAAACCGAGTCTTACCATATATTGACCGAGACCTCGAACGAGCTTTTATGCGACTCTGCATATAGTTAATGCTCGTACGAGGTTTTTATTTAAGAAATCGACTTGAATTTTTAATACAAAATAGAGCTTTCGACTATACTTACGATACTATAAAAAAAAATTAAAAATTAAAAAATAAAAGTATTTTTTTTTCAAAACACGTTTAGTGTGATGAGTCGATCGACCCACCATACATACGCTCATAAGATTTTCAATATAGTTAAGGTCAGTGTGAGCTTATTTATACATATTTAAATTTTAATTTTTGTGACAGTATAGAATTCTTAAGCATCCTGTGTATGTTTGTTAGCAAAATCCATTTTGTCAATTTTTTGCAAAATGGCGACAAGTATTAAAATTCAATCACTTATAACTCAGTAGTGTTGAATTTCGTCAAAAAAGTCTCTATACATGAAATGTTCAGAAGCCTAAAGTTCATCAGAATAAAATATAAAAAATATATATTTTTGCTTGAAAACAAGCGATGTATCAGTTCGATCGTACCCCCATACTAGCCATTTTGAGACTTTCGGAAGAGTTAACGCTCTTAACTGTTTGGTTTTTAAGATAAAAATTTAAATTTTGAGTATCGCATAGAACTAACGTGCAGCCCCTATACGTTATGTTTAAAAAAAATATATAAAATTTTTTTTCAAAATGGCGGCTAATGTAAAAATTCAAAGTGTCATAACTTTGCTAAATAAAATCCTACTTAAAAATGTCTAATGCAAAAAGTGTTTGGAATTTTATTTTGCATATAAAAGCAATTTTTAATTATTTTTTTTTTAAAAAAACCGAGTCTTACCATATATTGACCGAGACCTCGAACGAGCTTTTATGCGACTCTGCATATAGTTAATGCTCGTACGAGGTTTCTATTTAAGAAATCGACTTGAATTTTTAATACAAAATAGAGCTTTCGACTATACTTACGATACTATTAAAAAAATTAAAAATTAAAAAATAAAAGTATTTTTTTTTCAAAACACGTTTAGTGTGATGAGTCGATCGACCCACCATACATACGCTCATAAGATTTTCAATATAGTTAAGGTCAGTGTGAGCTTATTTATACATATTTAAATTTTAATTTTTGTGACAGTATAGAATTCTTAAGCATCCTGTGTATGTTTGTTAGCAAAATCCATTTTGTCAATTTTTTGCAAAATGGCGACAAGTATTCAAATTCAATCACTTATAACTCAGTAGTGTTGAATTTCGTCAAAAAAGTCTCTATACATGAAATGTTCAGAAGCCTAAAGTTCATCAGAATAAAATATAAAAAATATATATTTTTGCTTGAAAACAAGCGATGTATCAGTTCGATCGTACCCCCATACTAGCCATTTTGAGACTTTCGGAAGAGTTAACGCTCTTAACTGTTTGGTTTCGAAGATAAAAATTTAAATTTTGAGTATCGCATAGAACTAACGTGCAGCCCGTTATGTTTAAAAAAAATATATAAAATTTTTTTTCAAAATGGCGGCTAATGTAAAAATTCAAAGTGTCATAACTTTGCTAAATGAAATCCTACTTAAAAATGTCTAATGCAAAAAGTGTTTGGAATTTTATTTTGCATATCAAAGCAATTTTTAATTATTTTTTTTTTAATAAAAACCGAGTCTTACCATATATTGACCGAGACCTCGAACGAGCTTTTATGCGACTCTGCATATAGTTAATGCTCGTACGAGGTTTCTATTTAAGAAATCGACTTGAATTTTTAATACAAAATAGAGCTTTCGACTATACTTACGATACTATAAAAAAAAATTAAAAATTAAAAAATAAAAGTATTTTTTTTTCAAAACACGTTTAGTGTGATGAGTCGATCGACCCACCATACATACGCTCATAAGATTTTCAATATAGTTAAGGTCAGTGTGAGCTTATTTATACATATTTAAATTTTAATTTTTGTGACAGTATAGAATTCTTAAGCATCCTGTGTATGTTTGTTAGCAAAATCCATTTTGTCAATTTTTTGCTAAATGGCGACAAGTATTAAAATTCAATCACTTATAACTCAGTAGTGTTGAATTTCGTCAAAAAAGTCTCAATACATGAAATGTTCAGAAGCCTAAAGTTCATCAGAATAAAATATAAAAAATATATATTTTTGCTTGAAAACAAGCGATGTATCAGTTCGATCGTACCCCCATACTAGCCATTTTGAGACTTTCGGAAGAGTTAACGCTCTTAACTGTTTGGTTTCGAAGATAAAAATTTATATTTTGAGTATCGCATAGAACTAACGTGCAGCCCCTATACGTTATGTTTAAAAAAAATATATAAAATTTTTTTTCAAAATGGCGGCTAATGTAAAAATTCAAAGTGTCATAACTTTGCTAAATGAAATCCTACTAAAAAATGTCTAATGCAAAAAGTGTTTGGAATTTTATTTTGCATATAAAAGCAATTTTTAATTATTTTTTTTTTAATAAAAACCGAGTCTTACCATATATTGACCGAGACCTCGAACGAGCTTTTATGCGACTCTGCATATAGTTAATGCTCGTACGAGGTTTCTATTTAAGAAATCGACTTGAATTTTTAATACAAAATAGAGCTTTCGACTATACTTACGATACTATAAAAAAAAATTAAAAATTAAAAAATAAAAGTATTTTTTTTTCAAAACACGTTTAGTGTGATGAGTCGATCGACCCACCATACATACGCTCATAAGATTTTCAATATAGTTAAGGTCAGTGTGAGCTTATTTATACATATTTAAATTTTAATTTTTGTGACAGTATAGAACTCTTAAGCATCCTGTGTATGTTTGTTAGCAAAATCCATTTTGTCAATTTTTTGCAAAATGGCGACAAGTATTAAAATTTAATCACTTATAACTCAGTAGTGTTGAATTTCGTCAAAAAAGTCTCTATACATGAAATGTTCAGAAGCCTAAAGTTCATCAGAATAAAATATAAAAAATATATATTTTTGCTTGAAAACAAGCGATGTATCAGTTCGATCGTACCCCCATACTAGCCATTTTGAGACTTTCGGAAGAGTTAACGCTCTTAACTGTTTGGTTTCGAAGATAAAAATTTAAATTTTGAGTATCGCATAGAACTAACGTGCAGCCCCTATACGTTATGTTTAAAAAAAATATATAAAAATTTTTTTCAAAATGGCGGCTAATGTAAAAATTCAAAGTGTCATAACTTTGCTAAATCAAATCCTACTAAAAAATGTCTAATGCAAAAAGTGTTTGGAATTTTAATTTGCATATAAAAGCAATTTTTAATTATTTTTTTTTTAATAAAAACCGAGTCTTACCATATATTGACCGAGACCTCGAACGAGCTTTTATGCGACTCTGCATATAGTTAATGCTCGTACGAGGTTTCTATTTAAGAAATCGACTTGAATTTTAAATACAAAATAGAGCTTTCGACTATACTTACGATACTATAAAAAAAAATTAAAAATTAAAAAATAAAAGTATTTTTTTTTCAAAACACGTTTAGTGTGATGAGTCGATCGACCCACCATACATACGCTTATAAGATTTTCAATATAGTTAAGGTCAGTGTGAGCTTATTTATACATATTTAAATTTTAATTTTTGTGACAGTATAGAATTCTTAAGCATCCTGTGTATGTTTGTTAGCAAAATCCATTTTGTCAATTTTTTGCAAAATGGCGACAAGTATTAAAATTCAATCACTTATAACTCAGTAGTGTTGAATTTCGTCAAAAAAGTCTCTATACATGAAATGTTCAGAAGCCTAAAGTTCATCAGAATAAAATATAAAAAATATATATTTTTGCTTGAAAACAAGCGATGTATCAGTTCGATCGTACCCCCATACTAGCCATTTTGAGACTTTCGGAAGAGTTAACGCTCTTAACTGTTTGGTTTTTAAGATAAAAATTTAAATTTTGAGTATCGCATAGAACTAACGTGCAGCCCCTATACGTTATGTTTAAAAAAAATATATAAAATTTTTTTTCAAAATGGCGGCTAATGTAAAAATTCAAAGTGTCATAACTTTGCTAAATAAAATCCTACTTAAAAATGTCTAATGCAAAAAGTGTTTGGAATTTTATTTTGCATATAAAAGCAATTTTTAATTATTTTTTTTTTAAAAAAACCGAGTCTTACCATATATTGACCGAGACCTCGAACGAGCTTTTATGCGACTCTGCATATAGTTAATGCTCGTACGAGGTTTCTATTTAAGAAATCGACTTGAATTTTTAATACAAAATAGAGCTTTCGACTATACTTACGATACTATTAAAAAAATTAAAAATTAAAAAATAAAAGTATTTTTTTTTCAAAACACGTTTAGTGTGATGAGTCGATCGACCCACCATACATACGCTCATAAGATTTTCAATATAGTTAAGGTCAGTGTGAGCTTATTTATACATATTTAAATTTTAATTTTTGTGACAGTATAGAATTCTTAAGCATCCTGTGTATGTTTGTTAGCAAAATCCATTTTGTCAATTTTTTGCAAAATGGCGACAAGTATTCAAATTCAATCACTTATAACTCAGTAGTGTTGAATTTCGTCAAAAAAGTCTCTATACATGAAATGTTCAGAAGCCTAAAGTTCATCAGAATAAAATATAAAAAATATATATTTTTGCTTGAAAACAAGCGATGTATCAGTTCGATCGTACCCCCATACTAGCCATTTTGAGACTTTCGGAAGAGTTAACGCTCTTAACTGTTTGGTTTCGAAGATAAAAATTTAAATTTTGAGTATCGCATAGAACTAACGTGCAGCCCGTTATGTTTAAAAAAAATATATAAAATTTTTTTTCAAAATGGCGGCTAATGTAAAAATTCAAAGTGTCATAACTTTGCTAAATGAAATCCTACTTAAAAATGTCTAATGCAAAAAGTGTTTGGAATTTTATTTTGCATATCAAAGCAATTTTTAATTATTTTTTTTTTAATAAAAACCGAGTCTTACCATATATTGACCGAGACCTCGAACGAGCTTTTATGCGACTCTGCATATAGTTAATGCTCGTACGAGGTTTCTATTTAAGAAATCGACTTGAATTTTTAATACAAAATAGAGCTTTCGACTATACTTACGATACTATAAAAAAAAATTAAAAATTAAAAAATAAAAGTATTTTTTTTTCAAAACACGTTTAGTGTGATGAGTCGATCGACCCACCATACATACGCTCATAAGATTTTCAATATAGTTAAGGTCAGTGTGAGCTTATTTATACATATTTAAATTTTAATTTTTGTGACAGTATAGAATTCTTAAGCATCCTGTGTATGTTTGTTAGCAAAATCCATTTTGTCAATTTTTTGCTAAATGGCGACAAGTATTAAAATTCAATCACTTATAACTCAGTAGTGTTGAATTTCGTCAAAAAAGTCTCAATACATGAAATGTTCAGAAGCCTAAAGTTCATCAGAATAAAATATAAAAAATATATATTTTTGCTTGAAAACAAGCGATGTATCAGTTCGATCGTACCCCCATACTAGCCATTTTGAGACTTTCGGAAGAGTTAACGCTCTTAACTGTTTGGTTTCGAAGATAAAAATTTATATTTTGAGTATCGCATAGAACTAACGTGCAGCCCCTATACGTTATGTTTAAAAAAAATATATAAAATTTTTTTTCAAAATGGCGGCTAATGTAAAAATTCAAAGTGTCATAACTTTGCTAAATGAAATCCTACTAAAAAATGTCTAATGCAAAAAGTGTTTGGAATTTTATTTTGCATATAAAAGCAATTTTTAATTATTTTTTTTTTAATAAAAACCGAGTCTTACCATATATTGACCGAGACCTCGAACGAGCTTTTATGCGACTCTGCATATAGTTAATGCTCGTACGAGGTTTCTATTTAAGAAATCGACTTGAATTTTTAATACAAAATAGAGCTTTCGACTATACTTACGATACTATAAAAAAAAATTAAAAATTAAAAAATAAAAGTATTTTTTTTTCAAAACACGTTTAGTGTGATGAGTCGATCGACCCACCATACATACGCTCATAAGATTTTCAATATAGTTAAGGTCAGTGTGAGCTTATTTATACATATTTAAATTTTAATTTTTGTGACAGTATAGAACTCTTAAGCATCCTGTGTATGTTTGTTAGCAAAATCCATTTTGTCAATTTTTTGCAAAATGGCGACAAGTATTAAAATTTAATCACTTATAACTCAGTAGTGTTGAATTTCGTCAAAAAAGTCTCTATACATGAAATGTTCAGAAGCCTAAAGTTCATCAGAATAAAATATAAAAAATATATATTTTTGCTTGAAAACAAGCGATGTATCAGTTCGATCGTACCCCCATACTAGCCATTTTGAGACTTTCGGAAGAGTTAACGCTCTTAACTGTTTGGTTTCGAAGATAAAAATTTAAATTTTGAGTATCGCATAGAACTAACGTGCAGCCCCTATACGTTATGTTTAAAAAAAATATATAAAAATTTTTTTCAAAATGGCGGCTAATGTAAAAATTCAAAGTGTCATAACTTTGCTAAATCAAATCCTACTAAAAAATGTCTAATGCAAAAAGTGTTTGGAATTTTAATTTGCATATAAAAGCAATTTTTAATTATTTTTTTTTTAATAAAAACCGAGTCTTACCATATATTGACCGAGACCTCGAACGAGCTTTTATGCGACTCTGCATATAGTTAATGCTCGTACGAGGTTTCTATTTAAGAAATCGACTTGAATTTTAAATACAAAATAGAGCTTTCGACTATACTTACGATACTATAAAAAAAAATTAAAAATTAAAAAATAAAAGTATTTTTTTTTCAAAACACGTTTAGTGTGATGAGTCGATCGACCCACCATACATACGCTTATAAGATTTTCAATATAGTTAAGGTCAGTGTGAGCTTATTTATACATATTTAAATTTTAATTTTTGTGACAGTATAGAATTCTTAAGCATCCTGTGTATGTTTGTTAGCAAAATCCATTTTGTCAATTTTTTGCAAAATGGCGACAAGTATTAAAATTCAATCACTTATAACTCAGTAGTGTTGAATTTCGTCAAAAAAGTCTCTATACATGAAATGTTCAGAAGCCTAAAGTTCATCAGAATAAAATATAAAAAATATATATTTTTGCTTGAAAACAAGCGATGTATCAGTTCGATCGTACCCCCATACTAGCCATTTTGAGACTTTCGGAAGAGTTAACGCTCTTAACTGTTTGGTTTTTAAGATAAAAATTTAAATTTTGAGTATCGCATAGAACTAACGTGCAGCCCCTATACGTTATGTTTAAAAAAAATATATAAAATTTTTTTTCAAAATGGCGGCTAATGTAAAAATTCAAAGTGTCATAACTTTGCTAAATAAAATCCTACTTAAAAATGTCTAATGCAAAAAGTGTTTGGAATTTTATTTTGCATATAAAAGCAATTTTTAATTATTTTTTTTTTAAAAAAACCGAGTCTTACCATATATTGACCGAGACCTCGAACGAGCTTTTATGCGACTCTGCATATAGTTAATGCTCGTACGAGGTTTCTATTTAAGAAATCGACTTGAATTTTTAATACAAAATAGAGCTTTCGACTATACTTACGATACTATTAAAAAAATTAAAAATTAAAAAATAAAAGTATTTTTTTTTCAAAACACGTTTAGTGTGATGAGTCGATCGACCCACCATACATACGCTCATAAGATTTTCAATATAGTTAAGGTCAGTGTGAGCTTATTTATACATATTTAAATTTTAATTTTTGTGACAGTATAGAATTCTTAAGCATCCTGTGTATGTTTGTTAGCAAAATCCATTTTGTCAATTTTTTGCAAAATGGCGACAAGTATTCAAATTCAATCACTTATAACTCAGTAGTGTTGAATTTCGTCAAAAAAGTCTCTATACATGAAATGTTCAGAAGCCTAAAGTTCATCAGAATAAAATATAAAAAATATATATTTTTGCTTGAAAACAAGCGATGTATCAGTTCGATCGTACCCCCATACTAGCCATTTTGAGACTTTCGGAAGAGTTAACGCTCTTAACTGTTTGGTTTCGAAGATAAAAATTTAAATTTTGAGTATCGCATAGAACTAACGTGCAGCCCGTTATGTTTAAAAAAAATATATAAAATTTTTTTTCAAAATGGCGGCTAATGTAAAAATTCAAAGTGTCATAACTTTGCTAAATGAAATCCTACTTAAAAATGTCTAATGCAAAAAGTGTTTGGAATTTTATTTTGCATATCAAAGCAATTTTTAATTATTTTTTTTTTAATAAAAACCGAGTCTTACCATATATTGACCGAGACCTCGAACGAGCTTTTATGCGACTCTGCATATAGTTAATGCTCGTACGAGGTTTCTATTTAAGAAATCGACTTGAATTTTTAATACAAAATAGAGCTTTCGACTATACTTACGATACTATAAAAAAAAATTAAAAATTAAAAAATAAAAGTATTTTTTTTTCAAAACACGTTTAGTGTGATGAGTCGATCGACCCACCATACATACGCTCATAAGATTTTCAATATAGTTAAGGTCAGTGTGAGCTTATTTATACATATTTAAATTTTAATTTTTGTGACAGTATAGAATTCTTAAGCATCCTGTGTATGTTTGTTAGCAAAATCCATTTTGTCAATTTTTTGCTAAATGGCGACAAGTATTAAAATTCAATCACTTATAACTCAGTAGTGTTGAATTTCGTCAAAAAAGTCTCAATACATGAAATGTTCAGAAGCCTAAAGTTCATCAGAATAAAATATAAAAAATATATATTTTTGCTTGAAAACAAGCGATGTATCAGTTCGATCGTACCCCCATACTAGCCATTTTGAGACTTTCGGAAGAGTTAACGCTCTTAACTGTTTGGTTTCGAAGATAAAAATTTATATTTTGAGTATCGCATAGAACTAACGTGCAGCCCCTATACGTTATGTTTAAAAAAAATATATAAAATTTTTTTTCAAAATGGCGGCTAATGTAAAAATTCAAAGTGTCATAACTTTGCTAAATGAAATCCTACTAAAAAATGTCTAATGCAAAAAGTGTTTGGAATTTTATTTTGCATATAAAAGCAATTTTTAATTATTTTTTTTTTAATAAAAACCGAGTCTTACCATATATTGACCGAGACCTCGAACGAGCTTTTATGCGACTCTGCATATAGTTAATGCTCGTACGAGGTTTCTATTTAAGAAATCGACTTGAATTTTTAATACAAAATAGAGCTTTCGACTATACTTACGATACTATAAAAAAAAATTAAAAATTAAAAAATAAAAGTATTTTTTTTTCAAAACACGTTTAGTGTGATGAGTCGATCGACCCACCATACATACGCTCATAAGATTTTTAATATAGTTAAGGTCAGTGTGAGCTTATTTATACATATTTAAATTTTAATTTTTGTGACAGTATAGAATTCTTAAGCATTCTGTGTATGTTTGTTAGCAAAATCCATTTTGTCAATTTTTTGCAAAATGGCGACAAGTATTAAAATTCAATCACTTATAACTTAGTAGTGTTGAATTTCGTCAAAAAAGTCTCTATACATGAAATGTTCAGAAGCCTAAAGTTCATCAGAATAAAATATAAAAAATATATATTTTTGCTTGAAAACAAGCGATGTATCAGTTCGATCGTACCCCCATACTAGCCATTTTGAGACTTTCGGAAGAGTTAACGCTCTTAACTGTTTGGTTTCGAAGATGAAAATTTAAATTTTGAGTATCGCATAGAACTAACGTGCAGCCCCTATACGTTATGTTTAAAAAAAATATATAAAATTTTTTTTCAAAATGGCGGCTAATGTAAAAATTCAAAGTGTCATAACTTTGCTAAATATAATCCTACTAAAAAATGTCTAATGCAAAAAGTGTTTGGAATTTTAATTTGCATATAAAAGCAATTTTTAATTATTTTTTTTTTAATAAAAACCGAGTCTTACCATATATTGACCGAGACCTCGAACGAGCTTTTATGCGACTCTGCATATAGTTAATGCTCGTACGAGGTTTCTATTTAAGAAATCGACTTGAATTTTTAATACAAAATAGAGCTTTCGACTATACTTACGATACTATAAAAAAAAATTAAAAATTAAAAAATAAAAGTATTTTTTTTTCAAAACACGTTTAGTGTGATGAGTCGATCGACCCACCATACATACGCTCATAAGATTTTCAATATAGTTAAGGTCAGTGTGAGCTTATTTATACATATTTAAATTTTAATTTTTGTGACAGTATAGAATTCTTAAGCATCCTGTGTATGTTTGTTAGCAAAATCCATTTTGTCAATTTTTTGCAAAATGGCGACAAGTATTAAAATTCAATCACTTATAACTCAGTAGTGTTGAATTACGTCAAAAAAGTCTCTATACATGAAATGTTCATAAGCCTAAAGTTCATCAGAATAAAATATAAAAAATATATATTTTTGCTTAAAAACAAGCGATGTATCAGTTCGATCGTACCCCCATACTAGCCATTTTGAGACTTTCGGAAGAGTTAACGCTCTTAACTGTTTGGTTTCGAAGATAAAAATTTAAATTTTGAGTATCGCATAGAACTAACGTGCAGCCCCTATACGTTATGTTTAAAAAAAATATATAAAATTTTTTTTTAAAATGGCGGCTAATGTAAAAATTCAAAGTGTCATAACTTTGCTAAATGAAATCCTACTTAAAAATGTCTAATGCAAAAAGTGTTTGGAATTTTATTTTGCATATCAAAGCAATTTTTAATTATTTTTTTTTTAATAAAAACCGAGTCTTACCATATATTGACCGAGACCTCGAACGAGCTTTTATGCGACTCTGCATATAGTTAATGCTCGTACGAGGTTTTTATTTAAGAAATCGACTTGAATTTTTAATACAAAATAGAGCTTTCGACTATACTTACGATACTATAAAAAAAAATTAAAAATTAAAAAATAAAAGTATTTTTTTTTCAAAACACGTTTAGTGTGATGAGTCGATCGACCCACCATACATACGCTCATAAGATTTTCAATATAGTTAAGGTCAGTGTGAGCTTATTTATACATATTTAAATTTTAATTTTTGTGACAGTATAGAATTCTTAAGCATCCTGTGTATGTTTGTTAGCAAAATCCATTTTGTCAATTTTTTGCAAAATGGCGACAAGTATTAAAATTCAATCACTTATAACTCAGTAGTGTTGAATTTCGTCAAAAAAGTCTCTATACATGAAATGTTCAGAAGCCTAAAGTTCATCAGAATAAAATATAAAAAATATATATTTTTGCTTGAAAACAAGCGATGTATCAGTTCGATCGTACCCCCATACTAGCCATTTTGAGACTTTCGGAAGAGTTAACGCTCTTAACTGTTTGGTTTCGAAGATAAAAATTTAAATTTTGAGTATCGCATAGAACTAACGTGCAGCCCCTATACGTTATGTTTAAAAAAAATATATAAAAATTTTTTTCAAAATGGCGGCTAATGTAAAAATTCAAAGTGTCATAACTTTGCTAAATCAAATCCTACTAAAAAATGTCTAATGCAAAAAGTGTTTGGAATTTTAATTTGCATATAAAAGCAATTTTTAATTATTTTTTTTTTAATAAAAACCGAGTCTTACCATATATTGACCGAGACCTCGAACGAGCTTTTATGCGACTCTGCATATAGTTAATGCTCGTACGAGGTTTCTATTTAAGAAATCGACTTGAATTTTAAATACAAAATAGAGCTTTCGACTATACTTACGATACTATAAAAAAAAATTAAAAATTAAAAAATAAAAGTATTTTTTTTTCAAAACACGTTTAGTGTGATGAGTCGATCGACCCACCATACATACGCTTATAAGATTTTCAATATAGTTAAGGTCAGTGTGAGCTTATTTATACATATTTAAATTTTAATTTTTGTGACAGTATAGAATTCTTAAGCATCCTGTGTATGTTTGTTAGCAAAATCCATTTTGTCAATTTTTTGCAAAATGGCGACAAGTATTAAAATTCAATCACTTATAACTCAGTAGTGTTGAATTTCGTCAAAAAAGTCTCAATACATGAAATGTTCAGAAGCCTAAAGTTCATCAGAATAAAATATAAAAAATATATATTTTTGCTTGAAAACAAGCGATGTATCAGTTCGATCGTACCCCCATACTAGCCATTTTGAGACTTTCGGAAGAGTTAACGCTCTTAACTGTTTGGTTTTTAAGATAAAAATTTAAATTTTGAGTATCGCATAGAACTAACGTGCAGCCCCTATACGTTATGTTTAAAAAAAATATATAAAATTTTTTTTCAAAATGGCGGCTAATGTAAAAATTCAAAGTGTCATAACTTTGCTAAATAAAATCCTACTTAAAAATGTCTAATGCAAAAAGTGTTTGGAATTTTATTTTGCATATAAAAGCAATTTTTAATTATTTTTTTTTTAAAAAAACCGAGTCTTACCATATATTGACCGAGACCTCGAACGAGCTTTTATGCGACTCTGCATATAGTTAATGCTCGTACGAGGTTTCTATTTAAGAAATCGACTTGAATTTTTAATACAAAATAGAGCTTTCGACTATACTTACGATACTATTAAAAAAATTAAAAATTAAAAAATAAAAGTATTTTTTTTTCAAAACACGTTTAGTGTGATGAGTCGATCGACCCACCATACATACGCTCATAAGATTTTCAATATAGTTAAGGTCAGTGTGAGCTTATTTATACATATTTAAATTTTAATTTTTGTGACAGTATAGAATTCTTAAGCATCCTGTGTATGTTTGTTAGCAAAATCCATTTTGTCAATTTTTTGCAAAATGGCGACAAGTATTCAAATTCAATCACTTATAACTCAGTAGTGTTGAATTTCGTCAAAAAAGTCTCTATACATGAAATGTTCAGAAGCCTAAAGTTCATCAGAATAAAATATAAAAAATATATATTTTTGCTTGAAAACAAGCGATGTATCAGTTCGATCGTACCCCCATACTAGCCATTTTGAGACTTTCGGAAGAGTTAACGCTCTTAACTGTTTGGTTTCGAAGATAAAAATTTAAATTTTGAGTATCGCATAGAACTAACGTGCAGCCCGTTATGTTTAAAAAAAATATATAAAATTTTTTTTCAAAATGGCGGCTAATGTAAAAATTCAAAGTGTCATAACTTTGCTAAATGAAATCCTACTTAAAAATGTCTAATGCAAAAAGTGTTTGGAATTTTATTTTGCATATCAAAGCAATTTTTAATTATTTTTTTTTTAATAAAAACCGAGTCTTACCATATATTGACCGAGACCTCGAACGAGCTTTTATGCGACTCTGCATATAGTTAATGCTCGTACGAGGTTTCTATTTAAGAAATCGACTTGAATTTTTAATACAAAATAGAGCTTTCGACTATACTTACGATACTATAAAAAAAAATTAAAAATTAAAAAATAAAAGTATTTTTTTTTCAAAACACGTTTAGTGTGATGAGTCGATCGACCCACCATACATACGCTCATAAGATTTTCAATATAGTTAAGGTCAGTGTGAGCTTATTTATACATATTTAAATTTTAATTTTTGTGACAGTATAGAATTCTTAAGCATCCTGTGTATGTTTGTTAGCAAAATCCATTTTGTCAATTTTTTGCTAAATGGCGACAAGTATTAAAATTCAATCACTTATAACTCAGTAGTGTTGAATTTCGTCAAAAAAGTCTCAATACATGAAATGTTCAGAAGCCTAAAGTTCATCAGAATAAAATATAAAAAATATATATTTTTGCTTGAAAACAAGCGATGTATCAGTTCGATCGTACCCCCATACTAGCCATTTTGAGACTTTCGGAAGAGTTAACGCTCTTAACTGTTTGGTTTCGAAGATAAAAATTTATATTTTGAGTATCGCATAGAACTAACGTGCAGCCCCTATACGTTATGTTTAAAAAAAATATATAAAATTTTTTTTCAAAATGGCGGCTAATGTAAAAATTCAAAGTGTCATAACTTTGCTAAATGAAATCCTACTAAAAAATGTCTAATGCAAAAAGTGTTTGGAATTTTATTTTGCATATAAAAGCAATTTTTAATTATTTTTTTTTTAATAAAAACCGAGTCTTACCATATATTGACCGAGACCTCGAACGAGCTTTTATGCGACTCTGCATATAGTTAATGCTCGTACGAGGTTTCTATTTAAGAAATCGACTTGAATTTTTAATACAAAATAGAGCTTTCGACTATACTTACGATACTATAAAAAAAAATTAAAAATTAAAAAATAAAAGTATTTTTTTTTCAAAACACGTTTAGTGTGATGAGTCGATCGACCCACCATACATACGCTCATAAGATTTTCAATATAGTTAAGGTCAGTGTGAGCTTATTTATACATATTTAAATTTTAATTTTTGTGACAGTATAGAACTCTTAAGCATCCTGTGTATGTTTGTTAGCAAAATCCATTTTGTCAATTTTTTGCAAAATGGCGACAAGTATTAAAATTTAATCACTTATAACTCAGTAGTGTTGAATTTCGTCAAAAAAGTCTCCATACATGAAATGTTCAGAAGCCTAAAGTTCATCAGAATAAAATATAAAAAATATATATTTTTGCTTGAAAACAAGCGATGTATCAGTTCGATCGTACCCCCATACTAGCCATTTTGAGACTTTCGGAAGAGTTAACGCTCTTAACTGTTTGGTTTCGAAGATAAAAATTTAAATTTTGAGTATCGCATAGAACTAACGTGCAGCCCCTATACGTTATGTTTAAAAAAAATATATAAAAATTTTTTTCAAAATGGCGGCTAATGTAAAAATTCAAAGTGTCATAACTTTGCTAAATCAAATCCTACTAAAAAATGTCTAATGCAAAAAGTGTTTGGAATTTTAATTTGCATATAAAAGCAATTTTTAATTATTTTTTTTTTAATAAAAACCGAGTCTTACCATATATTGACCGAGACCTCGAACGAGCTTTTATGCGACTCTGCATATAGTTAATGCTCGTACGAGGTTTCTATTTAAGAAATCGACTTGAATTTTAAATACAAAATAGAGCTTTCGACTATACTTACGATACTATAAAAAAAAATTAAAAATTAAAAAATAAAAGTATTTTTTTTTCAAAACACGTTTAGTGTGATGAGTCGATCGACCCACCATACATACGCTTATAAGATTTTCAATATAGTTAAGGTCAGTGTGAGCTTATTTATACATATTTAAATTTTAATTTTTGTGACAGTATAGAATTCTTAAGCATCCTGTGTATGTTTGTTAGCAAAATCCATTTTGTCAATTTTTTGCAAAATGGCGACAAGTATTAAAATTCAATCACTTATAACTCAGTAGTGTTGAATTTCGTCAAAAAAGTCTCTATACATGAAATGTTCAGAAGCCTAAAGTTCATCAGAATAAAATATAAAAAATATATATTTTTGCTTGAAAACAAGCGATGTATCAGTTCGATCGTACCCCCATACTAGCCATTTTGAGACTTTCGGAAGAGTTAACGCTCTTAACTGTTTGGTTTTTAAGATAAAAATTTAAATTTTGAGTATCGCATAGAACTAACGTGCAGCCCCTATACGTTATGTTTAAAAAAAATATATAAAATTTTTTTTCAAAATGGCGGCTAATGTAAAAATTCAAAGTGTCATAACTTTGCTAAATAAAATCCTACTTAAAAATGTCTAATGCAAAAAGTGTTTGGAATTTTATTTTGCATATAAAAGCAATTTTTAATTATTTTTTTTTTAAAAAAACCGAGTCTTACCATATATTGACCGAGACCTCGAACGAGCTTTTATGCGACTCTGCATATAGTTAATGCTCGTACGAGGTTTCTATTTAAGAAATCGACTTGAATTTTTAATACAAAATAGAGCTTTCGACTATACTTACGATACTATTAAAAAAATTAAAAATTAAAAAATAAAAGTATTTTTTTTTCAAAACACGTTTAGTGTGATGAGTCGATCGACCCACCATACATACGCTCATAAGATTTTCAATATAGTTAAGGTCAGTGTGAGCTTATTTATACATATTTAAATTTTAATTTTTGTGACAGTATAGAATTCTTAAGCATCCTGTGTATGTTTGTTAGCAAAATCCATTTTGTCAATTTTTTGCAAAATGGCGACAAGTATTCAAATTCAATCACTTATAACTCAGTAGTGTTGAATTTCGTCAAAAAAGTCTCTATACATGAAATGTTCAGAAGCCTAAAGTTCATCAGAATAAAATATAAAAAATATATATTTTTGCTTGAAAACAAGCGATGTATCAGTTCGATCGTACCCCCATACTAGCCATTTTGAGACTTTCGGAAGAGTTAACGCTCTTAACTGTTTGGTTTCGAAGATAAAAATTTAAATTTTGAGTATCGCATAGAACTAACGTGCAGCCCGTTATGTTTAAAAAAAATATATAAAATTTTTTTTCAAAATGGCGGCTAATGTAAAAATTCAAAGTGTCATAACTTTGCTAAATGAAATCCTACTTAAAAATGTCTAATGCAAAAAGTGTTTGGAATTTTATTTTGCATATCAAAGCAATTTTTAATTATTTTTTTTTTAATAAAAACCGAGTCTTACCATATATTGACCGAGACCTCGAACGAGCTTTTATGCGACTCTGCATATAGTTAATGCTCGTACGAGGTTTCTATTTAAGAAATCGACTTGAATTTTTAATACAAAATAGAGCTTTCGACTATACTTACGATACTATAAAAAAAAATTAAAAATTAAAAAATAAAAGTATTTTTTTTTCAAAACACGTTTAGTGTGATGAGTCGATCGACCCACCATACATACGCTCATAAGATTTTCAATATAGTTAAGGTCAGTGTGAGCTTATTTATACATATTTAAATTTTAATTTTTGTGACAGTATAGAATTCTTAAGCATCCTGTGTATGTTTGTTAGCAAAATCCATTTTGTCAATTTTTTGCTAAATGGCGACAAGTATTAAAATTCAATCACTTATAACTCAGTAGTGTTGAATTTCGTCAAAAAAGTCTCAATACATGAAATGTTCAGAAGCCTAAAGTTCATCAGAATAAAATATAAAAAATATATATTTTTGCTTGAAAACAAGCGATGTATCAGTTCGATCGTACCCCCATACTAGCCATTTTGAGACTTTCGGAAGAGTTAACGCTCTTAACTGTTTGGTTTCGAAGATAAAAATTTATATTTTGAGTATCGCATAGAACTAACGTGCAGCCCCTATACGTTATGTTTAAAAAAAATATATAAAATTTTTTTTCAAAATGGCGGCTAATGTAAAAATTCAAAGTGTCATAACTTTGCTAAATGAAATCCTACTAAAAAATGTCTAATGCAAAAAGTGTTTGGAATTTTATTTTGCATATAAAAGCAATTTTTAATTATTTTTTTTTTAATAAAAACCGAGTCTTACCATATATTGACCGAGACCTCGAACGAGCTTTTATGCGACTCTGCATATAGTTAATGCTCGTACGAGGTTTCTATTTAAGAAATCGACTTGAATTTTTAATACAAAATAGAGCTTTCGACTATACTTACGATACTATAAAAAAAAATTAAAAATTAAAAAATAAAAGTATTTTTTTTTCAAAACACGTTTAGTGTGATGAGTCGATCGACCCACCATACATACGCTCATAAGATTTTTAATATAGTTAAGGTCAGTGTGAGCTTATTTATACATATTTAAATTTTAATTTTTGTGACAGTATAGAATTCTTAAGCATTCTGTGTATGTTTGTTAGCAAAATCCATTTTGTCAATTTTTTGCAAAATGGCGACAAGTATTAAAATTCAATCACTTATAACTTAGTAGTGTTGAATTTCGTCAAAAAAGTCTCTATACATGAAATGTTCAGAAGCCTAAAGTTCATCAGAATAAAATATAAAAAATATATATTTTTGCTTGAAAACAAGCGATGTATCAGTTCGATCGTACCCCCATACTAGCCATTTTGAGACTTTCGGAAGAGTTAACGCTCTTAACTGTTTGGTTTCGAAGATGAAAATTTAAATTTTGAGTATCGCATAGAACTAACGTGCAGCCCCTATACGTTATGTTTAAAAAAAATATATAAAATTTTTTTTCAAAATGGCGGCTAATGTAAAAATTCAAAGTGTCATAACTTTGCTAAATATAATCCTACTAAAAAATGTCTAATGCAAAAAGTGTTTGGAATTTTAATTTGCATATAAAAGCAATTTTTAATTATTTTTTTTTTAATAAAAACCGAGTCTTACCATATATTGACCGAGACCTCGAACGAGCTTTTATGCGACTCTGCATATAGTTAATGCTCGTACGAGGTTTCTATTTAAGAAATCGACTTGAATTTTAAATACAAAATAGAGCTTTCGACTATACTTACGATAGTATAAAAAAAAATTAAAAATTAAAAAATAAAAGTATTTTTTTTTCAAAACACGTTTAGTGTGATGAGTCGATCGACCCACCATACATACGCTTATAAGATTTTCAATATAGTTAAGGTCAGTGTGAGCTTATTTATACATATTTAAATTTTAATTTTTGTGACAGTATAGAATTCTTAAGCATCCTGTGTATGTTTGTTAGCAAAATCCATTTTGTCAATTTTTTGCAAAATGGCGACAAGTATTAAAATTCAATCACTTATAACTCAGTAGTGTTGAATTTCGTCAAAAAAGTCTCTATACATGAAATGTTCAGAAGCCTAAAGTTCATCAGAATAAAATATAAAAAATATATATTTTTGCTTGAAAACAAGCGATGTATCAGTTCGATCGTACCCCCATACTAGCCATTTTGAGACTTTCGGAAGAGTTAACGCTCTTAACTGTTTGGTTTCAAAGATAAAAATTTTAGTTTTGAGTATCGCATAGAACTAACGTGTAGCCCCTATACGTTATGTTTAAAAAAAATATATAAAATTTTTTTTCAAAATGGCGGCTAATGTAAAAATTCAAAGTGTCATTACTTTGCTAAATGAAATCCTACTAAAAAATGTCTAATGCAAAAAGTGTTTTGAATTTTAATTTGCATATAAAAGCAATTTTTAATTATTTTTTTTTTAATAAAAACCGAGTCTTACCATATATTGACCGAGACCTCGAACGAGCTTTTATGCGACTCTGCATATAGTTAATGCTCGTACGAGGTTTCTATTTAAGAAATCGACTTGAATTTTTAATACAAAATAGAGCTTTCGACTATACTTACGATACTATAAAAAAAAATTAAAAATTAAAAAATAAAAGTATTTTTTTTTCAAAACACGTTTAGTGTGATGAGTCGATCGACCCACCATACATACGCTCATAAGATTTTCAATATAGTTAAGGTCAGTGTGAGCTTATTTATACATATTTAAATTTTAATTTTTGTGACAGTATAGAATTCTTAAGCATCCTGTGTATGTTTGTTAGCAAAATCCATTTTGTCAATTTTTTGCAAAATGGCGACAAGTATTAAAATTCAATCACTTATAACTCAGTAGTGTTGAATTACGTCAAAAAAGTCTCTATACATGAAATGTTCATAAGCCTAAAGTTCATCAGAATAAAATATAAAAAATATATATTTTTGCTTAAAAACAAGCGATGTATCAGTTCGATCGTACCCCCATACTAGCCATTTTGAGACTTTCGGAAGAGTTAACGCTCTTAACTGTTTGGTTTCGAAGATAAAAATTTAAATTTTGAGTATCGCATAGAACTAACGTGCAGCCCCTATACGTTATGTTTAAAAAAAATATATAAAATTTTTTTTTAAAATGGCGGCTAATGTAAAAATTCAAAGTGTCATAACTTTGCTAAATGAAATCCTACTTAAAAATGTCTAATGCAAAAAGTGTTTGGAATTTTATTTTGCATATCAAAGCAATTTTTAATTATTTTTTTTTTAATAAAAACCGAGTCTTACCATATATTGACCGAGACCTCGAACGAGCTTTTATGCGACTCTGCATATAGTTAATGCTCGTACGAGGTTTTTATTTAAGAAATCGACTTGAATTTTTAATACAAAATAGAGCTTTCGACTATACTTACGATACTATAAAAAAAAATTAAAAATTAAAAAATAAAAGTATTTTTTTTTCAAAACACGTTTAGTGTGATGAGTCGATCGACCCACCATACATACGCTCATAAGATTTTCAATATAGTTAAGGTCAGTGTGAGCTTATTTATACATATTTAAATTTTAATTTTTGTGACAGTATAGAATTCTTAAGCATCCTGTGTATGTTTGTTAGCAAAATCCATTTTGTCAATTTTTTGCAAAATGGCGACAAGTATTAAAATTCAATCACTTATAACTCAGTAGTGTTGAATTTCGTCAAAAAAGTCTCTATACATGAAATGTTCAGAAGCCTAAAGTTCATCAGAATAAAATATAAAAAATATATATTTTTGCTTGAAAACAAGCGATGTATCAGTTCGATCGTACCCCCATACTAGCCATTTTGAGACTTTCGGAAGAGTTAACGCTCTTAACTGTTTGGTTTCGAAGATAAAAATTTAAATTTTGAGTATCGCATAAAACTAACGTGCAGCCCCTATACGTTATGTTTAAAAAAAATATATAAAATTTTTTTTCAAAATGGCGGCTAATGTAAAAATTCAAAGTGTCATAACTTTGCTAAATGAAATCCTACTTAAAAATGTCTAATGCAAAAAGTGTTTGGAATTTTATTTTGCATATAAAAGCAATTTTTAATTATTTTTTTTTTAATAAAAACCGAGTCTTACCATATATTGACCGAGACCTCGAACGAGCTTTTATGCGACTCTGCATATAGTTAATGCTCGTACGAGGTTTCTATTTAAGAAATCGACTTGAATTTTTAATACAAAATAGAGCTTTCGACTATACTTACGATACTATAAAAAAAAATTAAAAATTAAAAAATAAAAGTATTTTTTTTTCAAAACACGTTTAGTGTGATGAGTCGATCGACCCACCATACATACGCTCATAAGATTTTCAATATAGTTAAGGTCAGTGTGAGCTTATTTATACATATTTAAATTTTAATTTTTGTGACAGTATAGAACTCTTAAGCATCCTGTGTATGTTTGTTAGCAAAATCCATTTTGTCAATTTTTTGCAAAATGGCGACAAGTATTAAAATTTAATCACTTATAACTCAGTAGTGTTGAATTTCGTCAAAAAAGTCTCTATACATGAAATGTTCAGAAGCCTAAAGTTCATCAGAATAAAATATAAAAAATATATATTTTTGCTTGAAAACAAGCGATGTATCAGTTCGATCGTACCCCCATACTAGCCATTTTGAGACTTTCGGAAGAGTTAACGCTCTTAACTGTTTGGTTTCGAAGATAAAAATTTAAATTTTGAGTATCGCATAGAACTAACGTGCAGCCCCTATACGTTATGTTTAAAAAAAATATATAAAAATTTTTTTCAAAATGGCGGCTAATGTAAAAATTCAAAGTGTCATAACTTTGCTAAATCAAATCCTACTAAAAAATGTCTAATGCAAAAAGTGTTTGGAATTTTAATTTGCATATAAAAGCAATTTTTAATTATTTTTTTTTTAATAAAAACCGAGTCTTACCATATATTGACCGAGACCTCGAACGAGCTTTTATGCGACTCTGCATATAGTTAATGCTCGTACGAGGTTTCTATTTAAGAAATCGACTTGAATTTTAAATACAAAATAGAGCTTTCGACTATACTTACGATACTATAAAAAAAAATTAAAAATTAAAAAATAAAAGTATTTTTTTTTCAAAACACGTTTAGTGTGATGAGTCGATCGACCCACCATACATACGCTTATAAGATTTTCAATATAGTTAAGGTCAGTGTGAGCTTATTTATACATATTTAAATTTTAATTTTTGTGACAGTATAGAATTCTTAAGCATCCTGTGTATGTTTGTTAGCAAAATCCATTTTGTCAATTTTTTGCAAAATGGCGACAAGTATTAAAATTCAATCACTTATAACTCAGTAGTGTTGAATTTCGTCAAAAAAGTCTCTATACATGAAATGTTCAGAAGCCTAAAGTTCATCAGAATAAAATATAAAAAATATATATTTTTGCTTGAAAACAAGCGATGTATCAGTTCGATCGTACCCCCATACTAGCCATTTTGAGACTTTCGGAAGAGTTAACGCTCTTAACTGTTTGGTTTCGAAGATAAAAATTTTAGTTTTGAGTATCGCATAGAACTAACGTGTAGCCCCTATACGTTATGTTTAAAAAAAATATATAAAATTTTTTTTCAAAATGGCGGCTAATGTAAAAATTCAAAGTGTCATTACTTTGCTAAATAAAATCCTACTAAAAAATGTCTAATGCAAAAAGTGTTTGGAATTTTAATTTGCATATAAAAGCAATTTTTAATTATTTTTTTTTTAATAAAAACCGAGTCTTACCATATATTGACCGAGACCTCGAACGAGCTTTTATGCGACTCTGCATATAGTTAATGCTCGTACGAGGTTTCTATTTAAGAAATCGACTTGAATTTTTAATACAAAATAGAGCTTTCGACTATACTTACGATACTATAAAAAAAAATTAAAAATTAAAAAATAAAAGTATTTTTTTTTCAAAACACGTTTAGTGTGATGAGTCGATCGACCCACCATACATACGCTCATAAGATTTTCAATATAGTTAAGGTCAGTGTGAGCTTATTTATACATATTTAAATTTTAATTTTTGTGACAGTATAGAATTCTTAAGCATCCTGTGTATGTTTGTTAGCAAAATCCATTTTGTCAATTTTTTGCAAAATGGCGACAAGTATTAAAATTCAATCACTTATAACTCAGTAGTGTTGAATTACGTCAAAAAAGTCTCTATACATGAAATGTTCATAAGCCTAAAGTTCATCAGAATAAAATATAAAAAATATATATTTTTGCTTAAAAACAAGCGATGTATCAGTTCGATCGTACCCCCATACTAGCCATTTTGAGACTTTCGGAAGAGTTAACGCTCTTAACTGTTTGGTTTCGAAGATAAAAATTTAAATTTTGAGTATCGCATAGAACTAACGTGCAGCCCCTATACGTTATGTTTAAAAAAAATATATAAAAATTTTTTTCAAAATGGCGGCTAATGTAAAAATTCAAAGTGTCATAACTTTGCTAAATGAAATCCTACTTAAAAATGTCTAATGCAAAAAGTGTTTGGAATTTTATTTTGCATATCAAAGCAATTTTTAATTATTTTTTTTTTAATAAAAACCGAGTCTTACCATATATTGACCGAGACCTCGAACGAGCTTTTATGCGACTCTGCATATAGTTAATGCTCGTACGAGGTTTTTATTTAAGAAATCGACTTGAATTTTTAATACAAAATAGAGCTTTCGACTATACTTACGATACTATAAAAAAAAATTAAAAATTAAAAAATAAAAGTATTTTTTTTTCAAAACACGTTTAGTGTGATGAGTCGATCGACCCACCATACATACGCTCATAAGATTTTCAATATAGTTAAGGTCAGTGTGAGCTTATTTATACATATTTAAATTTTAATTTTTGTGACAGTATAGAATTCTTAAGCATCCTGTGTATGTTTGTTAGCAAAATCCATTTTGTCAATTTTTTGCAAAATAGCGACAAGTATTAAAATTCAATCACTTATAACTCAGTAGTGTTGAATTTTGTCAAAAAAGTCTCTATACATGAAATGTTCAGAAGCCTAAAGTTCATCAGAATAAAATATAAAAAATATATATTTTTGCTTGAAAACAAGCGATGTATCAGTTCGATCGTACCCCCATACTAGCCATTTTGAGACTTTCGGAAGAGTTAACGCTCTTAACTGTTTGGTTTCGAAGATAAAAATTTAAATTTTGAGTATCGCATAAAACTAACGTGCAGCCCCTATACGTTATGTTTAAAAAAAATATATAAAATTTTTTTTCAAAATGGCGGCTAATGTAAAAATTCAAAGTGTCATAACTTTGCTAAATGAAATCCTACTTAAAAATGTCTAATGCAAAAAGTGTTTGGAATTTTATTTTGCATATAAAAGCAATTTTTAATTATTTTTTTTTTAATAAAAACCGAGTCTTACCATATATTGACCGAGACCTCGAACGAGCTTTTATGCGACTCTGCATATAGTTAATGCTCGTACGAGGTTTCTATTTAAGAAATCGACTTGAATTTTTAATACAAAATAGAGCTTTCGACTATACTTACGATACTATAAAAAAAATTAAAAATTAAAAAATAAAAGTATTTTTTTTTCAAAACACGTTTAGTGTGATGAGTCGATCGACCCACCATACATACGCTCATAAGATTTTCAATATAGTTAAGGTCAGTGTGAGCTTATTTATACATATTTAAATTTTAATTTTTGTGACAGTATAGAACTCTTAAGCATCCTGTGTATGTTTGTTAGCAAAATCCATTTTGTCAATTTTTTGCAAAATGGCGACAAGTATTAAAATTTAATCACTTATAACTCAGTAGTGTTGAATTTCGTCAAAAAAGTCTCTATACATGAAATGTTCAGAAGCCTAAAGTTCATCAGAATAAAATATAAAAAATATATATTTTTGCTTGAAAACAAGCGATGTATCAGTTCGATCGTACCCCCATACTAGCCATTTTGAGACTTTCGGAAGAGTTAACGCTCTTAACTGTTTGGTTTCGAAGATAAAAATTTAAATTTTGAGTATCGCATAAAACTAACGTGCAGCCCCTATACGTTATGTTTAAAAAAAATATATAAATTTTTTTTTAAAAATGGCGGCTAATGTAAAAATTCAAAGTGTCATTACTTTGCTAAATGAAATCCTACTAAAAAATGTCTAATGCAAAAAGTGTTTGGAATTTTAATTTGCATATAAAAGCAATTTTTAATTATTTTTTTTTTAATAAAAACCGAGTCTTACCATATATTGACCGAGACCTCGAACGAGCTTTTATGCGACTCTGCATATAGTTAATGCTCGTACGAGGTTTCTATTTAAGAAATCGACTTGAATTTTAAATACAAAATAGAGCTTTCGACTATACTTACGATACTATAAAAAAAAATTAAAAATTAAAAAATAAATGTATTTTTTTTTCAAAACACGTTTAGTGTGATGAGTCGATCGACCCACCATACATACGCTCATAAGATTTTCAATATAGTTAAGGTCAGTGTGAGCTTATTTATACATATTTAAATTTTAATTTTTGTGACAGTATAGAATTCTTAAGCATCCTGTGTATGTTTGTTAGCAAAATCCATTTTGTCAATTTTTTGCAAAATGGCGACAAGTATTAAAATTCAATCACTTATAACTCAGTAGTGTTAAATTTCGTCAAAAAAATCTCTATACATGAAATGGTCAGAAGCCTAAAGTTCATCAGAATAAAATATAAAAAATATATATTTTTGCTTGAAAACAAGCGATGTATCAGTTCGATCGTACCCCCATACTAGCCATTTTGAGACTTTCGGAAGAGTTAACGCTCTTAACTGTTTGGTTTCGAAGATAAAAATTTAAATTTTGAGTATCGCATAGAACTAACGTGCAGCCCCTATACGTTATGTTTAAAAAAAATATATAAAATTTTTTTTCAAAATGGCGGCTAATGTAAAAATTCAAAGTGTCATAACTTTGCTAAATGAAATCCTACCTAAAAATGTCTAATGCAAAAAGTGTTTGGAATTTTATTTTGCATATCAAAGCAATTTTTAATTATTTTTTTTTTAATAAAAACCGAGTCTTACCATATATTGACCGAGACCTCGAACGAGCTTTTATGCGACTCTGCATATAGTTAGTGCTCGTACGAGGTTTCTATTTCAGAAATCGACTTGAATTTTTAATACAAAATAGAGCTTTCGACTATACTTACGATACTATAAAAAAAAATTAAAAATTAAAAAATAAAAGTATTTTTTTTTCAAAACACGTTTAGTGTGATGAGTCGATCGACCCACCATACATACGCTCATAAGATTTTCAATATAGTTAAGGTCAGTGTGAGCTTATTTATACATATTTAAATTTTAATTTTTGTGACAGTATAGAATTCTTAAGCATCCTGTGTATGTTTGTTAGCAAAATCCATTTTGTCAATTTTTTGCAAAATGGCGACAAGTATTAAAATTCAATCACTTATAACTCAGTAGTGTTGAATTTCGTCAAAAAAGTCTTAATACATGAAATGTTCAGAAGCCTAAAGTTCATCAGAATAAAATATAAAAAATATATATTTTTGCTTGAAAACAAGCGATGTATCAGTTCGATCGTACCCCCATACTAGCCATTTTGAGACTTTCGGAAGAGTTAACGCTCTTAACTGTTTGGTTTCTAAGATAAAAATTTAAATTTTGATTATCGCATAGAACTAACGTGCAGCCCCTATACGTTATGTTTAAAAAAAATATATAAAATTTTTTTTCAAAATGGCGGCTAATGTAAAAATTCAAAGTGTCATAACTTTGCTAAATGAAATCCTACTAAAAAATGTCTAATGCAAAAAGTGTTTGGAATTTTAATTTGCATATAAAAGCAATTTTTAATTATTTTTTTTTTAATAAAAACCGAGTCTTACCATATATTGACCGAGACCTCGAACGAGCTTTTATGCGACTCTGCATATAGTTAATGCTCGTACGAGGTTTCTATTTAAGAAATCGACTTGAATTTTTTAAACAAAATAGAGCTTTCGACTATACTTACGATACTATAAAAAAAAATTAAAAATTAAAAAATAAAAGTATTTTTTTTTCAAAACACGTTTAGTGTGATGAGTCGATCGACCCACCATACATACGCTCATAAGATTTTCAATATAGTTAAGGTCAGTGTGAGCTTATTTATACATATTTAAATTTTAATTTTTGTGACAGTATAGAATTCTTAAGCATCCTGTGTATGTTTGTTAGCAAAATCCATTTTGTCAATTTTTTGCAAAATGGCGACAAGTATTAAAATTCAATCACTTATAACTCAGTAGTGTTGAATTTCGTCAAAAAAGTCTCTACACATGAAATGTTCAGAAGCCTAAAGTTCATCAGAATAAAATATAAAAAATATATATTTTTGCTTGAAAACAAGCGATGTATCAGTTCGATCGTACCCCCATACTAGCCATTTTGAGACTTTCGGAAGAGTTAACGCTCTTAACTGTTTGGTTTCGAAGATAAAAATTTAAATTTTGAGTATCGCATAGAACTAACGTGCAGCCCCTATACGTTATGTTTAAAAAAAATATATAAAATTTTTTTTTAAAATGGCGGCTAATGTAAAAATTCAAAGTGTCATAACTTTGCTAAATGAAATCCTACCTAAAAATGTCTAATGCAAAAAGTGTTTGGAATTTTATTTTGCATATCAAAGCAATTTTTAATTATTTTTTTTTTAATAAAAACCGAGTCTTACCATATATTGACCGAGACCTCGAACGAGCTTTTATGCGACTCTGCATATAGTTAATGCTCGTACGAGGTTTCTATTTAAGAAATCGACTTGAATTTTTAATACAAAATAGAGCTTTCGACTATACTTACGATACTATAAAAAAAAATTAAAAATTAAAAAATAAAAGTATTTTTTTTTCAAAACACGTTTAGTGTGATGAGTCGATCGACCCACCATACATACGCTCATAAGATTTTCAATATAGTTAAGGTCAGTGTGAGCTTATTTATACATATTTAAATTTTAATTTTTGTGACAGTATAGAATTCTTAAGCATCCTATGTATGTTTGTTAGCAAAATCCATTTTGTCAATTTTTTGCAAAATGGCGACAAGTATTAAAATTCAATCACTTATAACTCAGTAGTGTTGAATTTCGTCAAAAAAGTCTCTATACATGAAATGTTCAGAAGCCTAAAGTTCATCAGAATAAAATATAAAAAATATATATTTTTGCTTGAAAACAAGCGATGTATCAATTCGATCGTACCCCCATACTAGCCATTTTGAGACTTTCGGAAGAGTTAACGCTCTTAACTGTTTGGTTTCGAAGATAAAAATTTAAATTTTGAGTATCGCATAGAACTAACGTGCAGCCCTTATACGTTATGTTTAAAAAAAATATATAAAATTTTTTTTCAAAATAGCGGCTAATGTAAAAATTCAAAGTGTCATAACTTTGCTAAATGAAATCCTACTTAAAAATGTCTAATGCAAAAAGTGTTTGGAATTTTATTTTGCATATAAAAGCAATTTTTAATTATTTTTTTTAATAAAAACCGAGTCTTACCATATATTGACCGAGACCTCGAACGAGCTTTTATGCGACTCTGCATATAGTTAATGCTCGTACGAGGTTTCTATTTAAGAAATCGACTTGAATTTTTAATACAAAATAGAGCTTTCGACTATACTTACGATACTATAAAAAAAAATTAAAAATTAAAAAATAAAAGTATTTTTTTTTCAAAACACGTTTAGTGTGATGAGTCGATCGACCCACCATACATACGCTCATAAGATTTTCAATATAGTTAAGGTCAGTGTGAGCTTATTTATACATATTTAAATTTTAATTTTTGTGACAGTATAGAATTCTTAAGCATCCTGTGTATGTTTGTTAGCAAAATCCATTTTGTCAATTTTTTGCAAAATGGCGACAAGTATTAAAATTCAATCACTTATAACTCAGTAGTGTTGAATTTCGTCAAAAAAGTCTCTATACATGAAATGTTCAGAAGCCTAAAGTTCATCAGAATAAAATATAAAAAATATATATTTTTGCTTGAAAACAAGCGATGTATCAGTTCGATCGTACCCCCATACTAGCCATTTTGAGACTTTCGGAAGAGTTAACGCTCTTAACTGTTTGGTTTCGAAGATAAAAATTTAAATTTTGAGTATCGCATAGAACTAACGTGCAGCCCCTATACGTTATGTTTAAAAAAAATATATAAATTTTTTTTTAAAATGGCGGCTAATGTAAAAATTCAAAGTGTCATTACTTTGCTAAATGAAATCCTACTAAAAAATGTCTAATGCAAAAAGTGTTTGGAATTTTAATTTGCATATAAAAGCAATTTTTAATTATTTTTTTTTTAATAAAAACCGAGTCTTACCATATATTGACCGAGACCTCGAACGAGCTTTTATGCGACTCTGCATATAGTTAATACTCGTACGAGGTTTCTATTTAAGAAATCGACTTGAATTTTAAATACAAAATAGAGCTTTCGACTATACTTACGATACTATAAAAAAAAATTAAAAATTAAAAAATAAATGTATTTTTTTTTCAAAACACGTTTAGTGTGATGAGTCGATCGACCCACCATACATACGCTCATAAGATTTTCAATATAGTTAAGGTCAGTGTGAGCTTATTTATACATATTTAAATTTTAATTTTTGTGACAGTATAGAATTCTTAAGCATCCTGTGTATGTTTGTTAGCAAAATCCATTTTGTCAATTTTTTGCAAAATGGCGACAAGTATTAAAATTCAATCACTTATAACTCAGTAGTGTTAAATTTCGTCAAAAAAATCTCTATACATGAAATGGTCAGAAGCCTAAAGTTCATCAGAATAAAATATAAAAAATATATATTTTTGCTTGAAAACAAGCGATGTATCAGTTCGATCGTACCCCCATACTAGCCATTTTGAGACTTTCGGAAGAGTTAACGCTCTTAACTGTTTGGTTTCGAAGATAAAAATTTAAATTTTGAGTATCGCATAGAACTAACGTGCAGCCCCTATACGTTATGTTTAAAAAAAATATATAAAATTTTTTTTCAAAATGGCGGCTAATGTAAAAATTCAAAGTGTCATAACTTTGCTAAATGAAATCCTACCTAAAAATGTCTAATGCAAAAAGTGTTTGGAATTTTATTTTGCATATCAAAGCAATTTTTAATTATTTTTTTTTTAATAAAAACCGAGTCTTACCATATATTGACCGAGACCTCGAACGAGCTTTTATGCGACTCTGCATATAGTTAGTGCTCGTACGAGGTTTCTATTTCAGAAATCGACTTGAATTTTTAATACAAAATAGAGCTTTCGACTATACTTACGATACTAAAAAAAAAATTAAAAATTAAAAAATAAAAGTATTTTTTTTTCAAAACACGTTTAGTGTGATGAGTCGATCGACCCACCATACATACGCTCATAAGATTTTCAATATAGTTAAGGTCAGTGTGAGCTTATTTATACATATTTAAATTTTAATTTTTGTGACAGTATAGAATTCTTAAGCATCCTGTGTATGTTTGTTAGCAAAATCCATTTTGTCAATTTTTTGCAAAATGGCGACAAGTATTAAAATTCAATCACTTATAACTCAGTAGTGTTGAATTTCGTCAAAAAAGTCTTAATACATGAAATGTTCAGAAGCCTAAAGTTCATCAGAATAAAATATAAAAAATATATATTTTTGCTTGAAAACAAGCGATGTATCAGTTCGATCGTACCCCCATACTAGCCATTTTGAGACTTTCGGAAGAGTTAACGCTCTTAACTGTTTGGTTTCTAAGATAAAAATTTAAATTTTGATTATCGCATAGAACTAACGTGCAGCCCCTATACGTTATGTTTAAAAAAAATATATAAAATTTTTTTTCAAAATGGCGGCTAATGTAAAAATTCAAAGTGTCATAACTTTGCTAAATGAAATCCTACTAAAAAATGTCTAATGCAAAAAGTGTTTGGAATTTTAATTTGCATATAAAAGCAATTTTTAATTATTTTTTTTTTAATAAAAACCGAGTCTTACCATATATTGACCGAGACCTCGAACGAGCTTTTATGCGACTCTGCATATAGTTAATGCTCGTACGAGGTTTCTATTTAAGAAATCGACTTGAATTTTTTAAACAAAATAGAGCTTTCGACTATACTTACGATACTATAAAAAAAAATTAAAAATTAAAAAATAAAAGTATTTTTTTTTCAAAACACGTTTAGTGTGATGAGTCGATCGACCCACCATACATACGCTCATAAGATTTTCAATATAGTTAAGGTCAGTGTGAGCTTATTTATACATATTTAAATTTTAATTTTTGTGACAGTATAGAATTCTTAAGCATCCTGTGTATGTTTGTTAGCAAAATCCATTTTGTCAATTTTTTGCAAAATGGCGACAAGTATTAAAATTCAATCACTTATAACTCAGTAGTGTTGAATTTCGTCAAAAAAGTCTCTACACATGAAATGTTCAGAAGCCTAAAGTTCATCAGAATAAAATATAAAAAATATATATTTTTGCTTGAAAACAAGCGATGTATCAGTTCGATCGTACCCCCATACTAGCCATTTTGAGACTTTCGGAAGAGTTAACGCTCTTAACTGTTTGGTTTCGAAGATAAAAATTTAAATTTTGAGTATCGCATAGAACTAACGTGCAGCCCCTATACGTTATGTTTAAAAAAAATATATAAAATTTTTTTTTAAAATGGCGGCTAATGTAAAAATTCAAAGTGTCATAACTTTGCTAAATGAAATCCTACCTAAAAATGTCTAATGCAAAAAGTGTTTGGAATTTTATTTTGCATATCAAAGCAATTTTTAATTATTTTTTTTTTAATAAAAACCGAGTCTTACCATATATTGACCGAGACCTCGAACGAGCTTTTATGCGACTCTGCATATAGTTAATGCTCGTACGAGGTTTCTATTTAAGAAATCGACTTGAATTTTTAATACAAAATAGAGCTTTCGACTATACTTACGATACTATAAAAAAAAATTAAAAATTAAAAAATAAAAGTATTTTTTTTTCAAAACACGTTTAGTGTGATGAGTCGATCGACCCACCATACATACGCTCATAAGATTTTCAATATAGTTAAGGTCAGTGTGAGCTTATTTATACATATTTAAATTTTAATTTTTGTGACAGTATAGAATTCTTAAGCATCCTATGTATGTTTGTTAGCAAAATCCATTTTGTCAATTTTTTGCAAAATGGCGACAAGTATTAAAATTCAATCACTTATAACTCAGTAGTGTTGAATTTCGTCAAAAAAGTCTCTATACATGAAATGTTCAGAAGCCTAAAGTTCATCAGAATAAAATATAAAAAATATATATTTTTGCTTGAAAACAAGCGATGTATCAATTCGATCGTACCCCCATACTAGCCATTTTGAGACTTTCGGAAGAGTTAACGCTCTTAACTGTTTGGTTTCGAAGATAAAAATTTAAATTTTGAGTATCGCATAGAACTAACGTGCAGCCCTTATACGTTATGTTTAAAAAAAATATATAAAATTTTTTTTCAAAATAGCGGCTAATGTAAAAATTCAAAGTGTCATAACTTTGCTAAATGAAATCCTACTTAAAAATGTCTAATGCAAAAAGTGTTTGGAATTTTATTTTGCATATAAAAGCAATTTTTAATTATTTTTTTTAATAAAAACCGAGTCTTACCATATATTGACCGAGACCTCGAACGAGCTTTTATGCGACTCTGCATATAGTTAATGCTCGTACGAGGTTTCTATTTGAGAAATCGACTTGAATTTTTAATACAAAATAGAGCTTTCGACTATACTTACGATACTATAAAAAAAAATTAAAAATTAAAAAATAAAAGTATTTTTTTTTCAAAACACGTTTAGTGTGATGAGTCGATCGACCCACCATACATACGCTCATAAGATTTTCAATATAGTTAAGGTCAGTGTGAGCTTATTTATACATATTTAAATTTTAATTTTTGTGACAGTATAGAATTCTTAAGCATCCTGTGTATGTTTGTTAGCAAAATCCATTTTGTCAATTTTTTGCAAAATGGCGACAAGTATTAAAATTCAATCACTTATAACTCAGTAGTGTTGAATTTCGTCAAAAAAGTCTCTATACATGAAATGTTCAGAAGCCTAAAGTTCATCAGAATAAAATATAAAAAATATATATTTTTGCTTGAAAACAAGCGATGTATCAATTCGATCGTACCCCCATACTAGCCATTTTGAGACTTTCGGAAGAGTTAACGCTCTTAACTGTTTGGTTTCGAAGATAAAAATTTAAATTTTGAGTATCGCATAGAACTAACGTGCAGCCCTTATACGTTATGTTTAAAAAAAATATATAAAATTTTTTTTCAAAATAGCGGCTAATGTAAAAATTCAAAGTGTCATAACTTTGCTAAATGAAATCCTACTTAAAAATGTCTAATGCAAAAAGTGTTTGGAATTTTATTTTGCATATAAAAGCAATTTTTAATTATTTTTTTTAATAAAAACCGAGTCTTACCATATATTGACCGAGACCTCGAACGAGCTTTTATGCGACTCTGCATATAGTTAATGCTCGTACGAGGTTTCTATTTAAGAAATCGACTTGAATTTTTAATACAAAATAGAGCTTTCGACTATACTTACGATACTATAAAAAAAAATTAAAAATTAAAAAATAAAAGTATTTTTTTTTCAAAACACGTTTAGTGTGATGAGTCGATCGACCCACCATACATACGCTCATAAGATTTTCAATATAGTTAAGGTCAGTGTGAGCTTATTTATACATATTTAAATTTTAATTTTTGTGACAGTATAGAATTCTTAAGCATCCTGTGTATGTTTGTTAGCAAAATCCATTTTGTCAATTTTTTGCAAAATGGCGACAAGTATTAAAATTCAATCACTTATAACTCAGTAGTGTTGAATTTCGTCAAAAAAGTCTCTATACATGAAATGTTCAGAAGCCTAAAGTTCATCAGAATAAAATATAAAAAATATATATTTTTGCTTGAAAACAAGCGATGTATCAGTTCGATCGTACCCCCATACTAGCCATTTTGAGACTTTCGGAAGAGTTAACGCTCTTAACTGTTTGGTTTCGAAGATAAAAATTTAAATTTTGAGTATCGCATAGAACTAACGTGCAGCCCCTATACGTTATGTTTAAAAAAAATATATAAATTTTTTTTTAAAATGGCGGCTAATGTAAAAATTCAAAGTGTCATTACTTTGCTAAATGAAATCCTACTAAAAAATGTCTAATGCAAAAAGTGTTTGGAATTTTAATTTGCATATAAAAGCAATTTTTAATTATTTTTTTTTTAATAAAAACCGAGTCTTACCATATATTGACCGAGACCTCGAACGAGCTTTTATGCGACTCTGCATATAGTTAATGCTCGTACGAGGTTTCTATTTAAGAAATCGACTTGAATTTTAAATACAAAATAGAGCTTTCGACTATACTTACGATACTATAAAAAAAAATTAAAAATTAAAAAATAAATGTATTTTTTTTTCAAAACACGTTTAGTGTGATGAGTCGATCGACCCACCATACATACGCTCATAAGATTTTCAATATAGTTAAGGTCAGTGTGAGCTTATTTATACATATTTAAATTTTAATTTTTGTGACAGTATAGAATTCTTAAGCATCCTGTGTATGTTTGTTAGCAAAATCCATTTTGTCAATTTTTTGCAAAATGGCGACAAGTATTAAAATTCAATCACTTATAACTCAGTAGTGTTGAATTTCGTCAAAAAAATCTCTTTACATGAAATGGTCAGAAGCCTAAAGTTCATCAGAATAAAATATAAAAAATATATATTTTTGCTTTAAAACAAGCGATGTATCAGTTCGATCGTACCCCCATACTAGCCATTTTGAGACTTTCGGAAGAGTTAACGCTCTTAACTGTTTGGTTTCGAAGATAAAAATTTAAATTTTGAGTATCGCATAGAACTAACGTGCAGCCCCTATACGTTATGTTTAAAAAAAATATATAAAATTTTTTTTCAAAATGGCGGCTAATGTAAAAATTCAAAGTGTCATAACTTTGCTAAATGAAATCCTACCTAAAAATGTCTAATTCAAAAAGTGTTTGGAATTTTATTTTGCATATCAAAGCAATTTTTAATTATTTTTTTTTTAATAAAAACCGAGTCTTACCATATATTGACCGAGACCTCGAACGAGCTTTTATGCGACTCTGCATATAGTTAGTGCTCGTACGAGGTTTCTATTTCAGAAATCGACTTGAATTTTTAATACAAAATAGAGCTTTCGACTATACTTACGATACTATAAAAAAAAATTAAAAATTAAAAAATAAAAGTATTTTTTTTTCAAAACACGTTTAGTGTGATGAGTCGATCGACCCACCATACATACGCTCATAAGATTTTCAATATAGTTAAGGTCAGTGTGAGCTTATTTATACATATTTAAATTTTAATTTTTGTGACAGTATAGAATTCTTAAGCATCCTGTGTATGTTTGTTAGCAAAATCCATTTTGTCAATTTTTTGCAAAATGGCGACAAGTATTAAAATTCAATCACTTATAACTCAGTAGTGTTGAATTTCGTCAAAAAAGTCTCTATACATGAAATGTTCAGAAGCCTAAAGTTCATCAGAATAAAATATAAAAAATATATATTTTTGCTTGAAAACAAGCGATGTATCAGTTCGATCGTACCCCCATACTAGCCATTTTGAGACTTTCGGAAGAGTTAACGCTCTTAACTGTTTGGTTTCGAAGATAAAAAGTTAAATTTTTAATATCGCATAGAACTAACGTGCAGCCCCTATACGTTATGTTTAAAAAAAATATATAAAAATTTTTTTCAAAATGGCGGCTAATGTAAAAATTCAAAGTGTCATAACTTTGCTAAATGAAATCCTACTTAAAAATGTCTAATGCAAAAAGTGTTTGGAATTTTATTTTGCATATAAAAGCAATTTTTAATTATTTTTTTTTTAATAAAAACCGAGTCTTACCATATATTGACCGAGACCTCGAACGAGCTTTTATGCGACTCTGCATATAGTTAATGCTCGTACGAGGTTTCTATTTAAGAAATCGACTTGAATTTTTAATACAAAATAGAGCTTTCGACTATACTTACGATACTATAAAAAAAAATTAAAAATTAAAAAATAAAAGTATTTTTTTTTCAAAACACGTTTAGTGTGATGAGTCGATCGACCCACCATACATACGCTCATAAGATTTTCAATATAGTTAAGGTCAGTGTGAGCTTATTTATACATATTTAAATTTTAATTTTTGTGACAGTATAGAATTCTTAAGCATCCTGTGTATGTTTGTTAGCAAAATCCATTTTGTCAATTTTTTGCAAAATGGCGACAAGTATTAAAATTCAATCACTTATAACTCAGTAGTGTTGAATTTCGTCAAAAAAGTCTCTACACATGAAATGTTCAGAAGCCTAAAGTTCATCAGAATAAAATATAAAAAATATATATTTTTGCTTGAAAACAAGCGATGTATCAGTTCGATCGTACCCCCATACTAGCCATTTTGAGACTTTCGGAAGAGTTAACGCTCTTAACTGTTTGGTTTCGAAGATAAAAATTTAAATTTTGAGTATCGCATAGAACTAACGTGCAGCCCCTATACGTTATGTTTAAAAAAAATATATAAAATTTTTTTTCAAAATGGCGGCTAATGTAAAAATTCAAAGTGTCATAACTTTGCTAAATGAAATCCTACCTAAAAATGTCTAATGCAAAAAGTGTTTGGAATTTTATTTTGCATATCAAAGCAATTTTTAATTATTTTTTTTTTAATAAAAACCGAGTCTTACCATATATTGACCGAGACCTCGAACGAGCTTTTATGCGACTCTGCATATAGTTAATGCTCGTACGAGGTTTCTATTTAAGAAATCGACTTGAATTTTTAATACAAAATAGAGCTTTCGACTATACTTACGATACTATAAAAAAAAATTAAAAATTAAAAAATAAATGTATTTTTTTTTCAAAACACGTTTAGTGTGATGAGTCGATCGACCCACCATACATACGCTCATAAGATTTTCAATATAGTTAAGGTCAGTGTGAGCTTATTTATACATATTTAAATTTTAATTTTTGTGACAGTATAGAATTCTTAAGCATCCTGTGTATGTTTGTTAGCAAAATCCATTTTGTCAATTTTTTGCAAAATGGCGACAAGTATTAAAATTCAATCACTTATAACTCAGTAGTGTTGAATTTCGTCAAAAAAATCTCTATACATGAAATGGTCAGAAGCCTAAAGTTCATCAGAATAAAATATAAAAAATATATATTTTTGCTTGAAAACAAGCGATGTATCAGTTCGATCGTACCCCCATACTAGCCATTTTGAGACTTTCGGAAGAGTTAACGCTCTTAACTGTTTGGTTTCGAAGATAAAAATTTAAATTTTGAGTATCGCATAAAACTAACGTGCAGCCCCTATACGTTATGTTTAAAAAAAATATATAAAATTTTTTTTCAAAATGGCGGCTAATGTAAAAATTCAAAGTGTCATAACTTTGCTAAATGAAATCCTATTAAAAAATGTCTAATGCAAAAAGTGTTTGGAATTTTATTTTGCATATAAAAGCAATTTTTAATTATTTTTTTTTTAATAAAAACCGAGTCTTACCATATATTGACCGAGACCTCGAACGAGCTTTTATGCGACTCTGCATATAGTTAATGCTCGTACGAGGTTTCTATTTAAGAAATCGACTTGAATTTTTAATACAAAATAGAGCTTTCGACTATACTTACGATACTATAAAAAAAATTAAAAATTAAAAAATAAAAGTATTTTTTTTTCAAAACACGTTTAGTGTGATGAGTCGATCGACCCACCATACATACGCTCATAAGATTTTCAATATAGTTAAGGTCAGTGTGAGCTTATTTATACATATTTAAATTTTAATTTTTGTGACAGTATAGAACTCTTAAGCATCCTGTGTATGTTTGTTAGCAAAATCCATTTTGTCAATTTTTTGCAAAATGGCGACAAGTATTAAAATTTAATCACTTATAACTCAGTAGTGTTGAATTTCGTCAAAAAAGTCTCTATACATGAAATGTTCAGAAGCCTAAAGTTCATCAGAATAAAATATAAAAAATATATATTTTTGCTTGAAAACAAGCGATGTATCAGTTCGATCGTACCCCCATACTAGCCATTTTCAGACTTTCGGAAGAGTTAACGCTCTTAACTGTTTGGTTTCGAAGATAAAAATTTAAATTTTGAGTATCGCATAAAACTAACGTGCAGCCCCTATACGTTATGTTTAAAAAAAATATATAAATTTTTTTTTAAAAATGGCGGCTAATGTAAAAATTCAAAGTGTCATTACTTTGCTAAATGAAATCCTACTAAAAAATGTCTAATGCAAAAAGTGTTTGGAATTTTAATTTGCATATAAAAGCAATTTTTAATTATTTTTTTTTTAATAAAAACCGAGTCTTACCATATATTGACCGAGACCTCGAACGAGCTTTTATGCGACTCTGCATATAGTTAATGCTCGTACGAGGTTTCTATTTAAGAAATCGACTTGAATTTTAAATACAAAATAGAGCTTTCGACTATACTTACGATACTATAAAAAAAAATTAAAAATTAAAAAATAAATGTATTTTTTTTTCAAAACACGTTTAGTGTGATGAGTCGATCGACCCACCATACATACGCTCATAAGATTTTCAATATAGTTAAGGTCAGTGTGAGCTTATTTATACATATTTAAATTTTAATTTTTGTGACAGTATAGAATTCTTAAGCATCCTGTGTATGTTTGTTAGCAAAATCCATTTTGTCAATTTTTTGCAAAATGGCGACAAGTATTAAAATTCAATCACTTATAACTCAGTAGTGTTAAATTTCGTCAAAAAAATCTCTATACATGAAATGGTCAGAAGCCTAAAGTTCATCAGAATAAAATATAAAAAATATATATTTTTGCTTGAAAACAAGCGATGTATCAGTTCGATCGTACCCCCATACTAGCCATTTTGAGACTTTCGGAAGAGTTAACGCTCTTAACTGTTTGGTTTCGAAGATAAAAATTTAAATTTTGAGTATCGCATAGAACTAACGTGCAGCCCCTATACGTTATGTTTAAAAAAAATATATAAAAATTTTTTTCAAAATGGCGGCTAATGTAAAAATTCAAAGTGTCATAACTTTGCTAAATGAAATCCTACCTAAAAATGTCTAATGCAAAAAGTGTTTGGAATTTTATTTTGCATATCAAAGCAATTTTTAATTATTTTTTTTTTAATAAAAACCGAGTCTTACCATATATTGACCGAGACCTCGAACGAGCTTTTATGCGACTCTGCATATAGTTAGTGCTCGTACGAGGTTTCTATTTCAGAAATCGACTTGAATTTTTAATACAAAATAGAGCTTTCGACTATACTTACGATACTATAAAAAAAAATTAAAAATTAAAAAATAAAAGTATTTTTTTTTCAAAACACGTTTAGTGTGATGAGTCGATCGACCCACCATACATACGCTCATAAGATTTTCAATATAGTTAAGGTCAGTGTGAGCTTATTTATACATATTTAAATTTTAATTTTTGTGACAGTATAGAATTCTTAAGCATCCTGTGTATGTTTGTTAGCAAAATCCATTTTGTCAATTTTTTGCAAAATGGCGACAAGTATTAAAATTCAATCACTTATAACTCAGTAGTGTTGAATTTCGTCAAAAAAGTCTTAATACATGAAATGTTCAGAAGCCTAAAGTTCATCAGAATAAAATATAAAAAATATATATTTTTGCTTGAAAACAAGCGATGTATCAGTTCGATCGTACCCCCATACTAGCCATTTTGAGACTTTCGGAAGAGTTAACGCTCTTAACTGTTTGGTTTCTAAGATAAAAATTTAAATTTTGATTATCGCATAGAACTAACGTGCAGCCCCTATACGTTATGTTTAAAAAAAATATATAAAATTTTTTTTCAAAATGGCGGCTAATGTAAAAATTCAAAGTGTCATAACTTTGCTAAATGAAATCCTACTAAAAAATGTCTAATGCAAAAAGTGTTTGGAATTTTATTTTGCATATCAAAGCAATTTTTAATTATTTTTTTTTTAATAAAAACCGAGTCTTACCATATATTGACCGAGACCTCGAACGAGCTTTTATGCGACTCTGCATATAGTTAATGCTCGTACGAGGTTTCTATTTAAGAAATCGACTTGAATTTTTAATACAAAATAGAGCTTTCGACTATACTTACGATACTATAAAAAAAAATTAAAAATTAAAAAATAAAAGTATTTTTTTTTCAAAACACGTTTAGTGTGATGAGTCGATCGACCCACCATACATACGCTCATAAGATTTTCAATATAGTTAAGGTCAGTGTGAGCTTATTTATACATATTTAAATTTTAATTTTTGTGACAGTATAGAATTCTTAAGCATCCTATGTATGTTTGTTAGCAAAATCCATTTTGTCAATTTTTTGCAAAATGGCGACAAGTATTAAAATTCAATCACTTATAACTCAGTAGTGTTGAATTTCGTCAAAAATGTCTCTATACATGAAATGTTCAGAAGCCTAAAGTTCATCAGAATAAAATATAAAAAATATATATTTTTGCTTGAAAACAAGCGATGTATCAATTCGATCGTACCCCCATACTAGCCATTTTGAGACTTTCGGAAGAGTTAACGCTCTTAACTGTTTGGTTTCGAAGATAAAAATTTAAATTTTGAGTATCGCATAGAACTAACGTGCAGCCCTTATACGTTATGTTTAAAAAAAATATATAAAATTTTTTTTCAAAATAGCGGCTAATGTAAAAATTCAAAGTGTCATAACTTTGCTAAATGAAATCCTACTTAAAAATGTCTAATGCAAAAAGTGTTTGGAATTTTATTTTGCATATAAAAGCAATTTTTAATTATTTTTTTTAATAAAAACCGAGTCTTACCATATATTGACCGAGACCTCGAACGAGCTTTTATGCGACTCTGCATATAGTTAATGCTCGTACGAGGTTTCTATTTAAGAAATCGACTTGAATTTTTAATACAAAATAGAGCTTTCGACTATACTTACGATACTATAAAAAAAAATTAAAAATTAAAAAATAAAAGTATTTTTTTTTCAAAACACGTTTAGTGTGATGAGTCGATCGACCCACCATACATACGCTCATAAGATTTTCAATATAGTTAAGGTCAGTGTGAGCTTATTTATACATATTTAAATTTTAATTTTTGTGACAGTATAGAATTCTTAAGCATCCTGTGTATGTTTGTTAGCAAAATCCATTTTGTCAATTTTTTGCAAAATGGCGACAAGTATTAAAATTCAATCACTTATAACTCAGTAGTGTTGAATTTCGTCAAAAAAGTCTCTATACATGAAATGTTCAGAAGCCTAAAGTTCATCAGAATAAAATATAAAAAATATATATTTTTGCTTGAAAACAAGCGATGTATCAGTTCGATCGTACCCCCATACTAGCCATTTAGAGACTTTCGGAAGAGTTAACGCTCTTAACTGTTTGGTTTCGAAGATAAAAATTTAAATTTTGAGTATCGCATAGAACTAACGTGCAGCCCCTATACGTTATGTTTAAAAAAAATATATAAATTTTTTTTTAAAATGGCGGCTAATGTAAAAATTCAAAGTGTCATTACTTTGCTAAATGAAATCCTACTAAAAAATGTCTAATGCAAAAAGTGTTTGGAATTTTAATTTGCATATAAAAGCAATTTTTAATTATTTTTTTTTTAATAAAAACCGAGTCTTACCATATATTGACCGAGACCTCGAACGAGCTTTTATGCGACTCTGCATATAGTTAATGCTCGTACGAGGTTTCTATTTAAGAAATCGACTTGAATTTTAAATACAAAATAGAGCTTTCGACTATACTTACGATACTATAAAAAAAAATTAAAAATTAAAAAATAAATGTATTTTTTTTTCAAAACACGTTTAGTGTGATGAGTCGATCGACCCACCATACATACGCTCATAAGATTTTCAATATAGTTAAGGTCAGTGTGAGCTTATTTATACATATTTAAATTTTAATTTTTGTGACAGTATAGAATTCTTAAGCATCCTGTGTATGTTTGTTAGCAAAATCCATTTTGTCAATTTTTTGCAAAATGGCGACAAGTATTAAAATTCAATCACTTATAACTCAGTAGTGTTAAATTTCGTCAAAAAAATCTCTTTACATGAAATGGTCAGAAGCCTAAAGTTCATCAGAATAAAATATAAAAAATATATATTTTTGCTTTAAAACAAGCGATGTATCAGTTCGATCGTACCCCCATACTAGCCATTTTGAGACTTTCGGAAGAGTTAACGCTCTTAACTGTTTGGTTTCGAAGATAAAAATTTAAATTTTGAGTATCGCATAGAACTAACGTGCAGCCCCTATACGTTATGTTTAAAAAAAATATATAAAATTTTTTTTCAAAATGGCGGCTAATGTAAAAATTCAAAGTGTCATAACTTTGCTAAATGAAATCCTACCTAAAAATGTCTAATTCAAAAAGTGTTTGGAATTTTATTTTGCATATCAAAGCAATTTTTAATTATTTTTTTTTTAATAAAAACCGAGTCTTACCATATATTGACCGAGACCTCGAACGAGCTTTTATGCGACTCTGCATATAGTTAGTGCTCGTACGAGGTTTCTATTTCAGAAATCGACTTGAATTTTTAATACAAAATAGAGCTTTCGACTATACTTACGATACTATAAAAAAAAATTAAAAATTAAAAAATAAAAGTATTTTTTTTTCAAAACACGTTTAGTGTGATGAGTCGATCGACCCACCATACATACGCTCATAAGATTTTCAATATAGTTAAGGTCAGTGTGAGCTTATTTATACATATTTAAATTTTAATTTTTGTGACAGTATAGAATTCTTAAGCATCCTGTGTATGTTTGTTAGCAAAATCCATTTTGTCAATTTTTTGCAAAATGGCGACAAGTATTAAAATTCAATCACTTATAACTCAGTAGTGTTGAATTTCGTCAAAAAAGTCTCTATACATGAAATGTTCAGAAGCCTAAAGTTCATCAGAATAAAATATAAAAAATATATATTTTTGCTTGAAAACAAGCGATGTATCAGTTCGATCGTACCCCCATACTAGCCATTTTGAGACTTTCGGAAGAGTTAACGCTCTTAACTGTTTGGTTTCGAAGATAAAAAGTTAAATTTTTAATATCGCATAGAACTAACGTGCAGCCCCTATACGTTATGTTTAAAAAAAATATATAAAAATTTTTTTCAAAATGGCGGCTAATGTAAAAATTCAAAGTGTCATAACTTTGCTAAATGAAATCCTACTTAAAAATGTCTAATGCAAAAAGTGTTTGGAATTTTATTTTGCATATAAAAGCAATTTTTAATTATTTTTTTTTTAATAAAAACCGAGTCTTACCATATATTGACCGAGACCTCGAACGAGCTTTTATGCGACTCTGCATATAGTTAATGCTCGTACGAGGTTTCTATTTAAGAAATCGACTTGAATTTTTAATACAAAATAGAGCTTTCGACTATACTTACGATACTATAAAAAAAAATTAAAAATTAAAAAATAAAAGTATTTTTTTTTCAAAACACGTTTAGTGTGATGAGTCGATCGACCCACCATACATACGCTCATAAGATTTTCAATATAGTTAAGGTCAGTGTGAGCTTATTTATACATATTTAAATTTTAATTTTTGTGACAGTATAGAATTCTTAAGCATCCTGTGTATGTTTGTTAGCAAAATCCATTTTGTCAATTTTTTGCAAAATGGCGACAAGTATTAAAATTCAATCACTTATAACTCAGTAGTGTTGAATTTCGTCAAAAAAGTCTCTACACATGAAATGTTCAGAAGCCTAAAGTTCATCAGAATAAAATATAAAAAATATATATTTTTGCTTGAAAACAAGCGATGTATCAGTTCGATCGTACCCCCATACTAGCCATTTTGAGACTTTCGGAAGAGTTAACGCTCTTAACTGTTTGGTTTCGAAGATAAAAATTTAAATTTTGAGTATCGCATAGAACTAACGTGCAGCCCCTATACGTTATGTTTAAAAAAAATATATAAAATTTTTTTTCAAAATGGCGGCTAATGTAAAAATTCAAAGTGTCATAACTTTGCTAAATGAAATCCTACCTAAAAATGTCTAATTCAAAAAGTGTTTGGAATTTTATTTTGCATATCAAAGCAATTTTTAATTATTTTTTTTTTAATAAAAACCGAGTCTTACCATATATTGACCGAGACCTCGAACGAGCTTTTATGCGACTCTGCATATAGTTAATGCTCGTACGAGGTTTCTATTTAAGAAATCGACTTGAATTTTTAATACAAAATAGAGCTTTCGACTATACTTACGATACTATAAAAAAAAATTAAAAATTAAAAAATAAAAGTATTTTTTTTTCAAAACACGTTTAGTGTGATGAGTCGATCGACCCACCATACATACGCTCATAAGATTTTCAATATAGTTAAGGTCAGTGTGAGCTTATTTATACATATTTAAATTTTAATTTTTGTGACAGTATAGAATTCTTAAGCATCCTATGTATGTTTGTTAGCAAAATCCATTTTGTCAATTTTTTGCAAAATGGCGACAAGTATTAAAATTCAATCACTTATAACTCAGTAGTGTTGAATTTCGTCAAAAAAGTCTCTATACATGAAATGTTCAGAAGCCTAAAGTTCATCAGAATAAAATATAAAAAATATATATTTTTGCTTGAAAACAAGCGATGTATCAATTCGATCGTACCCCCATACTAGCCATTTTGAGACTTTCGGAAGAGTTAACGCTCTTAACTGTTTGGTTTCGAAGATAAAAATTTAAATTTTGAGTATCGCATAGAACTAACGTGCAGCCCTTATACGTTATGTTTAAAAAAAATATATAAATTTTTTTTTCAAAATAGCGGCTAATGTAAAAATTCAAAGTGTCATAACTTTGCTAAATGAAATCCTACTTAAAAATGTCTAATGCAAAAAGTGTTTGGAATTTTATTTTGCATATAAAAGCAATTTTTAATTATTTTTTTTAATAAAAACCGAGTCTTACCATATATTGACCGAGACCTCGAACGAGCTTTTATGCGACTCTGCATATAGTTAATGCTCGTACGAGGTTTCTATTTAAGAAATCGACTTGAATTTTTAATACAAAATAGAGCTTTCGACTATACTTACGATACTATAAAAAAAAATTAAAAATTAAAAAATAAAAGTATTTTTTTTTCAAAACACGTTTAGTGTGATGAGTCGATCGACCCACCATACATACGCTCATAAGATTTTCAATATAGTTAAGGTCAGTGTGAGCTTATTTATACATATTTAAATTTTAATTTTTGTGACAGTATAGAATTCTTAAGCATCCTGTGTATGTTTGTTAGCAAAATCCATTTTGTCAATTTTTTGCAAAATGGCGACAAGTATTAAAAATCAATCACTTATAACTCAGTAGTGTTGAATTTCGTCAAAAAAGTCTCTATACATGAAATGTTCAGAAGCCTAAAGTTCATCAGAATAAAATATAAAAAATATATATTTTTGCTTGAAAACAAGCGATGTATCAGTTCGATCGTACCCCCATACTAGCCATTTTGAGACTTTCGGAAGAGTTAACGCTCTTAACTGTTTGGTTTCGAAGATAAAAATTTAAATTTTGAGTATCGCATAGAACTAACGTGCAGCCCCTATACGTTATGTTTAAAAAAAATATATAAAATTTTTTTTAAAATGGCGGCTAATGTAAAAATTCAAAGTGTCATAACTTTGCTAAATGAAATCCTACTTAAAAATGTCTAATGCAAAAAGTGTTTGGAATTTTATTTTGCATATAAAAGCAATTTTTAATTATTTTTTTTTTAATAAAAACCGAGTCTTACCATATATTGACCGAGACCTCGAACGAGCTTTTATGCGACTCTGCATATAGTTAATGCTCGTACGAGGTTTCTATTTAAGAAATCGACTTGAATTTTTAATACAAAATAGAGCTTTCGACTATACTTACGATACTATAAAAAAAAATTAAAAATTAAAAAATAAAAGTATTTTTTTTTCAAAACACGTTTAGTGTGATGAGTCGATCGACCCACCATACATACGCTCATAAGATTTTCAATATAGTTAAGGTCAGTGTGAGCTTATTTATACATATTTAAATTTTAATTTTTGTGACAGTATAGAATTCTTAAGCATCCTATGTATGTTTGTTAGCAAAATCCATTTTGTCAATTTTTTGCAAAATGGCGACAAGTATTAAAATTCAATCACTTATAACTCAGTAGTGTTGAATTTCGTCAAAAAAGTCTCTATACATGAAATGTTCAGAAGCCTAAAGTTCATCAGAATAAAATATAAAAAATATATATTTTTGCTTGAAAACAAGCGATGTATCAGTTCGATCGTACCCCCATACTAGCCATTTTGAGACTTTCGGAAGAGTTAACGCTCTTAACTGTTTGGTTTCGAAGATAAAAAGTTAAATTTTTAATATCGCATAGAACTAACGTGCAGCCCCTATACGTTATGTTTAAAAAAAATATATAAAAATTTTTTTCAAAATGGCGGCTAATGTAAAAATTCAAAGTGTCATAACTTTGCTAAATGAAATCCTACTTAAAAATGTCTAATGCAAAAAGTGTTTGGAATTTTATTTTGCATATAAAAGCAATTTTTAATTATTTTTTTTTTAATAAAAACCGAGTCTTACCATATATTGACCGAGACCTCGAACGAGCTTTTATGCGACTCTGCATATAGTTAATGCTCGTACGAGGTTTCTATTTAAGAAATCGACTTGAATTTTTAATACAAAATAGAGCTTTCGACTATACTTACGATACTATAAAAAAAAATTAAAAATTAAAAAATAAAAGTATTTTTTTTTCAAAACACGTTTAGTGTGATGAGTCGATCGACCCACCATACATACGCTCATAAGATTTTCAATATAGTTAAGGTCAGTGTGAGCTTATTTATACATATTTAAATTTTAATTTTTGTGACAGTATAGAATTCTTAAGCATCCTGTGTATGTTTGTTAGCAAAATCCATTTTGTCAATTTTTTGCAAAATGGCGACAAGTATTAAAATTCAATCACTTATAACTCAGTAGTGTTGAATTTCGTCAAAAAAGTCTCTATACATGAAATGTTCAGAAGCCTAAAGTTCATCAGAATAAAATATAAAAAATATATATTTTTGCTTGAAAACAAGCGATGTATCAGTTCGATCGTACCCCCATACTAGCCATTTTGAGACTTTCGGAAGAGTTAACGCTCTTAACTGTTTGGTTTCGAAGATAAAAATTTAAATTTTGAGTATCGCATAGAACTAACGTGCAGCCCCTATACGTTATGTTTAAAAAAAATATATAAAAATTTTTTTTAAAATGGCGGCTAATGTAAAAATTCAAAGTGTCATAACTTTGCTAAATAAAATCCTACTTAAAAATGTCTAATGCAAAAAGTGTTTGGAATTTTAATTTGCATATAAAAGCAATTTTTAATTTTTTTTTTTTTAATAAAAACCGAGTCTTACCATATATTGACCGAGACCTCGAACGAGCTTTTATGCGACTCTGCATATAGTTAATGCTCGTACGAGGTTTCTATTTAAGAAATCGACTTGAATTTTTAATACAAAATAGAGCTTTCGACTATACTTACGATACTATATAAAAAAATTAAAAATTAAAAAATAAAAGTATTTTTTTTTCAAAACACGTTTAGTGTGATGAGTCGATCGACCCACCATACATACGCTCATAAGATTTTCAATATAGTTAAGGTCAGTGTGAGCTTATTTATACATATTTAAATTTTAATTTTTGTGACAGTATAGAATTCTTAAGCATCCTGTGTATGTTTGTTAGCAAAATCCATTTTGTCAATTTTTTGCAAAATGGCGACAAGTATTAAAATTCAATCACTTATAACTCAGTAGTGTTGAATTTCGTCAAAAAAGTCTCTATACATGAAATGTTCAGAAGCCTAAAGTTCATCAGAATAAAATATAAAAAATATATATTTTTGCTTGAAAACAAGCGATGTATCAGTTCGATCGTACCCCCATACTAGCCATTTTGAGACTTTCGGAAGAGTTAACGCTCTTAACTGTTTGGTTTCGAAGATAAAAATTTAAATTTTGAGTATCGCATAGAACTAACGTGCAGCCCCTATACGTTATGTTTAAAAAAAATATATAAAATTTTTTTTCAAAATGGCGGCTAATGTAAAAATTCAAAGTGTCATAACTTTGCTAAATAAAATCCTACTATAAAATGTCTAATACAAAAAGTGTTTGGAATTTTAATTTGCATATAAAAGCAATTTTTAATTATTTATTTTTTTCTAAAAACCGAGTCTTACCATATATTGACCGAGACCTCGAACGAGCTTTTATGCGACTCTGCATATAGTTAATGCTCGTACGAGGTTTCTATTTAAGAAATCGACTTGAATTTTTAATACAAAATAGAGCTTTAGACTATACTTACGATACTATAAAAAAAAATTAAAAATTAAAAAATAAAAGTATTTTTTTTTCAAAACACGTTTAGTGTGATGAGTCGATCGACCCACCATACATACGCTCATAAGATTTTCAATATAGTTAAGGTCAGTGTGAGCTTATTTATACATATTTAAATTTTAATTTTTGTGACAGTATAGAATTCTTAAGCATCCTGTGTATGTTTGTTAGCAAAATCCATTTTGTCAATTTTTTGCAAAATGGTGACAAGTATTAAAATTCAATCACTTATAACTCAGTAGTGTTGAATTTCGTCAAAAAAGTCTCTATACATGAAATGTTCAGAAGCCTAAAGTTCATCAGAATAAAATATAAAAAATATATATTTTTGCTTGAAAACAAGCGATGTATCAGTTCGATCGTACCCCCATACTAGCCATTTTGAGACTTTCGGAAGAGTTAACGCTCTTAACTGTTTGGTTTCGAAGATAAAAATTTAAGTTTTGAGTATCGCATAGAACTAACGTGCAGCCCCTATACGTTATGTTTAAAAAAAATATATAAAATTTTTTTTTAAAATAGCGGCTAATGTAAAAATTCAAAGTGTCATAACTTTTCTAAACGAAATCCTACTTAAAAATGTGTAATGCAAAAAGTGTTTGGAATTTTATTTTGCATATAAAAGCAATTTTTAATTATTTTTTTTTTAATAAAAACCGAGTCTTACCATATATTGACCGAGACCTCGAACGAGCTTTTATGCGACTCTGCATATAGTTAATGCTCGTACGAGGTTTCTATTTAAGAAATCGACTTGAATTTTTAATACAAAATAGAGCTTTCGACTATACTTACGATACTATAAAAAAAAATTAAAAATTAAAAAATAAAAGTATTTTTTTTTCAAAACACGTTTAGTGTGATGAGTCGATCGACCCACCATACATACGCTCATAAGATTTTCAATATAGTTAAGGTCAGTGTGAGCTTATTTATACATATTTAAATTTTAATTTTTGTGACAGTATAGAATTCTTAAGCATTCTGTGTATGTTTGTTAGCAAAATCCATTTTGTCAATTTTTTGCAAAATGGCGACAAGTATTAAAATTCAATCACTTATAACTCAGTAGTGTTGAATTTCGTCAAAAAAGTCTCTATACATGAAATGTTCAGAAGCCTAAAGTTCATCAGAATAAAATATAAAAAATATATATTTTTGCTTGAAAACAAGCGATGTATCAGTTCGATCGTACCCCCATACTAGCCATTTTGAGACTTTCGGAAGAGTTAACGCTCTTAACTGTTTGGTTTTTAAGATAAAAATTTAAATTTTAAGTATCGCATAGAACTAACGTGCAGCCCCTATACGTTATGTTTAAAAAAAATATATAAAATTTTTTTTCAAAATGGCGGCTAATGTAAAAATTCAAAGTGTCATAACTTTGCTAAATCAAATCCTACTAAAAAATGTCTAATGCAAAAAGTGTTTGGAATTTTATTTTGCATATAAAAACAATTTTTAATTATTTTTTTTTTAATAAAAACCGAGTCTTACCATATATTGACCGAGACCTCGAACGAGCTTTTATGCGACTCTGCATATAGTTAATGCTCGTACGAGGTTTCTATTTAAGAAATCGACTTGAATTTTTAATACAAAATAGAGCTTTCGACTATACTTACGATACTATAAAAAAAAATTAAAAATTAAAAAATAAAAGTATTTTTTTTTCAAAACACGTTTAGTGTGATGAGTCGATCGACCCACCATACATACGCTCATAAGATTTTCAATATAGTTAAGGTCAGTGTGAGCTTATTTATACATATTTAAATTTTAATTTTTGTGACAGTATAGAATTCTTAAGCATCCTGTGTATGTTTGTTAGCAAAATCCATTTTGTCAATTTTTTGCAAAATGGCGACAAGTATTAAAATTCAATCACTTATAACTCAGTAGTGTTGAATTTCGTCAAAAAAGTCTCTATACATGAAATGTTCAGAAGCCTAAAGTTCATCAGAATAAAATATAAAAAATATATATTTTTGCTTGAAAACAAGCGATGTATCAGTTCGATCGTACCCCCATACTAGCCATTTTGAGACTTTCGGAAGAGTTAACGCTCTTAACTGTTTGGTTTCGAAGATAAAAATTTAAATTTTGAGTATCGCATAGAACTAACGTGCAGCCCCTATACGTTATGTTTAAAAAAAATATATAAAATTTTTTTTCAAAATGGCGGCTAATGTAAAAATTCAAAGTGTCATAACTTTGCTAAATAAAATCCTACTATAAAATGTCTAATACAAAAAGTGTTTGGAATTTTAATTTGCATATAAAAGCAATTTTTAATTATTTATTTTTTTCTAAAAACCGAGTCTTACCATATATTGACCGAGACCTCGAACGAGCTTTTATGCGACTCTGCATATAGTTAATGCTCGTACGAGGTTTCTATTTAAGAAATCGACTTGAATTTTTAATACAAAATAGAGCTTTAGACTATACTTACGATACTATAAAAAAAAATTAAAAATTAAAAAATAAAAGTATTTTTTTTTCAAAACACGTTTAGTGTGATGAGTCGATCGACCCACCATACATACGCTCATAAGATTTTCAATATAGTTAAGGTCAGTGTGAGCTTATTTATAAATATTTAAATTTTAATTTTTGTGACAGTATAGAATTCTTAAGCATCCTGTGTATGTTTGTTAGCAAAATCCATTTTGTCAATTTTTTGCAAAATGGCGACAAGTATTAAAATTCAATCACTTATAACTCAGTAGTGTTGAATTTCGTCAAAAAAGTCTCTATACATGAAATGTTCAGAAGCCTAAAGTTCATCAGAATAAAATATAAAAAATATATATTTTTGCTTGAAAACAAGCGATGTATCAGTTCGATCGTACCCCCATACTAGCCATTTTGAGACTTTCGGAAGAGTTAACGCTCTTAACTGTTTGGTTTCGAAGATAAAAATTTAAATTTTAAGTATCGCATAGAACTAACGTGCAGCCCCTATACGTTATGTTTAAAAAAAATATATAAAATTTTTTTTCAAAATGGCGGCTAATGTAAAAATTCAAAGTGTCATAACTTTGCTAAATGAAATCCTACTTAAAATTGTCTAATGCAAAAAGTGTTTGGAATTTTATTTTGCATATAAAAGCAATTTTTAATTATTTTTTTTTTAATAAAAACCGAGTCTTACCATATATTGACCGAGACCTCGAACGAGCTTTTATGCGACTCTGCATATAGTTAATGCTCGTACGAGGTTTCTATTTAAGAAATCGACTTGAATTTTTAATACAAAATAGAGCTTTCGACTATACTTACGATACTATAAAAAAAAATTAAAAATTAAAAAATAAAAGTATTTTTTTTTCAAAACACGTTTAGTGTGATGAGTCGATCGACCCACCATACATACGCTCATAAGATTTTCAATATAGTTAAGGTCAGTGTGAGCTTATTTATACATATTTAAATTTTAATTTTTGTGACAGTATAGAATTCTTAAGCATCCTGTGTATGTTTGTTAGCAAAATCCATTTTGTCAATTTTTTGCAAAATGGCGACAAGTATTAAAATTCAATCACTTATAACTCAGTAGTGTTGAATTTCGTCAAAAAAGTCTCTACACATGAAATGTTCAAAAGCCTAAAGTTCATCAGAATAAAATATAAAAAATATATATTTTTGCTTGAAAACAAGCGATGTATCAGTTCGATCGTACCCCCATACTAGCCATTTTGAGACTTTCGGAAGAGTTAACGCTCTTAACTGTTTGGTTTCGAAGATAAAAATTAAAATTTTAAGTATCGCATAGAACTAACGTGCAGCCCCTATACGTTATGTTTAAAAAAAATATATAAAATTTTTTTTCAAAATGGCGGCTAATGTAAAAATTCAAAGTGTCATAACTTTGCTAAATGAAATCCTACTTAAAAATGTCTAATGCAAAAAGTGTTTGGAATTTTATTTTGCATATAAAAGCAATTTTTAATTATTTTTTTTAATAAAAACCGAGTCTTACCATATATTGACCGAGACCTCGAACGAGCTTTTATGCGACTCTGCATATAGTTAATGCTCGTACGAGGTTTTTATTTAAGAAATCGACTTGAATTTTTAATACAAAATAGAGCTTTCGACTATACTTACGATACTATAAAAAAAAATTAAAAATTAAAAAATAAAAGTATTTTTTTTTCAAAACACGTTTAGTGTGATGAGTCGATCGACCCACCATACATACGCTCATAAGATTTTCAATATAGTTAAGGTCAGTGTGAGCTTATTTATACATATTTAAATTTTAATTTTTGTGACAGTATAGAATTCTTAAGCATCCTGTGTATGTTTGTTAGCAAAATCCATTTTGTCAATTTTTTGCAAAATGGCGACAAGTATTAAAATTCAATCACTTATAACTCAGTAGTGTTGAATTTCGTCAAAAAAGTCTCTACACATGAAATGTTCAGAAGCCTAAAGTTCATCAGAATAAAATATAAAAAATATATATTTTTGCTTGAAAACAAGCGATGTATCAGTTCGATCGTACCCCCATACTAGCCATTTTGAGACTTTCGGAAGAGTTAACGCTCTTAACTGTTTGGTTTCGAAGATAAAAATTTAAATTTTGAGTATCGCATAGAACTAACGTGCAGCCCCTATACGTTATGTTTAAAAAAAATATATAAAATTTTTTTTCAAAATGGCGGCTAATGTAAAAATTCAAAGTGTCATAACTTTGCTAAATGAAATCCTACCTAAAAATGTCTAATGCAAAAAGTGTTTGGAATTTTATTTTGCATATCAAAGCATTTTTTAATTATTTTTTTTTTAATAAAAACCGAGTCTTACCATATATTGACCGAGACCTCGAACGAGCTTTTATGCGACTCTGCATATAGTTAATGCTCGTACGAGGTTTCTATTTAAGAAATCGACTTGAATTTTTAATACAAAATAGAGCTTTCGACTATACTTACGATACTATAAAAAAAAATTAAAAATTAAAAAATAAAAGTATTTTTTTTTCAAAACACGTTTAGTGTGATGAGTCGATCGACCCACCATACATACGCTCATAAGATTTTCAATATAGTTAAGGTCAGTGTGAGCTTATTTATACATATTTAAATTTTAATTTTTGTGACAGTATAGAATTCTTAAGCATCCTATGTATGTTTGTTAGCAAAATCCATTTTGTCAATTTTTTGCAAAATGGCGACAAGTATTAAAATTCAATCACTTATAACTCAGTAGTGTTGAATTTCGTCAAAAAAGTCTCTATACATGAAATGTTCAGAAGCCTAAAGTTCATCAGAATAAAATATAAAAAATATATATTTTTGCTTGAAAACAAGCGATGTATCAATTCGATCGTACCCCCATACTAGCCATTTTGAGACTTTCGGAAGAGTTAACGCTCTTAACTGTTTGGTTTCGGAGATAAAAATTTAAATTTTGAGTATCGCATAGAACTAACGTGCAGCCCCTATACGTTATGTTTAAAAAAAATATATAAAATTTTTTTTCAAAATGGCGGCTAATGTAAAAATTCAAAGTGTCATAACTTTGCTAAATAAAATCCTACTATAAAATGTCTAATACAAAAAGTGTTTGGAATTTTAATTTGCATATAAAAGCAATTTTTAATTATTTATTTTTTTCTAAAAACCGAGTCTTACCATATATTGACCGAGACCTCGAACGAGCTTTTATGCGACTCTGCATATAGTTAATGCTCGTACGAGGTTTCTATTTAAGAAATCGACTTGAATTTTTAATACAAAATAGAGCTTTAGACTATACTTACGATACTATAAAAAAAAATTAAAAATTAAAAAATAAAAGTATTTTTTTTTCAAAACACGTTTAGTGTGATGAGTCGATCGACCCACCATACATACGCTCATAAGATTTTCAATATAGTTAAGGTCAGTGTGAGCTTATTTATACATATTTAAATTTTAATTTTTGTGACAGTATAGAATTCTTAAGCATCCTGTGTATGTTTGTTAGCAAAATCCATTTTGTCAATTTTTTGCAAAATGGCGACAAGTATTAAAATTCAATCACTTATAACTCAGTAGTGTTGAATTTCGTCAAAAAAGTCTCTATACATGAAATGTTCAGAAGCCTAAAGTTCATCAGAATAAAATATAAAAAATATATATTTTTGCTTGAAAACAAGCGATGTATCAGTTCGATCGTACCCCCATACTAGCCATTTTGAGACTTTCGGAAGAGTTAACGCTCTTAACTGTTTGGTTTCGAAGATAAAAATTTAAATTTTGAGTATCGCATAGAACTAACGTGCAGCCCCTATACGTTATGTTTAAAAAAAATATATAAATTTTTTTTTCAAAATGGCGGCTAATGTAAAAATTCAAAGTGTCATAACTTTGCTAAATGAAATCCTACTTACAAATGTCTAATGCAAAAAGTGTTTGGAATTTTATTTTGCATATAAAAGCAATTTTTAATTATTTTTTTTAATAAAAACCGAGTCTTACCATATATTGACCGAGACCTCGAACGAGCTTTTATGCGACTCTGCATATAGTTAATGCTCGTACGAGGTTTCTATTTAAGAAATCGACTTGAATTTTTAATACAAAATAGAGCTTTCGACTATACTTACGATACTATAAAAAAAAATTAAAAATTAAAAAATAAAAGTATTTTTTTTTCAAAACACGTTTAGTGTGATGAGTCGATCGACCCACCATACATACGCTCATAAGATTTTCAATATAGTTAAGGTCAGTGTGAGCTTATTTATACATATTTAAATTTTAATTTTTGTGACAGTATAGAATTCTTAAGCATCCTGTGTATGTTTGTTAGTAAAATCCATTTTGTCAATTTTTTGCAAAATGGCGACAAGTATTAAAATTCAATCACTTATAACTCAGTAGTGTTGAATTTCGTCAAAAAAGTCTCTATACATGAAATGTTCAGAAGCCTAAAGTTCATCAGAATAAAATATAAAAAATATATATTTTTGCTTGAAAACAAGCGATGTATCAGTTCGATCGTACCCCCATACTAGCCATTTTGAGACTTTCGGAAGAGTTAACGCTCTTAACTGTTTGGTTTCGAAGATAAAAATTTAAATTTTGAGTATCGCATAGAACTAACGTGCAGCCCCTATACGTTATGTTTAAAAAAAATATATAAAATTTTTTTTCAAAATGGCGGCTAATGTAAAAATTCAAAGTGTCATAACTTTGCTAAATAAAATCCTACTATAAAATGTCTAATACAAAAAGTGTTTGGAATTTTAATTTGCATATAAAAGCAATTTTTTATTATTTATTTTTTTCTAAAAACCGAGTCTTACCATATATTGACCGAGACCTCGAACGAGCTTTTATGCGACTCTGCATATAGTTAATGCTCGTACGAGGTTTCTATTTAAGAAATCGACTTGAATTTTTAATACAAAATAGAGCTTTAGACTATACTTACGATACTATAAAAAAAAATTAAAAATTAAAAAATAAAAGTATTTTTTTTTCAAAACACGTTTAGTGTGATGAGTCGATCGACCCACCATACATACGCTCATAAGATTTTCAATATAGTTAAGGTCAGTGTGAGCTTATTTATACATATTTAAATTTTAATTTTTGTGACAGTATAGAATTCTTAAGCAACCTGTGTATGTTTGTTAGCAAAATCCATTTTGTCAATTTTTTGCAAAATGGCGACAAGTATTAAAATTCAATCACTTATAACTCAGTAGTGTTGAATTTCGTCAAAAAAGTCTCTATACATGAAATGTTCAGAAGCCTAAAGTTCATCAGAATAAAATATAAAAAATATATATTTTTGCTTGAAAACAAGCGATGTATCAGTTCGATCGTACCCCCATACTAGCCATTTTGAGACTTTCGGAAGAGTTAACGCTCTTAACTGTTTGGTTTCGAAGATAAAAATTTAAATTTTAAGTATCGCATAGAACTAACGTGCAGCCCCTATACGTTATGTTTAAAAAAAATATATAAAATTTTTTTTCAAAATGGCGGCTAATGTAAAAATTCAAAGTGTCATAACTTTGCTAAATGAAATCCTACTTAAATATGTCTAATGCAAAAAGTGTTTGGAATTTTATTTTGCATATAAAAGCAATTTTTAATTATTTTTTTTTTAATAAAAACCGAGTCTTACCATATATTGACCGAGACCTCGAACGAGCTTTTATGCGACTCTGCATATAGTTAATGCTCGTACGAGGTTTCTATTTAAGAAATCGACTTGAATTTTTAATACAAAATAGAGCTTTCGACTATACTTACGATACTATAAAAAAAAATTAAAAATTAAAAAATAAAAGTATTTTTTTTTCAAAACACGTTTAGTGTGATGAGTCGATCGACCCACCATACATACGCTCATAAGATTTTCAATATAGTTAAGGTCAGTGTGAGCTTATTTATACATATTTAAATTTTAATTTTTGTGACAGTATAGAATTCTTAAGCATCCTGTGTATGTTTGTTAGCAAAATCCATTTTGTCAATTTTTTGCAAAATGGCGACAAGTATTAAAATTCAATCACTTATAACTCAGTAGTGTTGAATTTTGTCTAAAAAGTCTCTATACATGAAATGTTCAGAAGCCTAAAGTTCATCAGAATAAAATATAAAAAATATATATTTTTGCTTGAAAACAAGCGATGTATCAGTTCGATCGTACCCCCATACTAGCCATTTTGAGACTTTCGGAAGAGTTAACGCTCTTAACTGCTTGGTTTCGAAGATAAAAATTTAAATTTTGAGTATCGCATAGAACTAACGTGCAGCCCCTATACGTTATGTTTAAAAAAAATATATAAAATTTTTTTTCAAAATGGCGGCTAATGTAAAAATTCAAAGTGTCATAACTTTGCTAAATAAAATCCTACTTAAAAATGTCTAATGCAAAAAGTGTTTGGAATTTTATTTTGCATATAAAAGCAATTTTTAATTATTTTTTTTAATAAAAACCGAGTCTTACCATATATTGACCGAGACCTCGAACGAGCTTTTATGCGACTCTGCATATAGTTAATGCTCGTACGAGGTTTCTATTTAAGAAATCGACTTGAATTTTTAATACAAAATAGAGCTTTCGACTATACTTACGATACTATAAAAAAAAATTAAAAATTAAAAAATAAAAGTATTTTTTTTTCAAAACACGTTTAGTGTGATGAGTCGATCGACCCACCATACATACGCTCATAAGATTTTCAATATAGTTAAGGTCAGTGTGAGCTTATTTATACATATTTAAATTTTAATTTTTGTGACAGTATAGAATTCTTAAGCATCCTGTGTATGTTTGTTAGTAAAATCCATTTTGTCAATTTTTTGCAAAATGGCGACAAGTATTAAAATTCAATCACTTATAACTCAGTAGTGTTGAATTTCGTCAAAAAAGTCTCTATACATGAAATGTTCAGAAGCCTAAAGTTCATCAGAATAAAATATAAAAAATATATATTTTTGCTTGAAAACAAGCGATGTATCAGTTCGATCGTACCCCCATACTAGCCATTTTGAGACTTTCGGAAGAGTTAACGCTCTTAACTGTTTGGTTTCGAAAATAAAAATTTAAATTTTGAGTATCGCATAGAACTAACGTGCAGCCCCTATACGTTATGTTTAAAAAAAATATATAAAATTTTTTTTCAAAATGGCGGCTAATGTAAAAATTCAAAGTGTCATAACTTTGCTAAATAAAATCCTACTATAAAATGTCTAATACAAAAAGTGTTTGGAATTTTAATTTGCATATAAAAGCAATTTTTAATTATTTATTTTTTTCTAAAAACCGAGTCTTACCATATATTGACCGAGACCTCGAACGAGCTTTTATGCGACTCTGCATATAGTTAATGCTCGTACGAGGTTTCTATTTAAGAAATCGACTTGAATTTTTAATACAAAATAGAGCTTTAGACTATACTTACGATACTATAAAAAAAAATTAAAAATTAAAAAATAAAAGTATTTTTTTTTCAAAACACGTTTAGTGTGATGAGTCGATCGACCCACCATACATACGCTCATAAGATTTTCAATATAGTTAAGGTCAGTGTGAGCTTATTTATACATATTTAAATTTTAATTTTTGTGACAGTATAGAATTCTTAAGCATCCTGTGTATGTTTGTTAGCAAAATCCATTTTGTCAATTTTTTGCAAAATGGCGACAAGTATTAAAATTCAATCACTTATAACTCAGTAGTGTTGAATTTCGTCAAAAAAGTCTCTATACATGAAATGTTCAGAAGCCTAAAGTTCATCAGAATAAAATATAAAAAATATATATTTTTGCTTGAAAACAAGCGATGTATCAGTTCGATCGTACCCCCATACTAGCCATTTTGAGACTTTCGGAAGAGTTAACGCTCTTAACTGCTTGGTTTCGAAGATAAAAATTTAAATTTTGAGTATCGCATAGAACTAACGTGCAGCCCCTATACGTTATGTTTAAAAAAAATATATAAAATTTTTTTTCAAAATGGCGGCTAATGTAAAAATTCAAAGTGTCATAACTTTGCTAAATAAAATCCTACTTAAAAATGTCTAATGCAAAAAGTGTTTGGAATTTTATTTTGCATATAAAAGCAATTTTTAATTATTTTTTTTAATAAAAACCGAGTCTTACCATATATTGACCGAGACCTCGAACGAGCTTTTATGCGACTCTGCATATAGTTAATGCTCGTACGAGGTTTCTATTTAAGAAATCGACTTGAATTTTTAATACAAAATAGAGCTTTCGACTATACTTACGATACTATAAAAAAAAATTAAAAATTAAAAAATAAAAGTATTTTTTTTTCAAAACACGTTTAGTGTGATGAGTCGATCGACCCACCATACATACGCTCATAAGATTTTCAATATAGTTAAGGTCAGTGTGAGCTTATTTATACATATTTAAATTTTAATTTTTGTGACAGTATAGAATTCTTAAGCATCCTGTGTATGTTTGTTAGTAAAATCCATTTTGTCAATTTTTTGCAAAATGGCGACAAGTATTAAAATTCAATCACTTATAACTCAGTAGTGTTGAATTTCGTCAAAAAAGTCTCTATACATGAAATGTTCAGAAGCCTAAAGTTCATCAGAATAAAATATAAAAAATATATATTTTTGCTTGAAAACAAGCGATGTATCAGTTCGATCGTACCCCCATACTAGCCATTTTGAGACTTTCGGAAGAGTTAACGCTCTTAACTGTTTGGTTTCGAAAATAAAAATTTAAATTTTGAGTATCGCATAGAACTAACGTGCAGCCCCTATACGTTATGTTTAAAAAAAATATATAAAATTTTTTTTCAAAATGGCGGCTAATGTAAAAATTCAAAGTGTCATAACTTTGCTAAATGAAATCCTACTAAAAAATGTCAAATGCAAAAAGTGTTTGGAATTTTAATTTGCATATAAAAGCAATTTTTAATTATTTTTTTTTTAATAAAAACCGAGTCTTACCATATATTGACCGAGACCTCGAACGAGCTTTTATGCGACTCTGCATATAGTTAATGCTCGTACGAGGTTTCTATTTAAGATATCGACTTGAATTTTCAATACAAAATAGAGCTTTGGACTATACTTACGATACTATAAAAAAAAATTAAAAAATAAAAGTATTTTTTTTTCAAAACGTGTTTAGTGTGATGAGTCGATCGACCCACCATACATACGCTCATAAGATTTTCAATATAGTTAAGGTCAGTGTGAGCTTATTTATACATATTTAAATTTTAATTTTTGTGACAGTATAGAATTCTTAAGCATCCTGTGTATGTTTGTTAGCAAAATCCATTTTGTCAATTTTTTGCAAAATGGCGACAAGTATTAAAATTCAATCACTTATAACTCAGTAGTGTTGAATTTCGTCAAAAAAGTCTCTATACATGAAATGTTCAGAAGCCTAAAGTTCATCAGAATAAAATATAAAAAATATATATTTTGGCTTGAAAACAAGCGATGTATCAGTTCGATCGTACCCCCATACTAGCCATTTTGAGACTTTCGGAAGATTTAACGCTCTTAACTGTTTGGTTTCGAAGATGAAAATTTAAATTTTGAGTATCGCATAGAACTAACGTGCAGCCCCTATACGTTATGTTTAAAAAAAATATATAAAATTTTTTTTCAAAATGGCGGCTAATGTAAAAATTCAAAGTGTCATAACTTTGCTAAATATAATCCTACTAAAAAATGTCTAATGCAAAAAGTGTTTGGAATTTTATTTTGCATATAAAAGCAATTTTTAATTATTTTTTTTTTAATAAAAACCGAGTCTTACCATATATTGACCGAGACCTCGAACGAGCTTTTATGCGACTCTGCATATAGTTAATGCTCGTACGAGGTTTCTATTTAAGAAATCGACTTGAATTTTTGATACAAAATAGAGCTTTAGACTATACTTACGACACTATAAAAAAAATTAAAAATTAAAAAATAAAAGTATTTTTTTTTCAAAACACGTTTAGTGTGATGAGTCGATCGACCCACCATACATACGCTCATAAGATTTTCAATATAGTTAAGGTCAGTGTGAGCTTATTTATACATATTTAAATTTTAATTTTTGTGACAGTATAGAATTCTTAAGCATCCTGTGTATGTTTGTTAGCAAAATCCATTTTGTCAATTTTTTGCAAAATGGCGACAAGTATTAAAATTCAATCACTTATAATTCAGTAGTGTTGAATTTCGTCAAAAAAGTCTCAATACATGAAATGTTCAGAAGCCTAAAGTTCATCAGAATAAAATATAAAAAATATATATTTTTGCTTGAAAACAAGCGATGTATCAGTTCGATCGTACCCCCATACTAGCCATTTTGAGACTTTCGGAAGAGTTAACGCTCTTAACTGTTTGTTTTCGAAGATAAAAATTTAAGTTTTGAGTATCGCATAGAACTAACGTGCAGCCCCTATACGTTATGTTTAAAAAAAATATATAAAATTTTTTTTTAAAATAGCGGCTAATGTAAAAATTCAAAGTGTCATAACTTTTCTAAACGAAATCCTACTTAAAAATGTGTAATGCAAAAAGTGTTTGGAATTTTATTTTGCATATAAAAGCAATTTTTAATTATTTTTTTTTTAATAAAAACCGAGTCTTACCATATATTGACCGAGACCTCGAACGAGCTTTTATGCGACTCTGCATATAGTTAATGCTCGTACGAGGTTTCTATTTAAGAAATCGACTTGAATTTTTAATACAAAATAGAGCTTTCGACTATACTTACGATACTATAAAAAAAAATTAAAAATTAAAAAATAAAAGTATTTTTTTTTCAAAACACGTTTAGTGTGATGAGTCGATCGACCCACCATACATACGCTCATAAGATTTTCAATATAGTTAAGGTCAGTGTGAGCTTATTTATACATATTTAAATTTTAATTTTTGTGACAGTATAGAATTCTTAAGCATTCTGTGTATGTTTGTTAGCAAAATCCATTTTGTCAATTTTTTGCAAAATGGCGACAAGTATTAAAATTCAATCACTTATAACTCAGTAGTGTTGAATTTCGTCAAAAAAGTCTCTATACATGAAATGTTCAGAAGCCTAAAGTTCATCAGAATAAAATATAAAAAATATATATTTTTGCTTGAAAACAAGCGATGTATCAGTTCGATCGTACCCCCATACTAGCCATTTTGAGACTTTCGGAAGAGTTAACGCTCTTAACTGTTTGGTTTTTAAGATAAAAATTTAAATTTTGAGTATCGCATAGAACTAACGTGCAGCCCCTATACGTTATGTTTAAAAAAAATATATAAAATTTTTTTTCAAAATGGCGGCTAATGTAAAAATTCAAAGTGTCATAACTTTGCTAAATCAAATCCTACTAAAAAATGTCTAATGCAAAAAGTGTTTGGAATTTTATTTTGCATATAAAAACAATTTTTAATTATTTTTTTTTTAATAAAAACCGAGTCTTACCATATATTGACCGAGACCTCGAACGAGCTTTTATGCGACTCTGCATATAGTTAATGCTCGTACGAGGTTTCTATTTAAGAAATCGACTTGAATTTTTAATACAAAATAGAGCTTTCGACTATACTTACGATACTATAAAAAAAAATTAAAAATTAAAAAATAAAAGTATTTTTTTTTCAAAACACGTTTAGTGTGATGAGTCGATCGACCCACCATACATACGCTCATAAGATTTTCAATATAGTTAAGGTCAGTGTGAGCTTATTTATACATATTTAAATTTTAATTTTTGTGACAGTATAGAATTCTTAAGCATCCTGTGTATGTTTGTTAGCAAAATCCATTTTGTCAATTTTTTGCAAAATGGCGACAAGTATTAAAATTCAATCACTTATAACTCAGTAGTGTTGAATTTCGTCAAAAAAGTCTCTATACATGAAATGTTCAGAAGCCTAAAGTTCATCAGAATAAAATATAAAAAATATATATTTTTGCTTGAAAACAAGCGATGTATCAGTTCGATCGTACCCCCATACTAGCCATTTTGAGACTTTCGGAAGAGTTAACGCTCTTAACTGTTTGGTTTCGAAGATAAAAATTTAAATTTTGAGTATCGCATAGAACTAACGTGCAGCCCCTATACGTTATGTTTAAAAAAAATATATAAAATTTTTTTTCAAAATGGCGGCTAATGTAAAAATTCAAAGTGTCATAACTTTGCTAAATAAAATCCTACTTAAAAATGTCTAATGCAAAAAGTGTTTGGAATTTTATTTTGCATATAAAAGCAATTTTTAATTATTTTTTTTTTAAAAAAACCGAGTCTTACCATATATTGACCGAGACCTCGAACGAGCTTTTATGCGACTCTGCATATAGTTAATGCTCGTACGAGGTTTCTATTTAAGAAATCGACTTGAATTTTTAATACAAAATAGAGCTTTCGACTATACTTACGATACTATTAAAAAAATTAAAAATTAAAAAATAAAAGTATTTTTTTTTCAAAACACGTTTAGTGTGATGAGTCGATCGACCCACCATACATACGCTCATAAGATTTTCAATATAGTTAAGGTCAGTGTGAGCTTATTTATACATATTTAAATTTTAATTTTTGTGACAGTATAGAATTCTTAAGCATCCTGTGTATGTTTGTTAGCAAAATCCATTTTGTCAATTTTTTGCAAAATGGCGACAAGTATTCAAATTCAATCACTTATAACTCAGTAGTGTTGAATTTCGTCAAAAAAGTCTCTATACATGAAATGTTCAGAAGCCTAAAGTTCATCAGAATAAAATATAAAAAATATATATTTTTGCTTGAAAACAAGCGATGTATCAGTTCGATCGTACCCCCATACTAGCCATTTTGAGACTTTCGGAAGAGTTAACGCTCTTAACTGTTTGGTTTCGAAGATAAAAATTTAAATTTTGAGTATCGCATAGAACTAACGTGCAGCCCGTTATGTTTAAAAAAAATATATAAAAATTTTTTTCAAAATGGCGGCTAATGTAAAAATTCAAAGTGTCATAACTTTGCTAAATGAAATCCTACTTAAAAATGTCTAATGCAAAAAGTGTTTGGAATTTTATTTTGCATATCAAAGCAATTTTTAATTATTTTTTTTTTAATAAAAACCGAGTCTTACCATATATTGACCGAGACCTCGAACGAGCTTTTATGCGACTCTGCATATAGTTAATGCTCGTACGAGGTTTCTATTTAAGAAATCGACTTGAATTTTTAATACAAAATAGAGCTTTCGACTATACTTACGATACTATAAAAAAAAATTAAAAATTAAAAAATAAAAGTATTTTTTTTTCAAAACACGTTTAGTGTGATGAGTCGATCGACCCACCATACATACGCTCATAAGATTTTCAATATAGTTAAGGTCAGTGTGAGCTTATTTATACATATTTAAATTTTAATTTTTGTGACAGTATAGAATTCTTAAGCATCCTGTGTATGTTTGTTAGCAAAATCCATTTTGTCAATTTTTTGCAAAATGGCGACAAGTATTAAAATTCAATCACTTATAACTCAGTAGTGTTGAATTTCGTCAAAAAAGTCTCAATACATGAAATGTTCAGAAGCCTAAAGTTCATCAGAATAAAATATAAAAAATATATATTTTTGCTTGAAAACAAGCGATGTATCAGTTCGATCGTACCCCCATACTAGCCATTTTGAGACTTTCGGAAGAGTTAACGCTCTTAACTGTTTGGTTTCGAAGATAAAAATTTATATTTTGAGTATCGCATAGAACTAACGTGCAGCCCCTATACGTTATGTTTAAAAAAAATATATAAAATTTTTTTTCAAAATGGCGGCTAATGTAAAAATTCAAAGTGTCATAACTTTGCTAAATGAAATCCTACTAAAAAATGTCTAATGCAAAAAGTGTTTGGAATTTTATTTTGCATATAAAAGCAATTTTTAATTATTTTTTTTTTAATAAAAACCGAGTCTTACCATATATTGACCGAGACCTCGAACGAGCTTTTATGCGACTCTGCATATAGTTAATGCTCGTACGAGGTTTCTATTTAAGAAATCGACTTGAATTTTTAATACAAAATAGAGCTTTCGACTATACTTACGATACTATAAAAAAAAATTAAAAATTAAAAAATAAAAGTATTTTTTTTTCAAAACACGTTTAGTGTGATGAGTCGATCGACCCACCATACATACGCTCATAAGATTTTCAATATAGTTAAGGTCAGTGTGAGCTTATTTATACATATTTAAATTTTAATTTTTGTGACAGTATAGAATTCTTAAGCATCCTGTTTATGTTTGTTAGCAAAATCCATTTTGTCAATTTTTTGCAAAATAGTGACAAGTATTAAAATTCAATCACTTATAACTCAGTAGTGTTAAATTTCGTCAAAAAAGTCTCTTTACATGAAATGTTCAGAAGCCTAAAGTTTATAAGAATAAAATATAAAAAATATATATTTTTGCTTGAAAACAAGCGATGTATCAGTTCGATCGTACCCCCATACTAGCCATTTTGAGACTTTCGGAAGAGTTAACGCTCTTAACTGTTTGGTTTCGAAGATAAAAATTAAAATTTTGAGTATCGCATAGAACTAACGTGCAGCCCCTATACGTTATGTTTAAAAAAAATATATAAAATTTTTTTTCAAAATGGCGGCTAATGTAAAAATTCAAAGTGTCATAACTTTGCTAAATGAAATCCTACTAAAAAATGTCTAATGCAAAAAGTGTTTGGAATTTTAATTTGCATATAAAAGCAATTTTTAATTATTTTTTTTTTAATAAAAACCGAGTCTTACCATATATTGACCGAGACCTCGAACGAGCTTTTATGCGACTCTGCATATAGTTAATGCTCGTACGAGGTTTCTATTTAAGATATCGACTTGAATTTTCAATACAAAATAGAGCTTTGGACTATACTTACGATACTATAAAAAAAAATTAAAAAATAAAAGTATTTTTTTTTCAAAACGTGTTTAGTGTGATGAGTCGATCGACCCACCATACATACGCTCATAAGATTTTCAATATAGTTAAGGTCAGTGTGGGCTTATTTATACATATTTAAATTTTAATTTTTGTGACAGTATAGAATTCTTAAGCATCCTGTGTATGTTTGTTAGCAAAATCCATTTTGTCAATTTTTTGCAAAATGGCGACAAGTATTAAAATTCAATCACTTATAACTCAGTAGTGTTGAATTTCGTCAAAAAAGTCTCTATACATGAAATGTTCAGAAGCCTAAAGTTCATCAGAATAAAATATAAAAAATATATATTTTGGCTTGAAAACAAGCGATGTATCAGTTCGATCGTACCCCCATACTAGCCATTTTGAGACTTTCGGAAGATTTAACGCTCTTAACTGTTTGGTTTCGAAGATGAAAATTTAAATTTTGAGTATCGCATAGAACTAACGTGCAGCCCCTATACGTTATGTTTAAAAAAAATATATAAAATTTTTTTTCAAAATGGCGGCTAATGTAAAAATTCAAAGTGTCATAACTTTGCTAAATATAATCCTACTAAAAAATGTCTAATGCAAAAAGTGTTTGGAATTTTATTTTGCATATAAAAGCAATTTTTAATTATTTTTTTTTCAATAAAAACCGAGTCTTACCATATATTGACCGAGACCTCGAACGAGCTTTTATGCGACTCTGCATATAGTTAATGCTCGTACGAGGTTTCTATTTAAGAAATCGACTTGAATTTTTGATACAAAATAGAGCTTTAGACTATACTTACGACACTATAAAAAAAATTAAAAATTAAAAAATAAAAGTATTTTTTTTTCAAAACACGTTTAGTGTGATGAGTCGATCGACCCACCATACATACGCTCATAAGATTTTCAATATAGTTAAGGTCAGTGTGAGCTTATTTATACATATTTAAATTTTAATTTTTGTGACAGTATAGAATTCTTAAGCATCCTGTGTATGTTTGTTAGCAAAATCCATTTTGTCAATTTTTTGCAAAATGGCGACAAGTATTAAAATTCAATCACTTATAATTCAGTAGTGTTGAATTTCGTCAAAAAAGTCTCAATACATGAAATGTTCAGAAGCCTAAAGTTCATCAGAATAAAATATAAAAAATATATATTTTTGCTTGAAAACAAGCGATGTATCAGTTCGATCGTACCCCCATACTAGCCATTTTGAGACTTTCGGAAGAGTTAACGCTCTTAACTGTTTGGTTTCGAAGATAAAAATTTAAATTTTGAGTATCGCATAGAACTAACGTGCAGCCCCTATACGTTATGTTTAAAAAAAATATATAAAATTTTTTTTCAAAATGGCGGCTAATGTAAAAATTCAAAGTGTCATAACTTTGCTAAATGAAATCCTACTTAAAAATGTCTAATGCAAAAAGTGTTTGGAATTTTATTTTGCATATCAAAGCAATTTTTAATTATTTTTTTTTTAATAAAAACCGAGTCTTACCATATATTGACCGAGACCTCGAACGAGCTTTTATGCGACTCTGCATATAGTTAATGCTCGTACGAGGTTTCTATTTAAGAAATCGACTTGAATTTTTAATACAAAATAGAGCTTTCGACTATACTTACGATACTATAAAAAAAAATTAAAAATTAAAAAATAAAAGTATTTTTTTTTCAAAACACGTTTAGTGTGATGAGTCGATCGACCCACCATACATACGCTCATAAGATTTTCAATATAGTTAAGGTCAGTGTGAGCTTATTTATACATATTTAAATTTTAATTTTTGTGACAGTATAGAATTCTTAAGCATTCTGTGTATGTTTGTTAGCAAAATCCATTTTGTCAATTTTTTGCAAAATGGCGACAAGTATTAAAATTCAATCACTTATAACTCAGTAGTGTTGAATTTCGTCAAAAAAGTCTCTATACATGAAATGTTCAGAAGCCTAAAGTTCATCAGAATAAAATATAAAAAATATATATTTTTGCTTGAAAACAAGCGATGTATCAGTTCGATCGTACCCCCATACTAGCCATTTTGAGACTTTCGGAAGAGTTAACGCTCTTAACTGTTTGGTTTTTAAGATAAAAATTTAAATTTTGAGTATCGCATAGAACTAACGTGCAGCCCCTATACGTTATGTTTAAAAAAAATATATAAAATTTTTTTTCAAAATGGCGGCTAATGTAAAAATTCAAAGTGTCATAACTTTGCTAAATCAAATCCTACTAAAAAATGTCTAATGCAAAAAGTGTTTGGAATTTTATTTTGCATATAAAAACAATTTTTAATTATTTTTTTTTTAATAAAAACCGAGTCTTACCATATATTGACCGAGACCTCGAACGAGCTTTTATGCGACTCTGCATATAGTTAATGCTCGTACGAGGTTTCTATTTAAGAAATCGACTTGAATTTTTAATACAAAATAGAGCTTTCGACTATACTTACGATACTATAAAAAAAAATTAAAAATTAAAAAATAAAAGTATTTTTTTTTCAAAACACGTTTAGTGTGATGAGTCGATCGACCCACCATACATACGCTCATAAGATTTTCAATATAGTTAAGGTCAGTGTGAGCTTATTTATACATATTTAAATTTTAATTTTTGTGACAGTATAGAATTCTTAAGCATCCTGTGTATGTTTGTTAGCAAAATCCATTTTGTCAATTTTTTGCAAAATGGCGACAAGTATTAAAATTCAATCACTTATAACTCAGTAGTGTTGAATTTCGTCAAAAAAGTCTCTATACATGAAATGTTCAGAAGCCTAAAGTTCATCAGAATAAAATATAAAAAATATATATTTTTGCTTGAAAACAAGCGATGTATCAGTTCGATCGTACCCCCATACTAGCCATTTTGAGACTTTCGGAAGAGTTAACGCTCTTAACTGTTTGGTTTCGAAGATAAAAATTTAAATTTTGAGTATCGCATAGAACTAACGTGCAGCCCCTATACGTTATGTTTAAAAAAAATATATAAAATTTTTTTTCAAAATGGCGGCTAATGTAAAAATTCAAAGTGTCATAACTTTGCTAAATAAAATCCTACTTAAAAATGTCTAATGCAAAAAGTGTTTGGAATTTTATTTTGCATATAAAAGCAATTTTTAATTATTTTTTTTTTAAAAAAACCGAGTCTTACCATATATTGACCGAGACCTCGAACGAGCTTTTATGCGACTCTGCATATAGTTAATGCTCGTACGAGGTTTCTATTTAAGAAATCGACTTGAATTTTTAATACAAAATAGAGCTTTCGACTATACTTACGATACTATTAAAAAAATTAAAAATTAAAAAATAAAAGTATTTTTTTTTCAAAACACGTTTAGTGTGATGAGTCGATCGACCCACCATACATACGCTCATAAGATTTTCAATATAGTTAAGGTCAGTGTGAGCTTATTTATACATATTTAAATTTTAATTTTTGTGACAGTATAGAATTCTTAAGCATCCTGTGTATGTTTGTTAGCAAAATCCATTTTGTCAATTTTTTGCAAAATGGCGACAAGTATTCAAATTCAATCACTTATAACTCAGTAGTGTTGAATTTCGTCAAAAAAGTCTCTATACATGAAATGTTCAGAAGCCTAAAGTTCATCAGAATAAAATATAAAAAATATATATTTTTGCTTGAAAACAAGCGATGTATCAGTTCGATCGTACCCCCATACTAGCCATTTTGAGACTTTCGGAAGAGTTAACGCTCTTAACTGTTTGGTTTCGAAGATAAAAATTTAAATTTTGAGTATCGCATAGAACTAACGTGCAGCCCGTTATGTTTAAAAAAAATATATAAAATTTTTTTTCAAAATGGCGGCTAATGTAAAAATTCAAAGTGTCATAACTTTGCTAAATAAAATCCTACTTAAAAATGTCTAATGCAAAAAGTGTTTGGAATTTTATTTTGCATATCAAAGCAATTTTTAATTATTTTTTTTTTAATAAAAACCGAGTCTTACCATATATTGACCGAGACCTCGAACGAGCTTTTATGCGACTCTGCATATAGTTAATGCTCGTACGAGGTTTCTATTTAAGAAATCGACTTGAATTTTTAATACAAAATAGAGCTTTCGACTATACTTACGATACTATAAAAAAAAATTAAAAATTAAAAAATAAAAGTATTTTTTTTTCAAAACACGTTTAGTGTGATGAGTCGATCGACCCACCATACATACGCTCATAAGATTTTCAATATAGTTAAGGTCAGTGTGAGCTTATTTATACATATTTAAATTTTAATTTTTGTGACAGTATAGAATTCTTAAGCATCCTGTGTATGTTTGTTAGCAAAATCCATTTTGTCAATTTTTTGCAAAATGGCGACAAGTATTAAAATTCAATCACTTATAACTCAGTAGTGTTGAATTTCGTCAAAAAAGTCTCAATACATGAAATGTTCAGAAGCCTAAAGTTCATCAGAATAAAATATAAAAAATATATATTTTTGCTTGAAAACAAGCGATGTATCAGTTCGATCGTACCCCCATACTAGCCATTTTGAGACTTTCGGAAGAGTTAACGCTCTTAACTGTTTGGTTTCGAAGATAAAAATTTATATTTAGAGTATCGCATAGAACTAACGTGCAGCCCCTATACGTTATGTTTAAAAAAAATATATAAAAATTTTTTTCAAAATGGCGGCTAATGTAAAAATTCAAAGTGTCATAACTTTGCTAAATCAAATCCTACTAAAAAATGTCTAATGCAAAAAGTGTTTGGAATTTTATTTTGCATATAAAAGCAATTTTTAATTATTTTTTTTTTAATAAAAACTGAGTCTTACCATATATTGACCGAGACCTCGAACGAGCTTTTATGCGACTCTGCATATAGTTAATGCTCGTACGAGGTTTCTATTTAAGAAATCGACTTGAATTTTTAATACAAAATAGAGCTTTCGACTATACTTACGATACTATAAAAAAAAATTAAAAATTAAAAAATAAAAGTATTTTTTTTTCAAAACACGTTTAGTGTGATGAGTCGATCGACCCACCATACATACGCTCATAAGATTTTCAATATAGTTAAGGTCAGTGTGAGCTTATTTATACATATTTAAATTTTAATTTTTGTGACAGTATAGAATTCTTAAGCATCCTGTGTATGTTTGTTAGCAAAATCCATTTTGTCAATTTTTTGCAAAATGGCGACAAGTATTAAAATTCAATCACTTATAACTCAGTAGTGTCGAATTTCGTCAAAAAAGTCTCTATACATGAAATGTTCAGAAGCCTAAAGTTCATCAGAATAAAATATAAAAAATATATATTTTTGCTTGAAAACAAGCGATGTATCAGTTCGATCGTACCCCCATACTAGCCATTTTGAGACTTTCGGAAGAGTTAACGCTCTTAACTGTTTGGTTTCGAAGATAAAAATTTAAATTTTGAGTATCGCATAGAACTAACGTGCAGCCCCTATACGTTATGTTTAAAAAAAATATATAAAATTTTTTTTCAAAATGGCGGCTAATGTAAAAATTCAAAGTGTCATAACTTTGCTAAATGAAATCCTACTTAAAAATGTCTAATGCAAAAAGTGTTTGGAATTTTATTTTGCATATAAAAGCAATTTTTAATTATTTTTTTTTTAATAAAAACCGAGTCTTACCATATATTGACCGAGACCTCGAACGAGCTTTTATGTGACTCTGCATATAGTTAATGCTCGTACGAGGTTTCTATTTAAGAAATCGACTTGAATTTTTAATACAAAATAGAGCTTTCGACTATTCTTACGATACTATAAAAAAAAATTAAAAATTAAAAAATAAAAGTATTTTTTTTTCAAAACACGTTTAGTGTGATGAGTCGATCGACCCACCATACATACGCTCATAAGATTTTCAATATAGTTAAGGTCAGTGTGAGCTTATTTATACATATTTAAATTTTAATTTTTGTGACAGTATAGAATTCTTAAGCATCCTGTGTATGTTTGTTAGCAAAATCCATTTTGTCAATTTTTTGCAAAATGGCGACAAGTATTAAAATTCAATCACTTATAACTCAGTAGTGTTGAATTTCGTCAAAAAAGTCTCTATACATGAAATGTTCAGAAGCCTAAAGTTCATCAGAATAAAATATAAAAAATATATATTTTTGCTTGAAAACAAGCGATGTATCAGTTCGATCGTACCCCCATACTAGCCATTTTGAGACTTTCGGAAGAGTTAACGCTCTTAACTGTTTGGTTTCGAAGATAAAAATTTAAATTTTGAGTATCGCATAGAACTAACGTGCAGCCCCTATACGTTATGTTTAAAAAAAATATATAAAATTTTTTTTCAAAATGGCGGCTAATGTAAAAATTCAAAGTGTCATAACTTTGCTAAATGAAATCCTACTTAAAAATGTCTAATGCAAAAAGTGTTTGGAATTTTATTTTGCATATAAAAGCAATTTTTAATTATTTTTTTTAATAAAAACCGAGTCTTACCATATATTGACCGAGACCTCGAACGAGCTTTTATGCGACTCTGCATATAGTTAATGCTCGTACGAGGTTTCTATTTAAGAAATCGACTTGAATTTTTAATACAAAATAGAGCTTTCGACTATACTTACGATACTATAAAAAAAAATTAAAAATTAAAAAATAAAAGTATTTTTTTTTCAAAACACGTTTAGTGTGATGAGTCGATCGACCCACCATACATACGCTCATAAGATTTTCAATATAGTTAAGGTCAGTGTGAGCTTATTTATACATATTTAAATTTTAATTTTTGTGACAGTATAGAATTCTTAAGCATCCTGTGTATGTTTGTTAGCAAAATCCATTTTGTCAATTTTTTGCAAAATGGCGACAAGTATTAAAATTCAATCACTTATAACTCAGTAGTGTTGAATTTCGTCAAAAAAGTCTCTATACATGAAATGTTCAGAAGCCTAAAGTTCATCAGAATAAAATATAAAAAATATATATTTTTGCTTGAAAACAAGCGATGTATCAGTTCGATCGTACCCCCATACTAGCCATTTTGAGACTTTCGGAAGAGTTAACGCTCTTAACTGTTTGGTTTCGAAGATAAAAATTTAAATTTTGAGTATCGCATAGAACTAACGTGCAGCCCCTATACGTTATGTTTAAAAAAAATATATAAAAATTTTTTTCAAAATGGCGGCTAATGTAAAAATTCAAAGTGTCATAACTTTGCTAAATCAAATCCTACTAAAAAATGTCTAATGCAAAAAGTGTTTGGAATTTTATTTTGCATATAAAAGCAATTTTTAATTATTTTTTTTTTAATAAAAACTGAGTCTTACCATATATTGACCGAGACCTCGAACGAGCTTTTATGCGACTCTGCATATAGTTAATGCTCGTACGAGGTTTCTATTTAAGAAATCGACTTGAATTTTTAATACAAAATAGAGCTTTCGACTATACTTACGATACTATAAAAAAAAATTAAAAATTAAAAAATAAAAGTATTTTTTTTTCAAAACACGTTTAGTGTGATGAGTCGATCGACCCACCATACATACGCTCATAAGATTTTCAATATAGTTAAGGTCAGTGTGAGCTTATTTATACATATTTAAATTTTAATTTTTGTGACAGTATAGAATTCTTAAGCATCCTGTGTATGTTTGTTAGCAAAATCCATTTTGTCAATTTTTTGCAAAATGGCGACAAGTATTAAAATTCAATCACTTATAACTCAGTAGTGTCGAATTTCGTCAAAAAAGTCTCTATACATGAAATGTTCAGAAGCCTAAAGTTCATCAGAATAAAATATAAAAAATATATATTTTTGCTTGAAAACAAGCGATGTATCAGTTCGATCGTACCCCCATACTAGCCATTTTGAGACTTTCGGAAGAGTTAACGCTCTTAACTGTTTGGTTTCGAAGATAAAAATTTAAATTTTGAGTATCGCATAGAACTAACGTGCAGCCCCTATACGTTATGTTTAAAAAAAATATATAAAATTTTTTTTCAAAATGGCGGCTAATGTAAAAATTCAAAGTGTCATAACTTTGCTAAATGAAATCCTACTTAAAAATGTCTAATGCAAAAAGTGTTTGGAATTTTATTTTGCATATAAAAGCAATTTTTAATTATTTTTTTTTTAATAAAAACCGAGTCTTACCATATATTGACCGAGACCTCGAACGAGCTTTTATGTGACTCTGCATATAGTTAATGCTCGTACGAGGTTTCTATTTAAGAAATCGACTTGAATTTTAATACAAAATAGAGCTTTCGACTATTCTTACGATACTATAAAAAAAAATTAAAAATTAAAAAATAAAAGTATTTTTTTTTCAAAACACGTTTAGTGTGATGAGTCGATCGACCCACCATACATACGCTCATAAGATTTTCAATATAGTTAAGGTCAGTGTGAGCTTATTTATACATATTTAAATTTTAATTTTTGTGACAGTATAGAATTCTTAAGCATCCTGTGTATGTTTGTTAGCAAAATCCATTTTGTCAATTTTTTGCAAAATGGCGACAAGTATTAAAATTCAATCACTTATAACTCAGTAGTGTTGAATTTCGTCAAAAAAGTCTCTATACATGAAATGTTCAGAAGCCTAAAGTTCATCAGAATAAAATATAAAAAATATATATTTTTGCTTGAAAACAAGCGATGTATCAGTTCGATCGTACCCCCATACTAGCCATTTTGAGACTTTCGGAAGAGTTAACGCTCTTAACTGTTTGGTTTCGAAGATAAAAATTTAAATTTTGAGTATCGCATAGAACTAACGTGCAGCCCCTATACGTTATGTTTAAAAAAAATATATAAAATTTTTTTTCAAAATGGCGGCTAATGTAAAAATTCAAAGTGTCATAACTTTTCTAAACGAAATCCTACTTAAAAATGTGTAATGCAAAAAGTGTTTGGAATTTTATTTTGCATATAAAAGCAATTTTTAATTATTTTTTTTTTAATAAAAACCGAGTCTTACCATATATTGACCGAGACCTCGAACGAGCTTTTATGCGACTCTGCATATAGTTAATGCTCGTACGAGGTTTCTATTTAAGAAATCGACTTGAATTTTTAATACAAAATAGAGCTTTCGACTATACTTACGATACTATAAAAAAAAATTAAAAATTAAAAAATAAAAGTATTTTTTTTTCAAAACACGTTTAGTGTGATGAGTCGATCGACCCACCATACATACGCTCATAAGATTTTCAATATAGTTAAGGTCAGTGTGAGCTTATTTATACATATTTGAATTTTAATTTTTGTGACAGTATAGAATTCTTAAGCATCCTATGTATGTTTGTTAGCAAAATCTATTTTGTCAATTTTTTTCAAAATGGCGACAAGTATTAAAATTCAATCACTTATAACTCAGTAGTGTTGAATTTCGTCAAAAAAGTCTCTATACATGAAATGTTCAGAAGCCTAAAGTTCATCAGAATAAAATATAAAAAATATATATTTTTGCTTGAAAACAAGCGATGTATCAGTTCGATCGTACCCCCATACTAGCCATTTTGAGACTTTCGGAAGAGTTAACGCTCTTAACTGTTTGGTTTTGAAGATAAAAATTTAAATTTTGAGTATCGCATAGAACTAACGTGCAGCCCCTATACGTTATGTTTAAAAAAAATATATAAAATTTTTTTTTTAAAATGGCGGCTAATGTAAAAATTCAAAGTGTCATAACTTTGCTAAATCAAATCCTACTAAAAAATGTCTAATGCAAAAGGTGTTTGGAATTTTATTTTGCATATAAAAGCAATTTTTAATTATTTTTTTTTTAATAAAAACCGAGTCTTACCATATATTGACCGAGACCTCGAACGAGCTTTTATGCGACTCTGCATATAGTTAATGCTCGTACGAGGTTTCTATTTAAGAAATCGACTTGAATTTTTAATACAAAATATAGCTTTCGACTATACTTACGATACTATAAAAAAAAATTAAAAATTAAAAAATAAAAGTATTTTTTTTTCAAAACACGTTTAGTGTGATGAGTCGATCGACCCACCATACATACGCTCATAAGATTTTCAATATAGTTAAGGTCAGTGTGAGCTTATTTATACATATTTAAATTTTAATTTTTGTGACAGTATAGAATTCTTAAGCATCCTGTGTATGTTTGTTAGCAAAATCCATTTTGTCAATTTTTTGCAAAATGGCGACAAGTATTAAAATTCAATCACTTATAACTCAGTAGTGTTGAATTTCGTCAAAAAAGTCTCTATTCATGAAATGTTCAGAAGCCTAAAGTTCATCAGAATAAAATATAAAAAATATATATTTTTGCTTGAACACAAGCGATGTATCAGTTCGATCGTACCCCCATACTAGCCATTTTGAGACTTTCGGAAGAGTTAACGCTCTTAACTGTTTGGTTTCGAAGATAAAAATTTAAATTTTGAGTATCGCATAGAACTAACGTGCAGCCCCTATACGTTATGTTTAAAAAAAATATATAAAATTTTTTTTCAAAATGGCGGCTAATGTAAAAATTCAAAGTGTCATAACTTTGCTAAATGAAATCCTACTTAAAAATGTCTAATGCAAAAAGTGTTTGGAATTTTATTTTGCATATAAAAGCAATTTTTTATTATTTTTTTTTTAATAAAAACCGAGTCTTACCATATATTGACCGAGACCTCGAACGAGCTTTTATGTGACTCTGCATATAGTTAATGCTCGTACGAGGTTTCTATTTAAGAAATCGACTTGAATTTTTAATACAAAATAGAGCTTTCGACTATTCTTACGATACTATAAAAAAAAATTAAAAATTAAAAAATAAAAGTATTTTTTTTTCAAAACACGTTTAGTGTGATGAGTCGATCGACCCACCATACATACGCTCATAAGATTTTCAATATAGTTAAGGTCAGTGTGAGCTTATTTATACACATTTAAATTTTAATTTTTGTGACAGTATAGAATTCTTAAGCATCCTGTGTATGTTTGTTAGCAAAATCCATTTTGTCAATTTTTTGCAAAATGGCGACAAGTATTAAAATTCAATCACTTATAACTCAGTAGTGTTGAATTTCGTCAAAAAAGTCTCTATACATGAAATGTTCAGAAGCCTAAAGTTCATCAGAATAAAATATAAAAAATATATATTTTTGCTTGAAAACAAGCGATGTATCAGTTCGATCGTACCCCCATACTAGCCATTTTGAGACTTTCGGAAGAGTTAACGCTCTTAACTGTTTGGTTTCGAAGATAAAAATTTAAATTTTGAGTATCGCATAGAACTAACGTGCAGCCCCTATACGTTATGTTTAAAAAAAATATATAAAATTTTTTTTCAAAATGGCGGCTAATGTAAAAATTCAAAGTGTCATAACTTTGCTAAATAAATCCTACTTAAAAATGTCTAATGCAAAAAGTGTTTGGAATTTTATTTTGCATATAAAAGCAATTTTTAATTATTTTTTTTAATAAAAACCGAGTCTTACCATATATTGACCGAGACCTCGAACGAGCTTTTATGCGACTCTGCATATAGTTAATGCTCGTACGAGGTTTCTATTTAAGAAATCGACTTGAATTTTTAATACAAAATAGAGCTTTCGACTATACTTACGATACTATAAAAAAAAATTAAAAATTAAAAAATAAAAGTATTTTTTTTTCAAAACACGTTTAGTGTGATGAGTCGATCGACCCACCATACATACGCTCATAAGATTTTCAATATAGTTAAGGTCAGTGTGAGCTTATTTATACATATTTAAATTTTAATTTTTGTGACAGTATAGAATTCTTAAGCATCCTGTGTATGTTTGTTAGCAAAATCCATTTTGTCAATTTTTTGCAAAATGGCGACAAGTATTAAAATTCAATCACTTATAACTCAGTAGTGTTGAATTTCGTCAAAAAAGTCTCTATACATGAAATGTTCAGAAGCCTAAAGTTCATCAGAATAAAATATAAAAAATATATATTTTTGCTTGAAAACAAGCGATGTATCAGTTCGATCGTACCCCCATACTAGCCATTTTGAGACTTTCGGAAGAGTTAACGCTCTTAACTGTTTGGTTTCGAAGATAAAAATTTAAATTTTGAGTATCGCATAGAACTAACGTGCAGCCCCTATACGTTATGTTTAAAAAAAATATATAAAATTTTTTTTCAAAATGGCGGCTAATGTAAAAATTCAAAGTGTCATAACTTTTCTAAACGAAATCCTACTTAAAAATGTGTAATGCAAAAAGTGTTTGGAATTTTATTTTGCATATAAAAGCAATTTTTAATTATTTTTTTTTTAATAAAAACCGAGTCTTACCATATATTGACCGAGACCTCGAACGAGCTTTTATGCGACTCTGCATATAGTTAATGCTCGTACGAGGTTTCTATTTAAGAAATCGACTTGAATTTTTAATACAAAATAGAGCTTTCGACTATACTTACGATACTATAAAAAAAAATTAAAAATTAAAAAATAAAAGTATTTTTTTTTCAAAACACGTTTAGTGTGATGAGTCGATCGACCCACCATACATACGCTCATAAGATTTTCAATATAGTTAAGGTCAGTGTGAGCTTATTTATACATATTTGAATTTTAATTTTTGTGACAGTATAGAATTCTTAAGCATCCTATGTATGTTTGTTAGCAAAATCTATTTTGTCAATTTTTTTCAAAATGGCGACAAGTATTAAAATTCAATCACTTATAACTCAGTAGTGTTGAATTTCGTCAAAAAAGTCTCTATACATGAAATGTTCAGAAGCCTAAAGTTCATCAGAATAAAATATAAAAAATATATATTTTTGCTTGAAAACAAGCGATGTATCAGTTCGATCGTACCCCCATACTAGCCATTTTGAGACTTTCGGAAGAGTTAACGCTCTTAACTGTTTGGTTTTGAAGATAAAAATTTAAATTTTGAGTATCGCATAGAACTAACGTGCAGCCCCTATACGTTATGTTTAAAAAAAATATATAAAATTTTTTTTCAAAATGGCGGCTAATGTAAAAATTCAAAGTGTCATAACTTTGCTAAATCAAATCCTACTAAAAAATGTCTAATGCAAAAAGTGTTTGGAATTTTATTTTGCATATAAAAGCAATTTTTAATTATTTTTTTTTTAATAAAAACCGAGTCTTACCATATATTGACCGAGACCTCGAACGAGCTTTTATGCGACTCTGCATATAGTTAATGCTCGTACGAGGTTTCTATTTAAGAAATCGACTTGAATTTTTAATACAAAATATAGCTTTCGACTATACTTACGATACTATAAAAAAAAATTAAAAATTAAAAAATAAAAGTATTTTTTTTTCAAAACACGTTTAGTGTGATGAGTCGATCGACCCACCATACATACGCTCATAAGATTTTCAATATAGTTAAGGTCAGTGTGAGCTTATTTATACATATTTAAATTTTAATTTTTGTGACAGTATAGAATTCTTAAGCATCCTGTGTATGTTTGTTAGCAAAATCCATTTTGTCAATTTTTTGCAAAATGGCGACAAGTATTAAAATTCAATCACTTATAACTCAGTAGTGTTGAATTTCGTCAAAAAAGTCTCTATTCATGAAATGTTCAGAAGCCTAAAGTTCATCAGAATAAAATATAAAAAATATATATTTTTGCTTGAACACAAGCGATGTATCAGTTCGATCGTACCCCCATACTAGCCATTTTGAGACTTTCGGAAGAGTTAACGCTCTTAACTGTTTGGTTTCGAAGATAAAAATTTAAATTTTGAGTATCGCATAGAACTAACGTGCAGCCCCTATACGTTATGTTTAAAAAAAATATATAAAATTTTTTTTCAAAATGGCGGCTAATGTAAAAATTCAAAGTGTCATAACTTTGCTAAATGAAATCCTACTTAAAAATGTCTAATGCAAAAAGTGTTTGGAATTTTATTTTGCATATAAAAGCAATTTTTTATTATTTTTTTTTTAATAAAAACCGAGTCTTACTATATATTGACCGAGACCTCGAACGAGCTTTTATGCGACTCTGCATATAGTTAATGCTCGTACGAGGTTTCTATTTAAGAAATTGACTTGAATTTTTAATACAAAATAGAGCTTTAGACTATACTTACGATACTATAAAAAAAAATTAAAAATTAAAAAATAAAAGTATTTTTTTTTCAAAACACGTTTAGTGTGATGAGTCGATCGACCCACCATACATACGCTCATAAGATTTTCAATATAGTTAAGGTCAGTGTGAGCTTATTTATACATATTTAAATTTTAATTTTTGTGACAGTATAGAATTCTTAAGCATCCTGTGTATGTTTGTTAGCAAAATCCATTTTGTCAATTTTTTGCAAAATGGCGACAAGTATTAAAATTCAATCACTTATAACTCAGTAGTGTTGAATTTCGTCAAAAAAGTCTCTATACATGAAATGTTCAGAAGCCTAAAGTTCATCAGAATAAAATATAAAAAATATATATTTTTGCTTGAAAACAAGCGATGTATCAGTTCGATCGTACCCCCATACTAGCCATTTTGAGACTTTCGAAAGAGTTAACGCTCTTAACTGTTTGGTTTCGAAGATAAAAATTTATATTTTGAGTATCGCATAGAACTAACGTGCAGCCCCTATACGTTATGTTTAAAAAAAATATATAAAATTTTTTTTCAAAATGGCGGCTAATGTAAAAATTCAAAGTGTCATAACTTTGCTAAATAAAATCCTACTAAAAAATGTCTAATGCAAAAAGTGTTTGGAATTTTAATTTGCATATAAAAGCAATTTTTAATTATTTTTTTTTTAATAAAAACCGAGTCTTACCATATATTGACCGAGACCTCGAACGAGCTTTTATGCGACTCTGCATATAGTTAATGCTCGTACGAGGTTTCTATATAAGAAATCGACTTGAATTTTTAATACAAAATAGAGCTTTCGACTATACTTACGATACTATAAAAAAAAATTAAAAATTAAAAAATAAAAGTATTTTTTTTTCAAAACACGTTTAGTGTGATGAGTCGATCGACCCACCATACATACGCTCATAAGATTTTCAATATAGTTAAGGTCAGTGTGAGCTTATTTATACATATTTAAATTTTAATTTTTGTGACAGTATAGAATTCTTAAGCATCCTGTGTATGTTTGTTAGCAAAATCCATTTTGTCAATTTTTTGCAAAATGGCGACAAGTATTAAAATTCAATCACTTATAACTCAGTAGTGTTGAATTACGTCAAAAAAGTCTCTATACATGAAATGTTCAGAAGCCTAAAGTTCATCAGAATAAAATATAAAAAATATATATTTTTGCTTGAAAACAAGCGATGTATCAGTTCGATCGTACCCCCATACTAGCCATTTTGAGACTTTCGGAAGAGTTAACGCTCTTAACTGTTTGGTTTCGAAGATAAAAATTTAAATTTTGAGTATCGCATAGAAATAACGTGCAGCCCCTATACGTTATGTTTAAAAAAAATATATAAAATTTTTTTTCAAAATGGCGGCTAATGTAAAAATTCAAAGTGTCATAACTTTGCTAAGTGAAATCCTACTTAAAAATGTCTAATGCAAAAAGTGTTTGGAATTTTATTTTGCATATCAAAGCAATTTTTAATTATTTTTTTTTTAATAAAAACCGAGTCTTACCATATATTGACCGAGACCTCGAACGAGCTTTTATGCGACTCTGCATATAGTTAATGCTCGTACGAGGTTTTTATTTAAGAAATCGACTTGAATTTTTAATACAAAATAGAGCTTTCGACTATACTTACGATACTATAAAAAAAAATTAAAAATTAAAAAATAAAAGTATTTTTTTTTCAAAACACGTTTAGTGTGATGAGTCGATCGACCCACCATACATACGCTCATAAGATTTTCAATATAGTTAAGGTCAGTGTGAGCTTATTTATACATATTTAAATTTTAATTTTTGTGACAGTATAGAATTCTTAAGCATCCTGTGTATGTTTGTTAGCAAAATCCATTTTGTCAATTTTTTGCAAAATGGCGACAAGTATTAAAATTCAATCACTTATAACTCAGTAGTGTTGAATTTCGTCAAAAAAGTCTCTATACATGAAATGTTCAGAAGCCTAAAGTTCATCAGAATAAAATATAAAAAATATATATTTTTGCTTGAAAACAAGCGATGTATCAGTTCGATCGTACCCCCATACTAGCCATTTTGAGACTTTCGGAAGAGTTAACGCTCTTAACTGTTTGGTTTCGAAGATAAAAATTTAAATTTTGAGTATCGCATAAAACTAACGTGCAGCCCCTATACGTTATGTTTAAAAAAATATATAAAATTTTTTTTCAAAATGGCGGCTAATGTAAAAATTCAAAGTGTCATAACTTTGCTAAATGAAATCCTACTTAAAAATGTCTAATGCAAAAAACGTTTGGAATTTTATTTTGCATATAAAAGCAATTTTTAATTATTTTTTTTTTAATAAAAACCGAGTCTTACCATATATTGACCGAGACCTCGAACGAGCTTTTATGCGACTCTGCATATAGTTAATGCTCGTACGAGGTTTCTATTTAAGAAATCGACTTGAATTTTTAATACAAAATAGAGCTTTCGACTATACTTACGATACTATAAAAAAAAATTAAAAATTAAAAAATAAAAGTATTTTTTTTTCAAAACACGTTTAGTGTGATGAGTCGATCGACCCACCATACATACGCTCATAAGATTTTCAATATAGTTAAGGTCAGTGTGAGCTTATTTATACATATTTAAATTTTAATTTTTGTGACAGTATAGAATTCTTAAGCATCCTGTGTATGTTTGTTAGCAAAATCCATTTTGTCAATTTTTTGCAAAATGGCGACAAGTATTAAAATTCAATCACTTATAACTCAGTAGTGTTGAATTTCGTCAAAAAAGTCTCTATACATGAAATGTTCAGAAGCCTAAAGTTCATCAGAATAAAATATAAAAAATATATATTTTTGCTTGAAAACAAGCGATGTATCAGTTCGATCGTACCCCCATACTAGCCATTTTGAGACTTTCGGAAGAGTTAACGCTCTTAACTGTTTGGTTTCGAAGATAAAAATTTAAATTTTGAGTATCGCATAGAACTAACGTGCAGCCCCTATACGTTATGTTTAAAAAAAATATATAAAATTTTTTTTCAAAATGGCGGCTAATGTAAAAATTCAAAGTGTCATAACTTTTCTAAACGAAATCCTACTTAAAAATGTGTAATGCAAAAAGTGTTTGGAATTTTATTTTGCATATAAAAGCAATTTTTAATTATTTTTTTTTTAATAAAAACCGAGTCTTACCATATATTGACCGAGACCTCGAACGAGCTTTTATGCGACTCTGCATATAGTTAATGCTCGTACGAGGTTTCTATTTAAGAAATCGACTTGAATTTTTAATACAAAATAGAGCTTTCGACTATACTTACGATACTATAAAAAAAAATTAAAAATTAAAAAATAAAAGTATTTTTTTTTCAAAACACGTTTAGTGTGATGAGTCGATCGACCCACCATACATACGCTCATAAGATTTTCAATATAGTTAAGGTCAGTGTGAGCTTATTTATACATATTTGAATTTTAATTTTTGTGACAGTATAGAATTCTTAAGCATCCTATGTATGTTTGTTAGCAAAATCTATTTTGTCAATTTTTTTCAAAATGGCGACAAGTATTAAAATTCAATCACTTATAACTCAGTAGTGTTGAATTTCGTCAAAAAAGTCTCTATACATGAAATGTTCAGAAGCCTAAAGTTCATCAGAATAAAATATAAAAAATATATATTTTTGCTTGAAAACAAGCGATGTATCAGTTCGATCGTACCCCCATACTAGCCATTTTAAGACTTTCGGAAGAGTTAACGCTCTTAACTGTTTGGTTTTGAAGATAAAAATTTAAATTTTGAGTATCGCATAGAACTAACGTGCAGCCCCTATACGTTATGTTTAAAAAAAATATATAAAATTTTTTTTCAAAATGGCGGCTAATGTAAAAATTCAAAGTGTCATAACTTTGCTAAATCAAATCCTACTAAAAGATGTCTAATGCAAAAAGTGTTTGGAATTTTATTTTGCATATAAAAGCAATTTTTAATTATTTTTTTTTTAATAAAAACCGAGTCTTACCATATATTGACCGAGACCTCGAACGAGCTTTTATGCGACTCTGCATATAGTTAATGCTCGTACGAGGTTTCTATTTAAGAAATCGACTTGAATTTTTAATACAAAATATAGCTTTCGACTATACTTACGATACTATAAAAAAAAATTAAAAATTAAAAAATAAAAGTATTTTTTTTTCAAAACACGTTTAGTGTGATGAGTCGATCGACCCACCATACATACGCTCATAAGATTTTCAATATAGTTAAGGTCAGTGTGAGCTTATTTATACATATTTAAATTTTAATTTTTGTGACAGTATAGAATTCTTAAGCATCCTGTGTATGTTTGTTAGCAAAATCCATTTTGTCAATTTTTTGCAAAATGGCGACAAGTATTAAAATTCAATCACTTATAACTCAGTAGTGTTGAATTTCGTCAAAAAAGTCTCTATTCATGAAATGTTCAGAAGCCTAAAGTTCATCAGAATAAAATATAAAAAATATATATTTTTGCTTGAACACAAGCGATGTATCAGTTCGATCGTACCCCCATACTAGCCATTTTGAGACTTTCGGAAGAGTTAACGCTCTTAACTGTTTGGTTTCGAAGATAAAAATTTAAATTTTGAGTATCGCATAGAAATAACGTGCAGCCCCTATACGTTATGTTTAAAAAAAATATATAAAATTTTTTTTCAAAATGGCGGCTAATGTAAAAATTCAAAGTGTCATAACTTTGCTAAATGAAATCCTACTTAAAAATGTCTAATGCAAAAAGTGTTTGGAATTTTATTTTGCATATAAAAGCAATTTTTTATTATTTTTTTTTTAATAAAAACCGAGTCTTACTATATATTGACCGAGACCTCGAACGAGCTTTTATGCGACTCTGCATATAGTTAATGCTCGTACGAGGTTTCTATTTAAGAAATCGACTTGAATTTTTAATACAAAATAGAGCTTTAGACTATACTTACGATACTATAAAAAAAAATTAAAAATTAAAAAATAAAAGTATTTTTTTTTCAAAACACGTTTAGTGTGATGAGTCGATCGACCCACCATACATACGCTCATAAGATTTTCAATATAGTTAAGGTCAGTGTGAGCTTATTTATACATATTTAAATTTTAATTTTTGTGACAGTATAGAATTCTTAAGCATCCTGTGTATGTTTGTTAACAAAATCCATTTTGTCAATTTTTTGCAAAATGGCGACAAGTATTAAAATTCAATCACTTATAACTCAGTAGTGTTGAATTTCGTCAAAAAAGTCTCTATACATGAAATGTTCAGAAGCCTAAAGTTCATCAGAATAAAATATAAAAAATATATATTTTTGCTTGAAAACAAGCGATGTATCAGTTCGATCGTACCCCCATACTAGCCATTTTGAGACTTTCGGAAGAGTTAACGCTCTTAACTGTTTGGTTTCGAAGATAAAAATTTATATTTTGAGTATCGCATAGAACTAACGTGCAGCCCCTATACGTTATGTTTAAAAAAAATATATAAAATTTTTTTTCAAAATGGCGGCTAATGTAAAAATTCAAAGTGTCATAACTTTGCTAAATGAAATCCTACTAAAAAATGTCTAATGCAAAAAGTGTTTGGAATTTTAATTTGCATATAAAAGCAATTTTTAATTATTTTTTTTTTAATAAAAACCGAGTCTTACCATATATTGACCGAGACCTCGAACGAGCTTTTATGCGACTCTGCATATAGTTAATGCTCGTACGAGGTTTCTATATAAGAAATCGACTTGAATTTTTAATACAAAATAGAGCTTTCGACTATACTTACGATACTATAAAAAAAAATTAAAAATTAAAAAATAAAAGTATTTTTTTTTCAAAACACGTTTAGTGTGATGAGTCGATCGACCCACCATACATACGCTCATAAGATTTTCAATATAGTTAAGGTCAGTGTGAGCTTATTTATACATATTTAAATTTTAATTTTTGTGACAGTATAGAATTCTTAAGCATCCTGTGTATGTTTGTTAGCAAAATCCATTTTGTCAATTTTTTGCAAAATGGCGACAAGTATTAAAATTCAATCACTTATAACTCAGTAGTGTTGAATTACGTCAAAAAAGTCTCTATACATGAAATGTTCAGAAGCCTAAAGTTCATCAGAATAAAATATAAAAAATATATATTTTTGCTTGAAAACAAGCGATGTATCAGTTCGATCGTACCCCCATACTAGCCATTTTGAGACTTTCGGAAGAGTTAACGCTCTTAACTGTTTGGTTTCGAAGATAAAAATTTAAATTTTGAGTATCGCATAGAAATAACGTGCAGCCCCTATACGTTATGTTTAAAAAAAATATATAAAATTTTTTTTCAAAATGGCGGCTAATGTAAAAATTCAAAGTGTCATAACTTTGCTAAATAAAATCCTACTTAAAAATGTCTTATGCAAAAAGTGTTTGGAATTTTATTTTGCATATCAAAGCAATTTTTAATTATTTTTTTTTTAATAAAAACCGAGTCTTACCATATATTGACCGAGACCTCGAACGAGCTTTTATGCGACTCTGCATATAGTTAATGCTCGTACGAGGTTTTTATTTAAGAAATCGACTTGAATTTTTAATACAAAATAGAGCTTTCGACTATACTTACGATACTATAAAAAAAAATTAAAAATTAAAAAATAAAAGTATTTTTTTTTCAAAACACGTTTAGTGTGATGAGTCGATCGACCCACCATACATACGCTTATAAGATTTTCAATATAGTTAAGGTCAGTGTGAGCTTATTTATACATATTTAAATTTTAATTTTTGTGACAGTATAGAATTCTTAAGCATCCTGTGTATGTTTGTTAGCAAAATCCATTTTGTCAATTTTTTGCAAAATGGCGACAAGTATTAAAATTTAATCACTTATAACTCAGTAGTGTTGAATTTCGTCAAAAAAGTCTCTATACATAATATGTTCAGAAGCCTAAAGTTCATCAGAATAAAATATAAAAAATATATATTTTTGCTTGAAAACAAGCGATGTATCAGTTCGATCGTACCCCCATACTAGCCATTTTGAGACTTTCGGAAGAGTTAACGCTCTTAACTGTTTGGTTTTGAAGATAAAAATTTAAATTTTGAGTATCGCATAGAACTAACGTGCAGCCCCTATACGTTATGTTTAAAAAAAATATATAAAAATTTTTTTAAAAATGGCGGCTAATGTAAAAATTCAAAGTGTCATAACTTTGCTAAATCAAATCCTACTAAAAAATGTCTGATGCAAAAAGTGTTTGGAATTTTATTTTGCATATAAAAGCAATTTTTAATTATTTTTTTTTTAATAAAAACCGAGTCTTACCATATATTGACCGAGACCTCGAACGAGCTTTTATGCGACTCTGCATATAGTTAATGCTCGTACGAGGTTTCTATTTAAGAAATCGACTTGAATTTTTAATACAAAATAGAGCTTTCGACTATACTTACGATACTATAAAAAAAAATTAAAAATTAAAAAATAAAAGTATTTTTTTTTCAAAACACGTTTAGTGTGATGAGTCGATCGACCCACCATACATACGCTCATAAGATTTTCAATATAGTTAAGGTCAGTGTGAGCTTATTTATACATATTTAAATTTTAATTTTTGTGACAGTATAGAATTCTTAAGCATTCTGTGTATGTTTGTTAGCAAAATCCATTTTGTCAATTTTTTGCAAAATGGCGACAAGTATTAAAATTCAATCACTTATAACTCAGTAGTGTTGAATTTCGTCAAAAAAGTCTCTATACATGAAATGTTCAGAAGCCTAAAGTTCATCAGAATAAAATATAAAAAATATATATTTTTGCTTGAAAACAAGCGATGTATCAGTTCGATCGTACCCCCATACTAGCCATTTTGAGACTTTCGGAAGAGTTAACGCTCTTAACTGTTTGGTTTCGAAGATGAAAATTTAAATTTTGAGTATCGCATAGAACTAACGTGCAGCCCCTATACGTTATGTTTAAAAAAAATATATAAAAATTTTTTTCAAAATGGCGGCTAATGTAAAAATTCAAAGTGTCATAACTTTGCTAAATATAATCCTACTAAAAAATGTCTAATGCAAAAAGTGTTTGGAATTTTAATTTGCATATAAAAGCAATTTTTAATTATTTTTTTTTTAATAAAAACCGAGTCTTACCATATATTGACCGAGACCTCGAACGAGCTTTTATGCGACTCTGCATATAGTTAATGCTCGTACGAGGTTTCTATTTAAGAAATCGACTTGAATTTTAAATACAAAATAGAGCTTTCGACTATACTTACGATACTATAAAAAAAAATTAAAAATTAAAAAATAAAAGTATTTTTTTTTCAAAACACGTTTAGTGTGATGAGTCGATCGACCCACCATACATACGCTTATAAGATTTTCAATATAGTTAAGGTCAGTGTGAGCTTATTTATACATATTTAAATTTTAATTTTTGTGACAGTATAGAATTCTTAAGCATCCTGTGTATGTTTGTTAGCAAAATCCATTTTGTCAATTTTTTGCAAAATGGCGACAAGTATTAAAATTCAATCACTTATAACTCAGTAGTGTTGAATTTCGTCAAAAAAGTCTCTATACATGAAATGTTCAGAAGCCTAAAGTTCATCAGAATAAAATATAAAAAATATATATTTTTGCTTGAAAACAAGCGATGTATCAGTTCGATCGTACCCCCATACTAGCCATTTTGAGACTTTCGGAAGAGTTAACGCTCTTAACTGTTTGGTTTCGAAGATAAAAATTTAAATTTTGAGTATCGCATAGAACTAACGTGCAGCCCCTATACGTTATGTTTAAAAAAAATATATAAAATTTTTTTTCAAAATGGCGGCTAATGTAAAAATTCAAAGTGTCATAACTTTGCTAAATGAAATCCTACTTAAAAATGTCTAATGCAAAAAGTGTTTGGAATTTTATTTTGCATATCAAAGCAATTTTTAATTATTTTTTTTTTAATAAAAACCGAGTCTTACCATATATTGACCGAGACCTCGAACGAGCTTTTATGCGACTCTGCATATAGTTAATGCTCGTACGAGGTTTTTATTCAAGAAATCGACTTGAATTTTTAATACAAAATAGAGCTTTCGACTATACTTACGATACTATAAAAAAAAATTAAAAATTAAAAAATAAAAGTATTTTTTTTTCAAAACACGTTTAGTGTGATGAGTCGATCGACCCACCATACATACGCTCATAAGATTTTCAATATAGTTAAGGTCAGTGTGAGCTTATTTATACATATTTAAATTTTAATTTTTGTGACAGTATAGAATTCTTAAGCATCCTGTGTATGTTTGTTAGCAAAATCCATTTTGTCAATTTTTTGCAAAATGGCGACAAGTATTAAAATTCAATCACTTATAACTCAGTAGTGTTGAATTTCGTCAAAAAAGTCTCTATACATGAAATGTTCAGAAGTCTAAAGTTCATCAGAATAAAATATAAAAAATATATATTTTTGCTTGAAAACAAGCGATGTATCAGTTCGATCGTACCCCCATACTAGCCATTTTGAGACTTTCGGAAGAGTTAACGCTCTTAACTGTTTGGTTTCGAAGATAAAAATTTAAATTTTGAGTATCGCATAAAACTAACGTGCAGCCCCTATACGTTATGTTTAAAAAAAATATATAAAATTTTTTTTCAAAATGGCGGCTAATGTAAAAATTCAAAGTGTCATAACTTTGCTAAATGAAATCCTACTTAAAAATGTCTAATGCAAAAAGTGTTTGGAATTTTATTTTGCATATAAAAGCAATTTTTAATTATTTTTTTTTTAATAAAAACCGAGTCTTACCATATATTGACCGAGACCTCGAACGAGCTTTTATGCGACTCTGCATATAGTTAATGCTCGTACGAGGTTTCTATTTAAGAAATCGACTTGAATTTTTAATACAAAATAGAGCTTTCGACTATACTTACGATACTATAAAAAAAAATTAAAAATTAAAAAATAAAAGTATTTTTTTTTCAAAACACGTTTAGTGTGATGAGTCGATCGACCCACCATACATACGCTCATAAGATTTTCAATATAGTTAAGGTCAGTGTGAGCTTATTTATACATATTTAAATTTTAATTTTTGTGACAGTATAGAACTCTTAAGCATCCTGTGTATGTTTGTTAGCAAAATCCATTTTGTCAATTTTTTGCAAAATGGCGACAAGTATTAAAATTTAATCACTTATAACTCAGTAGTGTTGAATTTCGTCAAAAAAGTCTCTATACATGAAATGTTCAGAAGCCTAAAGTTCATCAGAATAAAATATAAAAAATATATATTTTTGCTTGAAAACAAGCGATGTATCAGTTCGATCGTACCCCCATACTAGCCATTTTGAGACTTTCGGAAGAGTTAACGCTCTTAACTGTTTGGTTTCGAAGATAAAAATTTAAATTTTGAGTATCGCATAGAACTAACGTGCAGCCCCTATACGTTATGTTTAAAAAAAATATATAAAATTTTTTTTCAAAATGGCGGCTAATGTAAAAATTCAAAGTGTCATAACTTTGCTAAATCAAATCCTACTAAAAAATGTCTAATGCAAAAAGTGTTTGGAATTTTAATTTGCATATAGAAGCAATTTTTAATTATTTTTTTTTTAATAAAAACCGAGTCTTACCATATATTGACCGAGACCTCGAACGAGCTTTTATGCGACTCTGCATATAGTTAATGCTCGTACGAGGTTTCTATTTAAGAAATCGACTTGAATTTTAAATACAAAATAGAGCTTTCGACTATACTTACGATACTATAAAAAAAAATTAAAAATTAAAAAATAAAAGTATTTTTTTTTCAAAACACGTTTAGTGTGATGAGTCGATCGACCCACCATACATACGCTTATAAGATTTTCAATATAGTTAAGGTCAGTGTGAGCTTATTTATACATATTTAAATTTTAATTTTTGTGACAGTATAGAATTCTTAAGCATCCTGTGTATGTTTGTTAGCAAAATCCATTTTGTCAATTTTTTGCAAAATGGCGACAAGTATTAAAATTCAATCACTTATAACTCAGTAGTGTTGAATTTCGTCAAAAAAGTCTCTATACATGAAATGTTCAGAAGCCTAAAGTTCATCAGAATAAAATATAAAAAATATATATTTTTGCTTGAAAACAAGCGATGTATCAGTTCGATCGTACCCCCATACTAGCCATTTTGAGACTTTCGGAAGAGTTAACGCTCTTAACTGTTTGGTTTCGAAGATAAAAATTTTAGTTTTGAGTATCGCATAGAACTAACGTGTAGCCCCTATACGTTATGTTTAAAAAAAATATATAAAATTTTTTTTCAAAATGGCGGCTAATGTAAAAATTCAAAGTGTCATTTCTTTGCTAAATGAAATCCTACTAAAAAATGTCTAATGCAAAAAGTGTTTGGAATTTTAATTTGCATATAAAAGCAATTTTTAATTATTTTTTTTTTAATAAAAACCGAGTCTTACCATATATTGACCGAGACCTCGAACGAGCTTTTATGCGACTCTGCATATAGTTAATGCTCGTACGAGGTTTCTATTTAAGAAATCGACTTAAATTTTTAATACAAAATAGAGCTTTCGACTATACTTACGATACTATAAAAAAAAATTAAAAATTAAAAAATAAAAGTATTTTTTTTTCAAAACACGTTTAGTGTGATGAGTCGATCGACCCACCATACATACGCTCATAAGATTTTCAATATAGTTAAGGTCAGTGTGAGCTTATTTATACATATTTAAATTTTAATTTTTGTGACAGTATAGAATTCTTAAGCATCCTGTGTATGTTTGTTAGCAAAATCCATTTTGTCAATTTTTTGCAAAATGGCGACAAGTATTAAAATTCAATCACTTATAACTCAGTAGTGTTGAATTACGTCAAAAAAGTCTCTATACATGAAATGTTCATAAGCCTAAAGTTCATCAGAATAAAATATAAAAAATATATATTTTTGCTTAAAAACAAGCGATGTATCAGTTCGATCGTACCCCCATACTAGCCATTTTGAGACTTTCGGAAGAGTTAACGCTCTTAACTGTTTGGTTTCGAAGATAAAAATTTAAATTTTGAGTATCGCATAGAACTAACGTGCAGCCCCTATAGGTTATGTTTAAAAAAAATATATAAAATTTTTTTTCAAAATGGCGCCTAATGTAAAAATTCAAAGTGTCATAACTTTGCTAAATGAAATCCTACTTAAAAATGTCTAATGCAAAAAGTGTTTGGAATTTTATTTTGCATATCAAAGCAATTTTTAATTATTTTTTTTTTAATAAAAACCGAGTCTTACCATATATTGACCGAGACCTCGAACGAGCTTTTATGCGACTCTGCATATAGTTAATGCTCGTACGAGGTTTTTATTTAAGAAATCGACTTGAATTTTTAATACAAAATAGAGCTTTCGACTATACTTACGATACTATAAAAAAAAATTAAAAATTAAAAAATAAAAGTATTTTTTTTTCAAAACACGTTTAGTGTGATGAGTCGATCGACCCACCATACATACGCTCATAAGATTTTCAATATAGTTAAGGTCAGTGTGAGCTTATTTATACATATTTAAATTTTAATTTTTGTGACAGTATAGAATTCTTAAGCATCCTGTGTATGTTTGTTAGCAAAATCCATTTTGTCAATTTTTTGCAAAATAGCGACAAGTATTAAAATTCAATCACTTATAACTCAGTAGTGTTGAATTTTGTCAAAAAAGTCTCTATACATGAAATGTTCAGAAGCCTAAAGTTCATCAGAATAAAATATAAAAAATATATATTTTTGCTTGAAAACAAGCGATGTATCAGTTCGATCGTACCCCCATACTAGCCATTTTGAGACTTTCGGAAGAGTTAACGCTCTTAACTGTTTGGTTTCGAAGATAAAAATTTAAATTTTGAGTATCGCATAAAACTAACGTGCAGCCCCTATACGTTATGTTTAAAAAAAATATATAAAATTTTTTTTCAAAATGGCGGCTAATGTAAAAATTCAAAGTGTCATAACTTTGCTAAATGAAATCCTACTTAAAAATGTCTAATGCAAAAAGTGTTTGGAATTTTATTTTGCATATAAAAGCAATTTTTAATTATTTTTTTTTTAATAAAAACCGAGTCTTACCATATATTGACCGAGACCTCGAACGAGCTTTTATGCGACTCTGCATATAGTTAATGCTCGTACGAGGTTTCTATTTAAGAAATCGACTTGAATTTTTAATACAAAATAGAGCTTTCGACTATACTTACGATACTATAAAAAAAATTAAAAATTAAAAAATAAAAGTATTTTTTTTTCAAAACACGTTTAGTGTGATGAGTCGATCGACCCACCATACATACGCTCATAAGATTTTCAATATAGTTAAGGTCAGTGTGAGCTTATTTATACAAATTTAAATTTTAATTTTTGTGACAGTATAGAACTCTTAAGCATCCTGTGTATGTTTGTTAGCAAAATCCATTTTGTCAATTTTTTGCAAAATGGCGACAAGTATTAAAATTCAATCACTTATAACTCAGTAGTGTTGAATTTCGTCAAAAAAGTCTCTATACATGAAATGTTCAGAAGCCTAAAGTTCATCAGAATAAAATATAAAAAATATATATTTTTGCTTGAAAACAAGCGATGTATCAGTTCGATCGTACCCCCATACTAGCCATTTTGAGACTTTCGGAAGAGTTAACGCTCTTAACTGTTTGGTTTCGAAGATAAAAATTTAAATTTTGAGTATCGCATAAAACTAACGTGCAGCCCCTATACGTTATGTTTAAAAAAAATATATAAAATTTTTTTTCAAAATGGCGGCTAATGTAAAAATTCAAAGTGTCATAACTTTGCTAAATGAAATCCTACTTAAAAATGTCTAATGCAAAAAGTGTTTGGAATTTTATTTTGCATATAAAAGCAATTTTTAATTATTTTTTTTTTAATCAAAACCGAGTCTTACCATATATTGACCGAGACCTCGAACGAGCTTTTATGCGACTCTGCATATAGTTAATGCTCGTACGAGGTTTCTATTTAAGATATCGACTTGAATTTTCAATACAAAATAGAGCTTTGGACTATACTTACGATACTATAAAAAAAAATTAAAAAATAAAAGTATTTTTTTTTCAAAACGTGTTTAGTGTGATGAGTCGATCGACCCACCATACATACGCTCATAAGATTTTCAATATAGTTAAGGTCAGTGTGGGCTTATTTATACATATTTAAATTTTAATTTTTGTGACAGTATAGAATTCTTAAGCATCCTGTGTATGTTTGTTAGCAAAATCCATTTTGTCAATTTTTTGCAAAATGGCGACAAGTATTAAAATTCAATCACTTATAACTCAGTAGTGTTGAATTTCGTCAAAAAAGTCTCTATACATGAAATGTTGAGAAGCCTAAAGTTCATCAGAATAAAATATAAAAAATATATATTTTGGCTTGAAAACAAGCGATGTATCAGTTCGATCGTACCCCCATACTAGCCATTTTGAGACTTTCGGAAGAGTTAACGCTCTTAACTGTTTGGTTTCGAAGATAAAAATTAAAATTTTGAGTATCGCATAGAACTAACGTGCAGCCCCTATACGTTATGTTTAAAAAAAATATATAAAATTTTTTTTCAAAATGGCGGCTAATGTAAAAATTCAAAGTGTTATAACTTTGCTAAATGAAATCCTACTAAAAAATGTCTAATGCAAAAAGTGTTTGGAATTTTAATTTGCATATAAAAGCAATTTTTAATTATTTTTTTTTTAATAAAAACCGAGTCTTACCATATATTGACCGAGACCTCGAACGAGCTTTTATGCGACTCTGCATATAGTTAATGCTCGTACGAGGTTTCTATTTAAGAAATCGACTTGAATTTTTAATACAAAATAGAGCTTTCGACTATACTTACGATACTATAAAAAAAAATTAAAAATTAAAAAATAAAAGTATTTTTTTTTCAAAACACGTTTAGTGTGATGAGTCGATCGACCCACCATACATACGCTCATAAGATTTTCAATATAGTTAAGGTCAGTGTGAGCTTATTTATACATATTTAAATTTCAATTTTTGTGACAGTATAGAATTCTTAAGCATCCTGTGTATGTTTGTTAGCAAAATCCATTTTGTCAATTTTTTGCAAAATGGCGACAAGTATTAAAATTCAATCACTTATAACTCAGTAGTGTTAAATTTCGTCAAAAAAGTCTCTTTACATGAAATGTTCAAAAGCCTAAAGTTCATCAGAATAAAATATAAAAAATATATATTTTTGCTTGAAAACAAGCGATGTATCAGTTCGATCGTACCCCCATACTAGCCATTTTGAGACTTTCGGAAGAGTTAACGCTCTTAACTGTTTGGTTTAAAAGATAAAAATTTTAATTTTGAGTATCGCATAGAACTAACGTGCAGCCCCTATACGTTATGTTTAAAAAAAATATATAAAATTTTTTTTTAAAATGGCGGCTAATGTAAAAATTCAAAGTGTCATAACTTTGCTAAATGAAATCCTACTAAAAAATGTCTAATACAAAAAGTGTTTGGAATTTTAATTTGCATATAAAAGCAATTTTTCATTATTTTTTTTTTAATAAAAACCGAGTCTTACCATATATTGACCGAGACCTCGAACGAGCTTTTATGCGACTCTGCATATAGTTAATGCTCGTACGAGGTTTCTATTTAAGAAATCGACTTGAATTTTTAATACAAAATAGAGCTTTCGACTATACTTACGATACTATAAAAAAAAATTAAAAATTAAAAAATAAAAGTATTTTTTTTTCAAAACACGTTTAGTGTGATGAGTCGATCGACCCACCATACATACGCTCATAAGATTTTCAATATAGTTAAGGTCAGTGTGAGCTTATTTATACATATTTAAATTTTAATTTTTGTGACAGTATAGAATTCTTAAGCATCCTGTGTATGTTTGTTAGCAAAATCCATTTTGTCAATTTTTTGCAAAATAGCGACAAGTATTAAAATTCAATCACTTATAACTCAGTAGTGTTGAATTTCGTCAAAAAAGTCTCTATACATGAAATGTTCAGAAGCCTAAAGTTCATCAGAATAAAATATAAAAAATATATATTTTTGCTTGAAAACAAGCGATGTATCAGTTCGATCGTACCCCCATACTAGCCATTTTGAGACTTTCGGAAGAGTTAACGCTCTTAACTGTTTGGTTTCGAAGATAAAAATTTAAATTTTGAGTATCGCATAGAACTAACGTGCAGCCCCTATACGTTATGTTTAAAAAAAATATATAAATTTTTTTTAAAATGGCGGCTAATGTAAAAATTCAAAGTGTCATAACTTTGCTAAATAAAATCCTACTATAAAATGTCTAATACAAAAAGTGTTTGGAATTTTAATTTGCATATAAAAGCAATTTTTAATTATTTTTTTTTTTCTAAAAACCGAGTCTTACCATATATTGACCGAGACCTCGAACGAGCTTTTATGCGACTCTGCATATAGTTAATGCTCGTACGAGGTTTCTATTTAAGAAATCGACTTGAATTTTTAATACAAAATAGAGCTTTCGACTATACTTACGATACTATAAAAAAAATTAAAAATTAAAAAATAAAAGTATTTTTTTTTCAAAACACGTTTAGTGTGATGAGTCGATCGACCCACCATACATACGCTCATAAGATTTTCAATATAGTTAAGGTCAGTGTGAGCTTATTTATACATATTTAAATTTTAATTTTTGTGACAGTATAGAACTCTTAAGCATCCTGTGTATGTTTGTTAGCAAAATCCATTTTGTCAATTTTTTGCAAAATGGCGACAAGTATTAAAATTCAATCACTTATAACTCAGTAGTGTTGAATTTCGTCAAAAAAGTCTCTATACATGAAATGTTCAGAAGCCTAAAGTTCATCAGAATAAAATATAAAAAATATATATTTTTGCTTGAAAACAAGCGATGTATCAGTTCGATCGTACCCCCATACTAGCCATTTTGAGACTTTCGGAAGAGTTAACGCTCTTAACTGTTTGGTTTCGAAGATAAAAATTTAAATTTTGAGTATCGCATAAAACTAACGTGCAGCCCCTATACGTTATGTTTAAAAAAAATATATAAAATTTTTTTTCAAAATGGCGGCTAATGTAAAAATTCAAAGTGTCATAACTTTGCTAAATGAAATCCTACTTAAAAATGTCTAATGCAAAAAGTGTTTGGAATTTTATTTTGCATATAAAAGCAATTTTTAATTATTTTTTTTTTAATCAAAACCGAGTCTTACCATATATTGACCGAGACCTCGAACGAGCTTTTATGCGACTCTGCATATAGTTAATGCTCGTACGAGGTTTCTATTTAAGAAATCGACTTGAATTTTTAATACAAAATAGAGCTTTTGACTATACTTACGATACTATAAAAAAAAATTAAAAATTAAAAAATAAAAGTATTTTTTTTTCAAAACACGTTTAGTGTGATGAGTCGATCGACCCACCATACATACGCTCATAAGATTTTCAATATAGTTAAGGTCAGTGTGAGCTTATTTATACATATTTAAATTTTAATTTTTGTGACAGTATAGAATTCTTAAGCATCCTGTGTATGTTTGTTAGCAAAATCCATTTTGTCAATTTTTTGCAAAATGGCGACAAGTATTAAAATTCAATCACTTATAACTCAGTAGTGTTACTTTTCGTCAAAAAAGTCGTTATACATGAAATGTTCAGAAGCCTAAAGTTCATCAGAATAAAATATAAAAAATATATATTTTTGCTTGAAAACAAGCGATGTATCAGTTCGATCGTACCCCCATACTAGCCATTTTGAGACTTTCGGAAGAGTTAACGCTCTTAACTGTTTGGTTTTGAAGATAAAAATTTAAATTTTGAGTATCGCATAGAACTAACGTGCAGCCCCTATACGTTATGTTTAAAAAAAATATATAAAAATTTTTTTCAAAATGGCGGCTAATGTAAAAATTTAAAGTGTCATAACTTTGCTAAATCAAATCCTACTAAAAAATGTCTAATGCAAAAAGTGTTTGGAATTTTGCTTTGCATATAAAAGCAATTTTTAATTATTTTTTTTTTAATAAAAACCGAGTCTTACCATATATTGACCGAGACCTCGAACGAGCTTTTATGCGACTCTGCATATAGTTAATGCTCGTACGAGGTTTCTATTTAAGAAATCGACTTGAATTTTTAATACAAAATAGAGCTTTCGACTAGACTTACGATACTATAAAAAAAAATTAAAAATTAAAAACTAAAAGTATTTTTTTTTCAAAACACGTTTAGTGTGATGAGTCGATCGACCCACCATACATACGCTCATAAGATTTTCAATATAGTTAAGGTCAGTGTGAGCTTATTTATACATATTTAAATTTTAATTTTTGTGACAGTATAGAATTCTTAAGCATCCTGTGTATGTTTGTTAGCAAAATCCATTTTGTCAATTTTTTGCAAAATGGCGACAAGTATTAAAATTCAATCACTTATAACTCAGTAGTGTTGAATTTCATCACAAAAGTCTCTATACATGAAATGTTCAGAAGCCTAAAGTTCATCAGAATAAAATATAAAAAATATATATTTTTGCTTGAAAACAAGCGATGTATCAGTTCGATCGTACCCCCATACTAGCCATTTTGAGACTTTCGGAAGAGTTAACGCTCTTAACTGTTTGGTTTCGAAGATAAAAATTTAAATTTTGAGTATCGCATAGAACTAACGTGCAGCCCCTATACGTTATGTTAAAAAAAAATATATAAAATTTTTTTTCAAAATGGCGGCTAATGTAAAAATTCAAAGTGTCATAACTTTGCTAAATAAAATCCTACTATAAAATGTCTAATACAAAAAGTGTTTGGAATTTTAATTTGCATATAAAATCAATTTTTAATTATTTATTTTTTTCTAAAAACCTAGTCTTACCATATATTGACCGAGACCTCGAACGAGCTTTTATGCGACTCTGCATATAGTTAATGCTCGTACGAGGTTTCTATTTAAGATATCGACTTGAATTTTCAATACAAAATAGAGCTTTGGACTATACTTACGATACTATAAAAAAAAATTAAAAAATAAAAGTATTTTTTTTTCAAAACGTGTTTAGTGTGATGAGTCGATCGACCCACCATACATACGCTCATAAGATTTTCAATATAGTTAAGGTCAGTGTGGGCTTATTTATACATATTTAAATTTTAATTTTTGTGACAGTATAGAATTCTTAAGCATCCTGTGTATGTTTGTTAGCAAAATCCATTTTGTCAATTTTTTGCAAAATGGCGACAAGTATTAAAATTCAATCACTTATAACTCAGTAGTGTTGAATTTCGTCAAAAAAGTCTCTATACATGAAATGTTGAGAAGCCTAAAGTTCATCAGAATAAAATATAAAAAATATATATTTTGGCTTGAAAACAAGCGATGTATCAGTTCGATCGTACCCCCATACTAGCCATTTTGAGACTTTCGGAAGAGTTAACGCTCTTAACTGTTTGGTTTCGAAGATAAAAATTAAAATTTTGAGTATCGCATAGAACTAACGTGCAGCCCCTATACGTTATGTTTAAAAAAAATATATAAAATTTTTTTTCAAAATGGCGGCTAATGTAAAAATTCAAAGTGTTATAACTTTGCTAAATGAAATCCTACTAAAAAATGTCTAATGCAAAAAGTGTTTGGAATTTTAATTTGCATATAAAAGCAATTTTTAATTATTTTTTTTTTAATAAAAACCGAGTCTTAATATATATTGACCGAGACCTCGAACGAGCTTTTATGCGACTCTGCATATAGTTAATGCTCGTACGAGGTTTCTATTTAAGAAATCGACTTGAATTTTTAATACAAAATAGAGCTTTCGACTATACTTACGATACTATAAAAAAAAATTAAAAATTAAAAAATAAAAGTATTTTTTTTTCAAAACACGTTTAGTGTGATGAGTCGATCGACCCACCATACATACGCTCATAAGATTTTCAATATAGTTAAGGTCAGTGTGAGCTTATTTATACATATTTAAATTTCAATTTTTGTGACAGTATAGAATTCTTAAGCATCCTGTGTATATTTGTTAGCAAAATCCATTTTGTCAATTTTTTGCAAAATGGCGACAAGTATTAAAATTCAATCACTTATAACTCAGTAGTGTTAAATTTCGTCAAAAAAGTCTCTTTACATGAAATGTTCAAAAGCCTAAAGTTCATCAGAATAAAATATAAAAAATATATATTTTTGCTTGAAAACAAGCGATGTATCAGTTCGATCGTACCCCCATACTAGCCATTTTGAGACTTTCGGAAGAGTTAACGCTCTTAACTGTTTGGTTTAAAAGATAAAAATTTTAATTTTGAGTATCGCATAGAACTAACGTGCAGCCCCTATACGTTATGTTTAAAAAAAATATATAAAATTTTTTTTTAAAATGGCGGCTAATGTAAAAATTCAAAGTGTCATAACTTTGCTAAATGAAATCCTACTAAAAAATGTCTAATACAAAAAGTGTTTGGAATTTTAATTTGCATATAAAAGCAATTTTTCATTATTTTTTTTTTAATAAAAACCGAGTCTTACCATATATTGACCGAGACCTCGAACGAGCTTTTATGCGACTCTGCATATAGTTAATGCTCGTACGAGGTTTCTATTTAAGAAATCGACTTGAATTTTTAATACAAAATAGAGCTTTCGACTATACTTACGATACTATAAAAAAAAATTAAAAATTAAAAAATAAAAGTATTTTTTTTTCAAAACACGTTTAGTGTGATGAGTCGATCGACCCACCATACATACGCTCATAAGATTTTCAATATAGTTAAGGTCAGTGTGAGCTTATTTATACATATTTAAATTTTAATTTTTGTGACAGTATAGAATTCTTAAGCATCCTGTGTATGTTTGTTAGCAAAATCCATTTTGTCAATTTTTTGCAAAATAGCGACAAGTATTAAAATTCAATCACTTATAACTCAGTAGTGTTGAATTTCGTCAAAAAAGTCTCTATACATGAAATGTTCAGAAGCCTAAAGTTCATCAGAATAAAATATAAAAAATATATATTTTTGCTTGAAAACAAGCGATGTATCAGTTCGATCGTACCCCCATACTAGCCATTTTGAGACTTTCGGAAGAGTTAACGCTCTTAACTGTTTGGTTTCGAAGATAAAAATTTAAATTTTGAGTATCGCATAGAACTAACGTGCAGCCCCTATACGTTATGTTTAAAAAAAATATATAAAATTTTTTTAAAATGGCGGCTAATGTAAAAATTCAAAGTGTCATAACTTTGCTAAATAAAATCCTACTATAAAATGTCTAATACAAAAAGTGTTTGGAATTTTAATTTGCATATAAAAGCAATTTTTAATTATTTTTTTTTTTCTAAAAACCGAGTCTTACCATATATTGACCGAGACCTCGAACGAGCTTTTATGCGACTCTGCATATAGTTAATGCTCGTACGAGGTTTCTATTTAAGAAATCGACTTGAATTTTTAATACAAAATAGAGCTTTAGACTATACTTACGATACTATAAAAAAAAATTAAAAATTAAAAAATAAAAGTATTTTTTTTTCAAAACACGTTTAGTGTGATGAGTCGATCGACCCACCATACATACGCTCATAAGATTTTCAATATAGTTAAGGTCAGTGTGAGCTTATTTATACATATTTAAATTTTAATTTTTGTGACAGTATAGAATTCTTAAGCATCCTGTGTATGTTTGTTAGCAAAATCCATTTTGTCAATTTTTTGCAAAATGGTGACAAGTATTAAAATTCAATCACTTATAACTCAGTAGTGTTGAATTTCGTCAAAAAAGTCTCTATACATGAAATGTTCAGAAGCCTAAAGTTCATCAGAATAAAATATAAAAAATATATATTTTTGCTTGAAAATAAGCGATGTATCAGTTCGATCGTACCCCCATACTAGCCATTTTGAGACTTTCGGAAGAGTTAACGCTCTTAACTGTTTGGTTTCGAAGATAAAAATTTAAATTTTGAGTATCGCATAGAACTAACGTGCAGCCCCTATACGTTATGTTTAAAAAAAATATATAAAAATTTTTTTCAAAATGGCGGCTAATGTAAAAATTCAAAGTGTCATAACTTTGCTAAATGAAATCCTACTAAAAAATGTCTAATGCAAAAAGTGTTTGGAATTTTATTTTGCATATAAAAGCAATTTTTAATTATTTTTTTTTCAATAAAAACCGAGTCTTACCATATATTGACCGAGACCTCGAACGAGCTTTTATGCGACTCTGCATATAGTTAATGCTCGTACGAGGTTTCTATTTAAGAAATCGACTTGAATTTTTAATACAAAATAGAGCTTTCGACTATACTTACGATACTATAAAAAAAAATTAAAAATTAAAAAATAAAAGTATTTTTTTTTCAAAACACGTTTAGTGTGATGAGTCGATCGACCCACCATATATACGCTCATAAGATTTTCAATATAGTTAAGGTCAGTGTGAGCTTATTTATACATATTTAAATTTTAATTTTTGTGACAGTATAGAATTTTTAAGCATCCTGTGTATGTTTGTTAGCAAAATCCATTTTGTCAATTTTTTGCAAAATGGCGACAAGTATTAAAATTCAATCACTTATAACTCAGTAGTGTTGAATTTCGTCAAAAAAGTCTCTATACATGAAATGTTCAGAAGCCTAAAGTTCATCAGAATAAAATATAAAAAATATATATTTTTGCTTAAAAACAAGCGATGTATCAGTTCGATCGTACCCCCATACTAGCCATTTTGAGACTTTCGGAAGAGTTAACGCTCTTAACTGTTTGGTTTCGAAGATAAAAATTTAAATTTTGAGTATCGCATAGAACTAACGTGCAGCCCCTATACGTTATGTTTAAAAAAAATATATAAAATTTTTTTTTAAAAATGGCGGCTAATGTAAAAATTCAAAGTGTCATAACTTTGCTAAATGAAATCCTACTAAAAAATGTCTAATGCAAAAAGTGTTTGGAATTTTAATTTGCATATAAAAGCAATTTTTAATTATTTTTTTTTTCAATAAAAACCGAGTCTTACCATATATTGACCGAGACCTCGAACGAGCTTTTATGCGACTCTGCATATAGTTAATGCTCGTACGAGGTTTCTATTTAAGAAATCGACTTGAATTTTTAATACAAAATAGAGCTTTCGACTATACTTACGATACTATAAAAAAAAATTAAAAATTAAAAAATAAAAGTATTTTTTTTTCAAAACACGTTTAGTGTGATGAGTCGATCGACCCACCATACATACGCTCATAAGATTTTCAATATAGTTAAGGTCAGTGTGAGCTTATTTATACATATTTAAATTTTAATTTTTGTGACAGTATAGAATTCTTAAGCATCCTGTGTATGTTTGTTAGCAAAATCCATTTTGTCAATTTTTTGCAAAATGCCGACAAGTATTGAAATTCAATCACTTATAACTCAGTAGTGTTGAATTTCGTCAAAAAGGTCTCTATACATGAAATGTTCAGAAGCCTAAAGTGCATCAGAATAAAATATAAAAAATATATATTTTTGCTTGAAAACAAGCGATGTATCAGTTCGATCGTACCCCCATACTAGCCATTTTGAGACTTTCGGAAGAGTTAACGCTCTTAACTGCTTGGTTTCGAAGATTTATATTTTAATTTTGAGTATCGCATAGAACTAACGTGCAGCCCCTATACGTTACGTTTAAAAAAAATATATAAATTTTTTTTTAAAATGGCGGCTAATGTAATAATTCAACGTGTCATAACTTTGCTAAATAACATCCTACTGAAAAATGTCGTATGCAATAAGTGTTTGGAATTTTAATTTGCATATAAAAGCAATTTTTAATTATTTTTTTTTAATAAAAACCGAGTTTTACGACATATTGACCGAGACCTCGAACGAGCTTTTATGCGACTCTGCATATAGGTAACGCTCGAATGAGGCTTGTATTTAAGAAATCTATCAGAATTTTTAATACAAAATAGAGCTTTCGACTATACTTACGATACTATAAAAAAAATTAAAAATTAAAAAATAAAAGTATTTTTTTTTCAAAACACGTTTAGTGTGATGGGTCGATCGACCCACCATAAATACGCTCATAAGATTTTCAATATAGTTAAGGTCAGTGTGAGCTTATTTATACATATTTAAATTTCAGTTTTTGTGACAGTATAGAATTCTTAAACATCCTGTGTATGTTTGTTAGCAAAATCCATTTTGTCAATTTTTTGCAAAATGGCGACAAGTATTATAATTCAATCACTTATAACTCAGTAGTGTTGAATTTCGTCAAAAAGGTCTCTATACATGAAATGTTCAGAAGCCTAAAGTTCATCAGAATAAAATACAAGAAATATAAGAACTTTGCAAAATGAAATTCTACTAAAATATGTCGTATGCAAAAAGTGTTTAGAAACTTAATTTGCATTTGAAAACAATTTTTTATTATTTTTTTTTTAAAAACCGAGTTTTTTGGTATATTGACAGGGACCCTAAACGAGCTTTTATGCGACTCTGCATATAGTTAACGCTCGTATTTGGTTCCTATTTCAGATATTGACTTGAATTTTTGAGACAAAATAGAGCTTTCGACTATACTTACGATACCTTTAAAAATAATTAAAAATTAAAAAATTAAAGTTTTTTTTTTTCAAAACACGTTTAGTGTTAAGAGTCGATCGACCTACTATACATACGCTCATAAGATTTGCAATATAGTTAAGGTCAGTGTGAGCTTTGTTATACATATATAAATTTTAATTTTTGTGACAGTATAGAATTCTTAAACACCCTGTGTATGTTTGTTAGCAAAATCCAATTTGTCAATATTTTGCAAAATGGCGACAAGTATAAAAATTCAATTACTTATAACTCAGTAGTGTTGAATTTTATCCAAAAGTTCTCTATACATGAAACGTTCAAAAGCCTAAAATACATCCAAATAAAATATAAAAAATATAGATTTTTGCTTGAAAACAAGCGATGTATCAGTTCGATCGTACCCCCATACTAGCCATTTTGAGACTTTTGGAAGATTTAACGCTCTTAACTGCTTGGTTTCAAAGATTTAAATTTAAATTTTGAGTATCGCATAGAACTAACGTGCAACCCCTATACGTTATGTTTAAAAATAAATATATAAATTTTTTTTTCAAAATGGCAGCTAATGTAAAAATTCAATGTGTCATAACTTTGCAAAATAAAATCCTACTAAAAAATTTATAATGCAAAAAGTGTTCAGAAACTAAATTTGCATTTAAAAACAATTTTTTTTTTTTTTTTTTATAATAAAAACCGAGTCTTACGGTATTTTGACCGGGACCCCGAAAGAGCTTTTATTCGACTAGTAAACGCTCGTATTCTGTTTCTATTAAAAATATTGACTTTAATTTTTTATACAAAATAGAGCTTTAGAATATACTTACGTTACTGTTTAACACGTTTAGTGTTATGAGTCCATCGACCCACCATACATACGCTCATAAGATTAGCAATATACAATAGTTAAGGTCAGTGTGAGCTTATTTATTCATATTTAAATTTTAATTTTTGTGACAGTATAGAATTCTTAAGCACCCTGTGTATGTTTGTTAGCAAAATCCAATTTAACATTTTTTTGCAAAATGGCGACAAGTATTGAAATTCAATCACTTATAACTCAGTAGTGTTGAATATCGTCAAAAAGGTCTTTATACATGAAATGTTTAGAAGCCTAAAGTTCATCAGAATAAAATATAAAAAATATATATTTTTACTTGAAAACAAGCGATGTATCAGTTCGATCGTACCCCCATACTAGCCATTTTGAGACTTTTGGAAGAGTTAACGCTCTAAACTGCTTGGTTTCGAAGATTAAAATAGTCTTACGGTATATTGACCGGGACCCCGAAAGAGCTTTTATTCGACTAGTTAACGCTCGTATTCTGTTTCTATTAAAAATATTGACTTTAATTTTTTATACAAAATAGAGCTTTAGAATATACTTACGTTACTGTTTAACACGTTTAGTGTTATGAGTCCATCGACCCACCATACATACGCTCATAAGATTAGCAATATACAATAGTTAAGGTCAGTGTGAGCTTATTTATTCATATTTAAATTTTAATTTTTGTGACAGTATAGAATTCTTAAGCACCCTGTGTATGTTTGTTAGCAAAATCCAATTTAACATTTTTTTGCAAAATGGCGACAAGTATAAAAATTCAATCACTCATAACTCAGTAGTTTTCAAATTTAACAAAAAGTTCGATAAACATGAAACGTTTAAAAGTCTAAAATACATCCAAATAAAATATTAAAAAAGTAAATTTTGCTTCAAAACAAGCGATGTATCAGTTCGATCGGCCCCCATACTAGCCATTTTGAGACTTTCAGAAGAATTAACGCTCCTAACTGCTTGGTTTTACAGATTAAAAATTAAATTTTTAGTATTGCATAGAACTACTGTGCACCCCCTATACGTTTCGTATGAAAAAAATATATAAAATTTATTTTAAATGGTGGCCAATGTAAAATTTTAAAGTGTCATAACTTTGCAAAATGAAAGCCTAGGTAAAAATGTCGTATTCAAAAAGTGTTTAGAAACTTAATTTGCATTTAAAAACAATTTTTTATTATTTTTTTAATAAGAAACGAGTTTTACGGTATATTGACCGGGCCCCCGAACAAGCTTTTATGCGACTTGGCATATAGTTAACGCTCGTATTTGGTTATTTTTAAATATATAGACATGAATTGTAGATACGAAATAGAGCTTTCGAATTTACTTACGATATTGTTAAAAAAAAATTAAATTAAAAAAAAAAAAAAATTCTAAAACACGTTCAGTGTTATGAGTCGATCGACCCACCATACTTACGCGCATAAGACTTGCAAGGTCAGTATATGCTTGTTTATAATTAATTTATTCATATTTACAGGGGCCCTTAGGGACCGGGAGTCGAAACTGGAACTGAGGCATCACGAAAGTAATGTTCAAGGATGAAGCATAGAAATGTAGAAGCATGCGCGGCTAATGTTATGCAAAACCTAAGCAACAGATTGCTGGTGATCAGGAGAGCGTTTTCCAATAACACTCGGGAGAAATAACGTAGTACTACGGGGGGTTGTTCCTGCTCATCTAGCCCTTAAAAGTTGAATGCCACATATTGGGATGGACTTGTAGGGCCTTATTACCGGTAACGGCAGTGGTTTAAGCACGGATCAGTTAGTAACACTCTCTGTGACCAGAAAAACCAAATTGTGATTTTTGCAACATTGAAAGTTTCTTGCACATTGAATCCTGTTTAAAGCACTACCGAAAATTTACAAAGCTTAAACTTTTAACTAGTTTAATTTTTGAGTAATTAAAAAATAAAAATTATAATTCCGAATTTTTGCGAACAAAATGAATTACGATTTTAGCTGCCTCTCCATTTTTGTGCTAGATTAAGCATTAAAAATTACGAATTCTTTAAGATTGAACAATTGGCAACAAATCCTCATTTAAAGAATCTGCAATTTAATTTTAAATATAGCATTTGGCGTTTGCAAAACAACTGAAAGATAACGCTTTAACTATATATATATAATATTTAGAGGTGTGCCCAGAAACACCGAATGGTGAGTTTTATATTTTATTTCGATGCAGGTTTGGCTTTTAAACGTTTTATATCATGTGATCTCTTATGTAGGACTTTAACTTACGGAGGTATGAGTACTTAAGTTTTTAAATTTGCCGCAATTTTTTAGCAATTAAAACAAAGGAATTAAAAGCGTTAATTTTATTTCAAGTCTCAAAAAGGCTTTTATGGGTGTCCGATTGATCTGTTACATCGCTAGTTTTGAGGAAAAAGCTATTTTTTATATTTTATTTCGATGCGGGTTTAGCTTCTTTACGTTTTATATGTGGATATATTTTACGTATGATATTAACCTACGGAGTTATGAATGTTTGTTTTTAAATTTGCCGCTATTTTACAAAAAATTGCCATGTTGGATTTTGCTAGTGAACATATACAGGTGCTGAAGAATTATACATTATCAAAAAACATATATTTTGTCGTTATAACGAAGCATATACTGACTTTAACTATAATGCAAGTCTTTTAATCGTTTGTATAGTGAGTCCATCAACTCTAAGCTTGTTTCGAACAAAAAACTATTTTTATTAGATATTATATATTTTTCTGGTTAATTTCATAAGGGGTAAAAATTCAAGTATTAATATTTAAAACGAACAAAATAACAGCGTTAACTATATGGCAAGTCGCATAAAAGCTAGTATGGGGGGTCTGATCAATTTTACATAAAACTTGTTTTAAAGCAAAAAACTATTTGTTTTATATTTTATTTCAATTATACTCATCCTTTTTTTTCTTCAGCCCACATACATATATTTGTAAAGTTACGCGGGCCGCAACACTATACTGGTATCACGAAAAAATCATGAAACCCATCCTTTTTTTAGAAAACATTTTTGAGATTAAAAAAATTATAAGCTAAAACAGAATAAAAATAGTACATATCGCTTATCAGCATACTGTTCGACAAAAATTACAATAATGAAAAAAGTAAAACTCAAAAGTAACGTGTATCCAAGTGCTTATTTAAAAATCAGTGTGGTTTTTGATATAGAGATAAATTTTCAACAATTTTAGACAGATCGGGTTTACAATTGTTGTATGCTATCCCCAATACGTCTTCAAGGCGAGAATCAGTAAGTTGATTCCTGTATACTTTTTTGCATATTTCATTTTGGAATACGATGATTCACAAAGATATGTCGATGCAAACAATGCGAGGAGCAGGAAGGCACAATTTTATACAGTCTTGTATTTTTCAGAAACTAATTTCTAAAAATCGATGTACTCCTTTCCCTCTTTTTTCTTAAAAATAGCTTCCAGATTAGTATCGTTCTTAAATTCGATAAATTCATCAAAAAGCTCTGCCTAATCATATCCCAGTGCAGCTAAATGTGTTATAGTTGCTATTTCTAGCTGCCAGGGATTTTTTATAAGTAACAAATAATTCTTGATACAACGTAAGTCCTGAAATCTGCTCTTACACTCCTGAGCTAAGGCAGCTAAATAATTTTAAAATATCGTATAGTTTTCTTCAGAAACATATATACCATATTGTTTAGTGTTATGCAATACTTGTGGTAGATGTTTAGTTTCTCTTCAAAATCAAATACTTTATTCGCCATCTGCGAAATGATTTTATTTTCGCCCTGTAAGCCATAATTGAGTTTATTAAGTTTTTCTGTGATGTCACACAGAAAAGCTAAAAGACACCACCATCTATCATTATTAAGTTTGCTGTAAATTTTATTATTTTGCTGTAAAAACAAAATAATATCATACCTCTAGGAATTAAACGGTTCCAGAACTTTTCCTCGACTTAGCCGACTCACCGAAGTATATAAAAGAACTTGACTATAGTTACTGTTCAGTTCTTGCGCTCTAATATAATTTAGTATACTTATTACAGTCTTCATCACGGCGTCTATTTCGGTACAGTGAAATGATAAGAGATTTGTTAAATTATATTTCTTTTTCCATACAGTAACAAATCCTTTTTCGGATCCGATCATTAAAGGAGACATCTATCCGTGCTTACACAAACCAATTTTGTTAATATCAATATCATTGTTTTCCAAAAATGTACTAATAGTATAGAGATAGTTCGTGCCTCTGGTTTGCTTTATCATAGGAAGAAATTTCAGAAAATCATGAATTGAATTTTGTCCGGTACAACACCTAACAAAAAAGGAACATTGTGATGTTGCTGAAATATCGGTGCTAGAATCAAAAGGCAAACTAAAATATTTGCAATTTTTCATATCTTCTATGATGGGATTAAATGTGTTTTGCAATATCTAGCAAAGGTAGAATAAAAGAGCTGCATACTTTTGATCTGAGATATTATTTTATTTTTATTGTTAAATTTATCAAATAATACGTTGGACGCATTGAAGAAACATTCTTTCACAACCTCTGCGTCAGTAAACGGCTTAATATATTTACCGAGTATGTAACAAATTTCATACGACATAATATATTGATATAATATTTTGTTGATGTTGTAAGGACTGGTTGAAGAAAAATGAAAAAAAACTTTTCACGTCTTATTAAAGAGCCATGAGGAAACATATCATTAAGCGTTTTGTGCTTCGTGGTATAATGACGAAGAATGTTATATTTTTTTAATATAACACTCTCACGACAGATCAAGCATGTGGTCGAACCATGTTTATTTGCAACAACGAAATATTCTTTTTCTCATTTGTCTTGAAAAACTCTCTTTTCGTCATTTTGAAGACACTCCTGCCATTGTGGATAAATTAATTATAACAAAATTAAAAAAATTAATTATAAGACTTTACTTGAAATAAAGCCACAACACTGTAACGCGTTCGACTTTGGACCTGTCAAACATGTACATATGTGTTGCCACAAGCAAAATTATTTGTATTTGTTTTTTGGAATAAAAACCTAGCGTGTGCAATAGCAACACTCTTATACTAAATCTGATGTGGACCATAATGACAATCCTCTCGTTTCCAATCACTGGGATAAGATACTATATCTTATTTTTTTATTTTGTGGATTGCATTTAGATTTTCTATTCGTTTCGATCCATGTATGAATATTTTTACTTGATACTAAAATGAATTGCTTCGACTAGATCGCTTTCTTTTTTATTAAGGAATTATGTAATACTTTTAATCAATTTTATTTTTAATTTAAATTCACACACGAAATGAAGCAATAAAAGCGTCACACTATCAGATGTGACGATTCATTAAAATAAATTATTTAAAAATCTCAATTAATATCTTTATATATAAATTACAATAAAAGAAATTCAAATATTTTATAACACAAATATAATGTATTCTTATTTATTATTATTGTCAATACATTATAAGAGATCGAAGGACGTACCACTCGATCGAGGGTTAATTATTTTTAACCTAATCTATTAGTATTTGTATATTATACAAATATTTTTCGTCGAATAGTCGCAATATATAATACACTTTACAAAACGTCGACCTCTATTTAAACTTCATATTATTTATCGCCGTTTCCAAAATTGTACACCCTATCAGAAGGGCCTGGTCGGCTACAGTCGGACTCGGGTGATAAAATCGACATCTATCCTTCTTTGAACATCTCTTGCCGTACATACACAGTTTCGGGTGATACCAGATACACGCAGGGTTGTCGCAAAGTGGATGAAATTTACACACGGTGCTAGAGCTGGGAACATCGTTGGAGGAAGCTAAAATCAAAAACGATCCATCGTTAGATATGACCCGCTCAAAAAATACATAGACAGCGACACTCACTCGCGGACGTAGTCTTCTGCTTGTGCAAAAACTGACAAGCGCTTTTGGTGCACCCCGTTCCAAATTTACACAAGGCGGGAGACCGTGCGTGGCGACCGGCGGCCGAAGACGCTAAAACGTTAAGCAATCGACCGTTATGCGTTAGCTACGCTTGGTTTAAATTCATTCGAGGATGTTCACCCGAAGATGTCGAAGGTGCACTCGTAGCTTTTTTTTCGTGACGAAACGGGCATTCTAATTTGTTGCAAAAGTCTCCAAACTTGCAGGAGGGGGGACTCTTTGTCGGCTTCGCTCGCTGCACGGGAACGAAGACGAAGGAATCTAAAACCGAAAGCGAATCATCGTCGAGTGCTAGTTACGCATTAGCGTAAACGCTGGACGCGACGATGCTCACCGGTCTCGGGTGCGGGCCGAGTCTTCTTCGGACAGTCGGCGCCGGGACGCTTCTCGCCGATCTGCAAACAGACGTTAGAACAAAACTTAAAAACTGCGTTTTTAAATTTCTATCGCATCCGGAAGATCAGATTTAGTAATTTATAAACATCGAGAAGATTAATTCACTGCACTATATGCATATTTTCTCTGGGAAAGGGTACACTTTTCGGTACTCGTTCGTATAATTGTATTGCGTAATCTGACTCGTAAGGATCAGTATCAGTATTCAAAATGGAAAATTGAACGAAACAGAATGCTCAATTAAATGACAATTTCATCAAACTTTACAGAAATAGGCATTAAACATTAAGATTTTTTTCTCAAACTTTCGTCTATTTATTTAAAAATAAGCAGAACTTTGAGGTAAAAATCTTTAAACACATTTCTAAACATAAAAATATAAAAATGCATAAAAACTAAATTTTGTAAAAAATTAAAGGTACATGTTCAGTAACATAATAAAAACATAAATTTAATATTAGAAAAATGAAAAAATATTTTTTTGTGAAAAACGATTTTCTCCTTTTTCTTTCACGGTGCTACAACCGGTGATCGGTTTCAGCCTTTCCGATTCGTTATGATATAATCTAATAATTTCATTGGCATATTTTTCTAGTCTATATATGTTTGAGAATATTTTGCATGAGATGCTCAGTAGTGAGATCCCTCTATAGTTATTACAAGTTAGCTTATCTCCCTTTTTTATAAGGGGACAATGATTGTCGCCGTCCAGTCTTTATGTATGTTGTTTCTTGTCGTAGTCTAAGGGGCGGGCTGGCTAGCAAGCTGTCTTGCGCAGTCGATATGCATGCGTCACGCTGCCACGCCTAAACCTTCGTTTACCCTGGAGTAGGATCAGTTTCCTGCTTTACGGCCAGTAAAACCGACGTTAGAAAAACCATCCGTCGCCCCAAAATTCGCATGAAGCAAAACGCCACTGAGGCCACCAACCAAGAATTCCGAAGAAACCACTGCTGAACCCATGTCCACATTGGATCTCCGTAAGATGCTGATGGTGCTCCAGGAGATTAGGGTGAAGGCCAGCAGGTGCGCCAGTAAAATGGAAATCGCCATCATGATGGTAGAATATCTTGATGTCCTCTTCTAAACTGGACAGGGAATTCCCGTGGAGTCCGAAACAAAATCGGTGAGCTGGAGCTATTAATCAGCGAGCATAATATTGACATTGTCGTAGTTACCGAAACTTTCCTTAAGCCCCACATAAACGTTTACATACCGGACTTTACCTGCCTCCGGAGGGACCGATTCTCAAGGCCGGGTGGAGGTGTCGCGATATTTGTTAAAAAATCTATTAAGCGCGCGCGAATTTGCCTTAACACTATTAACCTAGAAAGCGTCGCGATAGAAATTAAAAATAAAAATAAAATAATAATGATTGCCGCCGGGTATAATTCTCCCGGAGATGAGTTGCTTCGGAGTGACCTCGATGCTGTGTTTGAACAGGAGAATTCAGTTATACTAACTGGAGACTTCAATGCCAGGCACTCGCATTGGAGTTGCTCTGGCTCGAATCGATCCGGGACGACAGTTTTTAATTACTTAAATAATACCGATACAGTAGTATACTTTCCAAACTCACCAACGCATCACCCGACCGATAACATGACGCCGTCAACTCTTGACATCGCATTGGTCAAGGGTAACTCTCGAATATCCAAAATGCACTGTATCCAGGCTCTGTCTTCGGACCACCTCCCAGTGTTTTTTACTCTGGAGGGTGAAGTCGAGATAGTCTCTGAGATCTCATTCGATTATGCAAAAGCTGATTGGAAAGGTTTTAAAAATAATATTAAAAGACGCATTCCGTTAATGCGCGAAAACTATAAAATTTCAGAAACTAAAATAATAGACGACGATATAAATAGCCTTTTATCCGTAATCGAGCAGGCAAAAATTGCCTTTGTCCCAACGCGTAAATTCATATTAAATAAAATCGTATTTAATTTAAAAACAAAATACGAAAAATGTGGCAAAAAACTAAAAAACCGCACCTAAAAACATTAATAAATAAAGTAACCCACTTAATTCGCATTAAAATCCAAAAATTAAAAAACCACAACTGGACGCGTAAACTTGAAAAATTGCACCCCGCGGATAATTTCCTTTAGAAAACATCGAAATCGATTAAAAATAAACATTCAGAAATTCCCCCGTTTAAAACTGGAAACAGCGTGGCCAATATTTGCCAGGAGAAAGCGGATTTGTTGGCGAGCGCTTTTGCCACAACATTTGTGCTCACACGTGACCTCAGTCACACAAACACAGAAAGAAGAGTTAAGAGTGCAATTGAAAAAATTTAAAAATCAGATTTAGATATAAATTTAATTAACAATGTTACTCCTTTAGAAATTTTAAATATCGTCAAACAGCTTAAAACATTTTTAATGCGTGCCTATCTTTAGGGTATTTCCTAGCGATCTGGAAAACAGCAAAAATTCATCCCATTAAAAAGCTGGTAAAGACCCGACTATTCCAATTAATTATTATTAATTATTATATAAGCTTACTTTCATCAATTGGTAAAATTTTCAAAAAAACAATATTGATAAAGTTCGGCTTCTGAGCACATATTTGCCAACTATAATATGAAAAAAAGTACAGGCTTAATAATGGTGGACTTATATACAAGTTGTCCAAGTATGAATCTTCTCCACGTTATCCGCTCATACCTGAAGATAAACAGAAGCTATGTTGTTTCACTAAATAATGAAATATTGTCTCCGCGTAAAATACCAGCTGAAGTACCACAGGGAAGTTTGCTCGGGCGGTTTCTATTCATATTGTATACAAACGACATTCCCATTCTAAAAAACACCCACCTCTCCATGTATGCTGACGATACAGCCATACTTTCTCAACTTTCAATTAGATTACAAATATCCCTGAAAAAGTTAAATAAAAAATGTAAAATTAAAATAAACGAAAACAAAACAGAAAAAAAAACCTGGACTCGAAGCTTAAATTTAACCAACACGTAAAAGAATATTTAATAGAAAATAAAATTCTTCTTTATAAACAGTTAATTAGGAGCAATAAAAATAATATACAACACTGAAAAAAGTTACATAAAAAATATAGAATTCCAACAATAATTATCACACGGATAAATATTATAAAAACTAATTAAATCCAGTATCGGTAACACAAAATGCTTTAGGACATTCAAACGCAAACAGTAACAGCTTCAGTTGGCTGATTTATTTCATATGTATGTGTTTTTCCTCGAATCTTTACTTTATTACTCTTAGGGATAGCTTATTATTATTTTTTAATTGTGAACAATGAAAATGGTTATAAACCAGTATTGTAAAATTATTCTTTTGTAATTATTAGAAGATAATTTGTCGTGTTTTTCTTAGTCGAAAATGAAATGAAATGATTTTACAATAATAGAAAAAATGATAACGTTAACGTTTCTATGATATGATTTTCGTGACGTCATCATTAAACAATATATTGTAGATAAGTAAAAAAAAATGCTGACGTTATCATGTTAATTGGAAGAAAAGAAAAGTTTCGCTTAAGTTTAGTGCCTTTCTTTTTCTTTTTTCTTTTACTCCAAATGAAGATTATTTTATATTCCATTAGAGATTTGAAATTTTATAATGATATAGAGAAACGATTTACGGTGTGCGAGATGGCCTCCAGGCCGAAATTCCTCTGATCGGTCATGGGCTCCCGACACTGGGGACACTTTCCCCCGGGGACGGAGTGCCTGCAGGGGGCGCACAGATTGTGACCCGTGCGGCACATGAAGATAGGCGAGACCATCGTCTCGAAGCATACGGGGCAGTCCAGCATCTCGTGCACGTCCTTCAGATGGTCTCTGTAAAAAGGCAACATGTGTACTTAGTTCAAGTCGCAGATGCAGTTTCGCACATACTGAGAGTCGTCCGAGTCCGGACGGGAGGGATTCCGGGACCTCGGGGGCCTTCTCCTGGGGGCCGCGGCGGGCTTCCGAGACGTCTTGGGGTTGCTGGCCATCGCGGAGACGCTGTTGTTGTCCGCTCGTCTACACTTTAATTAACTGCAATCGCTATGACACGATTCAGCGCTGTCCAACTAGCGGCTGCGAAAACTTTCAAATAAAAACGTCATTGTATTTAACGTACACATACATAAACAAAAACGCTCAGAAGCCAATGGTTATCCATATTTTTTCTGCTTTTGGCCGTAACGTCTGTGAAAGTGGCCAGCAACGTTCAAATTTATAATCTTATTTATTCATTAAAATGAGCACCATCGTTACACCGACAGGTTAACTTAGGCCTAATACGCCGGCTCAAAAACGTAGGCAACTAGGCTAGGCGGCTAAGCCGAGCGACTCGAATTCGCGAAGAAATTGCAATATTCATTTTAAAGAGAAAAAAATATTATTTTAATTTCAATATAATATTCAATTTGTCCGTATGAAATATCAATTTATATATCTCACGCAATTTTGGGAGATATATCATATATAGATTTAAATTTAATATGTTTATTATTATTCACACGAGGAGTGACTTTCGAGGCCTTGTATAATAGATGCCGACGCAAAATGTGTCATAAAACTTATATTTTAAAACAATACTTACGTTATGTCCCTTTTTGAAACACCGCTCTCACTACGAAAATAAATAATATTTTTAAAATATCAATGCATGTAGTGTTTAATTTTTCATAAAACTTTTGATTAAAAATTGTTATCAACAGAAAAACTATCAGTAAATTTGATATACAATTAATATTAATTACTAAATAATTAATATGACTTTAATTAAATCCTTTTAAATATTTTTTATAAATAATAGATTTAAAAGTTAAAAGATTAAAGATGTATAGGCGTATAATTAGCTTAACAAAACATTGTTATTTACCATAATATAAGTCAGAAGGAATTGTTTACAATATTTTTATGTGAATATTGATAACGAAAATTAATTTATTGTAAAATAATGTGTATAATTATACTACATTTTTTCTTGCTTCTTGAATTAAATGAATTTGCTTAACATAATACAAATACATTTATAATTGCATTTGGGAAACAAAAAAATCTCATAATACATTATTGACAGCAGAACGTGCTTCTCCTATGAGTCAAAGGATTAACAGAAACGACTGAAGTGCCGATCATTGTCAACTTTCGAGGATTTTAAACTTGAAAGCGTCATAAAATTATATATTCTTTTATTTATAAATCACCTAATTGTACATTCAAAATTTGCTCTACTCATATTTGCAGATGCCGAAACGAAAAAGGTCATAAAACTTAGATTATGAAACAATTCTTTCAATAATAAATTGAAATTAAAATAATATTCTTTTCTCTTTAAAATTAATATTGCAATTTCTTCGCGAATGTACTACCCGACCTCGAGTCGCTCGGCTTAGCCGCCTAGTCTAGTTACCTACGTTTTTGAGCCGGCGGCCGCTAGTCGCCGGCGGCTAGCCGACAGTGCGTATGGGCCCTAAACCCATGCTTTTATAGGTTGTCACGACAGGCAAGTCGACTGTGCATCACCTCTGCACAGGATCGCGCCTGACGCTCCGCCGACTCGGCGCCTGCGTGCGTATGCACCCATTTAAAACCATATAAAGTTCAGTCGCCGGCGGCTAGCCGACAGTGCGTATGGGCCCTTAATGCGTCGCGATGACCAAAAGCATAAAATAAATTTAAAAATACATATACGCACACACGCATACAACTAACACACATACATGAAAACGTGATAAAAGGACAGACACAAATCACCTCAACAGATATGCATTTTCTCATAGGAACTGAGTCAAAAATGGGGGCTGCCGTACAGGATAGTACGCAATAAACTGAGCGTCCTGAACGAAGATCACTACCTGAACAACCATGAAAACGTGGAGGCGGTGGTCGACGGACTGTTCCCACGGAACCCCACGACCCGCAACCAGCGACCCAGCCGCAGAGCCTGAAAATGAAGTCCTCCCGTTCACTAAAGAAGAGCTTCAAGGAGCCGCCAAACGCATTAACTCCGCAAGGGCGCCTGAACCCGACGGCGTCCCCAACGCTGTCCTCAAGCGCATCGCGGAGATAGACCCAGAGCTGCTTCTTGCAGCCCTCCAGCTGCTTCTTGCAGAGCTGCTCCAACGCCAGCTTCTCCGAGGGAGCCTTCGACCTGGAAGCGCCAAAGACTCGTCTTAATTCCGAAGGGCACCAAGGCGACGCCCGGTCCCTCAGCATACCGCCCACTCTTCATGCTAGACGGCCTGGGCAAAATTCTGGAGAGGCTGATCCTCGAACGGCTTCAGACAGTCTTGGAGGACGCCGACAAAGAGCTTTCACCACAACAGGGCGCTCGACTATAGGCGCCATCGAGCAGGTGATCGGAACCGTCCGCCAAGCCTGGCAAGGAAGCGTCAAGCGCAGCGCGAACGTCGTGTTGATCGCGCTCGACGTTCGAAACGCGTTCAACTCGGCGCGCTGGAGCTCCATCCTCGTCGCTCTGGCGAAAATCGGCACTCCAGCATACCTGATCCGATTGATCGAAAGTTACTTTTTGGACAGGGTGCTGCAGTACGAATGCATAGGCAAGAGCTCTCAGCGAGCGGTCACGGCAGGCGTTCCCCAGGGTTCGGTCTTAGGACCCGCTCTCTGGAACGTCATGTACGATGGACTGCTGAGAGCGCCCATGCCCGACGAAGCCAGAATGGTCGCCTTCGCGGATGACGTCGCCATTCTCATCACCGAAAAGTCTACGACTGCAATCAAAATTGCCGGCGAAGCGGCCCTGCGGAGCGTCAAGAGCTGGCTCGACGATGCAGGTCTAGAGCTTGTGGTTCAGAAGACTAAAAGTGTTTACGATCTCTTCTAAACTCTCCAAACTATGCGGACACGCTGTAGTTTCCCGATAATAACCGCTATTGCAGCGCAGGTAGAAACAAAAACAACACACAATCGTATTTTTGTGCGACGTATACGACTTTATTCTTGTGACTGGGCTCTAGCACGCGCGAATGTGTGTGTGTAAAAATTGGATAGCACGACGTTCACTGCACTATAGCTTGACTTGAGCGGCTACAGTAGTATTTTAATGAAAAGCTTATAATAGTTTACATTTTACAATATGAAAGTCCACCAAGTGAATGTGTCGCCAAGTTTTGTCCATAATAAAGCTCATACCCAATAAAAATGAAAAATTTACGATTGCTTTAACCATCGTACGACATTGCGAGAGTTACCTATTTAGTTGGAAAGTTTCTGGCAACACTCGTTTCTGGAGTTGGCGAAGATCGCTTCCGCGATGGCCAGCAATCCCAAGACGAACTGGAAGCCTCGGGGAAAGCCTCCGGCTGCTGATAAGCAAGCATGCCCCCCGAAGCCCAAGCCCAAGCAGACTACTCCTGCTTTCGAACGGAACTTCTCGGAACTTAAATTAGGCCCTTCGGTATTGAATATTTTTATATTATATGCCATTTCAAACATATTCATATCACTTTACACAAGTCTAAAGTGACCAGATGTCATACAATGGAATGTGGGACGCTCGCAAAAAAAATTGCGCACCAAGTAATAAAAAGTCAACATTTTTTGTGATATATAATTCCAAAATTGCACTCAATTTTTTTGGTCCAACCATTCTCTTCCAAATTTTCTATTTCTAGAACTACTCAACTAAGTAACTTTTTCGAAACTTGTAAAACATATCGTTCTTTGTCTGCTTGCAGGTCAATAAACATCACTCCGGCGTTCACCATCAGAAGAAGACTTGGAACACGTCTAAAGATGGTGAGTATCGTAACGTCTAGCTTTTGGCTTGTTGGTGCCAATCGTTTGTTTTCTATTTTAGCGTCTTTCGTCGCCGCCGCTAACGCTCGCAATGTCCAAAACGTAGTCCACCATACCACCACGTACAGAAACTGTCAAATTTTGCAGACTGCATCCCGGGGTGAGTATCCGGGTGAGTTTGTAGTCTCGAATAGTTGGCATCTGACGGTCGATCGCTTTCGATTTTAGGCCACTCCGTCGCTCCCCAGTCGCCTCCCGCTCGCACCGTCGTCGTGAAGGGTTACGGTCCGGCCTCTAAGCCTACGGTCGTTATCAACAAGAAGGCTCCTGCTAAAATCGTCCATTTGCACATTCATAATAATATAGTGGTGGATAAAAGAAGTTGATCGTTTTGCAAAAAATTATATATACAATTGAACTTGAAATATTTAAGCTTTATTGAAAACCTTTAAGCTGCGGTTTAATTTGTTTCTTTTTCAATCTTGTTCATTTTCTTAACAGACCTAATAAACCAATAAAATGAGATTTAAATGTAATTATTTATTTAAATATTAATTTCGAGGTGGTCGTCGACGTATGCCAGTGGCCTTTTAAACTTTTTATTGAATTGGTAAAATATTATATTTACTTACGAGGACAACGGTCATTAAATAGTTTGCTATCTGTGTTTAAGCGAAAAGTTGGCAAAAATCTATTGACAATGTTATCATTATTTATAAACTTACTATTGCTAAATTTGAGTATATATGTATATGAATTAAATAAATACAATTCAAGTTCAATTAAAATGACATGAATTGAATTGTGTTGAATAATTCATTCTTTTCTATTTCATTGTTGCATTTATTTTTTTATTTAATTATACTTCTCTTTTTATGCAGTTTATATTTCAAGAGGCATTTTTTTTTAAATAACTATCTTGTTCACCATTTTGACATGTTAAAAGGGTAAGAAATGAAACCAACCAAACGTCGACAGTTTTAGCTGAAATAATTTCTTTAGCACATGAAATTGGTGGGGAAGGTTTTGAAACATATACCGAAAACGATGTAGAGGAATAAGTACGTGAGGATAATGTCACGAATGACAATGATATCATTGGTAAAACTCTTGATACCGTTGAAGAACAAGAAAACAAAAGTGAATCGGAAGAAGATGAAACATCAGTCACCCTCACTGCAAGTGTGATTCGAGAAGATCTTCAACTTTCGAGTAAATTGGCAAACCGTTTCATTGAAAAAGATGATAATTCTGAATGAGCATTCAAGTTTCAACCCGAGCTTCCAAATTGCATTCTGGATATAAAGAATTGTACAAAAAATTAGCATAGCCATCGCAAAGTTTAATCACTGATTATATTGTCAAAGGGAAAAAATCAATATGCATAGTTGAGGCTAATTTTACTTGTGAAGAATCATTATCTTCAGGACATAGATCTGATGCGCTGACTATCTCTTCTACTGATGAAAGTGATTTCGAACCAGTTCGCAAGTTATGCCAAACGCAAATTATAGGGATGATAATTCTAAGAAAAAAAATGTGAAAAAACTATTGTTAGTGTTTTTATAAAAATATGAATCAATATTTTAGAAGGAATACGGTAATACTATATTTTTCTGAAATTTAATAAACGTTTTTTTATGCGATTTTCGGTATATTGTAACCAGGGCTGTGGAGTCGTTAAAAAAAAACACGACTCCGATTCTGATATTTACCAACAACACGACTCCACTCCGACTCAAAAAAGTTTAATTTTACAGGTATTTTTGGTGTTCTTCTACACGTTTAATATTCATAAGCTATACACATTCATTATTACGCAATTAAAATTTCATAAATTTCATAATTTAAAAAAATGGTCGGAGTCGCTCATTTTTCACGACTCCGACTCCAACTCCGGCCAAAACACCACGACTCCAGCTCCGACTCCGACTCCACAGCCCTGATTCTAACTCGTTGATTTAGTTATATATGGTGTTTTAAAAAATGATGGACTGTATCCTTAATTTTTATACCTGTGTCTAGTATTTTTTATGCGTTTTACTAAATGTCATTCAATTTTTTAGAATTTAATTTAAACACTATATAAATTTAACTTTTCTTGCTTTTATCTTCCACAATCGTCCGAGTTTAATATGGTTTACAGTATCGACGGAAATATGCATGTTTTTTTAGGCAGCCCTTGGCTCTCCGCTCTTGTCAATTGAAAGGTAATTAAAATGTATCGCAATTGTGCTACCCGCACCCGATGTTTTTTTTTTTTAAATTGTCTCTTAAGTGAATTTATGACCTGGGCCATTTCCAAAAAAGAAAATTTCGAAAAAAGTGTGAAATAATCGCAATTTTCAAATTGACATATTATTAAAAATAACACTACTGATAATTATAAAAGTTGATTTGGGTACTTACCAAATACAATATCAATAAGAAATTTTTGGTCGTAAATATTCAATATACGCAAAATATTTGTCGGTTTTTGCAAAATGCCATAAGTCATAAAATGATAGTTTAGAATACGAACACCACATGTGTGACTATCCTAGAATTTATCGTCATCGACTTTAAATGAGAATTCATTATGGTATGACATTTATGTAAACCAATTTAGGGTAATATAAAACGATATTCGAAAGCAAAATCTCGAATCGACTTCTGTTATCGATTATATTATCGACTTCTGTTAGAAGAATATACTATGTAATTATATGTAATTAATCAATTTTGGTGCAGTAAAATAATCAAAGATGTCAGTAAGAATCTGTTAAAAATCGAGTTTCAGAAAAGCATGTTAACATGCGTCCGGCTGTGGGATCAGTCCTCAAAAAGCATGTTAATCAGATTCCAGCGCTTTAAGTGTTAATACACTGCATGGGCAATTTGTATAATATATATATACATTTTCTACAAATGCAAAATGGCGGTTGAAAGTAAAATTTCAGTGCAGCAAAATAGCATCGTTTTCTAATGTATTACTGCATATGTTTTTAACATTTTTATCTACAATTTAAAATGAACATTTGGATTTAGATATTTACAGCCAATCGAACATTCTTTGATTGGGTTTAACAGCTGATCGACGAGCACTATATTTTTTTTAAATAAAATACATTTTATTACAAAATAATACAAATTATGGTAATTATTGACAAATCCTCTCTCTATATATATTTATATATATATATATATATATATATATATATATATATATATATATATATATATATATATATATATATATATATATATATATATAGTATCTGCATTTAAACACTATGTACATTTATTATACTAATTGGCACGCACGTCGTTCATTGTGACGAGTTTTGTAGGAAATTGCTCCTAGGCGGCGGCTCAGGTGTCACCGGCAGTTCGGGCTGAAAAGTGCTGCCTTGAAAACCGAGCATAGCCTCGAAGGACGCCGCACTCTCGGTCCCCGTCTGCGGTCGGAGGTTCGCTCCCAGATTCCGCGGTCCATTGAGAGTGGCGTAGTCTCTCTCGCCACCTCCTCCCTGAATAGTCGCGTACATGTCGTCCGCCTGAAAACAAAAAAGACGTCACAAATGCGCATCTCCACCCAAGCGCCAGTGGAGAAAGACGACGTACGCCGACTGGAGGCAACTCTCGCTGATGATTGTACGCTTCCGCGTTCTCGCCAAACACGTTCATCGTCAGCTCTTGCTCTTCGTACAGACGCAGCTTGTGCTCCGCCCAGAGCGGGTTCTCCGTGCTGCTCAGCTCCTGCAGCAGTCTCCTGCTTCGTTCTTTTGCCGAACCCTTTTCTTTAAAGCCGTTCTCGCCAGGAAGAGGCAGCACCCTGCGAATGAAAACGTTCAAGCGACAGTTCTCTACGGACATATTCTCATCGTACCGACCATTGCTTCAGACAGCTGCACACCACGACGAAGGTGACGATCCCCGTAAACAGTACGATCAAGAGAGCGACGAGGGCAGCTAGCGCGGGGTCGAAGGTCTCTGGGTTTCCTGCGAACGAAGCGTTCATTAAGTTCGGGTTTAAAATTTGACTGGCGAACGTTCTACCTTTAGTGGATGCATCGGCGAACTCCACCAGATCCAATATACCAGTTTCTTCGTACAGTTCTTTGAGTTGATCGTACTGCTCGTCGATTCTCTTTATCGCTTGATCCGCCGGAAGCACCGAGTATGCGTCGGGGTCGACCATGTGCATGTACAAGTCGCACCTAAAAATAAACAGCATGGAGACGGAGAACTCGAGGAGACGGCTAACTCGCGACTAACCCGTCTCGATGATCGGAGCGCGCGTAGTGCTTCATGGCCGCGATCACGACTATGGAGCCAGTGAAGTTGGACAGGCCGGAAGCGATTCTAGACTGCTGCTCGTTCACCCGAGCACACGACTCGGAAAACTCCATTTTGATCAACTGCTCGGGTCTCACAATCCACACCTGCGAACGCGGAAAACATTTGCAAACAATAAAGGGACGGACGTTTGAATCGAACCACTCACGTAAACGTCGGTGTCGGCTTCTCGGTGCGGCGGCCGTGCTTCCCTCGCCACTACGTTTAGGACAAACCTATCCTGATTATATTCGGCCACAAAGCCGGCGGTCACCAACAAACCTGCGGAAAGCAAGAGCGGTGTAACTAAGGTTGGATTAAAAACAGCATTCTCTTCAATGAGATACCTTCGTTTGTGATGTTGAATGGCGAAGGAACTACCGAGCCGCTGGAATGCGTCTCGCCGAATTTGTACACGTTGGAAGCCTTTATTGCGTACTCTATCTCTCCGTTGGCCTCCGAGTCGGGATCTTTAGCTTTCACCGGCAGTATTAATTCGTTAACTTTGGCGGTAGACTTGACTCCTGCATGGTGCGACAGATTTAATAAGGAGGACTATCGTCGCCGAAATCGACAACGAAGATCATTCTTTCTCACCTGCGTAGTACGCTGATCTTTCGAATCGAGGAGGGTTGTCGTTGAGGTCCAGAATTTTGATTCGAACATTAGCAAAATCTCCTTCCTCGCCATCTGAAGCCCCGAGTGGAGCCTCCGGCTGATTTTTGGCTAGTCGTAGCGCTGGATCATTACTGGCACGTATCACAAGAGAGTACTCGCTCTCCTCCTCTCTAAAACAACGAAAGAGATGTTCTGCACTCGATCGACAGGCACGACAGTTCGAAAAACTCACCTGTCTAGGGATCGGTCGGCACGTAGGATCCCTTGCGTTTTGTCAACGGTGAAGTATTCTTTATCGTTTCCTTTGATAATGTAATAGTAAACTTTTCCATTTTCTCCGGTGTCTTTGTCGGTGGCTTTAATCGTTCCTGAGAAATGTTACATATTTTTATAGTCCTACAGTAAAATTTACAGGGTGATCCAACCCGAGTTTCCTATGTTGGCAGCACTGTAAGTCAGATGGCTGTCAATAATCACGCGTGTTCAAAGTGTCAAACGTTAGTTAGCAACAACACATTTACGAAATGGATCGCTTAACCACCGCTCAATTGTTCTACAGAAATAAAAATTCTGTACAAACTGTGTATCGAAATTTACGAGAAGATTATGGTCAATTTCTTCATCCTACTGAACAAACAATTCGCAACGTAGTAAAAAAAATTAAATTGGAAGCGTTGGAGATAGTCTAAGGCCTGTGCATCATCGTGGCGCCCGTTCAGTCGTGAATATTGCTGATGTGGCCGATTCCTCGAGGCTTACAGCCTTTGGGCTTTTCTTGTGGCTTCCCTTGGCGCAATTTGCATCTGAACTCGTATAAAATTCAGATAACACTAGAACTGAAGTCTAGAGACTACGGACAACGAAGAATTTATGCAGATTGGGTGTTGATCCTGATTTTTAAAGAAAATCTTATTCTCTGATGTGGCACATTTTCACCCCTCTGAGTATGATAATAAGCAAAATTGCCGCATGTTGGGCGAGAAAAATCTGAATGTGCTTTACTTTTTTGGGCTTATGTCATTGGGCTTTACTTTTTTGAAAACAATGACGGTCGGACTGTAACAGTAAATAGCGAGCGCTATAGGCGCATGATAACCGATTATTTTTGACACGAAATCGAAGATATTGATATGGTTCCAACAAGACAGCGCAGCTTGCCACATCGGGTGAACGTTAGATGTTTTACGTGAAAAGTTCTCAGGTCGCATTATTTCAAGTTTTGGTGTCGTCAACTGGCCGTAATGCAATTTAATGGATTTTTTTGCGAGGCTATGCTAAGATTCGTGTTTACAGCGACAAAACCGAAACGTTGTAGCACCTAAAAACCAACATCTCTCAATTTATCGCCGAGATATCGCCCGAAATGTACGAAAAAATCATCGAAAGGATCGGCGGCCATTTAATTGATATTATTTATCATAATTAATGAAATACAACAAATGTTTCATTAATAAAAAAATACGAAGATATCCTTAAATGTGTGGGTTTTTCTAAAATAAAATCAGAAACTAAAATTGGATCACCTTTTATACGACCGATACTCACCGATCGTAGTTCCTGAAGGTTGATTTTCTTCTATGTAAAAATCATACGACGCCTTCGCGAAAAACGGTCTGTTGTCGTTGGAGTCGTTCAAATTTATAGTGAGGAATTTTATAACTTCCAGCCGAGAAGGAGATCCGCGGTCGGTGGCCACCAGCGCTAGCTACAATTTTAATCGTGTCAGTCGACAGTCAGACCCCCGAAATTCAACAGAACTCACCTTGTAAGTGTCTCGCTGCTCCCGATCTAGAAACGCTTTGGTGCGCAACTCTCCAGTGTTCTCATCTAATGCGAACTCGTTCGTCTCGTGCACGTTCTTGTTTCCTACTTTAAGATAGTAAGAGATGCGGCCATTTTCGCCGGAATCTTCGTCGGTGGCCCGAATCGTAATCAGCACCTCGTCAGCTCGGGCTAGGTTCTACAAGGGAATGGAAAAACCAAGAATTAAGAAACAAAAATTATGATTTTGTAAAATTTACACTCCTTTTTAAATTTTCGCTCTAAATTAAAATAATTTAGAGCTCAAAACTTAAAAATGTAATATGTATCATAGGATATTAATATTAATCATAAAAATGCAATTCAAAAATTTTACTTATAAAAACACCAGATGTTGAAAGTTTAAACTGCCATTAATAATTTTTGTAACACGTCGATTTTACTATTAATACGGTCTGCTGTACCATAAACTGATTATTTAATATGAACGTTTTTAACAGAAACAAACTAAGCATGCTAAAATAAAACTCACAACTGATTTTGTTTTAAATAAACGCTTTAAAATATAAACGACGATATCTAAAAGTAGATAGGGCAAATTTTATTATGGCAAAAAAGGTGTAACTATTACCTCGGGGATGTTCAAAACGGGTTGATTATCCAGGGGAGCGACCCAAACGGGGCTGTGCTGATTGACGCTCTCGACGTTTATGTCAACGTAAGCCGCGTCGGAATGTGGGCCACTTCCGAAGCCGTCGACTGCGGTGACCGTCAAGCGATGAGCGGTGTTGCCCCGCAGCGGGCGAGCCGGGTAGAGGATTCCAGTGGTGGAGTTGAGTGCGAACGCTCCCTCTTCCGTCTGCTCCGTAATAGCGTATTCAATTTGCCCATTGACAGACACGTCCTTGTCTTCAGCTCTGACTTGCAGGATCGGAGTAGGAGGGTTCAAAGACAGGTTTTCGGCGACTGAGGCTTTGTAAGTCCTCTGTCCGAACACAGGAGGGTTGTCGTTCACGTCCGTCACTTCGATGTGAATCTGCAAACGAGAAGTAATCGTCATCAAGAGTCTAATCGCATATCAAATTCCAAAAAGGGAGAGATTTTTCACCGGCACGTTCGCCGTCTTTCTCGCTTGCACCGGAGCATTGTCGACGGCCCTCGCTTGAAGCCAGACGTCGTCAACGCTCTCGCGGTCTATCATCGCCCCGGTGGCTACTCTCAGTTCTCCAGTGATGGAGTCCATAACGAACAGTTCGGCCCTCTCTCCCGAGACGCTGTAGCGCACCTCTCCGAAGACACCTGAGCGATATTGTTAAGAAAAACGTACGAATGGAAAGAAAGAGACGGAGACGTATGCGAACCTTCATCTTTGTCAACCGCGCGAACCGTCAGCACTAAGGCGCCGGCCGGGGAGTTCTCTTCGAGCTTGGCGTCGTACATGGACTCGTCGAAGACGGGTACTTCGTCGTTGACATTGCCGACGTTGACCGTGACCGGCACCGACGCCGACAGCTGGGGAACGCCCGCGTCATAGGCCACCACGGTAAAGTTAATTTGGTGAACTCGCTCGTAGTCTATGCGCTGTTTCGACCGCACCGTACCTGCGGATGAAATGTCGTAAACGACAGGTTCGGGAACGTCACGGTCGATTTAGACCTCACCTGTGATATTGTCTATCTGGAAGTACTGGTTGGGCGGAGAGATGGAGTAATGAGATACGGCAGAGTCGTCGTCGGTGGCATGGAACGTCGTCAGCACTGCGTCGATGGGTTGTTCTTCGGAAAACCTCTCTACGAAGCTCGTCTGCCTGAAGGACGGCGGGGAGGCGTTCACGTCCACGACGGTGACGACCAGAACTCCTGCAATGAGCGCCGTACAGTTGTAACGTTCCGAACGATTCGAAATTCACTCCTGAACTCACCTTGAGATTCCTGCAAGCCGTCGGCGGAGAGATCCCGAACGCTGACCGGTAGCGACACTATCGCAGCCGCATTGCGATCAAGAGACTCAGCCACCAGCACGCGCCCGTCCGTCTCAACCGTGAACCAGCGGCGAAACGCCGAATCATCCGAGACCTATCGACGAATGGGATTTTATCGACTCTGTGCTTTAGTAATCTGATACAAATGAGAGAGACTCGCCTGCTTGCCGTTCTTATCTACGGCGGTGATGGGACGATAGCCAACGCGGAATTCGAGATCTTCGGGAGAGCGCGCGTCGGGATCGGCCGCAATCAACTTGTGCACTGCGGTGCCGATTTCGGCATCAACGGAAACCTGAAATGATAACGGGCGGTCAAGGGGAGATCTTTCTCAAGCACCGACGACAGGCGAGTCGATTCCGTCGCACCTCCGTCCTCTGAATCTGCGGCGCGAAGTACGGAGTCTTGTCGTTCTCGTTCAGAACGGTGACCATGAGAGCGGCGGTCCCAGTCAACGCGGGCACCCCTGGAACGTAACGGAAGCGTTAAGAGAGAGAAAGTGACGGCGATAAGTTACTAAAGAGGGAAAATCGAACCCAGGTCCGCGGCGACGATTTGCATACGGTAAGACTTCCTCCTATCGTAGTCTAGCTTGGACGCTATCCTGACGACGCCGGTGTCCGGCTCGACAGAGAAGTCGTCGAAGGCGCCCGCCTGGATCGAGTACTTGATCTGCGAGTTGACTCCAGAGTCCGCGTCGACGGCGGCAACTCTGGCCACGCTGGCGCCCAATGGAGAGTTCTCGGAGGCGACCGCCTCGTACTGATCCGTTTCGAACACTGGCGGATTGTCGTTCACGTCCCTGATGGCGATCTTCACTTGGCAGTCGACATCGTGCTCGCCATCGGAGGCGCGCACGGTCAGCACGACGCGATCTTGGGCATAGATCGTCGCATCCAATCCGCCTCTCTGGCGCACGCTCATCTTGCCAGAAACGGGGTCCACAACGAACAAGTCGTCCTCGGTCGCGTTCACAATCGAGTACGTCACGGTCGAGGTCTTGTCCGGGTCGACCGCCTCCACGCGTAGCTCGGGGTCAAACTCCGTAGCACCCTCGTCAACGGAGGCGACGTAGACGGGCGCCAGGAAGCGCGGGGGGTTGTCGTTGGTGTCGTACAGCGAGATCTTGAGCGGAACGACGGTGCTCAAGCCTTCGCCGTCGTCGTCGGTGGCCTTATAGTTGAGGAAGTAGTCAGGACGGGTCTCGTAGTCCAGGCAGGGAGGCTCGCCGGGCGTGGGACAGAAGGCGACGACGACGGTCCCCGTCCTGTTGTCCACCAAGAACAAATCCGCTCCGTTGCCAGATATCTCGTACACGATACCTTCCGTGCCGGACCTGAAACCAACGAACTTTGTGAATGACCATTCGATAGTTATGTTTTGGGAAAAAATTATCTTTAATGCGGCTCCACAAATAATTTAAAACTTCAAAGATAATGAAGCTTATTCGAATCATTTTGACAGTAGGTAATCAGATACTATGACACTGAAAGAACTAGATGACACTATGACACTAAAGAAACTGATGAAGTCTCTGGAGAAGATATTTCAGTGGTAGAAAATGTGGTAGAAAATGTGGTGGTTCACGAGAGTGGCTGTCAGAAGAACGAAGAAAACGAAAACCCTCCTACTATATCTTTCAGGTTTTAGTCAATACTGGTTTCAGAAATGACCATGTATGTCAAGTATATTAAGCCTATCGCCACAATACATAATGTGTCCACAAATCTATACATTTCGTCAAACATAATAAAAAATTCCACATCTCACGATATTTATTTTCGTTTTTGAACATTTTAAACGTTTAATTGTAACGCCGAAAGACAAGGAAAAATTCATTTGACAGCTGCAAATGTTTGACTTGTAACTTTCTTTTTGACACTTTATTTATAATATTTTGTGTAAAAATTATTTGGGACCAGAATTGGAAATAATTATTTTTTTGGTTTAATGGGGTTTTACTGTATACATGTAATTTATACATATTTTTATCATGTATATTACGAAAGGCTAAAAAGTCGTTCGAACCTGGCATGGTCTCTATCGGTAGCGACGATCGAAAGCACGCGCGTCCCTGGAGCGGCTCGCTCCGAAGCCGTCGCACTGTACGACGTCTGCTTGAACACGGGCGAGTTGTCGTTTGCATCGGTCACGGTCACCCTCACGGTGGCAGTGGAGGACAACCTGGGCTCGGTGTGCAGCTCTTCGGCGATCACCAGCACGATAAACTTTCTCTGGTTGGGATTCTCGTAGTCCAACGTGAAGTCGCCGAGTCGAATGCTCACCTGTGTGGATCCGACCGCACGGACAGGCTCCACGCGGAACGCTCCAGAGACGTCCGACAGTCGTAGCGAGAACTCGGAGTTGGCTCCCTGAAAAGAACCGCTCGGTCACGACGAAAAGAGAACAGCTGTGAGTGTAAGAGGCAGAAGAGGCTCACAACGTCGGCGTCGGAGACGAACATGTCCAGGTTTGGCAGTGGCGTCCCGAACGGCACGTTCTCGGGAATCTCGACCGAGTACTCTTTCCTGTTGAAGCGCGGCGGCTCGTCGTTTACGTCCCTGATATTGACGGTGACCGTCGCAGTCGCGGACGTGAGCGGCCCGTCCGCCGGTCTGTCGTCGATCACTTCGCGAGCCTGAAACGAAGGCACACCGGCATTATCTCCACTGATTCACTGTCGCAAATTTTAAGTAAATACAAAGGTTTATTTCCATCGTCTATTGAGTATTTGATTTTAACATCCATTACGAACCTATTCTTTTTGTAGAATAATCTGCAAATTCGAGTGACCGGCGTTTGATTGAAATTACTTTTCCGTTATTTTATTTGTATAAAATTAATTCAATTATATATATATATATATATATATATATATATATATATATATATATATATATATTTATATATTATTACATATGTACTTATTAGACTAGTAGTCAGTGAACCACTAATGATCCTCGAGAGAATTTTGATGGTCATCAATTTTCGTGTTTATTAAAATGTTTCATTATATTCTTATTTTTATTTTAGATTCTTAGCTTATAAAATAGCGTGTTCATTGAAGGCCAAGTTCAATATCAAGTTATTTTTATTATATTCTTTCAGCTATAAAATAATTTTAGATTCTAAGATTTCTTCTTGGACGATTATTTTTTTAATAAAATTGCAGGGTCTACAGTGACTATATGTAAGTCAACCAGTGTACATCGGCAAATCCAAACGAGAGCAGTTTCAAAAGCTTTTATTGAAATTGACACCCTGTCTTCCTTTAAAGGTCCATCAATCCATTTATCATTTTTTATGTCGGCCAGTGCGGGACCGTACGTGACAATAGACGGAATAAACTAAAAGCATCATAATGGTCATTTGATACTCGATGCGAGTGTTATTATCATATAACAAATAACAGAACATTTGGATACCAATGTGCTGCTATTTGCATTGCAGCTCCCTCAGGCTGGCTATGTATATAAAATCGGATACAGAGCCCAAATCAACAAATATGGTTCGAAACTTCCGACAACACTTCCACTCGAGCTTTCCGATTTGGACACACGAGGGTTCGTACGGACTTGAACCAAGAGGAGCAGCTGATCAACAGACAAAATTGAGAAAGCAGCCGCTTCCTTCTTCTCGTCAACCCTGATCGAGTATCTAGAGTTCAACTCACTTTGCAGACTACTAGATAAATAACTTTGCATATACGTTAACATAATTATACAACTTTACGCGAATGTGACTAAATTTTTTGAACAAACATCAGTTATAAACAAAAATAACATCTTTAAACACAATATAAAATTTAAAATGCTTTTTTTTTAATTTTTAAAGAATGTATGTATATATCTGATTATTTATTATTATACCTTTTTATAATAGAGTCATTTTATCAATAATTATATGTCCAGTAATGATATAAATTATTGCTTTGAGTGCAAAACAAGAACCATTTCAAATTTAGAATGTTACTTGTAAGAAAAAATCATAGTAGTGGTCCGAAAGGATGGCGACCGCTGTAGTAGACTATGCCTACTAATAAATTTGGTCTGTATTGTAGAATAAAATATCATTCGACAGGTACAGCTGTGGCGAATGGAAAAAATATCAATTCACAACGAAAACTGGTTTAGAGCACGAAGAAGCAAGGACGTCATTTCGGAGGGGCTGGTGCATTTGCCCCCCCTTAAATTTGGTCAGAAAAAAGCATGACATTTAATTAAATACTATGAAAAGCTATAAAAAGCTGAAATAACGTTTCTGATTATAAACCAGAAAGTTTCAAATCTATCCTGAAAATATTTTTTTAAATATGTCATTTCAGTGAAATTATCTCAGAATATTGCTCCATAGTTTGTCTGCACTTTGATATCACACTTTGTTTCAAAAATATGATAGCTATCCTTACCGATATTACTACGAATTTCTGATATGATAGTATTGGGCATAGTATCGGCGCCGTCGCAGTGGGAATGGCGACGGCACGATTTTATTGCTTTTGATGTGAATTTTTGATTTCTGAGAAGGGATAATTGATTATTGCACTCTCCTATTGGTCAAAATTCGGTTTAGATATGTTTCGTTCGATTCTCGCTTATTGTAAGTCGTAATATTGTTATAAAAAGTCATAATATGAATGCTAGATAACTGAGCGTTTCCACCATGACAGCGACGGCACGATTTTAGTAACTCCCTTAAATTTAGACACAAAAATGCATGGCATTTAATGAAATACAATGAAATTTAATGAAATGGAAATATTAAAAAAACGACCAATAATTAGTCAACTTTTGCCCCACCCTAGAAAAAGCTGAAATTTATTTATTTTTTTTATTCATTTGGTTATTAAAATTATGACCATCCTGACCTGACGGGTTAACCTAATACATCACAATTGCCAAAAGTATGACGTCCCAGCGAAGAATCCATCGCTTGTGGAAAGAAATTGGCGATCTAGCATCACAACAAAGCGCTTTTACTTTAGGAGTATTGTGAATCAAATAATAAGAAGGCAATGTCGAACATCTTATTTAGAAGATTGCTCATAGAAAATTTAGCGTGTACAATATTAATTTATTCATAATAATTCACAATATTTTCGCATAAGGGGAAAATTCTAGCGAGCGTTACACTATAAAAATGTACAATAGTTAATAAGTATAATAATGTATTCAACAGTGAAATTTTAAAAATAAAATAAATCTAGAGGTAAGTATCAGGTAAGCGAAACAAGGAGACGATACCTACCCTGATGACGAGCTCGAGTGGCGAAGACGCATCAGGGAGCGACTCTCTGTCGAGCGGTTTTCCGGTCCTCAGTTCCCCGGTGGCGGCGTCTAGGACGAAGTAGTCATGCGGATCTGTCGAAAGAGAGAGAGAGAGGCATCAGAAGACGGGCGAAGAACATGGGTCGAGAGCAAGAACTTACTGGTCAACAGGTCGTAAACGATGCCCCGGGGGTGAGCTCGGTCGCCGTCCTTAGCCTGCACGGTGAGGACCTCGGTGCCAATGGGAGCATCCTCGGATAGCACGGCAGCCAGCGAGCCAGAGAACACGGGAGCCCTATTCTGCACGTCGACTACTCGCACCTCCACATTGGCGGTAGAATTGAGCAGGCCGTCGTATGCGTACAGTCGGAACAGATACGAGTGTTCCGCGTTGTAGTCGAGCGGCGACTTTAGCACCAATGCCCCTCTGTATTCGTTCTGTGAGGACTGTTTCGCGACTATCTCGAAAGCTGCGCAGGCGTCGCTGCGCCGCGCCGATGACGAGTTCGCCTGTAGGGCCATAAGCATTCATTTATGAAAATTAAAATACAAAATGGAAATCGTACGATAAGCGACTTATCACCGAATCGTTTAAAATTTAAGATTAAAGAACCAGTATTTGCAACTTTTAGCAATGAATGTCTTATAATACATATTATCATTCATAAAAATTGAAATTTTAACGAGCGTTTATAATAACAACTAGATATAATATATATAAAATCACAATAGCACGGAAAATTGGGGGCGTGATATTTAGGTGCCCGTTACTTTATGTGTGAGCGAGCCAAAGGGAAGATATCTCACCACACGTGCCTGATTCGTACGTACGTATTGCAAAAAAATGTATGAGTATTTTCTAGTCCCCTAACTACAACGCGCACCTAAATAGCACGTTCCCAATTTAATAATAAAATACAAACGTTGAATTAACAGGGATATAGTATTTTCACGACAACTAAGCAAACTTGATTAACAAAACAAGCAGCACAGCTATAATATAGTAACAAAGTACATAAACATATGTACATAGATTGATAATTTAGCTTGGCTCCAACTTTAAGTTTTAAACGATCGTTCGATTCGAGAAGCAGCCGAAAAGCTCGTCACCTGCGAAGAAGCGACGCAAGCCACTTCCAGTGTTTCGCCCACTGTGTCTCCGTCTTCAGCGCGTATGTCATCCAAGATGGTAGTTCCCACGGGAGAGTCTTCTCGCACGTCCACCTCGTACGGACTCTGGAACGATCGGGAACGTTACGATTAGCTCGGAGAGAAGCACAAAGAGGGAGAAGACATGATTCGTTACGTTTTTGAACACAGGGGCATTGTCGTTTTCGTCGAGCACGATGACGGTGAGGGGCACAGTGACGACATTGTCATGCGAGCCGGCGACCACGTCTTTGACAGAGGCAAAGAATTTGAGCGTCTCGTCCTTCTCGCGGTCCAAGGGTGCAGCCAGAGTGACGACGCCCGTGTGCTCGTCCACCGTGAACACGTCAGTGCCGCTGACGCCGAACTTGACTGGCAGGCCCTCGGGATCCTGCCCCCGCAGGGTGTACACTGCGCTACCTACGGGAGTACTCTCGGACAGCGCCAGATTGTCCATGTCAGCTATGAACACCGGCGGCAGGTTGCCGGCTTCTGTCAAAAGCAAACTTAATATTATTCTATTCTTTATTTATTACAACTGGAAGAAACAGAACATAAAGAGACCGTACTGTGAAAAAACTGAACTTAAAACATTTATTTTTGTCACATCTATTTATTAATTAAATATATATATACATATACATAATCACTGCAGGTTGGCTATTCGTCGACCTGTATGGACATCGTTTAATAACAATCGCTGGCAAGCTACATCTCATGTTAATCCATCTAATAGATCGGAATGGTTCTGTATTCTAATTGGAAAGAGAGCTAATCTTTTTGCAACTCCTTTGACATAGGTTGTGTTTATCTTTATCTGGAAATGTGGCAGATATTCGTTCAAAGGCAGGGACTTCATTACTATGATGATATAAAATAAATTAAAATACATATTTAAATAAACTTATTAAACGCATTATTTCATTGTATTCATCCGAGCATTTTGAACATATAGATGGATTAAGATGAGATATAGTAACTTATCAGCGATTTTCCAATGTCCAAACAATACAAATTAATGTTTTTATGCCGAACGGTAAACATACACTGACTAATGATCTATACGACATGTAGAGATACGATAGTAATAAATGTTATGTTTTTCTCCTCTTCTGTTTTGTCAGAGATCTGTTTCTTCGTTGTTCTATTTTTTCGTGTTATGTCTTATTATGTTCTGTTTTCAAATTTTCAAATTCGCTCTGTTTTAAAACGCGAAATGGTACAGGCACGTCGACGTTCGATAAATTATTGTCAATTTATTAATTAAAATTTATTATACACTTTGATATAAAAATAATCGTCCTAGATACTTGTGTATTATTGTGTTCTAACGAGACTTTTTTTCAGGCCGCGCAGCGCAAAAAATGTGATATTGTATAAATAAACTATTTGGAAAATGAAAGTTAGCGGTAACCACAAACACAAAAACTGATGCGAGCGAACGGACATATTTTATGGACAAAATAGTTATCTTTAAAACTACTAAGATATTTATCTAAAATTGAATCTGAATGCAAGAGAACGCATCCAACATGAACAATAGTATTTATTAAAAAAGACGAAAAATAATATGTACTAAAATACGACCAAATTTATATTGCCATATAAATTTGGTCGTATAGAATACAAACATTATATTTGGGATGTTATAATGACGATGATAGTAAATACACCGTAGAAAACTATCGATAAAAAAATATCCCCTAAGTAAAATATTGTATCCTGAAAAAATTATTTTAATACGAACTTTTCGCTAGAAGTAACGGAAATAATTATATTTTATTTTATCATACCATAATACATAGCTTTGTAGTTGAAAAAAAGTGAAATCAAATATCTCGACATTAACGCGAATATAATAATAAAATTATCAAAAAATGATAAACTGCAGGTCCAAAAATTTTATTTGTATGGTATTATATTTATCATGTATTAAGGCCGAATATTAAAAAAAAAGCGATCAGATTCAAATACATCCCAACATTTTTAACGCACAGAAAGATTTTGGCCAATATTGTATTATTTTAAATCATCCCAACTCAAAACTTTTACCCATTTTATTATTAAATTAGTCGTCTAAATCCAGCCCCGCCGGCTGTTTCTACAGCTATCTACAGCTTGTAAAGTAATTTTAAAATGTTGCTACCTTAAACTGCACATATAAAATGTAAAAATTGAATAAATATAAATTCATCTACAAATTACGAGTATTTTTTCATGGCCAGAAAAACGCATGTAATTTAATTAAAACTGAATCTTAATAAAATGGATACAATAAAAAAGTTACAAAAAGCTGAAATGACGTTTCTGATTCTAAATTTTCGGGTTATCCCTTTAATAAAATCTAAAAAAGTCTTGATCTCGAAAATATGTTTTAAAATATGTGATTTCAGTCAAATCATATCGGAATACATTTCCATCGGTAGATATACATTTTTACAAGTGAAAATATAATTTATCTGGCAGGTGCTAGTAAATAGTAATAGTATATGCATTCAAATACTTATCATTATTTATTTACATGCGATGTATAAATGTTACAATGAATGTGTATTTTTCAGTAAAGTTGATATACATTTTAACCAGCGAAAAAATAATTCAACTGATAAGTGCTAGTGAAATTGTATCTCTAGAATGTCTGTGAAACTTAATTTGACGTTGCGAAACGTGCATTTGCTGTTCAAACGCAAACATAACCTACACGAATAAAACAAACTCAATTTGACATAATGAAAGTTCTTAAACTAATTATAGTTTTACAACTTTCATTAGGTCAGCTCGAAAATACAAACCAAACCAACTCGTCTCTCAGGAGGAAACAAGCGGAAGAAGAAGTACAGAGAGATGTCGCATTTCGCATATTGCTCCATAGTTTGTCTGCACTTCGATATCACACTATGTTTTAATTATGATGGGAGACTATTGGTCAAAGTATGTTCAAACTGAATTTTGGTCAATATGTCGGCGCAAAAGCAATTATTCCTTCTCACAAGTAAAAAAATCACGTCAAAAGCAATAAAATCGTGAGAAGAAATAATTGTTTTTTGCGATCTTCTGTTGGTCAAAATTCGGTTTAGATATGCTTCATTCATAAGTGTAATATCCAAGTACAGACAAATCATGAAGCAATATGAAAGATGCGATGTCTGTCTGTATTTCTACTTCCGCTTATTTTCCCCTGAGCGTTAAGTTGCTTCGTTGGCCTTAATGTTAATAACAATATATGTAAAAATTATTGACCATAAATTCTTATTATCTGGACATTCATTCTTGCCAAATGATCGCAATTTTGGTGTTGTAGAAATGGCTATTCAAAAAACCAATTTTCAATTCCCTCATCAATCAATCTTTAAATGGAAAAACTAGGTCTATTATTGAAGATAAATATAAAGATATGATGGATTTATTGCCTAATATACCACCCATACATCATGGGTACTTAAAAATTTGCACCATCTTAATTAATAAAATTTAATAGTAATATTCCTTTAGGTATTTTGTTATGTTGTACCTATTCGAAAAAAGTATGAAGTGTTGAAATAAAATAGAAAAAGAAATAAATAAACTATTATAATTAAACTCTTGAAAACAGGAAAAAATTAAACATTTTCATAAAATCATTTCATTCTAAAGTGAGATAGTATTAAAAACACATTTTTTGTTTAAATAACGCGAATATAATTATTGCATATGAATTTTTTATGAAAAAAGATCGTAAATAATATTAAATTAGTCTATTATTGCTTACTAATAATTTTAAAACAGTTCAAACGCAAACCATTAATTATTCAACAATAACAAAATATGGACTTGTCCCACTTTCAAAATCACCGGTTCATATGTATACCCAAAAGGTTGGTGTTTAAGATATATGTAGTTAGAGATTGAACAAAGGAGTCAAAACATTCCGATGTTTCACTGAAATGACATATTATAAAAAAGGTTTTAATATTTAAATTTCATTAAAATTCATAAGTTTTCATTAAAAGACATGCATTTTTCTGGGCAAATTCAAGGGGGGCAGATACCCCCCTGCCCCCGTCCCAAATGACGTCACTGACTATCGATAATGTTATAATGCACTCTTGATGAAATACAAAAATTCTAAAAAATAAGTAACATGACAAAAATTGTCTAGTTACTTATTTAGTTGTTTTTGTTACTTTTAAGATATTGTTATTAAGTATACTTTTAAGGATACTTTTTGTTCAGTTCGATTTTAGTTACATATAAGTTTGATAATATCAGATTGCGGACCTTCTTAAAAAATATTTCGCCGAATCCCCAGAACAGAAAGCATAAATTTGTTTTTAACGTACAGTTAGCTTATATGCAATTTTGCTCTAGGTAGTAGTTTTAATTATTGCGGGATTTGGTGGGTGTTTTGGCAATCTAGGATTTATAATTATCGACATAGAACTCACCGGCCGCAGCCAGAAGACACAGCAGCAGCAGCAACAACATCTCCGACGGAATACTGCGCTGCGACCCGACTCGGACTAATCCAATTGACCCCGTTGATTGATTCTTCGCTTCGACCGTTTATCGCCGCAATTGACATCACCTTCGACCGATACCGTTAGGCGCTGCTACCTGTTCCGAGCCTTTGCGGAATTTAGATAGTCACACTTGCGAAAAAACGTGAGAAAGGCCGAGCATTGTCGTCGTCGCTGCTATTCGAAATCGCTATTATGTCACGCGGGGGCCGAATTCCGCGAAGAACGCGTCATCTCAAGGAACGTCAAGCACTTTCGAAGGAACCCGACCGGACTCGACTCGGGGAGAGACAAACGAGCGACGTCGTCGACGACTCGGCTCGACTGGTCGTTCGGAGAGTGAAAGGCCGCAGGTTCCGTTAGTCACTCGACGCGAGCGACCGACGACTCGACAGTCGGACGGCATAACGCAATGCCTTCGTAATCCGAAGGCGCCCGGTTCGATTCCCACCGTCGAGATTCGATCGTATCTTCCGGTGCCGCCCTCCTTCGTCTGTTGACGGTCGTATTTTTTCAGTCGCCGCATCCGTCGAATACAAGTATTCCTCACTAACGACCAAACTCAAGGTGATACTGTTTTTTCTTCTTCTTCTTCAGCTTTAGAAAACAATCAAATTTAAATTGATCAATTAATATATTTACCTTCAAGATGTTTTTGGTGATTCCACTTCGCGAATCTCCAAAACAACTCGCTTGGTTATCCTGCACGGGAGCATGCAACGTATAATTGACCATGAGAAAAACATGGAACGTTTAAATAATAATGAGAATCATTAATATGCTTGGAAACAGCACAATCTTCTCATTTCAATTTCAGCCAGTTAAAATTGTTGCGTCGGTGACATTTTTTAACAATTTATTGACTGTCAATCTGGTACCATTGCAAAGACGGGATGGATCAACATTTCTAAGAACAATAATAGGAACGCCAATCTTCAAAATTATAACGTGTGGTGGCAATCCAGCTAAATCAAGTGAATTAAAGAATTTAGTTGAATAATTTACTGCTTTATCTTGATGTTAATAACGTTTAAATCTAATATTGCGCGTTCATTTAACCATTGATTAGTTTTGTAATGTGTGATATCTTGAAATACGCATTAAATCGATTTTTCTGTTGATTCATAAATCGTAATTTTGCCATTTCCCATATCCAATAAATGTTTTACAGACACATCGTTTTGCAATTGAACAATAATGATTGTCATCATTTAAATGTATCAACACGTCTCCACAAATTTGATGCTTTTAAATACCCATTCGTGGTATAGCAGGTAACGTTTGATGAAAATTTCCTGCTTATAATATTAGCGCACCACCGAATGGCTGTTTGTTTTCAACTAAATCTTGCAATGTTCGATCCAATGCAATTGATATTTGTGCGACGACCAATATTTTGTCGTTTTTGTTGCATTTTTATGCAACGCTAACAAAACAGAATATCAAAAAATGTTATATAATATTATTTCATGAAATATACTTTTAAAATCAGAGTGTTTTGTTCAATTTATTACTAAATTGTTAAATTGTTTGCAATAATTATTCATAGATATGTCTTTAATCATTTTCGATAACTTTCGTGTGTTTCCAACAGCATGAGTTTCGACCCGCCCGTTCCACTGTTACTAACTTTCTGTCTTTCACCAAAACGTTGACAAATTTCTCGATGTGGGAATTCAAGTAGCCTTTGTCATTGGTTATTATTAAAAAAATTGTCGAACCTCGGTTGCTCGGATGATTTAACTCGGTTATTAGATCGTAGATAGTTTGTAACCTATGATGACCGATTGTCGAAAGAATATTTCACCCCTTCGGGGGTTCCTCAAGGGTCCAACCTGGGCCCTCTGCTCTTTATGTTATTTATTAATGACATAAATACAGCAGTTACAAATTCAAGTTTTCCTCTATACGCAGATGATTTAAAATTGTATAAATGTATTCGATCTGTTACGGACTCCTTCTCTCTACAGACTGATTTAGACTCTCTATGGAGATGGGCTTCCGTTAACTGTCTGCCCTTTAGTGTCGGAAAGTGCCATACTGTATCATTTTATCGATCCAGTTCGCCATCAGTTTATTCCTATGATCTCGGTGGGAACATTTTGATTAGAGAAACTTCCACTAAATATCTCAAAATCACTTTTGAGAGCAAGTGGAGGTTTTCCCTACACATACACGTCTGTGATAAATCTTCCAAGATGCTCGGCTTTGCTATGAGGAACGCCTTTCAGTCAGTTATTCGTGCCCTCTATAACAACTTAGTTTGTTTTACAAAAGGACATTTGGTTATTATCCGTTCTTATATCACAGTTCCTTCCTTTTAGGAGCGTTGGGGTACGATTCGCTGAGCTCTCGCCGAAGGTTGTATGTCGCTAAGCATGTTTTTCAAATGACTGAAAGATGCTGTCGACAATCCAGCTGTTCCCGGAGAATTCCAGGTTTTAGTTCCGAAACATTTTCGAGAATCACGATCGCGTCCTCTTTTGATGACCGTTGGAGCTAGGACGTCCGCACTTGCCGACTCGCCTATGGCTGTGGCTAACCGGCTCCTTAATACGCTGATATAACACATTGACCTGCTTAATATTAGCTACGAGGAGCTGGTCCAGTTCGTATCATTTAATTTTGATATTTTTTGTGTATTATTTTAATTATGTATGTATATATATATATATATATTTTTAGTAATAAAATAATATAATTATTGTTTTCGACCATCGTGATGCATTGGGGTAACTTGTTCGGTTACGATGGTCTTAATTTAATCTAAATAAATAAATTAGGCTAGGTTTGGGTTTGAACAGCAAATTGCGTTTCATAGACACCATAGAGCAGCATACAATTTCACTAGCGCAGCTTAATTATATTTTCGCTAGTAGAAATATATGTATATCTACAGGTTAAAATATATTGGGACTTAATTAGTGAAAAATTAACTTCTCCAAAAAATATACTCACTGTAACATTTATAATATAATATTTTTTGGCACACTTTCTAGTAAGATTTATTATATAATCTATTTTTTTCGATTAAAAATCGCTTTGTTTTAGCAAATTTATAATGCATTTTGAAGTTGGGTAAAAACTTTCCTGTACACTATTTTTACAGTTAAATATAATACAAGGACGTCTCTCCACAAAACATGAATTGTTCCAAATTCCTGTTTACAATCGCAGCAAAGACTCTGCTGGCAAATATAGTCCAGGTATAGGAAAAATAATCTGTATAGTAAGTAAATTACCCGGTGAATATTCCAGCCATTTCAAACACATTGCAATTATAATTGAATTGCGATTCTGTCCACCGAAACCGTCTGCATTCAGTCATAGCGCTTTAATTATTTGTTTTATGCCTGATATTGACGGATCTGTTTGGTTTTAATATTACACTCTAGTAGATTTAATTTTTCTTTTTATTTTAGCATTAATAACTTGAAAATGTCTAGTTTTGATACTAAGCATCACACATAGATGTGTACACATATATAATTTTTATATATTATGTATACTCTAAAAAGAGTAATCAAATAAATATTTAATAAAAATAAATTATCAGTTTTTTAAATCCCATGGGAAATTATAGAACTTCGGCAAATTAAACATTTTTATTTAATGTAAATTTATATTACTATTATAAATATATATAAAATAGGAGGGAGGCATTTGGATAGTTTGGTGTCCGGGTACACCAAATCTCCAAATCACCAAAACCTTGCAGAGGCTAAGACGCGAGAGTCTACACATATGTATGGAAATATTTATATGATGTTCGGCTGCGAATTTCTGTGTCGATGTAACTATTTTTAATAAAATTACGTAGGTAGATACTTAAATAGCTATTTAAATTACAACAATATGGTATAATAGATAGGCTCATCATCATTATGAACTGAAACAGGGACAAAATGCCACAACGACTGGGATGCTAGGAGCAATGTGTCGTCAGTCCCGGTCAAACCGAGTCGTATGGTAAGCCTAGCTATAGGGCTTTCTAAACACCTTTAATTTGTCTTTGTTAATCTTTTTGTTATATCTTCCTTATCAGTGTAAAATTAAGCAATTTATCGATCGATGTGATGATGCTGTTGCTGCAGCGGATACGTTTTACTCAATTGACAAGATACGGACAAAGAACAAGCGACCAGTTATCCACTTGACTTATTGAATTCTATAAATCGACGCTCACAAACTAACCCCCAAGGTTGGCTGCCCTATTTTACTATTAAGGAGTTCGTATTCAAAACTAACTTCACAATAAAAACACCAAACGTATATTTGCTCCTGACTGCCACCTTTAAAGGAGTTAAGAGCGGAGTATCCGAAGCGCTCGTAGATATACATCGTCTACAGAAAGCTATATTATTTACAATAGAACATAACATGTCCGCAGGCGGTTGTGTAGCAAGTTGCAGCTGTAAATTAAAACTACATAAATATTTTTCGAAGATTTTTATTGTCATTTTTTTATATTACAAGAGTACTATCTAAGAGGAGGTTTCCTTCGATTTTTGCTCTGCCGGCTGCACTGCCGGCTGCTGGGGCGGATTCTCCGAGAGGCCGAGAATGCGCGTCAGCTGCAGCACGACCACCAACGAGGACACGTACTCTTTCACGTCTAAGGGGCTGAGAGCCTTCAGCTGGGCTGTAGCGCCTCGGTACAGTCTGCGAGCCGCCTTGTTGGACAGTCTTCCCACGGTCTGGACGGTGTGAAGAACGGGGTCCTCGACGGCCGAGATGGGTCCTGTACAGACAGATTACAAAACTACAGCTCCAGACAATACAAACGTAGATCTTAACTTTAAATGCAAACATTCACATTAGCTTTGTAAAACCACTATCGATCATATCCAATAATGACAGTTCGCTGAGCTCGCTCGGACTAAAAATAACAGTAACATTGCATAGATGCGACCGGTCCCCGTTTATTGGTGCAAATTAATATTTTTCTGAATAATATAATCCAAATAAATATATATTATAATATAAAAATAAAGTTTTTTTTTATTTTTTAACGCAGATCTCTTTCGGATAAACTGTATTCGCTATTAATATTCATTTCCATTTCTAAATATATTGTACGTTTAATATTAAAGAAAATATTCGATAAGTAATGAATATAAAATAAAATATTTAAGACTACCGGAATAGTAAAAGAAATCATTCAATGAACTTCGGTCCTGGCGAGGTTGGCTTTTAACGTCTCGAGTGAACGAACTACCGACCATATCTGTAAGTTAATCTAACATGACCCCGCAATTACATTATCTTCAGTTTTTACAGCTCACTCTATCTCCACTTTTATGTAACAAATTCCACTAAAAGACTCATTTTAATCGCTACAAAGATACAATAGCGTGACTCATATATAAAATTACAGGCTGATACAAAATATTGAGATTAATTCGTTATGATCGATTTTAATATCGAAGAATTGCAATTCTTTTAGGACAAAATAATCGAAAAATATTGTGATTATTTTTTATCATCGATTATGATGAATTATGACACAAAGCGCGTATTGCATCAGTTTAAAGTCAAGTTTTTTCTTCTAGATTAAAATTATGAATCTTCTGAACAAATTTTTGAAAATATTACTATCGGAAGTTGGGACGAGAGATTTGGTCGTTATTGTTGATTATTTAAATATCGTTGAAAAAATCTACACATGCAGAAAGAAAATTAATCACAGATATAATATTGGCCGGTTCGATAAATACATAATTATGGTGAATTTTATCAATCAATTAATCGGCGAGTATCGAATTGAGTATTTTAATAAGCATAAGTATTGCAAAATCTATGGAGTAATATTGTTAATTTCTTGCGTCTAACCGTCTTCGTTGGCCTCCTCTTCGGTCGCGGGGAAGTAGCGATCGATCAGTCTTTCGGTGAGGGTCGTGGCAGAGTCGATTCCCGTGACAGCCATCTGACCGCATTGCGTGCTCAGCAGCTCGTTGGCTTTGTTCCACGACAGCTCTTTCAGGGTGAGCGCCGTCTTCTCTCCGTACGTTTTAGCAGCGCACACCTAAGGAGGGAACTAGAGAGTGAGAAGATTCATATTGGTAAGCGGTAGGTATAGAACGAACCTTGTCCATGGTGGGTTTGACGGCGTTGGTGACCATGCTGATGGCTTCGTCGTAGATCACCTGCGGCTCCTTCTCCACGATCGGGGCCTTCAAACGCAGCATCTGAATACCTTTTATTAGTCCTTGGTCCACCATCTGAATGGGCTTGTCCAACTTGAGAGCATACGGCGCCGCCGTCTCCAGAGCCTTTTGCACAGTGGTCTCCGCAGTGGTCAAGGCCCATGTGAACATGTAGTTTGCGCCTGAAACGAGAGACAATATTTTAATTGAAAAAATTGTAATACCCTATTTGACAATATGAACAAAATGGTAATTTTATATAAATCGATTCGATTTAGACAAATCTAAATATTTTAAAAACACCATTAGCCACTTTTCACGAGTAATCGTAAATGTAAATCGCGTAACACGCGTTTTAGAAGTATACATCCATCGAAATGATACACATTTTCACTCTAGTACCAGCTTTTGAAAATATCTCGGAAATTCTTGTTCGAGGAAAACAAAACGGGATTAATAATAAAGGTCATCACGTAATTTTTATTCAAAGGCCATCTCCGATTTTTTGCTTTTGTGAGGAAAATTGCTACGAGCTTAAAAAAATGTCGTTTTGTAAATTTTTGAGGACAATCCTCCACAAAGGAGGTCATTTGGAAGGTTTAGAATTACGACGTGTGTATTTTTCGTTCTCATGTAATCGGATAACAACATTATCGTTCTCGTAAGTTCGGCTTAATATATCTAGATTCTAGATCGAGTCGCAAAATATGCAAGATAGGGCAATTTCGCAACGTTGCGTGAGATTGTGCAGAATCGTCAAAGAAGGCGACAATAATAGACCTTTGATCTTGTCGTAGGCTGAGGCGCCCTGGCGAAAGGCCGCCTCGACCACCGGAAGCTGCATAACGCAGTCGACGGACTCGAGGCGCAGCGGCGAAACTTCCTCCTTGGTCTCTGCCATTGTGTGTGAAGCGACGAAACGAGCGAACGAACCGGAGACGAACTGTCGACTGACGAGAGCGACCGGCGGACTCTGCACTTTAACGCTGAGATAACCCGGGAACGCCCTGCGCTCGCTGATATAGGTACCTCGTTTTGAACTTTTGCCTTCGCGCCTCGCGCTAATCCGTCAACACGTCATCGCTTAATCACCGTTATGATATTAAACAATGAAATAGCGCACATTAATTGTCACCTTACATATTTAATTAATACCTCAATGCGTCATGGTGAATTTTACACCTATATTAGTATTGTTCTAAAGCAAAAATTCTCTGAGAAAATCTAAAAAAAAACAATCTCGAATCTATCCCGAAAATATTTCAGTTACATTTTCACCGATAGATATATACTTTTACCATTGAAAATATAATTTATTCAACTTTTCCATATGTAGTATAATATACAATAGCTTTACATACTAGATGTATAACTGTTACAGTGAATGTATATTTTTCACTAAAATTATATTTTCCCTAATCAAGTGCAAATACATTTCCACCAGTAGATACATATCCAGATACATTCTACTAGCAAAACTTTCATTTAACTGAATTTATATGCTGCTCTAAAATGTCTATGAAACTTAATTTGACAGTTACTGTTCAAACACAAACCTAACAAAATGAATATTCTAAAACAAATTATAGCTTTAGAAATTTTATTAGGTCAAGTCCAAAATACAAACTAACCCAACTCATCTTTACAAGTGGATCTCATATACGCAGATTTTGAAAAAGCGTTCGATAAAGTTGATCACTATTTACTTGTAAGAATATATTTAATTTCGGGTTTTCTAAAGGTCTCATAAAGCTATTCTCAAATCACATGACCAATAGATATAAGTTGGTCAAATATGAAAACTCATATAAGACCTCTACTGGAGTACCGCAAGGTTGCAACTTGGGTCCATTGTTGTTTCTATCGTTCATTAATGACAGAAGCAGCCATAAATCGTTCATTTTTTTACTATATGCGGACGGCTTGAGAATTTTCAAGAAAGTGCAGTCCATTTCTGATTCCCTCGACCTGCAGGAGAATCTCAATTCTTTAGGAAAGTGGAATTGCTACAACTGATTGCCTTTTAGTGTAAAGTAATGTCACACAATTTCATTTCCAATCTCCTCGATGCCGGCGGAATATTCTTACCATCTCGGCGGATGTATTCCAGACGGGCCTTCCATTACTAAGGATCTATGTGTGACTTTCGAAAAACACTGTAAAATCAGCCTGCATATTGTCGGTCGATAAAGATGCTCGGTTTTATCTTAAGAAATGCGCACTGCTTCAGGAATATTTTAGTTTTGCGCACTTTTTATAATGTCCTAGTCCGCAGCATATTAGAAGCTGTCTCTATTATACGGATTTCGAGCGTAATGAGCCAATGTAATGAATTGCGGCTAGAAAAATTACAACGTATATATATATTCGGCAGTGGAAAATAACTTAAAATGGATCTCAACGTGACAACCAACATACTGGCCAACTGACCAAAAAAAAATTACCTGACTTGATTGACTTTTGCATTGTCAAGTGAATATATGTAAAACGAATTCTAGCCGAATCATGATTCGAGCTGTCATCAGACCATTCGCCTATAATAGTAAAATAACAAACGAATTTAATTGACAAACAACAAACTCCGACTTTATATAATTATAAAAATTTGTTCAGAGAAAACTTTGACCAAATTACCGAATTGAACAATTCCTTGAAAACTAATGATAAATTCCTTGATGAACAATTATCGTGAATTTTTGACTTCTGAGAAGTGATAATTGTTTTTGCGCCCTCATATTGACCAAAATTCAGTTTGTTGACGCCCGTTTCGCCTCTTGTATGCGTTCGCAAACGCCGTCATACAGCGTTCGGGAGTGCCCCCGAATTGGACAGCAGTCGGCTCCGATCGTCGATACGAAGCGATCGGATCACGCCGAGTTCAATAAAGCTTTTACAGAAGCACGCGTGTTTTTGGATTCAGACCTAAGAACTAACCAGCACGCGTATCCCTACACGCAACACAGTTTGAATATATTTTGACCAATACTCTCATATTAGAAATCCGTAGTAAAATCAGAAGGATGTATATTATATTTTTAAAATGAGTGCAGACTAACTATGGAGTAATATGGGAGATGTGTCATCTCTGTACTTTTTCTACTTTTTCTTTTATTACCCTGAGATTTGAGTTGGCTTAGTTTATATTTTGGACTAAAATGTATTTTGCCCTAACTGAAAAATACACATTAATGAATGTAAATAATTAATGATTAGTATGTAAATGTATGTATCACTACGTATGAAAAAGTTGAAATTATACAATATTACTAGCACCTGTCGGGTAAATTATATTTTTACTTATAAACATATAAATTTACCGGTGATTTAATTTCCCTGAAATGATATACATATTTAAAAAAATATTTTCGGAATAGATTCAAGATTGTATTTTTTCAGATTTTTCTTGAGGGATTACCTGATAATTTCTGGTTTAGTATTAGGGACGTCATTTCAGCTTTTTCAGGGATAGGGGTGGGGGTAAAAGTTGGTCAGTCAGTTGTCGTTTTTTAAATATTTCGATTTCATTAGGTGCTGACGCCCATTTCGCCTGTTGTATGCGTTCGCGAACGCCGTCTTAAGGCGAATACATATTACGGTAGACCAGACCTGTGCAGGTTGACTCTCAATTAATTGTCAGATGGTATCGTTGACCTCGCATTTATCAAAGTCTTATGCACCTGAACAGTGTTTTTACCGAGAAGATACGACTTGCTGGATGGGATAATTAGCAGTTGTGAATATAAGCATGTTAACTCTAACATAAACGCGGCAAAAATGTAAGGGAAAACTTGATGAACTACTTTGTCAACGAGGGCAGCGTACGATGGCAAAATAATTTTATTATTTAAATATAATATGTGTTTTGGTCAGAAACGAAGCTCAGACGTAATAAATCGTAATACTACAGTTTTGGCCGAAAAACATCGTCTGACGATACCCCTGATTTCATAGAATTGGCATTTTTTTTGTTTCTTACGTTACTCCTTAAATTATTTTGTTTTTTACAACTGCATCTTTATTTGCACGTGGCTCAATTTGTTTCAACTTTTCGATTAATCTCTTCTTTTGGCCGGACATGATAGTCTTTATGGTAGTCAATTGGCATATTTCGATAAATTATTCAATAGTTTTGTACTTTGAATGTCTCGCGTCGACGCGACGCCCAAACAGAAGAAGAGAGAACCTGTCCATGTTTTGACAAACCGAACTCGATAAAATAATTATTGCACAATTGATGTAAATTCATTACTTTACAACTTTTTTGTCGAGTGGCAACACGGAACGATTCGAACTCGGAGCTGTCATCGCGATGGTCGTCGAAACTTGCGCTTCTCGAGGTTTCCGGGGGCTGAACGAGTGGGCTGACGCCCGCCCGGACGTCCACCGGGCCTACTATTTGAGCGGGGCTAATGCCGACGGGGGCAGGTTCGCATGCGCCGTCGCCTCCGTGTCGCTGAGCAAAATCGATGCCGGCGAGTTCCTGTCGCTCCATCTATACAGCGCGGCCACCGAGGAGGCGGCGCTGTTGCCCGTCGAGTTCGATGGGGGCGCGATCCGATCGAAGGCGGCCGTGCGCTGCCCCGGAGTGCGCAGGAGAGCCCCCGAGGAGATCCCCAAAAGGGGACCGGAGCCCGTCGAACCCAAGCCGGAGATCGTAAAAAAGAAGCCCTGTTTCTTCCAGCTGCAGTCGAAGCCCAAAACGGAGATCGTAGAGAACGAATCTCCGAAAGAAGAGAAGAAGACGAAAGTTAAACGCGACTCACCGCCGGAGAAGCGGAAGAGGCAACGGATCGTCCGGCTGGAATCCGACTCGGAATCGGAATCGGAAGCGGAGACGCATTTCGAGCCCCGAGTGGACGAAGACGTCATACCCCCGACGCCGCCACCGGCCGTCGCTCGTCCCTCCACCAAGAAGACCAAGAAGGACGTGGTCTACCGCGACGAAGATGGCTATCTGCGCACTGTGAAAACAGATGAAACCGTCGTCGAAGAGCCGGAGCCGGAAACTAAATCTACGTCGCCACCCAAGATTGTCGTTCCCGATAAACCTAAGAACCCGGCGCCCGACAAACCCAAAACTTCTCCGCCCACCAAAAAGAGCAAAAAAGCGGCAGCGGCCGCTACTCGGTCCAAACACCAGCCCAACATAATGAGCTTCTTCAAAAAAGCCAACTAAATAAATAATCAATATGGCCGCATATTCATATTACTCGATGCATCGTTAAGAATATCCATTCTGTTGCCTATAAAAATATCCAACTGATTTTTATTATACTACAAAAATTTAGGAATAAACACGTATTAATGGCGTTTTTCAATTGTATTATTTCAAGTATTCAATTAACCATGTTTTTACGACAATTTACATGAGCATTATATAAAGTAATTTTTACATAAATGTTTTTATTTAAATACACATCTCTTAAAATAATTCCATGTTAAATCACTCATACGAAGACTTCTTCTCGGCTTAATAAAAATACTATTCGAGGGTACTGCTAGCCTTTCGCTCGCTAAAAATCCCTTTTTTAGGGCTCCGTTTAAAAGATGTCACCATTTTTTTTAGTTCACCAAAGTCCCGCGTTCCAACCTAGCACGTCTCAAAATGCAAGAATTTCATTTAGCTTCATAAATATGGTAAGCCTAATAAATACCTATTTCCAATCACATACTATATGTAAGGGCTTACCAAACTTTACCTGTGAGGGAACGCATCATAAATCCTAAAATTTTAATAAAACATACAAATATTACTTAATTATTTGAAAAAAATTCTTGATGACTTAAAGTTGAATCCTTATATTTGGTGTGGCGTTGAGCCTGTTCCTGGACTTTGACTTGATGCGAGATGCGGATTTATCCCACACCGTAAAAATCATAATACATGCACATACAAAAAAAATTCTAATATTATATTTTTTTATTTGTATTTTTCCAGATAAAACTAGGAAAATTGTTGCATTATTTTCCTGATTTTATCTGGAGATTTTTTTATAATTTTTAATAAATAATTGTTAAAAACATTTATATATTTTTTTCCTTTTCCCCTCATTTTATCACTTTTTACTTTTTTAAATTCAATTCTGAAGGTGAATAAAGACGCAGCAGAGAATGACCATAAACATAAAAAAATCACAATCATATCTTAAACTTTTTTTCTTAGTTGATAATTGACACATTTCCTGACTTCTGATGAAATTTAATTCCGCACATAAAGGGTTAAGTCATGCAAATGTTCTAAAACTTCTTTATCTACGTTTAAATTAAAAATTGTTTATTTCTTTTTTATCTTTTGTATTAAAAATTATTATTTTATTAAATCTTCCGTTATAATCTTACAGGCGTAAGCCCAATGCGTCACAATGGGGGTAAACCTGTACCAACTGAGTAAGCTAATCAGATATATAATGAATACCTACAAGTAAGTATTAACCACCAAACAAAGTCTGGGAATCGGTGACATCTACATATATTAATAATTATAAATTATTACATGTAATATAATTTATAACCAATAGATGTCACTCATAATACATTCTTTACTCTATGATGTCACTGCAGCTGGGGCCGTTTTTTTTTAATAATAGCGCATTTTTTTTTATAAATAAAAATTCTACTAGCTCAGAGTTACTACTCTTTTTTTGTAATAACAAGTTAAATTTATTAGGTTGTAAAATATCTGCCAGATACGCGATATTTATCAACCATGAAGGATTAGTTAAAAATTCAGTCCTGAATTATTTTGTGCTTTAAAGAATACCAATAACTCACATTTAAGCTCATAAAACCTCATTAGTGCTTTTTCATTAGTATTCGAAACGCTTCTTTGTTTTATTAAAATACAAAAACTCCATCGCTCTTTGGTGAATGTTATCGCTTTTATCCACGACGCAAAAAGGTTAAATTAAATTGGATTAAATAAGGCGTTAAATAAATAAGAAAGTTTATTCGGTCAAAAAATATAACAGGCGTCGGTACGATCGGTTATGACTTTTTCGATCCCACTGCCGACAGCCAGTCGGGGCCGTAGTGCGACGTCACCACGTGAAGACACTTGCAGTCGAACGCGGCGGGAGAGGAGTCCGAGTTCGAGCCGCTTCTGAAAGCGAAAGAGACCGACGTCAAACAAAGGCGGAAAAATCTATTCACCGAATATAGCTGCGCTCACTTGTAAAAGTGAGAATCCCACAGTCGGACGGTGGAGTCCGCTCCCGTCGACAGCAGCGCTCCGGCGTCGCCGCTCTTCGGTCCGTCGAAGAAGCCGTCGTCCGTCGGAGACCATTCCAGGTGCGTTATCGCGCTCTGGTGGCCTTTCAAGTCGTGCAGGCACGTCCCGTTGGCGATGTCCCAGATCTTCACGCGCTTGTCTTCGCCTGCAACCGAACGGAACGTATTTTCGTAACCGAGGTCTGCTCCGCGAGCGACTCGGAACGACGCTCACCGGCGCTGGCGATGGACTTTCCGTCGGGGCTGAACGCCACGCTGTAAACCGGCCCCCTGTGGCCCGGAAACAGCCTCACCTGCTGGCCCGTCGACACGCACCACAGCCTGACGGTCTTATCTGCGCTCCCCGTCGCCAAGTAATTGCCATTAGGGTGAAAACATACAGTCTGAAAGAATCGAGGTTTAACGTTTTCGATTGTATTATCATATTTTTCTAATAAACTTGAATGAGAATAAAAATGAATTTTCATTTATTGAAAATACTAGCACTCGTCGAAAGAACACCGTTGAACATGTAAAAGTAGTATATTATTTCACACTTGAAATTTTTTTATTAATTATAATGCAATAGTATTACGATTAAATGTCATAATTACTTTTATTTAAAGGTTGTTATGTATATGTTGTTAATTAAAGAATCACAGCCTAGTAGTTTAAAATCGATCGGAAGTGAGCGATTAGATTAGAATTTTACACACTCGAATAGTTTTGTCGTGTAGTAATACCTAAATAAACATTACATTACAAATAAGAAAACTTATATTTTATTTTTATAAAATCAATTTCACTTATATTTTGTTCAAGAAAACCTGCATATTTTAGGCATTACATAAAGAAAAACCTAAAGGTAGGGCTGTTAAAACTATATAATTAATCTTACATGTACATATGTTACATCAAATCCGTGAAATAGCCAAAAAATATTGCCCAATTCATGAAAAGTTCAAACCCGTTGCTTCATTTATGAATTAAGCAAATTATCTACCGAATCCGTGAGTTGAGCAAGAATTGTTTTGCTTATTTTGTGCATTGTTATAATGGGGACCATTTTTATAAGTGTCCCTCTGACAGAAAAGTTGCTAGCGCAATCAACGCATCATACCGGAACTTAGCCAAACGCAATAAAAAACTAATCCGTGTCGCAATACACTCGGAAGGATTGGCGATTTCTTCAAAAATTTCAGTGTCAACAGAGACGACGAATCGTCGAGGAAACAGTCATAAAACCCAAAATAATAAAATCGTGTCTGGAGTTGATTATCACGATCAACTGTTGGCATACTATCCATGCAGAAGGAAAACTTTGAGGTGGTATAAAAAAAATAGGAATCTGAGGCTAAATTCATTTTATACGTATAATTCCTAAAATGAGAGGAAGATGTCTCTCTATGATTTTAGACTAAGTGTAATTGGACAATTAGTAACCTCCTCCCCCCCCCCCCGCTTCTATTACAAAAAGTTATAAAAACACATCTTCACAATTTTTGTGAGAAAGATGTTGGAGTGAAAGAAAATATTTTTTTGTCATCCAGAATGTCCAGATAAGCCAGGTTTGTGTATCCATGCTTTCGAGCATATCGCGATAGTTTAGGTAATGTTTAATTTTTTTCATTTCTATATTCATTATTTTATTTTCCAATATTCATAAATTTGCCACTTATAAATTAGAAATATACAAACAAACAATTTATAGGATACAAAAATGTAATAATTTTATTTACAAATTATAATATTTCCATAATACAGTAATAGATAATTCTAAAAATTAGTAGAAAAATAGGTAAATTATCTAGGATGAGAAATGTGTAAAGTATTAATATAAAAAATACTTACAATAATATTATTTTGCTCCACTTCATTTACTATGCAACAATATTATATATGTTTAATAAATTAGATAAAATGACGTTGCAAAAATACAAAGTAGGGCAATGAGAGTAGATTTATTTGTTGTAGAAATATGTTTTATAAATTGGAATGGTTGGATATTCAAAAAATATTGTAGATGAAAGCTTCATAGGCAATATTTCACGAATTCTATAATTAAAATGTATTCTTTCCTAAAAACTTGTTATATTGTATTTTTTTATGGTCAAGTGTATCTGTGGTAATTATTTACAAGATCCTTTACTTGTAAAGCCTCGGTTATAGTAAAGACTCTCATCGACATCTTTGAATATTTTAGGGTACAAAAAGGGATTAATTATATTTTATATAATATATTCTTCTAGCAGATGTCGTTATTATATTTTTTTCCATACAAAATTAAAAAAATAATTAGTGGTTCGATATTTTGTCAAAAAAAAACTTTTCGAATATCCTTATATATTATTCTAAATCGGTTTATATAAACGTCACACCGTAACGAATTCTCGTTTAGAATCGATGCCGACAAATTCTAGGATAGTCACACATGTGGTGTTCGTATTCTGGAGTATCATTTTATGTATTATAGCATTTTGCAAGAGACAACAAAAGGATTTTGCGTAAATTGAATATTTTTATAATTATCAGTAGCGTAGTTTTAGTAATATGACAATTTAAAAATTGCGATTGTTTGGCACTTTTTTCGATCGCGTGCGTATTTGTGTTTTTTCGTGCAAAAGTGCGGCACATTAAGTGTTAAGGCAAATCATGGAAATAAAAAAAAAAAAACAAATGCATTGAATTATATCAAACATTATCCACAACCACTGGGAAGCCTTTAAGCAGATGGAAAAAATGTTGTATATAAATATCCACTTGAAAATTACAACAAAATAAATAGCACAAAATAGCGAAACACCAGTAAGCAAATACGCAAAGACTAACACTAACTTATTTTAAGAAAATAACATATTTTATGCTAGCCTTGGTGCTTTCAACTGTTCTGAATAAAATGAGTGTTTTATTAATTACAAATAATTCCATGTGATTCCTGGCAAAATCAAATATATTGTTTGACAATGAATTATTACCCCCTCCCCCTACTCTACGGCCCTGTTCCTAGGACAATCCACAAAAATAAAAATGTAGAGGGTTTCCTTAATGTAAAAATTAGAAACACTTTTGCGTGCATTAAGAAATAAATTACAATATTAAGTCTTTTTTATATTTTGTTTATGTTTTATGTATAAACAATTAGCTATAATAGATCAATAAATTAATAAAATAAATAACAAAATAATAATTTTTCAGCCACGCATGAATGTTCTCAATAATTTGGTCGCATTGAATGTGTTAAATTATAATATATTTGCCAATCTCCCGACATCAGTTACACAACCAGATAAAGTATAAGCGGTCAACGAACATTGGTCACGGAAAGGTTGCTTACACGAAAATTGTTCACAAATCTTATCACTCACAAGACGATTACTTATACGAATATTGCTCACACAGAACATCACTCACACGGTTTATGGAGAATTAATGTCTTATTTCAATAGAATTTTTTTTCACTTTTGGTCCTTTTAATTTTTAAATTAAATTATTTGGAAAACATGATTTTTTACTTAGATAAATTTCAAATATTGCGCTGAAACAGTTTTTAGAGTAGTTGCGAATTAACCGTTTACCTGTGTATTTTTAGATTTAAAAAAAATATATATGTCAAGTGTCAAGATACAGATCGGTGACCTTTATACCCCATAAGGACCTCTGGGCGACGTTCCCGGTGCATTTGATCTCTATTCTTGGCAGTTAAAAATCGAAATGCTAGGGTCGTCACAACTAGGGATTCCAATCCCGGGATCCCGAACGATTTTCAATACCCGATGAGTCCCGGGATTATAAAACATAATCCCGAATTTTTCGAATTGGTTGATTTATCAAACACAATCGAATTATTATTGACAACATCGTTATATTTCGTGTACAAACTTGCTTTGCACGTGTCATATGTGAATCTTTGAGGCTGTGAGTCTGAACTTGCTTTTTTAGCAGCAGGCTGCTTAGGAACCAAAATCGGATCAAGGCTAAATGATAAAACACTTGATGCTTTGATGTTACTTCGTGAGTTTTATTCAAAATAGTGTTTTCAATTAATTGTGTATGAATGTACATACCTATGTGCATACATTGTCAAAAGTTCATTTTTTTCTTCTCAAATAAATATATAAGACCTTCCCTTTTTTATTTTTATTATATTATTTTCTATTTTAAGTCCAAGACTAAAATTATACGTACTTCATACATTGTACGTTATAAAAAACAGATGTAAAAATATATTGTATTATTCATTTTAAATTATTTTTATCGATAAAATAGCATGAAAATTATCCCGGGACTGGTCCCGGGATCGACTAATTGCAATACCGAAATCCCGGGATCAAAATTTTGGCCCGGGATTGGAATCCCTAGTCACAACTAAACAATTATGAATTATTTTTTGCTCTATTATCAAAATAAATTTTGTTATAAAGTATTAACTGTCAATATAACAATAATAAAAAGAACGTTGATAATAATAATAACCGTGTTCATTCCAGCTTAACGGGGCGGGGTGCAACAATTTCATATTACAAACCTAAAATCCGAGAGGCATCCCTACGTTTCACTTTTTTTATTCGTTAGCTACTAACACAAATCATATCAGTCAAGTTTCACATAAATTATCGGTTGTTATTTATATAGCAACCCTGGCGACGTTGAAAAGAAAAACATTAATTTTAGCCGTCACTATATATCTAAATATACTTTTAATATTATTTATAAGTGTGTTTTTTTGTGAATGGCACAAAAGTGGTCTGAAAAGTGGCTCGCGGCAATATAGCGGTTAAGGCGGGAGTTGAAGAAACATATTTGCTATATAATAATTAAATACGTTGCATTATATTTATATCTATCACCGTTCATTGATATATTTTGTTTAACAAATCAGCAGCTTTCATAAATAAAATTATCAATACGCTTTCGATTTTTAAATCAAAAATACCTAAGTGTATGAATATTTATTAATATTTTATTTCAATCGATTGAATATTTTTTCGTTTAATGTCCTGATAATATTAAAATTAAATAAATTTCCTTAACCCGTGCGGGCAATATTGGTATGAGCGAGTTGCGCAATAATCGTAGAACTGTCAAATGACATTAGGCATAGTTCCAAAGAGCACTACTATCTTATTCTGCAGATAATTGACGAATAAGGCAACGGGCGTGTAATTTTCATGAATTAAGCAAATTTTTGTTTATTTTCCGCAATAAGAATTGGGTTGTTTCAGCGTAACATATATATATATATATATAACTTAGACGAGCACGGAAGAGAAACAAAAGTTAAGGCTCTCACGTTGACGTCTAGGTTGTGGCCTGCGAATATCCTCAGAGGGAATGTCCTGTCCAGGGACCAGAGTTTGGCCGTCCTATCCATGGAGCCCGTCGCCATGTGGACTCCGTGCTTGGCGACGTCCAAGCACCAAATCGGATAATTGTGTCCCCTGCGAAAGAGTGGTGCGAGTCGTCGAAAAAATGGCAAATTATATCACAGCGTACCTATAAATAGCCGCGCAGCTTCCGTCGGACAGTCGCCACGCCCTAACGCCGGCGTCTCGGGAAGCGGACACCAGCACGTCGGCGGATTCTATCAGTCTCAAAGCTTGCACGGAGCCGCTGTGTCCGCGCAGACAGGCGCCTTCCGAGGGATCGCTGAATAGAGGAGCGACGCGGATTAGAGAAGCGTCGATATCGCGTATATAAAAGGTAATAATAAGAATCACAAGCTTCTCTCTTGGATTGCGTTCTCGTCGTCGATATCGTCGCACGCCAGCCTGACGTGCGACACGTTGCCTCTGATGGAACGGCGCTCGTTCGCCGCCTCGTCGCCTCCGATTTTCCATATTCTGATCTCGGAGTCGGAGAAGCCGCAGTAGAGATTTTTACTCGCGGAGTCTAGGGTGGCGCACGATAAGCTGCAAACGGCGAAGGGTCAACGGAGATCTTCCAACGGACCGAACCGTGAAAACGAACCTCGCTTCGGCCGTCGAAACGGCGTACAGCTTGAGGGGAGGCGCGCTCTCTCTCACCCGCCGAACGGCTTCCCGCAGTTCCCTCAGCTCGTTCTCGTTCTCCATAAAATCGGCGTGTCCGTTGCACAGCCTCCCGCCATCTGCGGACGGAAAAGAATACGGAACGAACGTGTCGAGCGTTTAAAAATTATCAACTCACCGTTGAAGTCCGAGTTGTTGGGCGCGTCTTCCGAGTCGTCGTCGTCCTCCGGCAAGTCTACGGAGTTCTGTAAACGCAAAAGTCAGAAGAGGAGAAGAAAAATTGGCAACCTAAGCGAAACAACGCAAGACCTGATCAGCCGGATCTTTGCTGACTATGTCGAAGTGGAACCAGGTCTGCAGCAGCTGTATCAGCACGACGTGGCCGTGCTTGGCCAGGTATCGCCTGAGACGGGACACGGCGTCGTGGGACATCTGCAGTTGAAACTTGCAGGATCTGAAGGCGGCCAGCGAGGGCCTGGAGTCGACCTCCTGCAGCGAGGAGACGCCGCCGAGCTCCTCGAGCACGCGGTAGACGAAGTCCTTCTCGGGCGCGTCGTTGTCGATGGTGCCGTTCTGCAGCGAGTGGAACAGCTGCTCCAAGCTGCTGGGGCGGTAGAGCGCGGACGGCAGGTTGCCGTCGCTCGTCTGGTGGTCGTAGTAGGCGGAGTCGAAGTCTTTGTGGGGCAGATGCGCGGACTGGCGCTTGAGAAAGATCTGAGCGGGGTTGCGGTGGCCGCCGCGCAGCATCTCCAGGTACATGTGGCACAGCAGCGGGCACAGCAGGTTGGACAGCTCTTGCTGCACGCCGCCGGGCTCCACGGTCTTGATGTAAGCGGCCAGCCTAGTCGGCGGCGTCGATTTCATCGTTATATATTGACGTTACCAAATTGAAATATTCAAATATACCGTCGCTCACTTGGTGAACTGCCTATCGCACTGGTGCGGGTCGCTGTTGATGCAGGAAAAGAGCACGGAGTTGGCGCGGCCGGACTCTCCGTCCACTATGGCCGCCACGGCCATCTGTTCGGCGCTCATGCATAGCGCGCCGTCGGATTTCACGTACTCCTGCAAAACGTCAACTTAGAGACGAACGCGAAATAAGAACAACAGATCGTAACCCACGGTGTAGTTGCGACGCTCCAGGTACGACAGCAGAGCCGCGCGCACCGCTTCGCTGCGAGAGCGCTTCATCGCCCGCTGTCAAACCGCATCTGTCAAACACCATCTGTGTTGCCGTTCACCAAAAATACCGTCTACCGTTTTGGCCTTGCAAAATTTAAAATTAGTATACTTGTATCGTTCTGAAAATGAATTTACACACTTGACGAACTGACATCTATCGGTCGAGTAATTGACAATAACTTATTATTTATACCTATATATTTATTTATTTTAACTTTGCGCGACTCTGGCGTTCACTGTATATTTATACAAATAACGTGCCATTCGTCACCTCCTGTCCTCCACCAAAACACCTTCAGAAAACCCGATATTTTTCAAAATCTGATCATATAACGTTTACTTATATACCAGAGTCCAATAATCTCGAAACAAAGTTAGAAAAAACATTAAATTAATGACGATGGCGATGTTCAAAAAGTATACAATCCGCGATGACCCATTGAGAACAAAATCATAAAATACGATCATATACATTATTATTCGAGAATGATATGTTGCGTTTCCCGTAAATTCCTTTCGTTATATTGTTAATAAATAGTAAAGTAGTTGTCTTCGTTCTTCCCGATTTAAACTTTTCAAACTTGAAACCAGCACTGTTTGTTCTATAAATGTATTTGCACGTAACGCAAACGAGATGGGGGAGGAGGGGGACTAGCCGATGCAAATAATCGGAACTGGGTCATAAAGGGACCCGGATAATTTTTTCAAGTGAAAAAATATTTTTAATTCTGCCGATCGATTGATATATTTTTACTTTTTATGTAAATAGAATAATCAGAGAAAAATAATAATTTGTCAAGAGGATACAGGATATGCAAATAACCCGATCGTAATATTCGATTATATAAATAATATATCTATACATTTTAAAAAGTTTGGCGGATTAGTATTTTATCGAGGCATAGTTTAGTTTACATATTATTATTATAAAAGTGAACAGTGGACGAAGCACCGCTGCCGCTGTCTATCCGTCCAAGTCCACCGAAAGAATGTGCCGCCGCTGCATAGACGCGTATTCGTCGTTGTACGCCTGCTTGCTGAGTACATATAAACTAAGGAAACACTGTCGACGGAGCTGCATGCAAGCTTCATGACGACAGTAGTCAAGCATGTCAGACGCCCGAGCGTATCGAACTGCGTGAACGTGTAGAAAACAATGGCAATTTCAGCTGCTAAAACTGTTCATATCGTCGAAAGGTACCAGTGTCTTTATAATAGTAATCTTGCAGATTATGCAAGAAAGGATATTACTGAGAAAGCTTGGAGTGAGGTGGGAAGTCAAATAATGTTTCGTTAGTTTATATGTACTCGGCAAGCAGGCGTACGACAAGCGTACAATGACGAATACGCGTCTATGCAGCGACGTCTCCGTAGCCAGTGGGCCTTCGTGGATGTGCCTTTGTACGTCAGGCTGCAAGGGCTGCACGCTATTTTTTGAAGCGTCTATGCAGCGACGTCTCCGTGTTATAAGGGCCTTATTGTTATTGTTAAGAGTGCTGCCAATTTCTGGCTATAATAAAATAGATTCTCACAAAAGTATAGCTTGAAACTTGTTTACATTTCATTATATACAAAAAATTAGGTAATTTTCTTAGAAATTATTTGTAACAGTTCATTTTTACCCACTTTCTTTAACACAACACTCGAGTCCTTAAACAAATATGTCTTATTTTTCAAATATTTGAAAAATTTAAACCAAGTTTTTCTGGAAAAAATGCGAAAATTTTATTCAAATCTCGAGCGATTGATTTATATGAATAAAATAAATATTAAGACAAAGACAACGAGTCTGCTAGTTTGTGACTCACTTGACCAAACATTTAAACGACATCTAAATTAGATCAGAAAGTGTTTAAGTGTTTGTATGCAGCAACAATGAACAACAAAATAAGTGCGTTTCTAATAGCCTTTCTCAACATTGAAGTTATTACAGCTTTCTTTTTTTCGGTGTTATTTTTATTCGCTTGGAATTTTCTATATTTTATGTAAGCCTACTTTAAGATCACGTCCCTATTAGAATAAATCAAATCCATATACCCGAACCTGTCTTCTTTCCGCGACTTTGCATATATACATTTTTACAAATCGATAATAAAAGAAATTTTATTTTTAACAAATATATTTAAACATTTTACAATAGGAATGTCTCTCGAATTTTTTTGTATATGAACAAATTTTAATTTCATAAATCGCATTCCGTTTTAACGACACTAATTATTTAATCGATTAGACATAGAAATAAGTCAGTTTGTTCTTTGCACGATATGATGAATGTTTTTTAATTGTAGAAAAACTGAAAAACCTCGCATAAACCTATTATTTACACACAAGCGATTAGTGATGATAAAACTTGAAATTAAATGCATTTTAAGCTTCCGATAGAGATATTGGCATTCTTAAAATTAGGTATTTTTCCACACGTGGACAATTTATTTTTTGAATTGAACGATCAACAACTAACGAATATATCTATACATGTATGTACATTTGCACTAGGATTAATTTCACAATAAATTAAAAGCAAACAGTTAATAATACTAATAATTTGGGTTTGCAACTAATTTTCCTTCTTCATGCGATTACTCGTCATGCGGTAGATGATGGAGTCCCTGCCCGGGTCCATGTCTCCGATGACGTAGGAAATGGCGATGAGCGCCAAGATCATCACGACGCTGAACCAAAATATTATGTTAAAGACGACCGGATAGTCGGCCGAGTACGTCTTAGCGATGTTTAAGAGATGAATCTGAAAACGATAAATAATAATAGATTTTGTGGGAAAATAGTCGGAATCGGGGAGCGGAAATTACATTAGAGGCCGACGATTCGTCCAACACGCTTCGGGCTCTTCTAGTGTGAGAAGAATCGCTGGTGACGAGCGTCACTAGAACGTTTCCGTCGTACGCTCGGTAAAAGGCGTCGGCGAGTTTTGAGACGGCTTCTCCTGCAAAAATAGGAAATTTGATTTAGTCGGGTTCGGTTTAGACTCGAACTCGACGGCCGACTTACCCAACAGGGCTTTGGCTTCGGCGGCCGCGGCAGAGTTTTCTCCGTGCAGATCGGACAGAGCGTGGAGCGACGGGAAAGTGAAGAAGAAGTAGTCGACTTTGTTGTCGGGGACGACGGCGCCGGCCAGGATCTTGTCGGCGACGGACTTGAGCAGCTCCAAGTCCTGGACGAACTGGTAGTCCTCGTCGTCGGTCTTGGGCTTGAGCGCCTTGTAGGAGGCCTTGCCGGAATACTCGTCGATCTTACCGAAAATGTCGCCGTACTCGTCGATCGCCTCGGGCCCCTCGGACAGGTTCACGTCCACCAGCCTGTTGCCGCCCTCGGGGAAACGCTGGGCGATGCGCCGCCGGAGCGCCTCCTTGGTGCCGAACTCGCTGTAGTCGGTGAGCAGCGGATACTTGCGGCCCTTGAGGTGGGCCTTGGCGCCCAGCGACGCCACGCCGTCGACGAACACCTCGACGACGGCCTCGGGGCAACCGAAGGGGTCGTCGACGAGCAGGCCGGACCAGCCGGGGCCGTGCTCCGCCGAGAAGCCCAGCGCCGCCGAGTACACCTCCTTGACGAGGCTCTCGGGCAGCGGCTCCCGACCCGTGAACTTGAGCGAGTCGGGGCTGCGCACCACCGAGAACTCTCCGGAGGCCGCGCACGACGCGAGCAGCGCCGCGAAAGCGAGAGCGCACGACCAACTGTTTTTCGCCATTCTAGCCGAGCTCACGTGACTTCGCTCCGACATCGACCGAAGGCGACAGCTGACTCGTGACCCGAGGTGTTGAGGTGTTGAGGTGTTGCCCGCAAACAAAAACAGTAACATTTGAATTTCATTTCATGTTGTGATAATCAAAAATAGTACAAAGAAAATCTGAAATCATATACCCCGTACTTTGTAAACTTCATAAATCTTCAAAAAAAATATTACTGCAGTAAAATCTCAATCTGTGTCTAATTGCCACCCGTCACCCAAAATCCCTTCTCAGAATTCAAAAATACATTTTCTTTACCATTTTCTTCCACAGGGACATAATGTTATGGACAATTCCCGTTAGAAAAAACCCGTCAACGCAATTAGGCCACAGTTTTCTTTGAGAAGAATTTAGAGTTCTCTTTGTAACCCCTCACCCCAAGCTTAATAATCGACAGTTTTGTAGCTTTTGACTTCTGAGAAATGATAAATGTTTTTGCGCCCTCCTATTGACCAAAATTTAGTTTAAATATACTTTGACCGACACTATTATATAACAAATCTGTAGTAATATCGGTATCTCTATATAATATCCAAGAGATGAGTCGGCTTAGTTTGTATAACTATAAATAGTTGTAGAATTTTCATTAGGTTAAATACGTTAGTTTGTATGACCATAATTAGTTTTAGAGTATCCCCTCCCCCTAAATAACTTCCCTGTTTGTTTGTTTTTTTTTACAAATAAGACATAATATGGTAATTTAAGTATTTGTGTTTTTATGAAGTTTCGATTATTTTTTTTAAATATTTACTTTTAATAACATAAGGCGTCATTTACCTATCATATATATTGAATAGTAATTAATAAAATTGAATAATCATTTTTTGCTGAATTTTCGAAAAAATGATATGTTTTCAAAAAGTATAATATTAGTCGACATATACGGTATGCATATAATTTAATTTTATTATTTTAATAAACCGTTGACTCTCTTTTTCTATTTACTGGCAGCACTCAAATTTACGTTCGCTAACTGTCATCCACTACGGCGGATTTGACGTGTAAAATGAACTCGAAACAAATATAAAACAACAAAATATCTAAAATTATCGAATTAGTTGTCTGAGCATCTTTTCAGTCATTTTTTCAAGCCGATGCTCTATAACGTTGGACGAAAACGCAGACGTTAACCTTTCCTTTACTGTGATTTGTATTTACTAGAACTCGACAATAAAAATGTGAATATCTATATGAAAAATAATAGATATGGGGTTCAGAATTTATATATTACTCCGTTATATTATTATGAAGTACATCAAATTATTATAATATGTAATTATTTATCTGGAGCGACGGAAAAAAATGATATGTCGAAAAATCGGGTCTAGTCACCAATTCACAGAAATATTTGCCATCGGCCCATCTGTGTGCGAGTGAGTGTATGCCGTTATGATATCAGTTCAGTTGCGTTTACTCGGCGGAGTTGACTGTGTGCATAGTGACCGATTTGCAGGGGCTCTCAAGCGATTAGTGATTATCATTTTTTTCTCGTAACACGTAATTCGTATGTTTTTTATATATTATATTTTATTGTGTTTTATTTGTATTCAATTTTATTTATATATTCAAATTCTCCCCAATACAGAAAAAATAAATTTACGAATGAGGAGGATTATAATAGCGACACTGACGACATCGTTGATGATCTTGACAATGTTCGTGAGAATGGTGATAGAGAAACCAGTGATAATTAAGACGAAAGTCTGGTATTTAGATCGCAAAATGGATATGAATGGAATTCACTACCATCACCATCCTCAAGACGTCGGATGCACAATATCGTCATAGAGAATTCTGGCCTTATAAATAGTAGTGCCAATGTGAACACAATGAAAGAAATGTTTGTAACTCCGGATATGGTAAAAGAAATATGTCATGAAATAAACATTCAATTAAATCGTTGACCTGAAAATGAAAAGAAGCCAATTTCTGAAGAGGAATTATACTATTTTTTTGGAATAATACTTGCATTGGGTAGAAATCTATCACGAAAACAGAGTTTACATGAACTATGAAGTACTGACGGTCTTTTTACTCAACCATTTTTCATGGCAGCTATGTCTCGAGATAGGTTTATCACCATATATAGCCATATTCAGTTCGACGATAATGAAACGAGGCAAGGGAGATTTAACATCTCTTCAGACAAATTACAACTGATAAAGTCAATTTTTGACAAATTTGTAGTTGCTTGTCAAAAAAATTACTCACCAACTACAAATATAACCGTTTAGGGGAAATTGTCCATTTCGTGCATACATGAAATCTAAGCCTGGGAGATATGGAATTCAAATTTGGGTGGCTGCTGATTCTTCAACGTTATATATAACTAATCTACAAATTTATGCAGGAATGGTTAACAATCGTAGGGAAATCGAGTGGTTATGGACTTAGTTCGACCACAATACGGCACCAATAGAGAGATAACAGATAATTATTTTACATTGGTACTATTATCGGATAACTTGTTGGAAAAAAATTTTACTCTGACCGGACCCTTAGAAAAAACAAAAGAGAAACCCCTAAAGTATTTTTGCCATCTCACCATCGGGAACTACACAGTAACACCCACCATGACCCTCGTCTCATACGTGCCGAAGATAAACAAAGCGGTGTTACTTTTAAGCACCCAATTTCATGATGGTGAAATAAGTGAACATCATGAAAAAAAGCCAGAAATTATATTGCACTATAATAAAACCAAAGGTGCCGTAGACACGGGTGACAAGATGACGGCAGAGTATTCGTGCGTAAGGTTGACCAGAAGATGGCTTTTTCGGATCTTCTTGAAGATTTTAGATATTGCAGCTTTAAAGCATATCTACTGTTAAAGTATCCTGAGTGGCAGAAAAACAATACAAGTCGCCGAAAATGCTTTATCAGAGAGCTCAGTTTGGATTTGGCCGAACTTAATATTACAAAGAGAAAAAAACAGCACAATCAAATTTCACAAGCCCCAACAAGATTGACATCGCAATATCATATTACCAGAAAAATTCACCCGAAACTACCGAAATAGCAACAAGCAATTCACCGGATTCACCTGCATCAATATCTACAGCATCCCAAGCATCAGTGAGAAATTACAGATTTTACCCTTATCCAACAAAAAAAAGAGCACGCTAGTTTGCAATATTTGCAAGAAATCTGTGTGTACAACACATAGAAAGAAATTTCATATCCTAATTGTGAAAGAACGGACGCAAACTAGATATTTCATTTATATATTTAGTTTAAGTTTATATTCTATTTATGTACATATGTCAATTACATTGTTTTTATACATATATTGTCTTTATACCTTTTTTTATTTTCAATATTTTATTTTATATTTAAATTTATATTATATTTAGATGTATATTTGCTTATTAGATATTTAATAAATGTATTTACATATTTGAGGTGTTCGCGTGCATTCTGTCTTTTTATTCAAAAAAATATTATTAAGAGATTTATAACCACTGATCAATTTCCGGCGCGTGTTTCACTCACATGCGTGAGTCATCCGCTGTAGTGGTTTAGCTGACTGTTTGTATCGTTTTTAGACAATTCGGCGTTAATATTACAAAAATTACTATATTTTAACTTCAATTATAATCAATAAAAATAATATTTATGATTATTCATTCTTTTGCGATTTTTAAAGCACTTTATCGTCTGTACAAGATACATGTCACCTAAGATGTACAAAATACATATCGCCGTAACGCGCGGTATTTTTAGCACAGTAAAGGAAAGATTAAACTCGCGCACTTGGACAATTATAAGGAAGAACGTGACAAAATACTGTAACCGAACGAACCACCACAATAACCCTCGTTACTTACAGAAAAAGGAAACCAGTAAACAGTAATAATTACCATTCGATGCATAGAATTTTTCTTTGTTGCGTAACGATTGTATAAACAGTACACCATCGGACAAGAAAAAGCACCATTTATGAACTTGATAGACATCTTCGAAAGATGTCCATCGAGTAAATGTCACTTTCTAGAGGCGTGGACATATTTCGTTGGTCGAATAAACGAGTGCAATAATTGGCTGCGTGATTATGATTCGTCACAGCTTTCTAAACTTATGACACTTGGCTTGAAGAAAGAGCTATCTATACCAAAATAAATTATTACCAGTTTTCAGGGCTAAAACCCGAAAGAATCGTATCATATTATTCCTACTAGCTAAGTCTTCTCTGCTTTTCATTATTAATGAAAAGTATGCGGGAGCGTTGAAAAAAATAAAACCAATCGCACGTAAGGGTTAGTGTTTTTTTTTTATTTTTTTTGTAAATATAAATGTTAATTTTCAAACATTAGTCGTCTACGATATCTCTCAGCGTATGTTCAAAAACGAACGAATACGACTTTGTTAAAACTTCATTATATCAAAAATGTACTCTAATAAAATTGACAAAAACTCAACAGGCGGTTAAATAATTTCGATTAAATATAAGATCTGTTAAATACGAGGTCGACAGAATCAAGCCGCGGCCTTTTTGGGGGTATTCTCGTGGGCGCGCCTCAACCGCCTTCTGAACTCGTTGGGGAACTTTTCGTAGCACCTCTTGCAGACCGGCTTCTCGTCGCACTCGTAGAACTTGGCTTTCAAGTTGAGTTTGATGTCGCAGACGGTGCAAGCGAAGTGGTTCACGCACCAGGCCTTGTTCATCGCCGTGAACACTGAAATAGAGCGATTTAGAAACGTCAGTCCGAAAGGCGCAGACTCGATATTGGTATAGTATGAGCAACGCACCGTCGCCGACGATCACTTGATTGCAGACGAAGCAGAGATTGCCGAAAAGCAGATGGTAGTGCGTCTCGCAGTACGCCAGGCCCTTCTTCTCGTAGTGACGGTGTCCGTGGAACGGCTTCTCGCACTTGGCGCATACAAAATGCTGAAAAGGGAGGAATTGTGGTAAAAAATTGCAATTAATTATTATCGAGATGACTCACCTCGACGTGCCAATGCTTGCCGAGCGCGGTCACGACTCTCTCCTCGATGGGGCGACGGCACGCGCCGCAAATCGGTATGCCCATCTTATCGTGACACCTCAAGCAGTACAGTTCGTTCTGGAAAGAGCAGGTGCTTAGAAGCGCAGGGAGAAGAGGAGACGGGAGCCGAGGACTCACCATGTCGTTGGACGCGTAACCGGCCCGGCTCTTCACCTCCCTGGCGGTGTGATCGAGTTCGATGTTGCACGTGGTGCAGTTGAAGTGGTAGCCGTGGTAGACTTCGCCTCGAAACCGTAGCGGCTCTCCGTCGACGGTGCCGCTGAAAAGTTTCTCGTCGAGTCAACGGATTCGAAGCGCAACGTCAGAAAAGTCGACTCACTGGCACTTGTGGCACACGTAGGTGTCGCTCTGGGCGGCCCTGGCGCGGGCGTTGCACGGGTGGCACAGAGCGCGGCCCGAGTAGCGCACGAAGCCGGCGTCGGCCAGCAGCGTTCCGCAGTCCGCGCAGCCGAAGCAGTCGGCGTGCCAGCTGGCGCCCATCGCTTTGATCACCCTGCCGATGATGAACTCGCCTAGACGTTACAACAACGTTACAATACGATCGATTCAAATCGACTCGGGAGACTAGATATTTACCGCATTTTCCACAGCACGGCGCGAACAGCACCTGGAAGTCGTGCTCGCAGTACTTGCGGCCCTCGAACTCGTAGAACACTCCGTCCGGAAACACTCGGAAGCATTGGGCGCACCTGCGGGGAGGGATCGGTTAAGCGTTTTCAAAGCGTTTTAGGGTGGAATCGCACGAAAGAGACGCTCACACGAAGCACTGCGCGTGCCACAGCTCCCCGTTGGTGTTGACGATCTTCTCTCCCTGCTCGAAGCCCTCGTCGCACCTGGTGCAGAACATGTAGTCGAGCGACGCCATTCCGCCGACCCTGCGAGACGATCGAATAACAATCTAATCGAATTCGAAGCTAGACGTCAACCTACCCTGGCATCGTCCGAAGAGACAGAGCCGCGCCCGACGCCCACTACCCGCTCGCTACTTCGGACCGTCTCCGAGTAGCGAGTAATTGAAATAATAATTGAAATTTAATTACTAAAAATAAATACATCATCGGTAAAAATAAGTCATCAATAAATCATTTTTAACACAAATTCGAGTTTTAGTTTAGTAGTGTTGACGCCCGTTTCGCGTGGTGTATGCGTTCGTGAACGCCGTCAGCTTGCAACAACACATTTACGAAATGGATCGTTCAACCACCGCTCTATATTATCGATCGCGTAACTATTCTTAGTCGCCCGCTTCTTTGATATATATATGTATATACATCTAAGAATCAGCTACTAAGCGCACGTGCTACAGAGACGACACGCTACAAAGACGACAGTCTTTTATTAACAAGAGTTGACTTGTAGATTGCATACGTGTGTTTCGGGTTTTCGAAGTGACACTCCGCTATAATCGGCTATCGTTCGCTTATCGGCTATCGTAGGCATAAGTTCAGCTTTAATTACCATGATTTTTTATTTTATTGAAAATTTAAAAAAATTATTTCAAGAAGCCGAAAATATATCACTATAATGACGAAGGAAAACAGGATTTTTTTACATTTCTTCATTTCATTTCATGACACAACAGCCACCATGGCCTCATTCGAGATAGCTAAAATTTGATTAAAACATATTATATCAAAATTTTAAAAATAAATCTGAAATGAAACGCCACTGTCGCGAAACACCCTTATGCGTAGAACAGAAGCGATGAGTAAAAATTTAGAAGGGTTAAAAATTGACTAATGTGGCGACATTACCTATCCAAGGTAATAAGAGACTCGATTTAGGTGCAAGTTTAAAAATGAAAAAAAATGATATTATCATAGTTTATTTTGAATAAAGTTTTGCATCCACCTATATTTATGCAGGTAGGTAATAAAAAAAAAAAGAGTAAATTAAGTGGAATTGCGTTTTCGGACGGCAACACTGTGCGTCTGCGCGGCGTCTGTGCAGCTTTTCCTCGACATGTTCTCGAACGGGGGCGGAGGCTCCGGCGACGCCTGCGTAGTGAAACTGCGCGGCATGCCCTTCAGCACTAACGAGAGGGACGTGCTGGACTTTCTCGGGGGGGCGCAGGTGCTCAACGGCGAGGGCGGTGAGCGTCGTTCCCTTCCCGTTTCCCGTCCCCCGCCCCCCGTCCCTCGTCCCTCGTCTGACGCTTTCGTCGTTTCGCGTTGCAGGAGTGCACCTGACGGAGGTGCGGCCCGGCTGGCTGAGCGGCGAGTGCTTCGTGGAGCTGGCGTCCGACGCCGACCTGGAGGCGGCCCTGAAGAAGCACCGGGAGCACATGGGTCCTCGCTACATCGAAGGTCCATACATACAGCTACGTCATAATATTGCTTTCCGAGTCGAGTCGCGTCGCTTTAACACGGTGTCGATCGTCATCGCCAGTGTTCAAGTCTAACCGGCAAGAGATGCAGTGGGCGCTGAACCGTTCGCAGCCGGGCGGCGGACGCGGGGGCGGGGGCGGAGGCGGAGGCTACGACGGAGAGGGGCGCTCGTACGTGCCCAACAGCCGGTCGGTGGTGAAGCTGCGCGGCCTGCCCTTCGGCTGCTCCGACGGAGAGATCCTCGACTTCTTCGACGGTAATTGGCCGAGCTCTCTCGCTCGGGAGCGGCGAGCGGATCGCCCGGATTAACCAAACCCAAACGTGTTGTTTTGAGAGTGGCACTGATTTTCTCATATGTTTCCCCTCCATTTGATCGTGTCTTTGGGGCGCGACGGGCTCGGGGGGACAGGATTGCCGGTGGCCGCGGACGGGGTGATGTTGCTTTCGGACCGCTCGGGCCGTCGCACCGGGGAGGCATTCGTATTCTTTGTCGACAAGGAGTCTGCGGACAAGGCACTCGACAAAGACAGGGAGAAAATAGGACACAGGTGGGGAGGGCAAATTTAACATAACGTTTAGAGGTTTCCGCGTCTCCCTCGTCGCTCGACGGCGGGGGCCGCGTTGCGCGAGCGTCCGAGAGCCCGTCGCTCGCTCGCTTCATCGTTCTCTCTCTCCGCGTCCAGGTACATAGAGATCTTCAGAAGCTCCGTGTCGGAGGCGCGTCAGTACATGGTCGACGAGCTCGGAGGAGGAGGCAACCAGGGCGGCGGAGGCGCCGGGGGAGGTCCGCGCCCGTCGAGGGTGAGGCCTTACGACCGTTTCGACAACCGCTACGGAAACGGGGAACGGATGAGGCCGCCGCCGATGCGCGGATTCAGAAACAGTGAGTGCCGTCGTCGCTGAATCCATTTTCGTCCGACTCCGTGACCCCCGACCCTTCTCTTTTTAGACTTTGACGACGGAGGCGGCTATTGGCAAGGAAACAACAGAGGGGGAGGCGGAGGCGGCGCAGGGCCGTGGAGGCACAACGACGGCGGCAACAACGGGGGCGACGGCGGCAGGCACTGCGTACACATGCGAGGACTTCCTTTCAAAGCCACTCCCGCGGACATCGCATACGTGAGCGGAGCGATATATACCAGTCCTCGACGGACCGATTGACGCTCTTTTTCGTTTCAGTTCTTTAAACCGCTGCGGCCCATGGATATAACCATAATATTTGACAACAACGACCGACCCTCGGGCGAAGCCGACGTCGAATTCGAGTGTCACGACGACGCCATAGCGGTGAGCGATATTTTTACATTCAATCTGACCAAACGTTTATTTTGCAACGATAGAGCGAGGTCAAATTTGTTCTAAAAAAATATTTATTCATTCGGTATACAATTATAAATGACATTTTTTTTAATAAGCTGATGCTCGTTTTTATACGTATTTATGTAGCAAAAATTTTGCGTAAAATATACTTGATTACAAATCCCTGTAACGTTGATCCCAAGCAAAATTAAATGAAAGAGGACTTACCACTGATAAATAAATCATAGAATTATGATTATAAATGAATGGAAAAAGTGTATTAACACTTGACCGACGGGCCGGGTAGTATCTACCGGCTTCCTCCTCTGATGTTAGGCGACGGGACGGGTAGTGACTACCTTTTATGATTTCTGACTTTTAACGACGGATCCAGTAGTATCTACTGGCAAAAACTAAAGCGTTTCGTGCTGCATTCTATGAATGAATGTTTATACTTTAAGAAAAAAAATATTTCAATGCATAATTATTTTTATTGCCCTGGCTGACTTCCAATGTGAGGGACAATCAAAGGGCTCTTTGTATAAACAAGAGATGATAATAATATAAGACCGAAATATAATTTATATATGATAATTCACATAGTGCATTTTATTCACATAATTAATTATTATCTAATTTTTAAACTAGAGATGTAATAAAGTAGAATAAAGCAAATTTTATGATATTAATTATTATTTTATGCAACTCACAGATTGAAAACCACTGATAAAATAATTTTAACATATGAACCAATACAATGCAGAACATTTGATAAATTTTAGTTTTTTAATTCCGTTTAATTCAAAAGCTATCATATTTTTTTGTTATAAATCTGTGTTGCGCAAAGCTCTCACGAAACAACCCGTTTTCGCAGATCATGCGGGAAAAAAACGACCCGTCTGCCAAGTGTTAATACTGTACTCTTTTTCATATTGTAGTTGGCAGATATGTACTCAGTCAGTCTGATAAGTTGGTGAGTGGTTGAGTGCTTTTCGCGAAAGCCAAACTGTTTAACCCGGAAGTTGTATTTGTGTCAATTTCTTTGCTTTCTGAACTTTCTATGAGTATAAACTCTGGGTTTGTTTCGAATAGTAGCAATAAAACTACATTCGGATTCATATTCCTTATTACAATCGGCACTACTCGCAAAATCTTTCAGCAAATCGTCATCATTTTCAAATGTTTCAGTTGTTTTGTTATCTTCAGAAAATTAAAATAAAACGGTAACCAAAGTGTGCATAGAAGATCGACAAGGTGCAGAGAATGAAAGATGTGAATGTCATCGACTTAAATTTGTCGAATAAAAAATTCACCAACCCACAATTCGTAGAACGGAAAGTTCACCAATTATACGCTTGATCGCCGATGATTTATTTATTAAAAACCATAAAATTTCAATTAACGTATTTAATTTATTATTTTATCCGTCAAATACATATGATTTTTTTTAATATTTCCATAACTATTGAATCAATTTAATGAAGTCGATGTAGGTCGATGTATTATTTTATATTAATTCTGCAAATTTTAATAGTTCAATAAGAGTAATTTCTTTATTAAATATTTTTGACCAAAATATATTTATTTTTTAAGTACTCATCAATTCATTATAAGGATTATGATATTAAATTTCAAAATTGTATTTATGGATTTTTTTTTTTAAAAATATTGACAGGAAATATTTTTATTAGCTATTAAAATTAAAAATGGTGAAGATTATTAAAAAAATGTTACTTTTCTGGTTTCTTAAGAAAGTTCGTGATTATTTTTTACTTACATACATAACAATTTAATATTAGTATCAAATATCTTTTTTAATCTTACAATATGTAGGACTAAATTAATTCATAAATATAATAACGATAAGTAGGATGGTTATATAGTAATATTTTAAAATCAGCTTCTTGAGATATTTGACAAATAAAATAACAAACTAAGAAATTAAATACTTTAACTGATGTTTCGTGGTTTTTAATAAATAAATCATCGTCGATCAGTTGTAAAATCGGTGAACTTTCCGTACGGCGAATTACAGGTCAGTGTATTTTCTATTCGATTAATTTACCAATCGGTGAACTTTTTTAGAACTACTAAAAGGGGAGCTAAAAAGTAGTTTTTTCTCCTTGACCAAACTAACATTAAAAAAATACCATTAAATTTCATTGCAATTCATCTTTAATGAATACAAAATTATTATCTATTTTGAAAAGTTGTTACAATATATTTTACACTTTTCAAATAATAAAAATGGCGATTTTAGAACCTCAGTAATTTGACGTGTTGTCGAAAATAATTTATAAGTTCAACCTAAAATGTAGGAGTTTTAGCATTTATAAGTTTAAATTAATAAAAGTTATTTTCAAATATCATCCGCTAGTTGTACGAAATGATTTTAAATATTCTCTAATTCTTGGCGGTCTCTGATTGTGTACGTGTGATTGCGTACACTTACCGAGCAATTTTTGTAGCAAGATTGTTTAAAAATAATTAAAAGTTTGTTTGTTTTAATTCTTTTTATTATTATTTTATTCAATTTTTATAGTATTATATTTAAATTAAAAATTGCCTTTTAAGCGCAACGGCGGTAAGCTGTGAAGCTCTGCATATACTTCTACTAAAATACCTAGATCTCTTTTTCGCGATTACGGACATAAATGAGTTTTTAATTTCAAGTGAGTGTGCTTGTCATCTTGCACTTGATTTTCCTCCAAATTCTAGTACAATCAGTATATTTTTAAGAGTGACGTACGTTTCGGTATATGCTATCGTTATAAATCGATTTCTGTATAATAACAGACGTACGTACGATAATACTTCTGGCACTTGATCAACATCTGGTGATCGGTTTTTATGAATTGTAAATTTATACAATTATCGGGCGACTACCATAGTTCAGTATTTGAATTGATAGTTTATGTTTAATCAGTAAAAATGGACTGAACCGCGGTCGGGTGTTCGCGACGATGGTTATATTTAACATATTCTTCCGCAGGCCATGCACAAGGACAAGAGCATAATGGAGCATCGATACATCGAACTGTTCCTGAACTCCTCTCAACCGGGCCGAGGAGGCTTCGGCGGCGGACGACCGCCCAGGAGGATGATGTTCTGAGTCGGAATCGGTCGAGTGCGTATTTTATGAAAGCGACGACGGAGATGATCACTTCGCCGTTGTCGATCGCGTACCGTGAGAACGTTTGTCATATTTAATCTTGTACCATAATTGAAATATAATTTTTGAAATAACTGTATGAGTTTTATTAGCGAGGGGACAGAGAGAGAATGACACAAATCAGTCGCATCAATTGCTCTCACCGAGCGTATCGGGTAATTGTTTGATCTCTATATCCTTGTTAGGTATCGTTAGATCGGAGGACGGCGAGATTAGCTAAATCGGTTCAAGGTGAAAAGCACTGCTTGCGGCGTGTCATTTTTTAATACGATTCCGTTTCGGAGAAAACGGACAGTTTCCTAAACTAAAAGATTCGAAATGCGCCACAGATCAAAGTGCAGTAGATAGTCGCACCTCATTAAAATATCGATTGTTAGGGGAGCTTAATCGTTCTGTGGCACCTTTTGATTTGTGTCAGTACTGCGCGGTCGTCATGAACGTTGACACGCTGTTGTATATAGCGGTCGCGCTCTTTGCGTACGGTGAGTGAGATGGGACAATTTCGATAGTTCGGAAGAGGCCAAAGAAAGATAAACCGATTAATCCGTGAATTTAAATTGTTTTATTATATATCAAATAAATATAGCTAAAATTTTTACAATCGATTGTTCTCAAAATAATTATAAACAAATGAATGGACGGTGCTTATTTTAAACTGTTTTCCTTTTATTTTGATGTCGACTCACGAAGAAGTAAGCAAGTTTTCTTGGGAAACGAGTCAGTGTAGTGGTTTCTCTCTGCCTTCCTTGCTGGATTTGATGATCAGATAAAAAATTATCTATATACTTATATATTATGTTATATTTGCTATAACAATTTTTGTGGAAACAAGCGATACAACATAACCCTCTTCATCGATAACATTTCAGTTAAAATTCATCCTTTGACAAGTTTTCTTTTCTTAATTGACTTGTTTAGTATGAATTTTGTGTTCAGAACCAATTTTTCTAAATATTCTAAAAAGGCAATAAAAAAACTTGAATGGCTATAAATGTATTAATTGCTTTTTTCATTTTTTGCGATTATAATAGGAATTTTCGTGATTTATCATTTATTATATAGAGAAGTGTATCGACAACGTTTACGCTAACTTAATATCAAAGTGCTCGGATTTGTTAATATGGGGCAATATAATTTGTCATTCACAATCACTATGATACATTTATATTTTAACATCTCAGCATGTTTATCATACGAGCCCTATGATATGATTCAAAGTTCCCGCATAAATATTTACCTAAAGAGTAACATGTTTATTCTTTGATTCTCGCCGAACTTTAGAGATTCGCACGAGCAGTCGATGCGATAGGAGCATATTGACGTTTGCCTCTAACGAGAGCGATCTGAGTTCTTAGCGAGATGAACGAAAAGCTTACCGATTGCTGAATTTTAATGAGACAGCTTGTCAAACTGAAAAGTCTTCGAGCAATTTTTACGCGTTAATCATATATTGACATAAAGTGAATTAAAATTAAGACAATGAATTATTTCTTTAACACTTGATAACTTTTATAATAAGAGGTAATCGTTTTAATTGAATCCATATTCTATTGAAATTTATCTAGCTTGATATTCACAATTTTGCTCAAATTAAAGTCATTATTTTAATTATTAAAAGAAAATTATCGTTTTTAACAAATTAAGAGAAAAGATTGTAAAACAGGTCACGCCGAGAGTTCAAAGTCGGACAAGAGTTCGCACGGATGGCACTATAGTAGAAAAGGTGAGCGTTCCTTCTGACTGAAAACGTTAATGCGTCTTAGCATCAACTAATTATGCTCGTCTACAGCGGGCGAAGAGAAATGGCCCGGAAGATGCGGAAGCGGAAAGAGGCAGTCTCCTATCGACATCGCAGATTTTGACACCGACGTGGAGAAATCCTTCGGCATCAGATTTTATGATTACGACAGACCCGTTAAATTCGAGACGGAAAATAATGGACATACAGGTATATTGAATTGATTTAACAGGATATTGGTTCGTTCGAAACTATTCGAATAATTCAAACGATCACTAAAGGTGAAGTGTAAACTGGCTACAAAATAAATATGATTAAAAAAAGGTCACTAAATATAAAATAATATTATTTTAATTTTCGACAAATATAGATAATTTTAATTCGAATTGATCGAATAAACTTAATGCTATAGTAACTGTCGATTTTCAGTCACTCTCAAAGTGGACTCGGCTCGACGTCCTCGCGTCCGCGAAGGAAACGCAAAGGCGGAGTACCGGCTGCTTCAAGTACACTTCCACTGGACGTCCGAGCACACATTCGAAGGGAGGAGATATCCCTTGGAAGCTCACTTCGTCCACATGTCTGAGAAATTTAGCAACGTATCAGAGATTCGCGAAGAGAACGGCCTGCACGTGATCAGCGTTTTGTTTTACGTAGGCATACTGACGCTTACTCGTCTCTGTCTCCTGCGTTATTTTAATTATCGTCGATTATAGATCCACAAAAACGACAATGCTGCTCTGAACGGGCTGTTCGAGGCGATGGAGAAGACATCGAGCGTCGGAAGCGCCGGAAACGTGCTGCTCGCGCCCAGGTAGTCATTTATTTTATTTATTTATTTATTTATTAAAATTATGACCATCATGACTTGACTGGTTAACCTGATGCATCACAATTGCCAAAAGTATAAAATATATGAAAATTTTAAAATACATACATACAAATTCATATAAGCACACACAGATGCACATATAAGTAGAAACACGAAAACAAGATAAAAGAACAGACACAAATCATCTCAACAGAAAACTTCATATGTGCACGAGAAGATATCAATATCTCTATGCACAGTATTGAGCAGACGAATGGCCTTTGCCAGAGAAGAGTTTGCAAATGCCCTAGTTCTAGACTTTACAGGCAAGAACAGTGGACGCGACCGAGAACTATAACCTTCCGGAGTCCACATTTGGAGCTTCAGCACCGAAAGATCGTCTACGATGCCTTTGGGAAATTTCCAGAAGTGTTTAATTATATAAACATTTCTGCGAGTTAACAAAGAAACATATCCCAGCGCTCCCAAAATAAAAGCATTGGAAAACGAGAACAGATAATACCCGTATTCCATTAAGTACAAATATCAAAGTAATTTACGCTGTATTTTTTCCAGCTTCAATTCATTACACCTGCAATCCAAATAATGGAGCTAGTTTCTAGTATGCTGTGAACTAGAGCATCATAAAGAGTGTGCAATACTAAGGTATTCCTGAAGTAGCTCTGCCATGTGCTGGCTAAATTTCCAACGTTCTTCGAAAGTCACACCTAAATCCTTAGTAAAAGGCCTGTCTAGAATATATCCACCGAGATGTTAGGAATATTTCGCCGGCATCAACGACCTTGAAAATTAAATTGTGTGATATTTCTTTACATTGAAAGGCAATCGGTTATAGCAAGTCCACTTCCATAAAGAATTGAGATCCTCCTACAGGTCGAGGGAATTTGAAATTGACTGCACTTTCTTGAAAATTTTCAAGTCATCCGCATATAATAAACAATTTGAATGATGCATTGCTGTTTCTATGTCATTAATGAACAATAGAAACAGCAATGGACCCAAATTGGATCTTTGAGGTACTCCAGTAGGTCTTATATCGTTCTGAAAAAGAGTTTTTACACTTGACGAACTGATATTTATTGGTCAAGTAATTTGAGAATAGGTTTATAAAACCTTCAGAAAATCCAAAATTAGATCATTTTTTCACAAGTAAAGCATGATTAACTTTATCGAATGCCTTTTCAAAATCTGCGTAAAATTAGAAAAAACCATAAAATTAGTGAAAGTGATTGAGATTGACGGAAATTATGTTGCTGCTCAAGAAGCACACACAATCAATGATTAAAAATGTATTTATGCAATACAATTTCAAATAATTTTGCAGATGCTGAAATCAACGCTATTGGCCTGTAATTGTCAATGTGAGACTTGACACCCTTTTTATGAATCGGGGTGACCTTAGAGCATTTTCACAACTCTGGAAGACAAAAGGATCTCAAAATTAAATTAAATATAAATTCAAAATATAAAATAAAAAGTCCGGACAATAGTCTGACATATCCAAACAATATAAAAAATTGAATATATTCAACGTGTCTTTTCAGTCCAATAATTGTAATACAGTCAACTCCCGTTAATTCAAATCTATTTTTATTAACTCATAGTACAATTTTAATAAATTGAAATATTGTTTTGAAACACTAAAACAAAATAAAAATCGAAATTTACGATGGGATGGAAAGGGATGAAATGCATTTACTACCAAGAAATTCTTAAAACGAGTATCTTGAAATTTGTGATGGTTTCGTGTATATTGTGACGATGGAACGGAGGTGAGAAAATCTTATTTCGTTGGGCGATTTTATCGTTCTCGATAAAACTAAATTTTCGCATCAAGGCAAGCATCGCATGTACCATAAAAAAAAATAATGTCAAAAACAAAATATATAAATGAACCACAAAGATAAGTGAGATCTATCGATTTACATGTAAAATTACATGCGGATTTCTCGGGTATCGCAAGTACTTATTTAGATATTAAAAAATATTTGATGTTCAAAATTGATATTAAAAAGGAAGTCATAAATGAAAAACGTTAAACATCTGCAGCTGTTATATAAATCTTTCAATTTTTTTCTATAAAAGTCTGGGGATCGGTGAAATCTATATTATTAATTATATAACGTGTAATATAATTTATAATCAATAGATGTCACATTGCATCAGGGGACGGTTATAATAATTGCGCATTTTTATAAATAAAAATTCGAATCTGCTGCCGCCGGGGTTTGAGCCCGCAATTTCATGGTTACTAGTCCATTGTTTCGGTGGCTACGGATGCGATCCAAATTCTAAGAAAATCGTCAATATTCATGTAGTAAATTTAAAAAACTTAAAAAAAAAACGTTCCAAATCATTTCATTTTTGCGACGATTTTCAGAGCCATGCTGCCCTTGCATCTCGGCGAATTCTACAGATACGGAGGATCTCTGACGACCCCCGGTTGCGACGAGATTGTGCAATGGACAGTGTTCCGATCTAAAGTCCCGATCTCCGCCAGACAGGTTCGATCGATCGAAGCGGCCTAGGCGTCGTGCGCAATTTTCACGTCACCTTTGTCTTTCAGTACGGCATCGTCGAGAGAGTGGAGACAAACAACGGGTCTCGCAGCATCAACCATCGGCATGCCCGTCCTCTCAACGGAAGAAAGGTCTCTCTGGTGTATGCCACGGATTCGCAGCCGCGGACGACCGGCTCTCTCTGGACGGTCGCGCTCGTTGCAGCTTTGCGTTACTCCTCGTTTAATTAAATATGTAAACGGACACTATTTTTAATAAATTTATTCTACTGTAAAATTAATTAAACAGTTTTTGTACATGATTATTCACAAACGATAGCTTTTAATTTCTTTTCTAAAAATTGCACTCTGTACACTAGTTTATCTTGAACGTTGAACTCCGAGTACGGCACCAGCGCTACTCTGTAACCCTGAAACGGAAAACGAAAGTTGACGATTTGCGAAAGACGTCCGTCGAGCGGACTCATCGGACTCACCTGGCTTTCTAATAATCGCTTATATAATTTAATATATCCTAGAGGCTCTGAAGTGTTTCTACAAAAGTCATGGTAGTCCAAGGCGAGGACGGCCACCCGCATCAATCTGAAACGGAACGAACGAGCATATAAAAGTTTCATTTCTCTATTGGATCTTTTCACTCACTTTTTGCCTTTGACGTTCAAATCCGAGTCCACCGGATAGGGATTGCACTTGTCGTCGAGCACCATGGAAGCGTCTGAAAGATTATAACAAAACGGTCAAAGCGCGACGTCGCACATCGAAGCGAAACCGCTCTCACCGAACAGAAAGCCCATGTCCGAGTTGCAGCTCTTTTTCACGTTGATCTCGGACGACAGCAGGCTCTTGAGCGCATCCATCAGGGCGTCCACGAAGCGGCGCTTGTCTTTGGAGTAAGTGGACTGCAGAGACTCCGTCGTTTCCTTGGAGAGCGACGCGCCTTCGTAGCCTTTCATCCGGGCGTACCCGCTCACGTTGCACAGCCGTTTGTGGGACGCGAAAGGAATCGCTGCAACGAAAGCGCTCGGATCAGAAACGTCCGGAACCCAGACGGGGGAGAACGCACCTTCGTCCGTCTTCAGACTCTCGACGAAGTCCGAGGTCAGGACTCTCCGTATCTGCGCTTCGGAGGCGCAGTCGAGAATCACCAGTGCCCACACGTACTCCAAGTAGCACGACGGTTTGACGAACTCCAGGGGAGGAATCTGCAAGAGAACGTAATGGAGACAAAGCTAGGATTCGTGTCGATCGAACGGACGCACTTGTGAGAAACGAGAGCAGTCTCGGAGGTCGTGACCGAGCGTGGCGGCCGTCACTACTAGTGCCGCGACATCCTGCGTCCTGCAGACCCGCTCGTGCGCCACCATCCAATCGCCGAGGAGGTCCAGCAGTTTTTCGTCCTTGTATTTGAGCATACCCAGACTGGTGGCGACGGACCCGACGGTCGCCGACTTGTCGATGACGCCTTCCAAGTTCACTCGGACGTTGCTGGATATTTTCGAGTATTTAAATGAATTAAAAATAAAAATTGCAAGACATAGAACGGAACGTTACCTTTTTTAACCGCTTCCCGATCAAGGTACTTTTTAAAAAATGACAACCATTTGAACGCCAGCGACTCACCAGTGCATCCTGCGATGATTATTTTTTATTAATTATTAAAGATTTATTGCACTAGCTTCATTATTCAGTAAACCAAGTATTTTATATTTATATCAATGATATAAAATATGCAGCCATTGTAAAACATTATAAAATACAGTACAATACAGAGTTAACTCGATCATGATCGGGAAGAGGTTAACACAATTAATTCTCAAAATGCAGCCACGGAGCGGGGCTTATTTGCGAAAATTAATACCTAAATTTTTTAAGCAATCATAACTTTCTAATTAATTAACATTTTAACATCAAGTTTAAAATACAGTTTCGTTAAAGATTGTTTTTTTTATATTCACAGTGGTAAAATCAGTAAACATTAAACCGTGGAACGCATATCAATAAAATAAAAATGATACAAATTATTATAAAACAACGTCATTCAAGGGGGGAGGGAGCAGGTGGGTTGCCCCTTGAATTGGGGCAGAAAAATGTATTATTTAATAAAAGATTGCAAATTGTAATATAAGGAAAAGTCTTTAAAATAGTTTTTGAATTTTAAGTTTTTTTACTTAAATTTATAATTTTATGTGTACATTTTTAGTTTTATATGATTTTGAAGGCGCTAGTGACGTTGAAACCCAAACCTAACCTAATGAAAGTTGTTCGAGTAATTCTAGTTATCTTACCGATATTAGTACAGACTTGTGATATAAAATTTTTGGATTATGAATATATGAATTTGAAACGACGAAACAGTACCTGCATATCTTTTCGATGAGGGTTAAGTCGGGGTAATTGAGCAGCGCCAGCGCGTACAGTAGATCAGAGCATTTCTTCAGGTCCAGAGGTTCGGTTTCGCGCAGGATGTTAAGCGAGAGCGTTTTGATGAGGGACGTTGAGCGACGTCTCTTTTGCGCAAGTGAAGTCATCACCTGGCAAAATCGGTACGATCGATAATTGAGTTGCAATAGATAATTGTGCGCGTGCGTTACCTTGATGCTCTGGGGCCCGTTGAGCTTGTTGACGAGACGCGAGGCTTCGTAGTCACCGGTGACGGCTAGGACGGTGGCGAGGTCGCCCGCGTGGCCGACGTTGCCGCCGAGACTCTTGCACAGCCGGTCGAAGCGCTTGTCGCGCTCGAAGTCGGCCAGCTTGATCTTGCCGGTGGACAGCCAGTCGGAGAGCTTGGAGGTGATGCGCAGCAGGTTGAGGCGAGAGAGGCGGCGGTCGGCCAACGCCAGCAGCTGCGGCACGTTTTCGGCCGCCTCGATTTGCTTCAGCAGCCGCTTTTCCGGTATCGCTTCAGCCTCCGACTCTCCGACGCCCGCTTCGGATTTGTTGAGCGAGGCGAAGGCGGCGGCCACGAGGCTCCCCCCGCGGACAGAGCGGTCTTCGGCCGGTCGGCTCGAGTGCAGCCGCGCCAGCAGCGGCGTCCACGATCTCAGTTTCAGCATCGTGGACGAACACACGTAACGACGAGTGACAGCCGGCAGTCGCCGTCGCGCATGCGCACGAGCAAGAACTCATTTTTTTTACAGTGCTGCCATCCTTCTTATTTTTCATAAATGTTCCCAATTTGGGGATCGTAACATATGATGTAAAATAAAAGTATAACAAATTTTATTAAATATTCTGTCCGTTTTCAAACAATCACACCGTTAATTGTTTTGTCAAAAAAAAAAGAGGGATTTCCATGAATTTATCCTTGGACATTGTTAGCGAGAAGTTAAGAAGCAGCTCCCTATTCTCCTTGGATCATAAATACAAAGCTTTCAAGCTTTCATACAAAATTGCTAGAAAATCCTTTAATTGAACTTTTGTAATTATTTATTACTATTTAAGGACTTTGCATGCCTCTGTTTCAGTGCAAAATTCTACATAATCCATCATACAATTGTCCATTATGAGCTAAAATGCACGAATGCTTATTTTAGCATAGACAGTGGGAACTGAGATATCTTTAAATATAGTACACGCTGGTCCCATTAAGTCCCATCAGTAGATTTTTTGATCAAATTGTTCACATTATAAGATATATTAAAAATGTCCATGTCATTTTCGCTTTCAGAGTTTTAAAAAATACGCTTACTTTTTCTAGTGAAACGTGTAAAAATATTGAAGAACAAATATGATATGAAGCTTCGTTTTGGAAAATGTAATTATTTTAACGATCATTTAATAAATTCTACTGCATCGGCTAACTCGGTGTGTATTTGTCACTCGTCGGGCAAAAACTGATGCTAATCGTACAATATCAAAACTTATTTTATAGTTATGACGCGTTGATCTAGCATTAATAGGGCACTGTACACAGTGGCGTAGCTACTATGCTAATATTAAGGATTGCAAAATATGTATATATTAATAACTAATTGTTGAAAGAAATGATCTAAGCAAAGATATTTTTTGCAACTTAGGTAGTACTGTATAAAAGTATTTCTTATTTAATTATATAGCAAGTACACATTTAGAACGTTGTTTCCTTGCTTTTAAGCTTGCAAAGTTTTTAATCTCCGATACGTCTAGTTTTGGGTTATATCATTTTCTATAAATAAAATTGTTCATTTCCCTTTTCTTATACAAGCTTTTATTACCACGTTGAACAGGGTTAAAAAATAAAATCGTTCGTGTTTTCCACATTTTTTCAATAAATTGATTAATTTTACTTAAAACTAACCGAGGATGAGTAAATAGCGCTCCTCTTTAAAGTTGGCCCCCCATTTCAGGCCTAGCTGGGTGAAAGCAAGGAGTTAGCAGCCTTTATAAAAGGGTCATGATTTGGTGCCGAACGAAATCGCCTTTCAACTACGAGGTTATTGAAAAGGAGGTTTCTTTTTTTAATTTAAATGAAGCGTTTCAAATTAACCCATTTATTGCCATGCACGAAATTTTTTTGTATTTAGACCAAACGTTGGTTTCAAACTGTCAGCCAATTCGTTTAGAATGGCGATCATCAAAACTGGTACGATATATTTAATTTTTGCTATTTAACCGATCGCATGACTTGAATACATGAATTTAAGTTAAAATCAAAACCATTTGTATTAGATATTCCCTTGAAGTAATCAACTTAATCTTTACAGAAATAGACATGGAAGACGACAAGACGACAGAAACTGACAGGATTTATTGTAAAGTAGAGGTATTGAAACGTAACATTAAAACTGTTAATGCATATAACCTTAAATTGTGTTTTTTATTCAAGTTTTTAGACGTAAAAGACGAATACGACGCCAGCGAGGATACTGCGAGGATAGGCGACGTAAACGACATGTTCGAAATAGGTTAAACAAATATAATACAACATATTGATATACTTTTTAATTAATTTTAATCGATTTCAGAAATGCACGACGTTAAAGATATACTTAAGGCGAATACTATTCAACAAATTGACAATGTGACCAAAGTAATAGTCCAAATATATATTCAAATTTCAATCTATAATATAATATTAACGAATTAAACTTATTTTTAGAAGTCAGAAAAAGCAAAACTTATAAGTAAGTGTGAAAAATGTGGAAAAACGTTTAAACGTAAAACAGGCCTTACACGTCATATGATAACTCATAGTGATGTTTATGACTTTGAATGTGACAAATGTGGAAAAGCATTCAAAACCAAAATATTACTTTCGAGTCATACGCTAACTCATAAAAGTGTTTATGATTTTGAATGTGAGCACTGTGGAAAAGCATTCAAAACTAAACCCGTACTTAAAGCGCATATTCTAATTCATAGCGATGTTTGTAACTTTAAATGTGAAAAATGTGGGAAAGCATTTAAATCTAAATATTTACTATTAAATCATATGATAACTCATAGCGATGATTTTAAATGTGAAAAATGTGGAAAAACATTCACAGCTAAACGTTTACTTTTAAATCATACGATAATTCATAGCGATGTTTATAATTTTAAATGTGAAAAATGTGGAAAAGCGTTTAAATTCAAAAGAATACTTGCGCGTCATATGATTACTCATTATAATATTTATGAGTTTGAATGTGAAAAATGTGGAAAGGCATTTAAAACTAGATATGCACTTTTTACTCATATGACAACTCACAGTAATATTTGTAACTTTGAATGTCAGAAATGTGGAAAAGCATTCAAATCCAAAAAAAGACTCACAAGTCACATGGTTACCCATAGCAATTTTTATCAATTTGAATGTGATAAATGTGGAAGAGCATTCAAAACTAAACCCATACTTAAAGGGCATATGAAAATTCATAGCGATGTTTGTAACTTTAAATGCGGAAAATGTGAAAAAGCATTCAAATATAAAAAATTACTTTTACAGCATATGATAATTCATAGGAATGTTTGTGAATTACATAAATAAATAATTGTTTTCGTTTTCGAACATTTGGCTTCATTAAATTATATTTTGAAAGTCGTTATTGTAAAACACAATGTAACATGCAGTATACCTACTATTTTATTGTGTAAAGAACAGTTTGTATCTATACGCGGAGACCAAATAAAGTGTTTTATTATTAATCTCGCTACAGATGCGCAATGTTCATCGTCACCGACTCCTGTCTGATTGTATTCACTGAGACTGGTAATCGTCTACGTAAAACGGTCGCTTTCCCTCTGTCGACAGAAAGAACTCACCACTATTCCTCAAATGCATCGTCCCCTGCCTTCTCAACACCTTACCAGATAGACCTTCGAGATACAAATCTACATCAACGGTGAAATCTTCAGTGCTACGACCAACTGTAATCTATTAAAAACACGTCGTTTTCATTTCAATCTTGGATAATAATTCAAATAAAAACAACACTCCTTTGGATCTAATCAGATATCTTACTAATCGTCCCCTTGAGTATACCATCTGATACAAAATATTAATAAATAAAACTCAAATGTTTCATAATTCAGTTATAATATATAATGCTCATCAGCCAGTTCAGTATCTAAAGCTTCGTCATGAGAATCTTGAAGTTCAGAGTCGTTAACCATATCTTCGGCGTCTGAGAAATTAAGTGCAGTGTCTGCTAAAAATAAATATTTAAATTAATTAATAGTTATAACTCCAAATTCTCATAAATTATAGTTACCTCTAGCAAGAGACTGAACCGATTGATCTGACAAGAGACAGTATTGTTTCAGGAGTTACCAATGTTTCATCAAAGATTTAATCGTTCTCGTCGGATAAAATATTGTTGGATTCTGTTCTAGTAATTCTTGAAATTTTTCAATAGTTGGTTTTGATGACCAAAAAAATATTAAATATACCCCAAAAGTAAGTGCAATATGTCATAGTCAGTATAATAAATCTGATTCATTTAATCACTAAAGAAATAGATTGATTGTTCTTCAACCCTATTTTCTATACATTTGCGTTACAGCAGCAGTGGGAAGACTGCGATTGGTTAAAAAATCAACTTGAATTGTCTTAGGATCTTTATATTTTAAATATATAATAATATGATTACTTTCATTTAAACTACAGCTGCTTTTCGGTGTGAATGTATGGCAATTTTAGAAAAGCAATAAAAATACACCTGCATATGCAAAACATTTCCAGTTGTCAATGAGAATTTTTTGCCATTACTAATTTTTAAAATGTCTGATGGATCAAGTTTCGGTAAGTTATCCAAGTGAAAAGAATGTTTTGGTTCAAAGAACTCTTTCCATCATCCAACGCCAGAGATACCGGCGATTCGAGCCATGATCGCCAATAGTTTGTTCGTCATCGAAGAACGGTGGACAATTGGGTTCAACGCTGGGGCATTGTCCATGGCTAGAAGAATTGCGTCTCCTTCGGCCCACCTACATATAATCTCGAAATACTTTCATTTTATAAATATTAAAATACTATATCAGGGAGCTTCAGAAAATTTGCAACAACCTTCGTAATCACTTCATATTAATCTATCTAGCCATCAGCTGGCCACACACGTACGGATTTGCCCGACGTACACCCGGACAGATCCGGGCTTCGCCTCCCATTATTATTGGCTGGTATCTTTTTATTTTTAAGTTGTTAGAACATTCGCTTCATAATCATTTTATTACATCAATTGATGTCTGAATTCACAAAAGTCATTTTTAAAGAAAAACCACCATAACCTTATACGCAGTGTTAAAAGGTTATAGCAGTGAACGTCACAGCTTCCACTTTTTATCCAAAACACACATACATATATTATGTTTTTATTTATTTTGTGCGAAAAGAGACGAAATATTTATTTTATAGCCGGAAGTGACAGACGAAAAACCTTAAAATGAGCAGTGCCGCTTCAACAACAACAAGCGAGACAACGAATATTCTTACGCGCATGTATCGCTTCTCCCTCGCATACATCTGTATACGTAAACAATGCATTCACAAAAAGAATGCCGATGCACTATTGCAGTGCGAATTTTTAATGTATCACGCCGAAAACATTGAAGCTACTACCTACGACCAGAACGCTTCAATTGTTTGCTTAATATTTTTTTGTAGATTTTCATATAACATACTCGTACAAAAATAATAATAATATTCTAAATGCTTAGCAATCCAGGCACTTTATTACTTTGTGTATTTTTTACACAGCTATGTGACAAACAAAACATAATAAACGCGTAATTTTCAGAACAAAAGTTACACGCACGTCTTCGTCCAATATTATGAGTAGTACTGGGCAAAGACAATGTAGGAAGACCTTCGGAGGCAAAAGTCTTCACGAATAATTCTATCGTTGACTTTTGTGGTTTATGCAAATAAACGTTTTCCTATCGTGCAATTACACTTTTTTTTACCGAATCTACCGATAGGAGGCGTTTCGAACATTGCAATCACGTTTTTGTTATCCAAGAGAAATTCTACACCTTCAAATTCGAGATCGTATTCATCGGAATCATTATATCTTTTAGCCATCGCTATAAATATTATTTAAACTTAAGTTAGTTTATATCAAAATTATTTAACGAAGTAAAAATATTGAAGCGCAGGAATATTCTGAGCTAACAAATACTGACGCATGATTGAAACGCCGTTTGATGCGTGCGTCAGAGCGTGAGGCACCTTGCTCTAGCTGTCACACGCACTTGTGCATATCGCTCGTACACGCACAAGCGAATCCGTACGAGAGAAAAGGGAATATACTCACTGTCTGATATACTCACCCATCTCTCTTTTGCGAAATTTTCTGACAAAGTTGCATAACATGGGCGCATAAAAGTTAAAAAGACATGGCATATGCGTTTACTACCGTTAAATCGATACCATTAATAAAAAATGGAAAATACCTATTTTTATTGAATTTTTATCCTATATTTATTTATGCTCCAATATAGTTTATACACACCTCCCATTTATTTATTAAAGTGGTTTAAACAGCAAGGCTACGGGATTTCTTCTCAGTGTTCTACTTACTTTTTCTAATGGATACCTTCATACCTTCAAGTCGATAACATTTTATACATAATTATTGTCATTCCATACTACAAAAAATCTGAGAGTCAAATTTATTTCTTCATACTCTTGGCATCTTTTATTTGACAGTTATTCATTCGATTATATCGCACTGTGCTATAGTATATTTATTTTCAAGAGTCGTGTGATTGGTCGATTCATTGGGAACGACCAGTCACAAGGCAGAAATTTAAGAACACATTATGATTACATTTTAATCTACTCGAAAAATGTAAAAAAGTTATCGAAATTGAATATATGGTTGGTTGAATTATATTTCTTATTAATCTCTTGGTAATCCCCCTCTTGTCTCCCTTAATATAGTTAAGCATTTTAGCAATATCCAGTTTCGATACAACATATTGCCCATTGCTTAAATTCAAAACGTATTAGTTTTCCCTTTATAAATTGTTTGAGATAATGATGGCCATAATATCAAATTATTTATTCATCGATACTGATAATTTCTGAAAAAACTCAAAATTTCATGAAATGTTTGTTCATCCTATCAAGTAATGGAGTCTATTGATTAATTCGGCATGGTCATAAAAACAAGGAAGATTGAACGCATCCCTGCCGGACTCCGCGAAATATATCTAATTATATCTGTTATCAATTCGTCATTTACACAAAAAGTCGAATCTCTCGCATTTCTTAACTCGTAAACCTAGAGAATGAGACTTTAGTTTTCGCAGGAATGTGACGGGAGTTGGAAAATAAAAGGCGTATTAATTCGCAAAAAGTTCATTTATTCAGGATCGTTGACCTCGCACTTGATGTCGTCGAGCGGCGAGAAAAGTTCAGGGGAGAGGGAATCGACGGCGGGGCTCGTCGCGAGTCGAACTTCGGCCTCGCTTATCGCCGTGTGCAAGTCCATCTTGATCCGCGCCCTCTCCGCCGCTGGCAGTTTCTTCAGCGACTTGCTCATGCTCAGGAAGAACAGGTCGACTTCGTCCGCCACTAGCCGGTCGGACGCCAGCTCCGCCGGCTTCGACCTCTCGATCTCTTCGCGAGCTTCACCAAAGAGATCCACCTCTTCTCTTGCCGTCGACGGGACGCTGTGAACGAAGGGCGAGAGGAAAGACATCTGCTTCTCGTATTTCCACGGCGCGATCTTCTTACTTGTTTTGCCTCTCTTGTTGCGGCGTCTTTTCAGCGCGTTCGTGTAGCAGTTGCGCAGTTTCGCCCACGTCTCCTTGCATTGCGCCGCTGAAAATATAAACGTCCTGATTCAAGTCGATCGGCTGCATTATTAGCTATTATTGGGCATCCCGGAAAAGACTGAAGGATATAAAATATAAATAACTTAAGCAATTATTTTCAGTTGTGAACCATACACATAAGGCGATTTTTACGGAAACCTGAAATAATACATGAAAGTGTCGTTGTGAACAGAAAGTTCCAGAGTGAATGGGAAACAAAGACATTGCAAATGTCTTTGTTTCCCATTATATATGTATATATATATATATATATATATATATATATATATATATATATATATATATATATATATATATATATATATATATATATATATATATATATATATATATATATATATATATATATGTGTGTATATATAATAACATAGAGAATTACATTTTTAAGATATATTTAGATTATTATTATTCTCAAAAAATACTGCAATAAAAAATATCTATAAATTTTGTTTAAATTTTTATTGAAAAAAACTACAAAAATCGTCCCACGTGTGTACATAAAATAGAGTTTTTTTAATTTATTATTTTATTTATAAATTTAAACACATTGAAAGGTTCCTCCGGTTTTAATTGTGAACATTTCAGCACTTTATAGCATAGTCCTGAAAAGACGAGCAGAATAATCGTCGTTACAATGACTTTCAAATATTCTCCGGATAGTTCAACTTCTTCGATCTGGGGTTGAGATTCCGTTTCAGGTTTTGCTAAACTTCTACGTCCTTCTTCCGACAGCGGGCATACTATCAACGGAGGCATTTGGAGCTCTTGAGATTTTTCTTTCTTTTGTTCTGATTTTGGCTTAGTTTTTATTTGGACTTTGGATTTTTTCTGAACGGGCTTCATCTCGATAAAACAATATAGATGATCGGCGACGAAAATTTCCACTGACGTTTGATTGTTAATTAACGGTAAGAATAAAAAACAAACGAACGCCGATAATAACCCAACAAACAAAACAAAATGGACGCCGTGTTCGAATTAGCTCAAATAAAATTCACGTTTAAAAAAATATAAATAACAACAATTTAACAATGTTTTTAAATGCTATTTTCTGAAACGCGCTGTTTCGATAAAATAAAATATTGTAATATGTTTAACGTTGTAGAACGAATGTGCACAATGATTTTTTTGTATAAATTCATATTAAAAAAAAATAATCGTCAAAGTTTATTAGGACGCGCGGCGAAAATCAGTTAATTGTTTTTTGTATAAACTGCTATCTGAGCTATATATATATATATTAGGAACTGTGAAAAATCGTTAATTTTAGATCTAAGAAAATTCTGGAAATTCGTGAAACAACATAAATTTTGAAGGTTCTGAAGAGATTGCCTATGGGTTTGCTAGATATTTTCAAACCGCTGTCAAATATCATGACGCTGGGTCACATTCGGATTTTACTTCTAATAATGGTGAGACACAACGTTCATGGTCATCTACGGAATACGGATTTAGCAGGCTGAAATCCATTTTTTATTCAGGACCAGATTTTATCCCAGACTACATTCTTAAAGGATGCAAGTACATATTGTATTTTGAACCCTCTTCGGTTTATATTTAATTTAATTTTGAGATCCTTCTGTTTTCCAGAGTTGTGGAAATGCTCTAAGGTCACCCCGATTTATAAAAAGGGTGTCAATTCTCAAATTGATAATTACAGGCCAATAGCGTTGCTCTCAGCACCTGCAAAATTATTTGAAATTATATTACATAAATACATTTTTAACCATAGCAGGTGTATGCTTCTCGAGCAACAACATGGTTTCCGTCAATCTCGATCCACTGTTACTAATCCTATGTTTTTTTTCTAACATTGTTTCAAGATCATTGGACTCTGGTGTACAAATGGACGTCATATACGCATATTACGAAAAGGCATTCGATATAGTTAATCATGACTTACTTGTGAAAAAATGATCAAATTTCGTGTTTTCTGGAGGTCTTATAAACCTATTCTCAAATTACTTAAACAATAGATATCAGTTCGTCGAGTTTGAAAACTCAATTTCAGAACGATATAAGACCTCTACTAGAGTACCTCAAGGATCCAACTTGGGTCCATTGCTGTTTCTATTGTTCATTAATGACATAGAAACAGCAATGCATCGTTCAATTTTTTTTATTATATGCAGATGACTTGAAATTTTTCAGGAAAATGCAGTCGATTTCCAATTTCCTCGACCTGCAGGAGGTAAAGAAATGTCACAAACATTTATTTTCGAGGTCGTCGATACCGGCGGAATATTCCTACCATCTCGGTCGATATATTCTAGACAAGTCTTCTTTTACTAAGAATTTAGGTGTGATTTTCGAAGAACGTTGGAAATTTACCCAGCACATTGTAGAGACTCACAGCAGATTTTTGAAGTATGTTACAAAACAAATTATTTCTTGCTGGTACATTGAGGGCCAACAAAGGGCTTATTGGGTCTTGAGTAGGAAATGCGTTTGTGTGCGTGCATAAACAATGACAAAAAGGCATAGCACGATTAAAAATATTTCGGTTTCTCTCAACAGTTAATGCGTTTGATAGCCATTCAAACATTATTTATCTCCTTAAATGAGCTCTACTTTTTCTACTTAATATTTTTCGTCCTCTAAGTTCATTTAAAGAAATGGATTTTTTGTTTTTCTGATGTTAAGTTGCGTATGGTAGGAAAAAATGGATATTTATTATACGCGAGGATCCGGCTATTACTCATGGGACACGTTCAGGTACATACATACACGTCAGACATACCAATTGATTGTGATTGATAAAAAAAACAATCCCGAAAGTTTCGGGATTATATTTACTAATTCCGGGATTCGTAGGTATCGGGATTGGAATCCCTAAGCGTATTGCTTGCTCTTGTTGACGCACAATCAAGATTTATTATGATAAGACGTTGGGGCACTTAAAAGGCGTAGAAGTAAAATAAGTTCAAAAATCATTCATAAACAGTGCAAATTTTGAACCTTTTTAATGACTTTTTTTATTTTATGTATGTATGTATGTTAATAAATAATCTAATCAAATAAAAAACTTACATTAAGCGTACAAATTTCGCATGTATTTTTTCAATCATAGAATGTAAATATTTTGGTCATTCTGAAATAAGGATGGAATCTTTCATCTTCGCTCTCCAGTTCTTTCATTAGTTAATAGAATTCGCCTCTACTTCCTCTTAACTTATTAATCGAATATATTTTCCTTTTTGAGTAGTTTAAACATAATATTTTGTTCAAAAACACTATCCGAGTTGGAGGAAAACATTTTATACGCGAAGGCCACGGCCGTATTGACCGACGCGACATTAGTATGCACACTCGCCAACACGTCAGAACGCGTCACGACAATATACGCCTCGATAATGTAATTCCGCCTTTAGTTGCGTGTTGCGTTTGAAATTGGATAAATTCGTAACAAATTTACGATAGATTCGCGAATCGATAATACACAGACGGAAAAAAAACCGCGCTAGATTCGCCGACCCACGTCACGCGACGCCGCGCTCACCGGAGACGCCGAGCTTCCTCGAGATCTGCTCCCAAGCTTCGTTCCTGGCCGAGTGGTCTCTGTAGCCCGCCGACTCGGCGTCGTACAGCGCCGAGTGCCTACGAATCAGCTCTACGAGGCGCTCATTAGACATGGCCCCACGCGACGACACGCGCCCATGCTTTCGCGCATCGCGCGTGCGCAAACGCGATACTTTTCAATTCCGGTGTGAAAATAAACGCTTCGATTATGCGATCGAATTTTAATTTTCTTACTGCACATAATATCTTTTTTTTACTTACTAATTCTAAGCCAGAAATTCTCGGGTTATCCCTCAAATAAAATCTAAAAAAAACAGTCACGGATCTATTGCAAAAATATTTTTTAAATATGTCATTACAGTGAAACCATATCGGAATTAATTTTCAACTTAAGATATACAGGAGTGAGACAAAATAATCAGACCGAACGTTATGCTTCATATTTTTGTAGTTTCCACATACTTGAACGAAATTTAAGAAATAAAAGCAATATTTTTACACAAACAATATATTTTCACACATTTTTAATTTAAAAAAATATTATCTAGTAACTCCTTTCTCGTTTATTACTAAGAGTACTCTCTATATTCGCCATTACAGTTTTTCTTTATTTTTGGGTCGTTTAGCCGCACGTTTTCAATGTATTTTTTTTAAATATCTAATTTTATATTTGTTTACGATGGATTTAATAACTGCTCGGTAGTTTTCTATTGAATTTAAATTAGGTGAATTACCTGGAAAAAGGTAAAATTGTATAATTTTTGGTTGTTAAATATTTTTTTTATGATTTTTTCCGTGTAGCAGAGAGCTTCATCGTGCATAAATATAAAATTATTGTTTTTAATGGTTTTGTCAATAAAATATGAGTAAAAATATCTATCTAAAACGTTTTTATGAAAATCTTGATTCATCGTTCCTCAAGAAAAAATAACGGGAAATATCGCCGCTAATAACAGACCGTAACATCCCTGAACGAGAAAATTTCACGACTCTTTTTATACATTCTTCCTTATATTTCTCCGAAGGTTGCCTATGCTATAATCGCATTGTCTAAATTATTTACCATGAACATTTGATTATTTACCATAGTGTGAATTGAAAAAAATTAAAAAAAATCATTTTACAGCATAATTTAAAGTTATATTTTTTCTATTCATTAGCAGTTTAATCTCGGCGTTGCTTGGCATATTCGAAACGTTTGTTTTTCATCGCGTTCGTTAGTCGTGACTTTTTCACTGCGAAGCTGCTTTTAACATCCACCTAGCGCAGGGGTCGGCAACCCTTTGAGACGGAAGAGCCAAAAGTTACAATTTATAAAAATTCCCAGTTTTTAAAGAGCCACTAACAGGTCGCAGGTTGCCGACCCCTGACCTAGCGTAATCGACTTTATAAAGTTATCTTAGATATTTCGCTTCCTTTCTCATTTAAAATAACCATTACACCTTCGTTTGTAACCCGCTTGTTTCGAAATTCAATAGAAACAATTTTTCTGTCTGTCCAAAGGGTCGTTTTAAATTTTGGTCCACATTTATGTCGTTGTGACGTATAGGTAACAGTTTTTTTTTATTCTCATCACTGATTGATGAGACACGTTGAATTTTTAAGCTCTTTCTCGATAAGCATGAGTTTCTTTACTAAGTAAAGTACAAGTAGAATTTTTTTGTTTGAGCAATTTTATAAAATTCACTGTTTTATACAAAAAAATATATTATTTAATACTATGGTAACTTGGCGGCATTCTGGTAACACTGGCGTGACGGATTTCTCTCGACTGACAACCCTCGGCGCTTTCGTGCCCCGTAATTGTATAAATAACCATGTAAACAACTTTAATTCTCAATAGAACACTACTGCAGCGGCTGAATCTGTGTCTAATTGCCACCCGTCATCACCCGGTGCCAAACTATCAAATTAATCCACAATTTTTTTTTGTAATATAAAACATGTTACTTCATATACTTTGAATAAAATACTACTAAACAGTAAAAATTGCTGCACAACTAATAGTCTTTTTTGTTCAATCTGTTCAATGAAATGTTGGAGTGTAATTTTAACTTTTTATAAATGTATTTTTTTCAGTAAAGTTATATTTCAGTAGATACCTACAATATATATTGTATACATGTTTGTACTACTACCTAGTAGCGAATGGAAAAAGCATTTGTTTAGTGATTTGTAACGGCTGTGGTGCGGTCGGTCGCATTGTGGAGGCTTCGACTGTTGGCGGCGCATGCGCGGTGGCAGTGCGTCAGCTTTCTCTTCGGAGATGGAGTAAGATGTCGGCGCTGCCGCTGGGCCGCTACCGGCAGCTGTTGCATCAGCTGCTGGAGCTGAACGAGCAGGCGGCGGCGCTGCGACGCGAGCTGACGGCCATGGTGGACGCCGACCGGCGCACGCCCACCCCGGAGCCGCCGCGCCACTTCCTGGACGGAGCGGAAGAGGGCGAGGGGGAGGGTGAGGGCGAGGGGGCGGAGGAGGGCGAGGAGGCCGGAGGCTTTGGCACCCCGTGCGACGTGGCGAGCGTGCGCAGCTTCTCGTCGGCGGGGTCTTCCGCGAGCGTCCGGCGGTCCGGCGCCTCGTCCGGCGGTCGCTCGCTGCTGGAGCTGCTGTCCCGCTGCGACGCGGACGCCGACGCCGACGTGAGCGACTGCTTGCTCGAGATGTCGGCGTCGGCGTCCGACTGCGAGGCGATGCGGCGCGCCGGCTGCGTGCGTCTGCTGGTGCGGCTGGTGCACTCGAAGCGCTCGGCAGCCTCCAGGGCGAAGGCTTCTCGCGCGCTCCGCAACCTGGTGTGCTCGCAGCCCGACGACAAGGCGGGGCGTCGCGAGGTAATTGTTTGTTGCTTTTTCTTTTTACATTATATTTTACTAAATGGCGATTTAAGGTGCGCGTGCTGCGGCTGCTGGAGACGGTCGGCGAGTACTGCCGCGAGCTGGAAGAAGCGACCGAGGCGCCTCCGGAGCACCCGGCCGCGAGCGTGGCCGCGCTCATGAAGCTGTCGTTCGACGAGGAGCACCGCCACGCCATGTGTCGGCTGGGGGCGCTGCAGGCGCTGGCCGCCCTCGTGGCCGCCGACCAGAAGGCGCACGGCAACAACGACGCCGACCCGCAGTGCGTCACCGTGCGCAAGTATTCGGGCATGGCACTCACCAACCTCACGTTCGGCGACGGTGACAACAAGGCGCTGCTTTGCTCCTTCCGGGACTTCATGCTGGCGCTCGTCGACCAGCTGCGCTCGCAGGACGACGACATGAGACAGGCGAGTGGATGAAATGTTTCCGACTCAAAAAAGTTCAATTTTATCAGCATCAGCTTGTTATTAATTATTTATTTTAATTTATTCATAAAAACAACATTGCTTCTATTAAATCTGTATTCATAGAAGCTTGGCTTGGCGGCAATGCTGTAACGGTATTGCCATTTTAACATTTTCAGTAATATTCATTTTTAAATTTTGTCTACTAGATTGGGACTCAAACGAGGACGTTTTATTTCCTCTTGTTCATTGAGATATTTTTCAAAATCGTCTTCAGATTCAGCGGTTTCGAATGAAGATGTTTCCCACTAGAAGGCCTTTAATACGATTGGTTAATTCAAACAAATTTGTTCTTCCGTCAATATGGATCGAACCATAGGGTCAACATAAATCCTAGCCAATAGAATATCATTGTCCAGTAAATGTTTTTCTCTGCATAGCATGGCGTTTTTTATTCCTTCAGTAGTATTACTCTGAATTTTAGACAAATAAAAAATAATGCTCTTCCACTCATTGAAAAATTTACCAGGAGTTTTCTGCTTGCAACACTTTTGTAACGATATAAGGATAGCGAAGCAAGACTTCAAGTTCCTCTACTTTTTTCCATTGCATTTCAGTCAGGTAAAATTTAAGTTCAATAAGTCGCTGAATCATTAAGTATGTACCCCATCTAGTAGCTTGATCCAAAATCGCCACCTTTCCAGCTTTTCGCTTTATTATGGCATGTATTTTTGGTGTTCTTCTGCATGTTTAATATTCATACGCTATACACATTTATTATTACGCAATTAAAATTTCATAAATTTCGTAATTGAAAAAATGGTCGGAGTCGCTCATTTTTCCCGACTGGCCAAAACACCACGATTCCGACTCTGACTCACAACCCTGGTTATTACTTATTTTTTATATCAAAAAATCATTTTAACCTCCAGGTGACGGCGGCCGTGCTGCGCAACCTGTCATGGCGCGCCGACTCCGCCAGCAAGCAGATGCTGAGAGAGGCGGGGGCCGTGAAGGGACTGACTCTGGCCGCCATGTCGAGTCGCAAGGAGGCCACTCTCAAATCGGTGCTTTCTGCTCTCTGGAACCTGACCGCGCACTGTTCGCTCAACAAGGTGGACATCTGCTCGGTGGACGGCGCACTGGCTTTCCTGGTGCGGATGCTCGCGTACGACGCGCCGAGCAAGACGCTGGCTATAGTCGAAAACGCGGGTGGCATTCTACGCAACGTGTCCAGCCACATTGCTGTGCGCGAGGACTACAGGCAGATCCTGCGCGAGCGCGACTGCCTCAAGGTGCTACTGCGCCAGCTCGAGTCGCCCAGCCTCACCGTCGTGAGCAACTCTTGCGGCACCCTGTGGAACCTGTCGGCCAGATGCGAACGTGATCAGCGCTTCCTTTGGGACCGCGGCGCGGTGCCCCTGCTCAGGAGCCTCGTGCGCTCCAAGCACAAGATGATCGCCATGGGCTCCGGCGCCGCCCTCAAGAACCTGCTCAACTCCGAGCCGGGGAAAGACCGGTTGGGGACGTACGGTGGCGTCGCGTGTCCCTCCCTTCCGACGCTGGGCGTCAGAAAGCGCAGAGCGCTCGAACACGAGATCGACCCCGGTCTGTCCGAAACGTGCGAGAACATCGAACCCAACGCCTCGCCCGCGACCAAAGAGCGCGACGAGAGGATGCTGCTGACGGCCGCCGAGAGGCGTCTCTCCGCCGGTCGCATGTCGTCTAGCTCCCCGCTGATCGGACAGCTCGACTCTCGGGCGCACCGGAGCCGGAGCGGCCGCTTCGACGATCGCTCCGGATTCGGGAGCGGGTTTTCGAGAAACTTCGCCGCGAAAGCGCACGTCGGCGGATGCGGCTCGGCGATCAGCGCGCAGTCCGACACCGCCTACGAGAAGGCGTCGAGACGAGACGGCCGCGGCTCGGACGACTCGGTGGCCTTCGAGCCCGAGACGCGCGCCGCGAGCGAGATTCGAGCTTCTCCCGAAGTAGGTGCGACCGTAAGCGACTTCGCCGACGAGGCGGAACGGTACGTTCGCGACAGACCGATCGACTATAGCAAAAAATACGCCGAAACGCGAGTTGTCGCCGAGATCGTAGTCGAACCGGACCGCACCGCAGGAAGTCCCTTTCTCGACGAGGAGGCTTCCGGAGACGACCCGATAGCGACGTACGGCGACTATCGAGAGACCGATCTGGACCAACCGACGGACTACTCGTTGAGATACTGCGAGGAGCACTCGGATACGGCATCGTCCGCGTCCGAGAGCCGACCGCCGTCCGTTCACCAAGACACCATTAAACACTTTTGCACGGAGGGCACTCCTTACGAGACTCCGCTAAACTTCTCGACCGCCACCTCCGTGTCCGATCTCAGGGGGATCGGGACGACCCCGGACAAGTCCGACGTCAAACCCGCCGAGGGAGAAGTCGACCGGCGGCGCAAGGAGGCCGTCGAGATCATGTCCGGATCGGACGAAAAGGACTCTTGCTCTTTGGAAGAGCGCGACGACGCTCCGAAAGTCGTCCGTCCGAGCGAGCCGAAAGCGGTCCAGTTCGACGGAGCGGACCCAGTCGCCTACGACTCCGAGTACGCGTCCGGCGTCTCGAGTCCGGAGAAGCCGACCAACTACTGCGAGGAAGGCACCCCCGGTTACTTCTCCAGAGTTAGCTCTCTGAGCAGTCTGGAGGGCGTGGGAGACGTGAATTTGAGCGAATTCGAAAAAGAGCCAGAGTCCGCCAAGTCCGTCGACTCTTCCGAAAAGGTCGACGACGAAGAAGACGCAAAAACTGATCTTCCGCCGGAAGCTACGGCGCTGGAAGCGACGACGGAGACCCCTCCGCCTCCGTCGGCGCAATACGCCGAAGAAACCCCGCTGATGTTCTCCAGATGCAGCTCGCTCGGTTCGTTATCCGAGTGCAGCGTGCCCGAGCCCGCAGACGATGTTGGATCGGTCCTTTCCGAATTCAGGTGAGTGTTTTGCGCTCGGGGTAGCGTCGGTAACTCGACGATGGCGTTATTTTGTTTTTATGTTATTATTATTTCAGTCGTCTACCTTCCGGCGTCGTGTCTCCGTCCGAACTGCCGGACTCGCCGACGCAGCCTCTGTGCTCCAAGACGGAGAATCCTAACTTGCCCTGTCGGAGCGTCAAGATTTTTAAAACGCAGATTCAATCGACGAGTGAGTTAGATCTAGACCTAGATATATGACGAAAATCGAAATTAGCGCCTTCTATAGGAACCCATCCCATTTTAGATAAACTGCGCTCCGTTTTCGAAGACGAGGTGGCGACGTTCCACTTCGACCACACGCCGGCGGGCCTCTCGAGCGGAACCAGTCTGAGTTCGCTGACGATAGACGACGATCCGACCGCTAGAGCGTCGACGTCGAGACGTTTTTCTTCCGGCGAGAGATCGGAGGGCGTGGGATGCAGCCATCCGGTCGAATTCGGTCGGAGCGACGACCGAGCCGAAGCGAGAAAAGATGACCTTCAGCCTTTTCCGAGCGTGCGGAATTACAACACCGATCGCATATTCAAAGAATGCATAAAGGCCGGAGTTCAGTCGAGGTTAATTCTTTATTTTTTATTTATATATTATTTTATTTTACTATGTTTTTGTTACGATTTCAGAATTAAAGCGAAGGTCGACGACGAACGTTTAAATCCTGCGACGTCAGGTAAGACACTGACGAAATTGACTATCGTAATTACTAACTAATCTCGTTTGTATGACTTTTCCCGTAGGCGGCAGGGTTCACGAAGACGCGTGTCTGACGTACTGTACGGAAGATACTCCGGCCCAGCTTTCGAAAGCCGGGAGTCGATCGGATCTGTCGGTTCTGTCTGTTCCCGAAATGGACGACATTGCCGTGTGCGTCACGGGGGAACCCGACTTCCGTAAAAACGACACCGTCCCGCAAGAGAAGAAAAAACCCGATACCGGCTCGCGCGTCGGCGACGATCTTTTAGCAGGGTGCATACGATCCGGAATTCACAAGGTAAACTCGATAATTACGCTTCTGAATGAATTTATTTCGCTAACGAACAAATATTGCTCTACCCAGACCCCTTACCTGCCGGCCGTCGACGAATTCGAGAACTACGCCATCGAAGGAAGTCCCTTCCGACACTCGCTGTGTTCCAGCCTGTCCGATTTGACCGTCGCGAGTGGAGATCAAAAAGCCAGATTAGTTCGCAGGTAAATATATTTTCTTTGTGTAGGTTACCATATAATAACGCTTAACCGGTAAATCGGATTTCTGCGTGTTATGTTCGCCGATTGTAATCCACAGAATTTTTTTTTAAACGGTGGATTCTGTTGTATCTATCCGTAAAAACTGCCATCTACGAAATTATCGTTTATACTGTACGAAAGAAAACATTACGACTTTATTTTATTTTTTCAGTGCGACAAAGACGATAATATGTAACAAATTTAATTTGACTCGCATTAGCTCTGTTCTAACTCACCGAGGGCCGAAGTTTGAGAGGCTACCAAATTTCTTCGTACACAATCCGTTGATTGAAAATGATGTACCGATGCATAAACAAAATATCATTTTGAGCAAATTTTCGGGGGCTGGTGGCCAGATCATTTTATTGGCTGTACTAAATCACTCAATTTTCCACCTCCATTTTTTTGACGAAATACTTTGTTCCAACTTTACGGCTTCTTGAAATCTGTGCACTTTTCAAACAGCTTGACAAACTTATTCTCAACGTCGTGTCGCAGCCTATAAATGCAATTAAAAACAAGACGCGTTCTTTACTCGTAGGTTTTATTTTTTGCGCTTTAGAAAATGTATTTCTCTGTCGGTAGGGGTTAAAGCTGTTAATAAAACTAAAACGTCGATATCTTCGCCAATGACGTTATATTTATCAATTCGATATTAATTGCCGTTTGTACAATTAACCCTTTCCACTCGTAAGGTGCGTGGGACTCACCAGCGCTTGGCTTTATATTACTCGTATGGTGCGTCAGGCGCATTAATGATATATAACGTCGATTTTTGGGTAATTCCTATGCATGTTTTGAATGGCGTTTTTGCAGCGTTGTAGACAAGAGTTTCAAGAAGCATATCTTATCAAAAAAATATAATTTTTATTTGAACCAAGTCAGGGAGAGCTCATTTATCACGATAAGTCGGGGTTTTTTTGATGACTAAATTTAAAGGCAGATGTGCCGTAGATTTCTCCCGTAGACAATTAAGAATTATTAGCTTGAATATATAAAATCACAAACAAATATGTACCATAAAGCTGCTCATTAAAAGTTTTGTCTATTTTTAATTAAGAAATATATAAAATAATAACTGCAACGTTTCATTTGACCTTCGATGGGATGTATTTTAGTTTTTAAAAATATACCTAACTTCAGTTTATATAAACTTAGATATACCTTGTGGATTTTTTAACGGTTGAAAAACGGTAAAATTTTGTATTTCTGCGATCAATGTAAGCTTTATTCGTTCGCAGGTAGATATATCTAAAAATGAGCGGCATGTCTTTGTTATTTGTGTATATTTATTTATTTATAGTTAAAACATTTTTTGGTTCCATAAATATTTTGAAATGGGTCGTCGCCCTATTGTGTTAATTTATTGTTATGGATCGTCAACCAATGGTACTTGAGTGAACAAAAAAAATTAAAATGTAATCTAGAGAAATACAAGTATTTGTTCTTCGTTTTCGGTATTAGTTTATTAATATTTATGCTCTACATATATAATTTTAATTTTTAAAAAGAATTTACCATTTTTAGTTTTTCCCGAGCTGGCGACTTACCTAGTAAGAAAACGATTACGAGTGCAAAGGGTTAACACGTCGGCATCGCTTTCCGCTTGATAGCTAAAAATATTATTCTCAATAAGATGTTTTCTATAAGCATTTGAATTAATCTATTTTTATTGTTGCTATTCGAATGAAATTGTTCTTAAAGAATTTTCAGATGTATGACTTCTTGAAATATCAAATCGGTTTAGTACATCCTTTAAGGCCTATCCAAACAGAGAGCGAAGCGAAGGCGTGGCGAGGCCTTTTTATTTTGTAATACACCGAGTCCTTCGAGTCTCATTCATAAGATTCAATTATGCAGCCTATGATACTCTCCATAGTCTTCCCGGGTTTTATTTATGCCGTGTACCCAAATTCTTTGCCCTTTTTCTTATTTTTTAATAATAAAACAGTCAAAAATAAAATATCGTCATGCCTTCGCTTCGCCGCGAAAACGCCGTGAAAATGCCTCGGAACGCTTCGCGTCCGCTTTCTGTGTGACGAAACTCGAAGGACTCGATATATTACAAAATAAAAACGCCTCGGAACGCTTCGCGTTTGCTTTCTGTGTGACGAGACTCGAAGGACTCGGTGTATTACAAAATAAAAATGCCTCGCCACGCCTTCGCTTCGCTCTCTGTTTGGAAAGGCCTTTATTGTAGCCATCAAACACTACAAAAACATTATTGTCGTAATTATTTCTCAAGTATTGTACGTAGCGGTTACATATCGTCCCAAAGTTTTCTTCCAGTTGCCATTCGCAACTGTGCAATAGCATTCCTCCATCGATAACATCTTAATTCGCATTAACCACTTGACAGTTTTGCCCGAGCGTGACTCGGGCGCGGAGTTTGATCGTGTATTGACTAGCCCGAGCGACGCTCGGGCTAAACTTGTTTTGACTTGTTTGTTAGTGATTTCCCCGAATGACGTTCGGGCTCATCATGTTTTGACTTGTTTTAGTGGTGGGGATGTCCCTAAGCGGAAAAATATGTGCATACCAGAGAGGGAAAGTTTCTATAATGAAGTGGAAGGATAAAAAGGACGTAAAATTATTATCAACAGTACACAATCCAAAAATGGTAGAAATCGAGAGAAGGGGAGATTCGAAAAGAATTCCGAAACTTGTTGGGGGACTACAATTTCATGGGTGGTGTTTACAGAATTGATCAATTTAAAAAGAGAGTAGATATTATTACCCGGATTGTGATGTAGGGTTGTGTATTGAATGTTTTAAAATTTATCATACAAAAAAAAAATATTGAATAAATTGTAACTTTTTGGATTTTTTGGTAATTATTTTCCCTAAAAAATTTTTTTTTTTTTTAAAAAAAACCTGACAATTTATGGACACTCTTTTTTACCAAAAACCAACTGTTAAGTGGTTAAACACTGCTCGAAGAAGGCTAACTCATATTTAATTTAAATTTGCAGTTCTTCAGATTTTTTTAATACGCAAATAAGTTGGAAAAGTAATAATGGATCTACTGGAACCGGTTCATCGTTAATTCTGATTTTGCTGTTTTCTTTTCTTGATAATTTTAATTGCTTAAGATTTTGTCCTTTTATTTTTTGCATGGTTTTTAATACCTTCTTCACAAGCATTGTAGCAATTACCTTCTTCACCACCAGTTATTCTGGTTGCAATTGACACAATAGCGTCTACATCAGGGAAAGGGTCGTGTTGAATGAAAAATTCTTTGATCCATTTATAGACAATACTTGCTGTAACGCCACACTCGAGGATTTCATCATTATTTGTTCAATCGTTACGGGGATACCAGCAAAAAATTGCCACTATATATGCGAGTATATTCTATGTTTATAAAAAATGTGTAAATTAAAATATTTATACTTTTTTGGTAAAAATTCTTTCTTTTGTTTGTGTATTTAACACATTGTTGTCGGGACACGGATTTTTCCGTTTTTGCGGAACTGCTGCTGGATTGCGGGACCCGTAAAAATCCGTTTTTTGTAGTCTGTTGCTAGAAGTCGGCTCATGTGTTTATCCGTGTAATTTGAACTGCATTTTTTTTTGTTGTCAGCAGCTAGATATCACTGCTTTGATATTCAATAAAGACATTATTTTATTCGTCATCGCATTTATTACAATTCCACCAAATGTATTGTACTAATTTTGATATTGATTTTTCATACCGTACAAAAAGTTAAATAACGAACTATAAAAAATTCCTGTTATCCCAAATATCTTCCATTATGTCACAAATCTATTCAAGATGCTTCGAAGAATTACTTTCTACCTGATGTAAAAGAAGGGATGGTCGGGAGTGAGAAAAAATAACAAATTCCAATGAAACTTGACCTGGGGTAGATAACAAGCAACGGTCATTGCGACATCTGTGACTTGTTATAAAAAAAATACATCATTACAGTTACGCGTAAATGTTCGGTTGTCTAAAAAATAGTTTTACACCCCGAAATGTTTTCACCCGATGAAAAGAAATCTGACGATGAATTTGTGTGGATAATTTATCTGATTATTGATGATTGGACCAAAAGTGTGGTTATGTACCTTTTGACATACCTCTACACAGAGGTACGTGTTTTTAGAGATATCATACTTTGAAAAACTATTCATAAAAACAAATTGTGACATATTTTAGTTTTATTTAGTGTTTAATTCGATTTTTTATTACATACATTTTTATAGTACTTTTATGTGCAAAATAAACGCAAGTTTCCAGTGAATATAGAAGTGTCAACCTCCATGTTTCTTCTTTATTTGATAGTACTGTTTATGGTTAGTCTGGGTTTAAAATTTCATAATTTTATATTGTATAGTATAAAAGTTATGGCGAGTTTCCGAAAAAAAAACGCGGAAATTCTTCGTTTCCGATTAATTCCGCGGCTGCTAAAAAATGGCCCGCGTCAGGCTTAAGACAATGCGCGAAATCACCCGACAACAATGTGTTAATAAAAACAACAAATTAAAAACATATCAACTTGATTGTGAAAAATAACAAAAAAACTTTTCGTCGTGAAGTAGGTGGCGATCGATTAAGCGTTAAAAACTAAACCTCAGATTCTTAGTAAAAAAATCCTTGGTTCGATATTGACTACTGAATCGACTTTTTTAGATTCGATACTGAAGCGTTCGTCGAGAAGGAGACCGAGAAGGAGTCGAATTCGCCCCGGCGACAGAGATCGCCGGCCGGCTCTCTCAGCTCCGTGTCTATATGTTCGGACGACGATCGCTTACTGAACATGGCGATTCAAGCCGGTGTGCCCCGACCGAATGGTATTAAATCACTTCTGCGTAATTTACGTTTCGATTCGTTTTTTCTCATTTTTCGATATTTTCAGGTCACCCGATGGAAAACGCGGACCGAAGCGAGGACGAGTGCGACGGAAACGACTCTCTCAGCTCTCTCAGCGTGGACTCTGCAGAGTCTGACGACTGCGAGGAGGCACTGTTCGAACAGTGCATAATGTCGGGTCTGCCCAGGATCGACCTCGACAAGTGGGATGGGGTTCGTTCCAAAACCCTCGACAAGAACTACAAGACGGGGTCTCGGCCCGCACCGCCGGACGAGCCGCGAGACTCGGCCGAGAGTCGCTCTCTCGAGAAGTGCGACGACGAATTCGAGAGTTTAGTCGCGACGGGAGCTTTCGGAAAGTGCCCCGCGAGCGAAACAATACCGAAAAAGCAACGGACCGAGATCGACTCGAACGCGGGTTCAAAAAACGGCACGGCGACGTCTGTAGTTGCGACCGACATTTGCAGTGCCACCGAAGGCACCCAAATTGCAACTTCAGACGTAAACGCGACGAAAGAAAGCGAGGAGACGCGGGACACTCCCGGCGAGTCCCTTCGATCGAACGTCGACGCGTCCCCGAATTTGTCGTTCGGTACGACGAATGGGTGTGAGGGACTCGAAGCGGAGAGATCCGCTCTCGGGTTCGCTTCGCAGCGGGACGTCGATCTGACGGTTTCGAGCGTTTCCGCCGGCGAGAGGCCGAATGACACCTGGAACGGTAGTGCGCTCTCCGATGACGCCGCTTTCCCGACTGTCAGCGGGTCCGCACCTGCCGTGCCGTCCTTTCGAAGCGATGTGATCTTTCCCGACGACGAAGTGGAAAATCTCGGGAATCGGTTCTTTCGGTTTGAGCCCTTTCGGGGGGCAGCCGAAGACGATCGACTGCGGTGCGCTTCCATCGACTCCGCCGTTATCGAGGACGAAGCCAACAGGCTGGCGACGCTGATGGACGAGTGTCGCCTGGAAGAGAGCGGACACTCTTTGCTCTCGCTGGACTTTGACAGTGCGAAGCTGCCCTCGCTCGCCGACAGCTCGACATCCCCTCCGCGCGGAACCCTCGACTGGGACGACGGTTCCGATAGCGACAGGCTACCCGGTCGCAGAAAAAAATCTCTGCCGCGCTGCATCGTCGCCAGAAAAGCGCTGGGTCTGTCTCTCTCTCAGGGGCGCTTTTTCGAAAGCGACAACTTGGAGAGCGTGAGGCCTCCCTCGGAAATGGACGACATGGAGAGCAGCATGCTGTCGGTGGCGAGCATAGCGTCCGAAGCGGCCGAAGCCCCTTCCGTCGAGGAGAGGACCACGCCCGAGAAGGAGAAAAAGAGTCCGCTGACGCCGAGGCAGAAACGACAGGTCTCCGGCGAACGTTACAAAACTTACACCATCGCCCTCGAGCCCGGTGCGGAAAACGGCGGAACGGAGATCCCTCCGAGGGAAGATAAGAAGTCGAGTCCCAAACAGAAGCGCCAAGAAGACAAAGCCAGGTATCAAACTAGAACCGTGACCGCAGAGGACTTGCCTTCCGCTGTAATGTGTGAAAGTCCGTCGTCTAGAAAGTCTCTCAAGCAGAAGAGGATCGAGAACTCCGATCGCTACCGAACGCAAGTGCTGGAGGCCGACTGCCGATCTGCTCTCGAGGCGCAGCGTCGGTCAGATTCGCCCATAGAAACCGACTACTTTCGATCCGAGCTGATGAGAGACGCCGCCGAGGCTCTACTCGCGCTGCGGATTTTGCCAGCGGACGAATCGTCGACGGTAGATCTCGACTGCGAGACGATCAGTCTCGTGTCGGAGGACGACTCCGAGTTGAACTCTCTCCGCATGAAAACGTTCACGAGGAGCTTCCGTAACTATCTGCCGGTCATAGAGAGCCCCACGTCCGTCGACAGGTGCATCGAGAAGAACCTGAAAAACATCGACATCTGCGCGCTCGCCGATCGTGTGGAGATCGAGCGGCCCGAAGACTTCAACAGCCTGGAGTGCGATCAAAACTCGGGAACGGAGAGCGCGGATCAATACCAGAACTCCGACTCGGACCCCGAGGCGTCAAAAGTTAAAGGAAAGCCTGCAATCCGCAAGCCGGAGAACGTCAAGAGCTCCGAGGGATCCGTCGACTCCGAAGAAGGGGTCCCCAAGGGGATCAGAGGCCGACGGAGAGCGCCATACGTTTCGCCCTACAAGCGCACCGGCGTTCCGACAAAGAAGAGTCCCGCTAGGAACGGTGCTGTCGCATCGAAGCATTCCAAAATCGGTGCGATTCCCGCTAGAAGCCTCAACGGCTTTGCGAGAAAGCTCGTCGACCCGGTTGCGGAGATCGACCAGATTCTGTCAAAACGCAACGCAGCAATTCCGCAGAAACCGGCGACTCGGCCGAAACCACCGCCGCTGGTTAGACAGGGTACATTCACCAAAGAAAATCACTCTATTCCGGCGTCGCCCGACGCCCCGGAACCAGCGGGTCTCCCGATAAACATCGTTCCGAAAGTGTCTCAGTTGCAAAAACCCGCTTCGGTCAAGAGCTACGTCAGCAAATTGAACAAGCGGACGATAGAAACCGGCGCGGCTAAAGTCAGGAACGGAAGAGGGCCGGCGACCCCGGACCCGAAGAGGACTCTCTGCGACCCGAAGCCCTCTTCTTCCGAACACAGTCTTCACAGCGACGACAGCGTTAAAACTGTGATGCCGTCTCGGAAAAATCTCAGCGCGGACCCTCCTAAATCCATAGCTAAGAAGGACGCGACCAGCAAAGTGGCCAGCCTATGGAAGCGAGTGGAAGAGAGCAAGAGAGCGCAGCCCAAACGGGACGCGAGGGTTTGGATAAAAGGTGCAGTGGACGAAGTCGCAGCCTCGCCGGCGACGTGCGTGAGGTCCAAGCTGATCAGGAGCTCGACCTTCGAGGGCTCCAAGTCGTCAGCGATACCGACTCCCCTCAAGCAGAAGTCCAGCATCAGCATAAAGGAGACTCAGCAGACGTCTCCTCCCTACAAGTACGGCTCTAGAGTGCCCGTGATGAAGTCGCTGTCGAAAGTCAGCTAGACCGATTCGGTTATAGACTGGTAGGTTATTGTCGGCTTCCGGTATTTTCTACTTATTTTCTTACGCTTTAACGAAGATCGAAATAGACACTCGGATGCCTGTGTATATTAGGTTAGTTTATGTATGTACGCGCGTACATTACGTACGTATTTATGTGAGGGTGCTAAGCTTATTGTTATCATATTAAACAAATATATCGTTATGTACATCTCCTCGAAAATCTTCTAGTCATAATCCATTATGTACCTATACAATGTAACGAATATTATCTTAAATATATTTACAATCATTCTATATAGCAAGCGTTGTTTTATTTTATGGCTGCTCTAACATTTCACACCCGAATGAAACATATTTACTCAACCGTATGCTTCTGCTGCATATCTGCGCTTAAAAAAGCCTTCGCGTTCAGAGGGCATTTCACGAAATTTAAAAAGTACAATTTCAAAGGAGCGAACAGTTGTAGGAAATGTTTTATAGTAGGTATCAATAACAGTATTTTCATTTGAGTTTTGCTTAATTAAATTATTTATTCGGTAGAACAGTATCGACAGATCCGTCTGTTCGTCTTCGCTACTGTCGCATACTGGAAGCTGGTTCTCGTAAACCGGCTGTTAAAAAATTGGGAATTCGTAGAACCTGTTAGATTGGTTAATAATTCAAGTTGTATTGATTAATGTCAGATTAACAACATATTAAAACACGGGTTATTTTATTTCAGCAGAGATAGCTTACAAAGTATATTTATGTTATGTCGAGCCATTAAGATTCAAATTTTGTTTTACAACCTGAACATTTCTACTTCGTCAAACGTTTTTATAGGCTTAAAAGTTTTTTATTCGACAAATGCGGTCGCTTTTGTTTCAAATCCGTTCAACAGCTCTGCATAATATACTCCTGTGATCGTTTTCTCTTTTCAAGGTAACCGATGTGTATTATACCATTCGCATCCTAAAAAACTGTGGCCATGATTTTGTTGGCCGACAATCATACTGCTTACAAATCTGCCCACTGTTTCGACTGCTCCTTGGTCTCTGGTGTGTTATGATGTATCCATGTTTCGTCCACGGCTACGAAACAGCATAAAAAGTTCTTATTGCGGTTGAACCTGACCAAACACTCCTTCGAAATGGTCAGACGATCGCGTTTGCTGTCAACAGAGAGTAAATGCGGCACCCATCTGGCAGAGAGCTTCCGCATTCCCAAATATGTATGCAAAATGTTGAGTACCCATCAAGTACGCGCGGCTTCTCAAACGTTGACAATAAAACTAAAACATACATCTATTAACATATAATATTCAAAAATATTAAAAAAAAAAATTTATGCCTAACCAGGCATTTTAATTATTTTATGCGTTTGACACACAGCTCGGTGACAAGCAACAAACAATACACGCGTTTTATTTGATTACCAAAACAAAAGTTACACGTACGTCTTCCCCCAGTATTACGAGTACTACTGGGGGAAGACGATGTAGAAAGATCTTCGGGGGCAAGAGTCTTCACGAATACTTCTATCACTGACTTTTGCGGTTTATACAAATAAACGTTCTCATAATTATAATTTTTTTCACTTAATCTACCGATATAAAGCGTATGAAATACTTTCGACGGCGTCGATCGTTGATTCGCCTCTCAGAATATTTATGGATCCATATCTTATAGAGCATATATAAAAAGCCATAATATCGATGAGCTCCATAAACATTCTGAATGACCACCACCGTGTCGCCCGTACGCAAAAATATTCATGAGCATTTTGAGCATGCTCATATTCATGAGCAATTTTCATTACACTCCGATGAAGCTGACATATTTAATATGAATAATAATGAAAATTTATTATTATTGCTTTTATTATAAATAATAATTTTAAATGTAAATGTGAAAAGTACTTACTTCGTAATTGAATTGCAATAATTTTCGTCTGATTCCGATTCGAATATTATCCGAGAGAATTACGTTATTTAAAAGAAATTATATACCTTCAAACTCGAGATCCGATTTATCGGAATCATTATATCTTTGGGCCATCGCTATAAATATTATTTAAACTAAAGTTAGTTTGTATTAAAATTATTTAACGAAGTAAAAATAATAAATATACTCGTCAAGTCGAAAAATAATTTAACAGTGCAGGAATATTCTGCGCTTTGACGTAAATCTCCCGACGATAGACAAACAAATACTGACGCACGTTTGAAACGCCGTCGGATGCGTGCGCCAGACAGGGCAAGTCAGAGCGTGGGGCACCTTGCCCTAGCTCTCACACGCCCTTGTGCATCTAACTCGCACGCGTACAAGCGAATCCGTGCGAGAGAAAAGGGGATATACTCACCCTTCTCTCTCGGCGCCAATCGACCACACGCTGGAGTTCGCCGTTAACAGTGTGGGAGAGCGAGGGACCTATTTGGAGCTTGAATTCCCAACCTCCTTAGAAGAAGTAAAACTCTTTGAACACCCAACCTAGGTAGTGTCCTTTGGACTACCAATGACGAGCAAAGCATTGCATTTCAACACCAGTTGGCCAATAAGGGCTCGGCTCTTAGAGACCGAGGGCTAAAGCTGGAACTGAGGCATCACGTAAAGTGATGTACAAGGATGAAGCGCGGAAATTCAATAGCATGCAAAGTTAATGCTATGCAATAGATTTGCAGGTGGTCAGGAGAGACTCTAACAAAGAATGTGGTACTACTGAGACTCTTAACAAATAATGTAGTACTACGGGGGGGGGGGGTAGATCCCTCTCATCCGGCCCTTAAAAGCCGGATGCCGCCTATTGGGTTGGTCTCGTAGGGCCCTAGTACTGGTAACGGCAGTGGTTCTTGCAATGGAATAGGTAGCACAAGGTCTCTCACCCATCTCTCTTGCGAAATTCTCTGGACAAAACGGAATAGCATAGGCGAGTGAAAGTTAAACTACGAGGTTAAAGGAATATACACATAAATATAAAATTTCTTAAATTTAAATTATTTTTTGTCATGCACGATAATTTTTTGTATTTGGACCGAACGTTGTTGCTAAGCTGTCAATTCGCTTAGAATGGCGCTCATCAAAACTGGTACGATATATTTATATTTTAGTCATTATCCGATCGCAATTAACATATGAATTTTAATTAAAAACAAAACCATTTGTATTTTCATCAATTTGTTTGTTAGTTAATTAAGTTATCAACTTGATCTTTACAGAAATAGACATGGAAGACGACATGGCAACTTATTGTAAAGTAAAGGTATTGAAATGTAACATTATAACTGTTGATGCATATAACCCTAAATTGTGTTTTCTATTCAAGTTGTTAGACGTGAAAGACGAATACGACGCCAGCGATGATACAGCGAGAATAGAAGACGTTAACGACATGTTCGAAATAGGTTAAGCATACATAATACAACATATTGATATACTTTTTAATTAATTTTAAATGATTTCAGATATGCACGACGTTAAAGATATACTTAAGGCGAATACTATTCAACAAATTGACAATGTGACCAAAGTAATAGTCCAACATATTCAAATTTCAATCTATACAATATAATATTAACGAATAAAATTTATTTTTAGAAGTCAGAAACGAAGTCAAAAGTTATAAGTAAGTGTGAAAAATGTGGAAAAACGTTTAAACATAAAACAAACCTTACACGTCATATGATAACTCATAGCGATGTTTATAATTTTAAATGTGAAAAATGTGAAAAAGCGTTTAAATTGAAAAGAATACTTGTGCGTCATATGCTTACTCATTATAATATTTATGAATTTGAATGTGAAAAATGTGGAAAGGCATTTAAAACTAGATATGCACTTTTTACCCATATGACAACTCATAGTAATATTTGTAACTTTGAATGTCAGAAATGTGGAAAAGCATTCAAATCCAAAAGAAGACTCACGTGTCACATGGTTACCCATAGCAATTTTTATCAATTTGAATGTGATAAATGTGGAAGAGCATTCAAAATTAAACCCATACTTAAAAGGCATATTCTAATTCATAGCGATGTTTGTAACTTTAAATGCGGAAAATGTGAAAAAGCATTCAAATATAAAAAATTACTTTTACAGCATATGATAACTCATAGTGATGTTTATGACTTTGAATGTGACAAATGTGGAAAAGCATTCAAAACCAAAATATTACTTTCGAGTCATACGCTGACTCATAAAAGCATTTATGATTTTGAGTGTGAACTTTGTGGAAAAGCATTCAAAACTAAACCCGTACTTAAAGCGCATATTCTAATTCATAACGATGTTTGTAACTTTAAATGCGGAAAATGTGAAAAAGCATTCAAATATAAAAAATTACTTTTACAGCACATGATAACTCATAGGAATGTTTGTGAATTAAATAAATGAGTAATTGTTTTCATTTTCGTACATTTAGATTTATTAAATTATATTTTAAAAGTTGTTATTGTAAAACACAATGTAACATTTTATTGTGTAAAGATAGTTTGTATTTGTACTCAAAGACAAGATAAAGTGTTCTTCTAGTATTAAACTCGCTACAGACGCGCACTGTACATCTTCACTGACTCCTGTGTAATTGCATTCACCAAAACTAATGACGGTCGCAGTTTCCACCTGCCTACAGAAAGAAGTCGCCACTCAAATCTACCTGATGAGTCCCGGGATTATAAAACATAATCCCGAAATTTTCGCGATTGATTGATTGATTTATCAAGCACAATCGAATTATTATTAACAAAATCGTTATATTTCGTGTACATTCTTGCGCGAATTGCACGTGCCTTCTGTGGAATACCGGATGCTCGCGGATAATAAATTATTTACTGCATTAGGCATTGATGATAACATCGAATATAAAAAATCATTGTATTTAAATAATTTCAAGGGTGAAAAATTTAAAATAGCAAAACTAGAGCTCATTTAAGTTGATAAATAATGTTTTAATCAAAAGAAAAGAAAAGAAAATTCCAACTAAATCTTTGGAATCATGCTATGAAAAAAATGAGCCACTAATAACGTCATCAATCGAATTTACTTCAACGCAGTCGTCCCACATAAAACCCCCATCAATTGAACAAGAAACAATAGTTACAGGATGAAATAGCAAAAAGTTTGAAATTTCACTAGCCTCATGTCCATTATAAACCAAGAAATGATGTTATTTGAAAATGGAGGATCACATCGAACTGGTATATAAATATTTAATGACAATACCCCCAACAAGTGTAGAGGCTAAACGTGCTTTTTCAGCAGCAGGCTGCTTAGGAACCAAAATCAGATCTAGGCTAAATGAAACGCTTGATGCTTTGATGTTACATCGTGCAATGTATTAAAAATAATGTTTTCCATTAATTATGTCTATGAATGTACATATGTACATACATTGTCAAATGTTCATTTTTTAAGTTCTCAAATAAATATATAAAACTGTTTCACTTTTTTATTTTCTATTTTAAACCCAAATCTAAAATTATACGTACTTTATAAAAACATATATTTTATACATTTTAAATTATTTTTATCGATAAAATTACATAGCTAATATTAAATAAATATGAAAATTATCCCGGGATCAAAATTTTGGCCCGGGACTGGAGAATCCCTAGTCCCAACTATAATCTATTGAAAACACATCTTTTTCATTTCAATCTTCGATTATAATTAAATTAAAACAATACCTCTTTGGATCGCATCAGATATCTCGCGATCTCCTCACAGTATACCTAAAATTTGTTTGTCAAAATCCGGTGAACTTCCACTTACAATAGATATGACCAATATCTTCCATCTACCCGTCAAATTCTTCATTAATCTGTTATTTTTTTAGTCCATATATTAATAAATAAAACTCAATTGTTTCATAATTCAGTTATATACAATATAGTACATATCGGCTATGGCCAATTCAATATTTAAAGTGTCGTCATGAGGATCTTGAAATTCAGAGTTGTTAATCATATCTTCGGCGTCTGAGAAATTAAGAGCACTGTCCGCTAAAAACAAACGCTTAAATTAATTCATAGTTATAACTGCAAATAATTGTAAATTATATTTAACTCTAGTAAAAGGCTGAACTAATTGATTAGGCAAGAAACGGTATTGTTTCAGGAGTTGTCAATGTTTCATCAAAGATTTAGTCGTTCGTGTCGAATAAAATATTGTAGGATTCTGTTCTAGTAATTCTTGAAATTTTTCAATAGGTTTGATGGCTAAAAAATTTTTATTAAATATTAATACCCAAAAGTAAGTACAATATGTCAATAGTCAATCATAATCTGATAAAATACAATTAAAAATGAATGTTACCGATTATATAAATACAAGAATTGAATTAGTAAATCCATCAGACAAGAAAATTTTAAATGATATTTACTAAATGTTTGTACATATTCACAAAATATAGTAAATAAGCGCACTGGTTTTAAAACTTCTTCTTTCATCAGAACGAGGTTTAGTGGTATTTTGTCGCTTGCCTTTAAAATAAACTAGGGGGCCTATTTATACATGTATTTACTTAGGTTTATTATTGCCAAAACTTGGTGGCACTTCGTGACGGCCGCTCTTCTCGTGTTGACTCTGGCGGTCTCGCACGCCGGTGCGGGCCCCGCGCACCGTTCACTATATGTTTATAAATAACATGTAACTTCAAATCTTAAATAAAATACTACTGTAGCGGCTCAATATGTGTCTAATTGTCTCCTGTCCCCAAAGTAGCATATAATATTCTTATTTTATGATTTTTTGTTCGCTTATTTCTATGTATTATTTTGTTGTGTATTAATGTCTTTAAATGAACAAATTCCATATTTTTTAATCGTCCCGCATTCTAACAGCAAATCTAATCACAAAATTCCCCCTCAAAATAAGGGCTGATTTACACGCTGCCAGTTGCTGGCATGCCAGCTAGAAATTGACTGGCGGGTCTTAAACAAATATTAATTTATAAGCATAACAAATATTTTTGTTTTGCTGGCACGTCAGCTCCCCTTTCCACCACACTACCGTACTGGCGCAAGGTGAGTAGTGCTTTTTCGCAACAATAATTCTTTCAGTTGCTGGCACTGTGAAAACGGTAAGACAGGGCAAAATTTCAAAGTTTCTTCGTGTTCGGAAAGTTATGACATGAGCGGCGTCGCGTGCGTTATGGCCAACTTAAAACGCGATAAATTATTTTGACAGGTGTCATCTCGATGGCAAGATGGATCACAAAGTCTGTTTTCAATGTCAGAAAATGACCAACAGCACTTACAACAGGCTGATATGCGACAGCTGCGGCCACTACAAGTGTCGACTTTGCCTGCTGCAGGAGCTCGATCGTTGCAAAGCGTGCGCGACCGAAAAGGGCGATACGCCGGAGATTTATTCCCAGCCGTTGAGGTTTTTCTCCCGGAGCATCGAGCAGAACGCCAATCATCAACAGCAAACGGACGTCGCTCCCGCCGACCTTTCCATTAAAAAGAGCAGCGCGGAGAACGAGAGGATGCAACTTTACGTAGACATTTCCGATCCTCCGTCTCGCTGTTCCAAATGCGACGAGAGAGTTGCGTCCGATTCTCCCCACGTTTGCGATTCTCTCAACGCACCCAAGAAATGTCCCCTGTGTGAAAACGTAAGTCGTCGACTACTGAAATTCTCTACCAAATAAAGCCTTTCAGTCGATTTTCGAACTTCGATTTACTTTTTTCTTATTCGCTTACGATCGCAACTTAGATATTGGGTTAAGTCAAAGAGAGCAAATATCGAAGTTATATGAGCACTTATTTATAACAGTGATTCACATATGTCCCGGAAGATTAATTTAGTTAGTCCCTCCCCCTGGAAAAAAGATTCTAAACCAAAAATTCTCGGATTATTTCTCAAGGAAAATCTAAATATAAAAAAACAGTCGTATCTCTCTTGATAATATTTTACCAGTAGATATATAATTCTTCTGGTAGTTGCTAGTAAAATTATATGACTCCAACTTTTCCATATGTAGTAATAAATATATATTTACATACTTATCAATGTTTATTTACATGCAATTTATAAATGTGATGTCCCGTCCTTTGCGCGAATTAATAAAATAATATATATATATATATATATATAGTATATTTGTTATTAATTCGTTTTAAAATCTTATTAAATATTTTCAAATCAGACTAATATTTCAGTACTTATATATTAAATGATTTTGGTTAGTTAGAAAGGTTTTGGGATTTTCTAATGTCAGTACGACGTTTCTTAAAAACTATTATTTCATCGTTATATTTTAATCCCCATTGGTTCTTCTTCACTTTCATCCTCATTCTCTTTCTCTTCTGGTTGAATGATATTTGAAATTACATCTGTATCACTCACCGATCACACAAATCGTATATTAACCACTCCTTAATGTTTTATTAATAAAAATTTTAAGTCTTGTAAATTTTTTATTAGTTCATATGTTTTACGTATTCGTTATAAACAAAAAAACTTTTTACCCACAATTTAGTACTCAAAATTGAAATGAAATAGTTATATTCATACGAAATATTTTTCTAAATTAGATAATTTTGATGATTAACTGAATTAACATTATTATTCAACATCATTTGTAAATTCGGTTTTCATTATATATTTTTAAAACCTTAACTACCCTTAAATATATAGTTCCAACTTTGTTTTATATTTTTCATTTTTAATATATCTTATACTATCATATATAATATAATAATACTTTTCTCGACAAAAATAATATATTTTATAAATATTTCATTTATAATTCTGATAAAAAAATAAAATATGGTGCAGGGCACATATGAACTAGGATCGCATTTGATTAATGTGTTTTTTAACATTGAAAACCAGATTATTAAATCGCATCTAAATCTTGTTATTTGTGAAACATCCATTTGCTGTTCATACCCAAACCTAACCTAATGAAAGTTATAAAACTATAATTTTTTAGAACCCATTAGATTAGGTTTGGGTTTGAACAGCAAATGGACGTTTCGCAACCGTCAAATTGCATTTCATAGACATTTAAAAGCAGCATATAATTTCACTAGCGCCTATAATTTCATTGGCGTCAAATCCAAAACACAAACTAAGCCAACTCATCTCTCAGGGGAAAATAAGCGGAAGAAAAAGTACAGACGTCGCATTTCACATATTGCTCCATAGTTTGTCTGCACTTGGATATTCCACTTGTGTTTTAGAAATATGATTACTATTATTATTACGGACTTCTGATATGAGAGAATTTGTCAAAGTGTATTCAAACCGAATTTTGACCAGTAGGGGGGGTTTGGTTTAGATTTGTTTCATGCGATTCTCACAATGTTAATATAAACGCTAGATAATTGAGCTTTTTTACTGTGACGGCGACGGCTCCATTTTATTGCTTTTGACGTGTATTTTTGACTTCTGAGAAGGGATAATTGTTTTTTGCGCTCTCCTATTGGTCAAAATTTGGTTTAGATATGTTACATTCGATTCTCACTTATTGCTAGTCGTAATATTATTATAAAGAACGTTAAATAAACGAGCGTTTCTATTGCAATAGCACGATTTTATTACTTTTGGCGTAGATTCTAAACAAGTTATAAAAATGCATGTCATTTAATAAAATAAAATATTATAAATTTTAATGAAATGAAAATATTAAAAAATAACCACTGACTAGCCAACTTTATTTATGATAGACAAATATTGTCTTCAGATCTTCGACAGACTCTCTTCTTTCATGAAACACATCTCAGAACACAGCGATCGAAAAGCTTATTTCTGCAATGTCTGCGGAGCTTACTTCGGCACAAAATCGAAGCTTACCAGACACCTGCTGACGCATTCGGGTAAAATTGACTGTTCTTTATCGTATCGTAAAGATCTTAACTGACAATATTGCAGGTGTCAAATCGTACGGATGTTCTCTCTGCGATGCCAAGTTTAACAACGCTCATTCGCTGCGGAAGCACGGTTTAATTCACTCCGGCCTCAAACCTCATAAATGCGAGACTTGCGGAAAGGAGTTTCGCGACTCGTCCAACTTGAAGAAACACGAGCTGAAGCACAAAGGTATACTAATGCAGAGGAGAGATAGAATACATAAAAAATGCAATAAGTACTGTAACTTAAGGTGACTAGAGTCCTCAAAAATTTTGTCCATTGTCCTCCTTGAACAAAAATTTCCATGATGACCATATTTTTTAGTCATTATTTCCAATATGGCATTTTTATTTTTTGTGTCCTTTGATATTTTCAAAATCTGGTCACCTTATGCTACACTTTTGCTTTTTTTTATCTCGCTTTTTTAACAACGATTCTTTATGAGCAGGTTTTAAATACACTTGTACTGATTGTGGCAAGCAATATAAAATGCGATGGTCGCTGGTGATCCACGCCAAGAGTCACGTCAACGATGCTCCTTGGACTTGCTCCAAATGTCCCAAGTCTTTCTATACCAAGAAAGACAGAAACCGACACGAGATCACTCACACGGGTATGAAGTTTAGCGAGTTTAATGATTTCGGCTCTTTAAAATGTAATATTATATATAGTGATCAAAAATATTACACAAATGCAGCTGTATAAATTATAATACTAAAATCGACAACTGTGCAACCTCTGTATATGTTACAATTCGATCATCTCGATACGCATATTTATAAAATCCCACTGTGACGAAACCCATATTTGAAGTTAGATATAAACCTATAAATTGTAATAAAAGATATGGAAGTAATAACTGGAAACATAGTTTTTGATAAAAAAAATGTTGTAACTTGCTATTTCACTTCTGTTGAATTATCATTAATTCAACAGAATTAATAACTATTATTCTGGCTCTTGTTGAAAAAAATGTAAATTTCTTTATAAAGATGTAAAGCTAATTCTTTGATAGAACTCATATCATAACTTATTCTTCGTTTCGTGTGACTAAAAACTTAACCAGTTCTTCTACCATATAGACTGTATTTATTATTTAATTCACACTTACCAAGTTTCCATCTGGCCGCTTAGAAATGCTTTAAGCTTATGTCTATTCTTTGTAAATCTTTATAGCCGGTACTTATCAAAAACGTAAACTTTTTATTTCGCTCAACGTCCAAAGGATTTTTCAGTAATGAAAAATAAAAATAAATTGTATTTAAAAAATTGCGTTTAACTTGACATACTTTTTTTTAGTTTACTAAACTTTATAAAAATATTTGTAAGACGTTTATTTATTTCATGATGAACTTGAAGTTTGTTTTATTAACGTCATAGCATGATTTAAAATAATTAAAAAAATATTCGACGTCACCGATAATGCTTAAATTTGTTTGATTTCAGATTTGAAGCAGTTTACATGCCCGTGGTGCAAACCTGCGACGCATTTTAGAAGAAAAGACAATTTGGATAGGCATGTTCGCAATGCGCACGCTAACGCTGAAAGCCAGCCGACGAGCGTTCCCGAGGAAGAGCGTCCCTCGCAAGTCAGATCAGCGTGCCGAGTGGACGGTAGCGCCGAAGAGAACAGATTGAAGATCCTGGAGGCAAACAACGGGCGGGAATCCGTGATAATCAAGTCACGGTCGGACGATAAAAGAGCCGAGACTGCGAAAGTCGAACCTTGTCCCGTGAATTTGGTCCTAGTTCCCGAGACGGAGTTCATTCCCAAGACGTTCGCTAGCTCCGCTTCGAGATTCGACTCGGACACTCGGTACATACATAAAAAGGTGCATTACGACATCAAAAAGTCGCTGCCGTTTTCCAAATATTCGGACTTTGATGACGAAAAGGCCAGGAGGTGCATCGATAGATTTTCGTCCAACAACAAAAGCGACGGCGGCGACGCCAAAGTTTCCTTTTCGCCGGACACCATCGAGCTCTATAAGAAGATATTGTGTCCGAGTTATAAAAACGATGGTTGATATATTTAGAACGTTTGAGAACCGGCGTCGCGGAACAAAGTAGAAAAGTCAATTTATATGCGTCAAATTTAGACGGAAACAAATGACCTAGGTATGGATATATTTATAGTCGGTCGAGCCTTGAATATTAGCCAAAGATAGTTTCCCAAATTCTTTCTCGGAGGCGGATTGAAAAAATAGGCCAATTATAATACGAGAAATTTATTATTAAGACTGGAATTTTTACGAGCGACGCGAGACGATAGACTGATACGTGTATAAAAAAATAAAATCCGATTTCGACGAATATATTTTTGTATTATTTTTTAAGTAGTTTTTTTCGAGAAGACTACTCGTATGACCCTCTCCTTGTCGTCTGGCGAATTTAAATTCCTTTCTTTGCCATTTTACTTTGTCGAAGTGCAAAAGCTAGACTACTATGGACGTCTCGAGCGATATGACGAGCGACGTGAGTCGATTATATAAAGAAGGAAATTGGAGGGAGATCGTCGAAAAGTATCACAACGCTCCAGATAGAAGCAAACTGCTTTGGGTGTTTCTGAGCGAAGAGAACCTCGGCTTCATAGACGACGTGTTGAAGATCAACAATCTGAAGAGCATCTTGAGCATCGGTTGCGGCAGCGGACTGCTCGAATGGATTATATCGCAGGCGTTAGGTTAGTCATCGTTCTTCGATAAAATAAAATAATATTTTGCCATAAAGATAAAAATAGTTCATGCTCGATAACATTTTTTTTTAATAATACGCATTAACATGGGTGCGTTTTAACAGAAAATAATTTTAAGAGATAAATATGTACATTTAAATAAATACTTTGTTCCATAAAACGAATTGTTTGTGCATTTATATAAGATAAATATTTTAAATATGGCTCATTTGACATGTGGATGATAAGGGATATTAAATTTTTCTACGGTGTTGAAAATCAGACGAGATTTCTCCTTGTACGTTTGGCGAATTTGGCGAAGCGCATCCGACTTCCTTACATTTGAGAAAGGGAAACTTCATATGATATTTTTCATGTTTTTTCAGACGTTCCAGTATTAGGCGTCGAAGTAGACGACGCTTGGTGGAACTGTAAATATGCGCCTCCTACGTTCATTCCTCTCCATATGGCGAAACTGTCGTTAAACGACGACGACGCTACGAAGAAACTTCTAGAAAACGACAGTGCGGCTTTGATGTTCTGCTACTTCAACAACCGTACGGCGTTTTTGAACTATTTAGACAATTACAGAGGCTCAACGTTGATCATAATCGGGCCGGGAGAAGGCAGAAACACTCACACGGATCCGACGCCCTTCGAACCCGAGATCGACGAGTCGTGGACGCTGTCGTCATACTGCGAAGTTCGCAGCTCCAAAGACTATGTCGCCGTTTACGCGAAAACATCATAGAAACGAAAAGGCGAGAGTTGCGATAATTTTTATTTATTTATAATGCATAATTGCCGAAAAAAGACGATTTGATATCGCACGAGGTGTCGTCTACGATGATGATCTTGGGCAGCTCGACGTCCTGCGCGAATTTGCCACGATCAGGTCGGATGGTCTCGTAGATCGGAAGACCGAACTCGCGCTGGATCGGATCGTTGGAAAAGTCGAACTCGGGCGAATTCGACTCGCCCGATCTAGTGTCGTTCATCTTGTTCTCGCACTTTAAAAACGCTTCGGAGTAATCGTCCGAGTAAGCCTTGTCTTCGTTTTTGGCGTACGTTGGCGCGAGGAATTCTTCCGTGACCGCGAAGGCCGCGTCCGAGTAATTATCGTTGAACGCCAAATAGGGAGATCTACCGTCGAAGAACACCATCTCCGACTGAGACGAACTACCCGAGTCGACGGTGACGATCGGCAGGAAATTGGATCCGGACTGCTGCAAATTGGGATCGACGAACAGAGACGAGACGTCGCAGTAGTCCAAGTTGCAGTCCGCAGTCGGCGACCCTTCGGACGGATCGAACAAGGGATAGATGTCGAATTGTTGCAGATCGTTGGAGCCTTTCAGTATCAGATTGCTCTTGACCGATATCTTGGGAGTTTTCTCGGGCTTGGGATCGTCGGGAGAATCCGGCTTGTTGAGGTCGACCATGCTCTTTACGGATATGATCTTGGCGCCGCCGGATTCCGCCGTTTGATTTTTGTGCGTCGATAAATGGACGTTGTAGTTCTTCTCGCTGACCGAAACGTACGAGCAGACAGAGCATGCGTGCAGAGAATTCATCTTCAGTCCGGGGTGCTTCAACTTAACGTGCGCTTTGATGGACGACGCTTGGATACATTCGTAGGAGCAATGGTCGCATTTGTAGGGTTTCCGTTCGGTGTGCTGCATCAGGTGGCGTCTGAGAGTGCTCTTGTTGGAGAACTTAGAGTTGCACTCGGAGCACTGATACGGCTTTTCGCCTGAAATTAAACAAAAAATGCATAAAAAAATATTATTAACAACTAATAAAAATCTAACAATGTATAAATAAATACTATTCGTGTCGTAACTTTCTAATATAATTTATTAATCTTTTTTAATGTTTTTCTTTTAATATATAATCACATCGATCATCAAACGGCAATTGTCATTTGGATGAAACATTTGTTTTTGTGTACTTTATAGTTTTGTGATGCAAACATATTTTAAATAATTCAATTTTTAAAGGAGACACTAAAAATATTTTTACATATATGCAGGAACAGCATTAATGGGGGAGGGGGGGTGGGCAGGTGAATGCATTTGCCTCTCATTGAATTTGGTCAAAAAAATGCATGTCATTTAGTGAAATACTATGAATCTTAATGAAATATTTAAAAAAACAATCACTGACGGTCGAAACTGAAATGCCATCTTGTGAAAAATTATTTCTATTACACTTTTTTATCTATACTATAAAATAGAAAATACGTACGTTCGTCTGTCGTGATGACAGAATGATGAACAGTAGCGACGTGACATTTGCACATGTCACTTTGGCTGCCGTCAACTGTACTATTTTCAACTTTTAAGTTAAAAGTTTAGCTACTGCAATACGCGAAGACAAGGACTAAAAATATTGTATATACAGGGACGTCATTTGGGGGGGAGGAGCATTTGCCCCCCCCCTTGAATTTGGCCTGAAAAATGAATGTAATTTAATGAAATACTATGAATCTTAATGAAATCGAAATGTTAATCAACGACAACTGACTGGCTAAATTTTGCCCCCCCTCCTTCTGGAAAAAGCTGAAATTATCGGATTATCCTCTAAAGGAAATATAAGACAAATCAGTTTCGAATCTATTTCGAAAATATTCTTTTAAAATATGTAATATCCATGAAATCATATCAGAAAACATTTGTTAGACAAACAGTATTATACTGTAAATGTAAAAATAGATGGGATTTAAAAAAAGTTAAAATTTTAAAATAGCAAGTGCTACCTATGAGCAGACATTTAAACATGCCAGGTTTTATTTAATGAATAGTTAAAGCCGTTGTTATCCAATAAGGGTAAATTTTTTGATGGAAAGGCAATTAAATGATTTTTTGTTACAAAAATACTATTTAAAATTGTAATTTTAAGTTTAATGATAAATATGTATTTCATTTATGTAATTTATATTAGGAATATCAAGAAAAATAGTTTGGTCTTTAGCTTTTGACCAGTAGAGTACATTAAAAAAAATTTAAATTCATATTCTCTAAAAAATACACATGTCTTTTGTTTGATCTATTTAAATATTACATGTGATTAACTTTAGAATTACAAAAGACGCATAAGTGCGTCAATAAAATATTTATTTAATTGTAATTTAATAAGTAACACTCAATTACAACAATGTAATAATCAAATTGTCGCTTTATGTTGATCGCTTTCTTAATGCGTTGTTACTTTAGGATATATATACCGTTGGAATTGACCGCTCACAAGTCGCGAGTCATTATAAGAGGCGCGATACTTGCGTAGTACCTGTGTGCGATCTGACATGCAGCAGAAGGGAGCTCTTGGTGTAGGACGAATATTGGCATTGGTTGCAGTCGAACAGCTTGACTTTGTCGTGGACGTTCCTCTTGTGCGTTTCCAGGTGTCTCGGTGTGCTCAGTTCCAATTTGCAGACGTCGCAGGGATACTTTTTTAATACGCCTTCTTTCTTTTTGTGTCTGTTCCGGTGGTTGGCCAGCTGCTTGCTGTTCTTGAAGGCCATGGAGCAGGCGTCGCATTCGTAGTTCTTCTCGTCCGAATGTATCTTCTTGTGGATGTTGTTGAGCCGGTTGAGGCTGTACGCTCTGTAGGGGCATCGGTCGCACTTGTGGAGCTCCACGTCGATCCGATGTTCCTTCCACAGGTGATTGTGCAACGTCTCCAGGTTGACGAAGCGCCGTTCGCATTCGCGACAGCGCAGCTCTTTGGTGCCGCCGACGTGACACGCCTCGTGATACTCGACGCTCTCGGGCAGGTTCAGTCTCACTCCGCAGTCTCGGACGGAGCATTTGTAGCCGAAGTTTCGAGCGACGAAATTATCGTCGGACGCGTTTCTGTATTTCGAGATGCCCGAACTCCTGGCTCCGTTCGGCCGGCCTGTTTTGGAGTACGAAGTCTTCGAGGACGCTTTTTTCTTCTCGTCTCCGTCGGGCGTTTGATCTCGGACGTTTAAGGAAGCGTCGCCGTTCACCTGCCGATAGTGAAAAATAAGTTATCGATTCGGTCCACGGTGGCGGAAGAAAACGGCGGTACCTCGCTCGCTTCGGGGGGGCGATCGCTCGCCGCTTCGGAGGGGGTCTTCCTTCGGAGCTCGTCGACGAACAGGGCGAGCAGCAGCCGGGCGTCCGCGGGTGTGGCTCTGTGGTGATAGTGGAGGTGCGACTGGAAGAAGTCGACCGTGAAGAATCGGTCCGGACAGGCGGGGCAAGACAGAAGGGCGTCGGCCGCGGTGAAGGGGGCCTTCGAGTGCACGGAGGTCGAGTGGCACTTCATGTCGTCGACGGACAGGCAAAGAAACGGGCAGCGATGACACTTGTGCAGGTCGAGGCCTCCGAACTTTTCCGACGAGAAACTGAGGGTCTCCATTTCGGTGACATTTCTCATTTGACGTTTGACGTTTGACATAACGTAAATAAGTTGCCATAACGAAAATGTGCAATTCGAATCGAAAACATTTCGACTGAAAAACATCTTTCTAGTGCTAAAGTAAAAATCTATAGGTGTTAAATATTTTATAGCGACCCCAAGACGCAGCACACGCGAAAGTGATGTCGTGTGATGAAGTGTGGGCCTATGCGCACCCGAGCCATCTTAACAGACTGCAGGTTGCACAAAACAAGATGCCCCGTGGTTCGTCAGAAACGTTGACATCCGCAAGGACACCAACACTAGGCTGATCATGGAGTTCGTGAAAGGGCTTTCCGTCAAGTTCCATAAGACACTACCCTTCGTACCGAACGAGACCATACAGAGGTTAAGCAGCACTGGCGACCCTTACGATGGACATCCTGAAGTTCAAACCGCCGCACACCAGCTAAGCAACGATTCAAACATGACAAGACAAACACATACCTCAAACAATTTTTTTTTTCATTTCAGGCAGCACAGCTGACGACCATCAGACGTTCTTGAATTTTCTAGGATTTACTTTAAAAAGAAAGATAACAATATTTTTATGAAAATGAAATTTATTGTATTATTGTGTTTCGAATAATGTCTAAACTCGGAAAAAAAACCACTTTCCGACCAATTCAAAGAAATAAAATATAATGTCTAACAAAAATAAATAATATTCTGAGCGAAATTGTTTTGACCCACAATATATACTGTACACTTTTTACATAATTTAACAATACAACATTGTTCGATGTTACCCCGTATAATGATAAATAAAAATAATTGAGACAGATTAAACATAAAAGAGATTTGCAAAGTTGATTTAAAAGAACGTTGGATCAAAACGAACGATTTATAATTATTTTTGGGGTGCGGCAACATGGCAACATGGCAGCACCAACGCCGAATAAACGTCAGTAGACATTGCGTGGCACCGGCCGGCATCATGGGGGTGAGGCGAAGTTAATGCGAACGGAAATTGTCGATTTGTACGCGCCCTGAACGGATTCTTTCGCTTTTCAGATCGAAGTAGAGTCTATGTCTCGTTACGTGTCGCCGGTGAACCCGGCGGTGTTTCCGCACCTGGCTCTGCTGCTGCTGGCCATCGGCGTCTTCTTCACCGCGTGGTTTTTCGTCTACGAGGTGACCGCCACCAAGAACTCGAGGGACGTCTTCAAGGAGCTGCTCGTGTCGCTGGTCGCCGCTATATTCTCCGGCTTCGGAGTTCTGTTCCTACTACTCTGGGTCGGCATATATGTGTGACGGACTCGAACTTATTCATAGGTCACAAATTGTACATGTATCGTTAAGAATATACTTATAGTTTTTTTTTGTTATTCGTTTCAATAAATTACAAACCTAATTCTAACTCCTGGTTGTGATCTTTTGTATCGTAGGTTGGGAAAGTCTCCGCGAATTATAACCATATAGAGATCATTCGAAGGTCAAATAATACAGAGTTGCATATTAAGTATTTTTTCTGTTCAAAGGTTCATTCAGTGTCAGTTTATTGTGTTGTCGTTTTGTCAAGATACATCTAGTAGCAAGTTTGAAAATAAAACAACTTAGAATTAAAATTATATAATAAAATAAAAACAATACTTATTTTTGTTATTATTAATAGTTGCTATTTATAAAATAATAAATGCTACTTATAAAAGTAATCTTATCCATTCATCCGAGTTCAAAGGTGCTATATAAAAAAACCTATAATATAAGTTGAAAATCTTAGGGGATAAAATTTAATAATCTTATCTCACTCCTTTGTATTTCCTTATCTTTTAATGATTCGTAGATTAATCTATCTTTTTGTTACCAGTACAAATTCGCAATAATTCCGAGATCCTCACTGTCTATTTGGTAAATTTCAGTATTTTCATTATTCTTCCATGTCAGACTTTGTCTACGTTATTATCGTGACAACATTGTATCGAAACTAATGCATCAAAAAGAGTTATTACCATTCCCAAACCTTTGCGGGTAATTTAATATTATTATTTACTTAATCTTTTATTTATAATAAATTTGTGCAAAAGGCAATTTATTTCCCAGTACCATGTCAGCAAAACGGCAATATACCTCACCCGAAGAAAAGCCACATGGTGTTCTTCACAATATACCCCCGCCCTATATTTGAATATACTTACAAAGTTTAGTATGAAGCAATGTATGCTCGAATTTAAACAATAGACGACAGGTCGAGCATATTAGGATATTGAGGAAAGTCATGGACATAGTTTGTCAGTAACGTTGATTCACACTCAAGGGACATCCTAAACTACAAACCGTATTAAAACTTCATTTCACGTAAACGCCAACATTAATACAACTTAAAAGGACTTCTCCAATCGTGGATTTTGACCTCGCCTAAGAAAAGACACCGTAACATCTACCAGCAACTTCTTTAATTATTTTTGGCTCTATTCCAACTTTAAAGTTTGAAAATCATGCATATATATGTATGTACATATATGAAAATTCATTATGAAAGATTTTGGGTTGTGTAAAAGGAGACATCCCTGCGATACCAAAAAATGGTCAATATAAATATATTTTTGGTTAGTGTAAATATATAAAGGTTAGTATTTTTTTTAAACTTGGTTAATAGCCATGATTATAATGTCATAAAGGAGCAAAAATAATGTTCTAATTCACTTATTGTAATTATTTTATTTTTTTCATTTGTTGTCTAATAAATATTTGAATTAATTATTTACAGTCGAAGCAACGTCTAGCGTTCGGCCTCCGTTCACAAATCCCACTCTGATTCTCCTTCTTACCAGTGGGTCGGGCCTATTTATACGGTTACATAAAAATTGAGAAATATCCAACGATAACATAAACAATAATATATATAAAAGGATATTTAAGTGATAACATTATCTGTATATTTATAACAATAATATAATAAATATTTATAATACTTGCACTTAGTACAACCTAAACTTAAATGATTATATATTTTTTGAAGTTTGGTTTATATGTTTAGGTAAGGTTTTGGTTTGAACATAAGATAGACGTTTCGCAACTGTCAACATGATAATGTTTGTTCAGTGTTGAATTATTTTTTTAGTGTCGAATAATAGTGGAGTATTTTATTTTTCGTGTAATATTGTTACAAGGTATTTAAATTGAATAGTAGTAGTCGTCGCGTCGTTCGTCAGGTTAGCTACTGCTCAGGCACCGGCCAAAAGCGCGAGTGTTGCCACTCTCTGCATTGCGGATTAGGGGGCTTAACAATATACTTGTGATTAGGGCACGTTATTTTTTATTAAAGTTAATATGATCTAAACTAAAATGCAATTAATTGATAATGTAATTCTAACAATGTTGCCAGTCAATTAAATTAGTCAAAAAAGTATTTGATCTTCTGTCAAAATAAAACTGATAAAATATCGATCATTTAAAATAAATACTAATCAATTATTATTTGTATCAACCAACCAACCAACCTTTAAATATAAAAACTTACCATTTAATAAAAAATACTTTGGCGTCGGGTGGCAATTAGACACAAATTGTGCCTGCAGTAGTATTTTATTGACGATTATTACAATTACATGTTAAAACTTGTGTGAGCGGACAGTGCACGAGGCCCGCACCGGCCGTGCGAGCCCGTCGAAGTAGTCAAGAGAACAATGTCCGCCACGCCAGTGTTACTAGAGTGCCACAAAGTTTTGGCCATAATAACCCTAAATAAATAAATATATGTATAAATAGTCCCCCTACAATATATTGACTATCTATATCAAAATACCGACCAAAAATGTATTAAAATAATGACCCAGCAAAGACAAACAAAAAAGAATGCGTGTAAGTATCATACTATTTAAAGAAAATTTAAGTGATCGCTAATATTATTTGATCCAATTTTCTTAAATGCTCGAAAATAAGACACATATTTTTTATCAGCATGAACTTATGTAAAACGTTCTTAGGATTCATTCGTTTATTTATATTTTTGATATCTAAAGCATATTTTTATTTCATAATAATTTATAAAATAATAAATCTGTTTTTATACTTGAGGAACTATACTTAATGTATATTATATGTAATAGAAGAACATTATGCGATCAGTTAGGTTGCCTCGTTCGTTTCAAACCACTTTTTGGGGGTTTCTTGGATAATAGTCGTTTATATCTAATATTTATCTCCATTACATATAATTTGTAGCTATAAAATACAGTTTTGATTTATTTAGGACTAGCCCATTACAAACTTTGTTATGGCCAAGTAATGCTCGGACCAAACTGAGCAGGTGACAGTCCTTCTTATACTGTTGGCTTCCGTAATGCGTGGACGCGGTGGGGAGATCACGTTACATAAAAGATAAAATAAACTTATTATAACCATCCTAAGAATTTTGATGATCGTTCGATCCTCAATAATGATAAGACGGCCTTCTCGCATGCATAAACAATCGCTGGCTTCTCGAGGGAAGAAGTTAAACACACTCTGTGAAAGCCCCTTCAATAAATATGTCAAATTCTTTTCAGGTTTTTTATTTCTTTGCGTCTCTGTTTTAACAGTTCCCTCTATGTCCCCTATATAAATACATATATTACTTTTCAAAAACTGCTTAAAACTTTATCAGATCTACAATTGTAACGCCATATATAATATGAGTTGAAAAGCTAAGAGATGTGCTTTTTATTTGTTATATATTATGAAGACTGAATGTTGCTAAAATAAATTAATGTGCATTATTTCTTTCTATTTATAATCGGCCCTCAAAAAATAAACACAGAAAATAAATTGAAAAATATTTATTACGAGTACAAATAATAACCAATAAATAACTATACAAACATAACTATTAAACTCTACTTATTTTCGTATCTGAACTGAGGATCATCTTCGATGCCGATGAGGTCGGAGTCACCGGACGCGATGCTGCAATAGGCGATTCGTTAAAAAAAAACACAATTAAAAACGAGTCGAGAGATAGCTCACCTGACAACGTCTAAGTTGTTGGTCTTATTGTCGTCGTTCCACACCGGATTTGAGCCTTCGATAGCATGCTTGTTGGTTCCGGGAACGCCGGCTCCGAGGCCTATCCGGTTCATGTTCGAATCCATAGATCCGAAGTTGGCTTCGGATATCACTTTCAAACGGTTTGACAAACTGAAATAACGCAAAGTGTCAGTAGTTACCAGGGGACAGAAAATGGCTACAGAAATCATTTAGCTTCAATAAACAGATTATGTAATAAAGGGGGAAAAAATTAATGACATAATATTAATCTTAATGAAATCGAAATATTAAATAAACGATAACTGACCGGAAAACTTTTGCCACCTCTGGAAAAAATTGAAATTACATTCCTGACAAGTACGACCGTTATCTAGTGGGATTTAGGTTAGGCCCGACCTCCTACCCGGGTTGTCGCGAGTGACAGACGAGGTCGGGTAAACCGTAGCAAACTATTAACAGTATTCAACGTCATTATTAAATTTAAAGAAACGGATAGGTAGTGTACTGAATAAATATTTGTGAATTTTAGACAACGAATACAATTTTTAACTGCTCAAGCGTGATAATTTTATCAAAGTGATTCACCTCTTAGTCCTAAAATAGTAAGCCAGTAAGAGCGCCAAGCACATGACGGTGAGCACAGTAGAGACGACGATGAGCGCGATCTTGAGCATCTTCTCCGCGGACTCCGTCAGCGAGGGGCCCGGGCTGTTCGACGAAAAACCCTCCAGCTTCAAATCTTGCTTTTGGAATTCTGCCTCCATCGCCTTCATCAAGAGCATGTCCGCCTTTTTCCTGTGAGCGCACATTTTTGTTTAAAAATCAAGACAGGAGATAGTAGGAAAATTGCGCCTCACTCTTCAATGACTTCCGGTTGCACTGGCAGGTCTACGTCCATGAAGTAAACCAACACTTCCGTCTTGTCTTCCAGGGACGGGCCGTCTTTGTCTGCTTTCAGCACATCGTCCACGTGGCAGGTGTACTCGAACGTTCGTGTAAGCACGGAAGCGATCTGAAAGAATACTGCTGTGATTCTGTTTGATTGCTATATAAAGCGCGACTTTAAACAGGCATTTCCTAATTGGGGTAGTCCGATAAATCTCTTTTAATTTTTAATAAGATTGTTCTCACTTGAAAAATTATAATGTTTCACATTTCGACATTATTAAATTTATATTTGTGACATATTTTTTGTTTTTAATTTTATTTCAAATTTGCTAGAGAGGGAGTCCATACCGCACGCTTAGCGATTCTTCACGTCAGAGAGAGAGAGAGAGTTTATTTAAAAATATTTAGAGGTTGTAAAATGTATGAGTTCATAAGTTCGTTAATTAAATTTAATCGTAAAACGCTGCTTTAAGCTATACTAACGTATTCCTCTTTTTCCTCCACTTCTTGCACGTTGTTGTTGAACGTGAACAATATCTTGATGTTTTCAGCTTTAAGGAAAATTTTCACCTCAGTCTCGTCCGACTCGCCCTCTGAAAAGCAAAACAATGATTAAATTAACTTACGGACACAGATTATATTAAATTTGAAAAAGTTCTTTTGACGTGTTGATTGATAACGGATGTTTTTATTACATCTTTCTGCGTCATTAACGTTACTCCATTGCTTTATCTCAGATCGCACATTAAAGCAGTTGGAGCAAAGCAATCAGTACTCGAAACGAACGTCTAGTTCGAATGTCACAAAGCGAAAGCAAAACGTTAGACCTCTAAATATGACGAAAATGAATGAAAACGAACTAACCGTTGTCAGTCGCCGAAGCGTTGAATTCTATCATTCCTTCCATGGAAGCTTTGGGCTTGAAATTTAATAAGAGTTCTCCGGAGATATTGTTCAAAATGAAGGGTTCCTTGATGCCCTCCATGCTCGGGTCAGCTTTCATGGTATCCGTTAAGATGTTGTAAGCGATGGGCAAGTCCTCAGTGTGACTGGCCTAAAATAAATAATTTATTATAAATACAATTAATGTGTGAATCGACTGAAAATTTTAATTAAAGCTTACTTAAACTTACACGAATTGACTATAAACTGACTGACCTATACTTGTTGTCTGGCAGCACATATGTGTAATATGTGTCACTGTCAGATTCAAACGGACAAGATCAAAAATTTTGCCATCCAACAAAATAAAACTCAACCTATATACAAGCTGCACCCTACCTTTTATCATTTCAATCGATTAAGCTACAACTATATTAACGCGAAACTAAGCGGGGTACATTTGTACCCCAAGATTCTTGATATTTCAAACAGTTGTTAAATAATAATAATGCCTATCTGATATATATTGTTTTCTATGAAAATATCATAATTAATGGAACACGAAAAAAATTAAAATGTGCTAAAAAGTAAAAATGATCGAAATTTTGAGATTATATATAACTTTGTATTTATTTTAATTTTTTTACGTTTCAATGTTTACCCTTGATAATTAATTTTAATTTATAGTTTGATTCGAATATAAAATATTATAAAAAATTGTATTATTTTGCGTTGTAACTTGTCGAACACTCGCTGATTAATTGGCACATACTGAACGCATCGTAAGATTCCCTATCAAGCTCGACGGTTTACCGTTACATTCTAATTAGAATCCAATACTATTTGCCTCTCAGCCATACACCGTGGGGGTGTTACCCTGCGCTTCTAAAGAAATATTCACCATTTTATTTTTATTATATAATAATGCTCTTTTCTTATAATAAATACAAATATTTTATTGCTTTTGGAAACAAAGTAAGAACACAAATAGTAGGAAAACATTTAATAATGACTATAATAATTATATTTATTTAAAAGATCGTTGAAATTCTGCGCAAAATTAAAAAATCAGATACATAAGTAGTAAAATTATGGAATGAAGTTAGTGGTATTGTTGGTTAACCAAATTTATTCATTTAACAATCCAGAACTGACGCCGATCCCTTAGAAATAAAAGTGGGAGGGGTATCGCACGCAACGAAGAAAGAGATAAAGCATGCTATTTCGTGTAATAGACGACATGGAAATCATATGAAGCAAACCGGACGATGCACAAGAATACATCAGTTGGCTACTGCAGTTAGGGATTGCAATAACGGTAGTACAAAATTTACATCTTTTTTTTTAAATCCGTACATATTATTTGCTGAAAACGATATCTATATGAAAATAACGACGCCCATATTGCTTGAAAGAAAAGGGTAGTGTAAAATGATGCTTATTTTATCGGGGTAGGATATACAACTAAAATATGTAAAATAGACCTACCCTAACTATGCAAAAAAACCACCGGCTTATATTTAGGTACAAATTTAAAAAAAAAAATTTAACATGTTCGATATTTTTGTATATGCGCGACGCGTCAACATTTGCTTTATCTCAGGAAAATCTATCAGTATCTAGCAGTGCTCAGTAATTCTGTTGTGTAACAGAAATGACCACGCCTTTTTATGATAGGGATGGCTGGTGAAGTTAAAACAAATCAGGTATTTTACGATTTTTTTTCTACTATTTGTTAAATCTTATCTCCATTCAGAAATATTTTTACTCAAATAGTCTACGTATTAAGTATTAGAAATAAGTTAGTTGCAATATTATATTTTAACAAAAAACGTATTCGAAAAAAAATTGAGCGAAATATGTGATTTAAAAAAAAAACTTTTTCATAGAAAAATAATGCAATGATATATATTTTCTGTTACCAACTAAAGATAAGTTGTACTAAACGATATACAATAATTAAAATAAGTAATAATTAATATGTGTAGATGGGTTTTTTAAAATCACGAGTGAGTCCACGGTCGTTAAGTAAATAAATATGATTTTTTTATTTTATTGTTGTAACAACTAAATATTATGGCTTTTTATCACCTTACATCATTGAGAGTACACAAAAAAGTTTTAAATTTTTAAAACACATGTATAATAAAATTTATTTAAAAATGCAAATCAATTGTGGTATTTACAAAAAAAAATATTCAAATATGTTAGCCCAAATTGTTCTATCCCTCCACAGTGGGAACGCTCATTACCGAGCGTTCCCATTGCAACGGCACCGATACGATTTTATTGCTTTTGCAGTGAAATTTTGACTACTGAGAAGTGATAATTGTTTTTGCGCACTTCTATTGCCCAAAATTCGGTTTGCATACTCTTTTAATATTTTTCTGCTTAGTTCTCTATTTTTTATTAATTTTAATAATAATATTAAGCATGATTAAAATTATTTCTTTACTGCATTTTTTTACTGATATTTACCGGTAAAATTATCTGTTATTAGGCAGTTCATAAGTTAAGCTACATAAACTGCTCTTGTTTAAAATTGAGGTTAATACAAAATAAATGTACATAAGATATGTTGGGATTCGAATCTCTCGAGTCGCGTTGACGCGTATAGCTAGAAAAGTACTTATTTTAGCTGCCAATTGAGATTTAAAAAATTCAGAGATCTAGAAAGAACTCTGATTTGTATGCACAATAGCGTTTTAAAATATCGTCTGGGAGTATAAGATAATTCTCAGATAAGCACAGCTATCTAACTTTTTAATCAATTATCAAATAGTGTTAATCCGCTATGAACCGGACATATTTTATTTTAGATTTGTAATTTTATTATTATTATTATTTATCAGTAGATCGGGGCACCTGTGACGTCACATAAAAGCTTACCTTCAAAACAAGCAGCGGTTTGCCTAAGTAATCGACGGTAGAGATACCGTCCGCGTAGAGTGGTTTGGCGAAGACGGGCTTGGGATGCGCCTCCCTGACGTGCACCGTCACCGTCAATACGGTGTCATCTGCGATGACCTCTGGTTTTGAAAGTTTATTCGAAGCCACGATCTTCAAAGTGTGCGTTTGTTGCTCGGTTCTGTTCAACGCGCTGCGCAAGCTCAGAACGTTTTTTCTTACATCCACGTCGAACAGGTCGTCGTCTCCTTCTAAACTCAATTCAGATCTCTGAATCTCAAGATTCCGGTCGAACTAAAAACAAAAATTCTCACCCATCAAATGGTAGAAGATGTCGAAGCAGTTTTCGTTCGGTGTGCAACCGTCGTTTTTGTAATCTATGGCTTCCTTCAACGGGAACGATTCCTGGAGGCCTTGGTCGAACTCTGAGGACCAACGATACCAAGTACAATTAATATATATAAGTCAAATAATAACTATGGCTTTTTTATCTGGAATTTTTAAGGCAATCTATCCGTCGAGCTTACCTTTGAACCTAGCGGTGTCTGTCTTTTCTGGGAACGTCGGATTACCGGAGGTGGAGACGAAGGACACAGTAAATGTCACATTCGAACTCAGCGGTCCAGGGTCAGTTCCCTTATCGGTAGCTAAAGCAATGATCTAAAACAAAGATGGATAATGTTTAGCGAAGTCGTAATTTCGGAACATATAAGCAACAGTATTGAAAAAATGACATAAGAAACGAGACCTTTTGAAAAACAAAATGATACAAATTGAACGTGTATTTTTATCTATCTTATCTTTGTGGCGAACGTACCTCAAACTCTCTCTTCTCTCCAATTGGTTTCAGAAGCAAAAGTTGCGCCTTATTGTCACCCAAATTATTCAACAGCGTAAAGTACTCCACTGCCTCCTCTGGAAATGGAAATTAATTTTACTCAAACTCCAGATTAGTTGGAAGTAAGTAAGTCCCTGGACTAACAAACCCAGAGGGCATGGGCTCAGATCACCGCAGCAGACTAAATTTTTGATTAATAAAAATGCGCTACTATTGTAAACCGAACCATATCTATTAATTGTAAATTATAATACCTGATATTTTTTAATTAATTAAATTTTAATTATTTACGCCTCTCAGGTAACAACAAAATATTATAAAAAATAGGGTATTTATAATATGTTCATGGCCCTCACAATAAAGTTGGGGGGGGGGGGGATAAAAAATATAAATCGATTTATAAAATTATTTTTTCACTATTTTTAGTTTGTTTGTCTTCGTACTACGCAGATAATTCGACTTTGGTAACTTGTCGTTGTACCTGCTATGACCAAACTTCATAGAATTTTTTGCCGCAATTTCAAAAAGGTTTGCCTATATATAGTATTGTCAATATTTTAACGCTTATTTATTGTTTTGTGTCGCAAGTTTGTATTACATTGTAAACTTAAGATGATTTTATTTTGTTATTTTTTCAATAACAATAATTTTAACCTGAATTTAAAAACTTAATTTTCTTAACGAATACAAATGTGCACTTTCGGTGAAACCTAACTATGGGAATAATTCATAATTAATAATTCATAAACCATGTAAAATATTTTGCAATCAAAATAATACGAATTTAAGCAATTTAGCTAAAGATGGATTTTCACACAGAAATAAACAAGTTGTACGATATTTTGCCATTTCACGAAAAAGTGCTGATCATAAAAAATAATATTTAAATTAGAAATTTCTTTATGGAATCACTAAAAAGACGTGGTATCTTTAAACATTTACAATTGCAAATTCAGTGTGAGATGACCAAATGGAAAGCAATTTTACAAAGTATTTTAGACGTAGTATGATTTTTATCATTTAGAGGTCTAGCATTAAAAACTTGCTAAAATACAAAAATATCAATTTGAAGATGTGGAGTCATGCTCTTGACACTCGCGTTAACGACTGTGACCAAAAATTATCATTCATCAATAAGGATAAACTAGACAATAATCTAAAGAATGGGACCACACAAAAGCCCTCGTTACGACTAGAAAAAAAGGGTTTCACATAAATAACACACAAGTATTCTCCGGTGCATTGAATAAATATTTTTTTTTGTTACGAAAGTAAGCTTTGTAAGCTTTGCAGCTCTGAATACTTAAGACTGGTTTCCAATGAGGAGAGGGCAGACACTAGCAGACACTGGCAGATTCGCCCCGCTCGATTCGAAGGCACTGTCCGCTCGTGGACAACATACGGTCAAAGACGCTCACATCCTGAGAGGAAATCCACCATACGAGCACCGCAGCAGAGAGGGATCAACCTCTGCTATACTGTCGCTACCATACCAATCAGAACTCAGAAAGGATTTTTCACTGACATCATGCCTCCGCCAGCTTCTCCAGCAACGCTTGGAAAATAAGGTCTCGTCCATCATAGTAACTCAATATATGTAAATTTAACCAATAACATTCTTACTAGTCTCCAACTGCGTCTTTCTGGCTGCAAAGTCTCACCCCTTAGGGTAAGAAAACCCGAAAAAAATATTAAAAGACAAGCACATTATTTGTCGTGTGATTCTCAAAATGAGTTTATTAGTCTATGTGCTGAAAAAGTACTTCAAATTATTCTATTACAAAGAAAAAAAGCGAGTATCATAAATAGTACCTGGACCGTATATTTGAAAAGTCACTACCCCTGCGTCCAGCCCGTCATCGTCTTCGGCACTGAATAAATCCAACGTTTCTTGGTTAGCGTACAGCAGGTTCACGCCGGGTAAGGCAAATTCCTTGGAGAGACGAAGCTTGGCTCCGGCGGTGGGAAACATGATACGCGGCTCCATGTAGTTGTAAGGGGTCACCGTGAGATCGTAAGTATTCGTAGTGTTCATCGAAGGCACGCCGTGATCTATGGCCTGAAAGCAATGTTGGTCAATGGAGGGACAGAACATCTCGCGTGCAGAAAACTCACCATCAGCTCAATCTTGTAGGACCCATAGTGTCCCTTCAAGTCTTCGGCTACGATCAAGATTCCGGAAACGTTGTCTGGCGATTCTATATCGATTATGAACTTAGAAAAATATTTTCCTGAGAACATGGGCGGATCTGTGATGCTTAGGCTCAGAACTTCGTAGCGAACTTTGGCGTTGTCCGTCGTAGGATCGTCTTTGTCTGGCGCTGTGATGTTTGGAAGTATAACGAATCCCTAAAAAGAAACAGAATTTGGAATCATATGTTCAAGACGATATGCAGACATACCGTCTTGAACATATGAATATGTATATATATATGTATATGTGTGTATGTGTATGTGTATGTATATATATATATATATATATATATATATATATATATATATATATATATATATATATATATATATATATACATACATACATATAAAATGAAAAAAAATTGAGGCTTGGGAAAATAATGCAAGGTGCTCAAGATGTGCAGGTACTTTGTGGGAAATATCTCAATCTATCATGTGTCATTGAACCAGTTATGTCTGTTGTGCTTTTGTTAATTTAACCGTTGTCTTAAGCTATTAGTATTGAATACTAAATGGCGTTGTAAATCAGCCTTACGAAAATGAACGAGCACTTTGGAAAAGCTCTTTGTTCCAACATAAAAACAGAAACGATGTCCATGTCGTATGGTTACGGATAGAAAGTAATTTAAAAGATGGAACTAAACCTATCATGGAATTAAAAAAGATAAACGAGAACTTAATGTCAGACACACAGCAAAGTAAAAAAAAACGGATTCTATAAAAACGAGTAATGGCGATTCGGACCGACACACACCATGAGAATTTTTTGGTGCGGGGTGCGATCATTTGCACATACCTCGACAGGCGTGGCCTGTGCTAAGACAGGCCGTGGAACTCAAGCTGTCACGGCGGCTTCGGCGATAGCTAGAATGAGCTAAAACCATTCGTGTGACATGCTACAGAAAAAAGTAAAATGCCTCCGATTGGGTACTCCAAGAGTCGAAGGCGAAGATAAACCGGCGCGGTGATAGAGACAGCCGATAAATGAACGTTATATTTGAAACATAAGTAATAAAAGATTATTGTATCAGTTACATAGCGTCGCAGTAGTCCATACCTTTTTTTCGTTCTCCGACACTTTCCATGAGGTAGCATCGGACGGCGGAGGCAGCTGCGGAGCATTGTTATTGATGTCCTTTATGATGATTTCGATCACTGTGACGTTAGTTTTGACGACCCGATCTAATTGAAAACTTCGTTAATCTGCTCATATCTGGTAACGGTAACTAATAGATCTCACCTCCCAGCAGGTTGTAGTTATCCGAGAGAGTGACGTAAATTGTGTACATGTTGCTTTTGTCTATGTCCCATTCCAGCATCTGTTCCGTCGCGTAGTCGATATACAAAGAACCGTTATAGAAGTCGATTTTGAAAAACTTGCGCAATTCTTGGTCTCTTTCGTGGTCGATCGCGTATGAGACGTTATGGTAGATTTCTGAAAAGTATTATTCGGCTGCTTAGTCGTTTAGTTTTTAAGGAAAAACGGATTGAGACCCACCGTCCCTATCTAAGTCCTTGCTCCTAACGTTCACGATTGTATAGCCGTCCTGCTCCCATTCCCACACTGGTATTGGGTCCGCGGACGGTTCTCCTACGACGAACGGAACCTTATTGTTGGTATCCGTGATGTTGATTGCGATCTGTCAAAGAAATTTGTATTATGAAAGGGTTTGAATGCCATATTTAAAGGTTTAATTATGACTTACGGAGCCGGGAGTGTTGAAGCAGGGAACCCCTGGGTCCAGTCCTTCGCAGTCGGTCGCCGTCACTTCGTAATACAAAAAGTACAACGGAATGTCGGCATCTATCGCCTCGTTGGCGTCAACAGTAATTTGACCAGAATTCTTGTCGATCTTTACCAAGTCTTTAAAAGTCCCATCGATCGGACTGCAAAAGCGGGAATAAAAAATCAATAACTGTAGGATCGACACATTCGGGCGATTGACAGATTAATTTATGTGTCACTGGATCGCTTAAGACATCGAAACGGTATTTAAATTAGGTTTATTTGTTCCTTATTTAATTTGTAATATTATTTTAAAAGTTGTAGTGTGAACGCCAGGTTTGCTTTTGCCGTGAATTTTTGACTTCTGTGAAAGGATAATTAATTTTTTGCGCTCTTATATTAGTCAAAATTTGGTTTAGATATGCTTCATTTGATTCTCACTTGATATTGTTATAACACTAAATAACCCGATATAATGTGGTGAAAGTTGTGACTGCTGTTGTGAACTTTATTTGGAGCCAGTCATCGTTAATTTGTATAATTCTTAGATGATATTGAATCTTCATGCGAAGATTTAAAAAAATTGAAAATGTGTTGTTAAAAATATACTATTTTCATACAACGTGGAAAAACCTTCAGCAAAAATTTAATTAGAAATGATTTATTGCAATGCTAATTTTAATGATGACAGATTTGAGTATTTAAGAAACCAAGCAAAAACATGTTTTGTTTCACGTACCAATGCGAAACATTTTTTTCTGTAATGAATTATAAAAAAATCAAGATAACACTGATGAAAAGTTACACTAAAATTTATTCATTTAAACCAGCGACTTGCTTCGGATTTTAAAGAAATGATTAAAAATTGACATTTACTGAATTTTCATGAATAATTGAATTTTTTGCGCTAATTATGGTATAATTGCCATAATTACTTAATGTAAATTACAGAAAATTCTTATTAATTTATAACTTACTTTTATTCAAAATAAAATTGAGATTTTACGATCAGACTCGTAAAACGTCTACCGTCAGGGCTTCGCCCTTGGCATTCAGACTAATTATTTTATCAATTTTTAAATACCAATGATTGAATGGGAGCACGCGAGCCATAGTGGAACTGATATTCTGAGTAAAATGAGCGTTTTAATATGCTATAAATTTTGTTCTCGCGTTTCGATCGCGTGTATATGAACATTTATTTTATTTTTGAAAGGCTCGGAACGCCCTGCGTTAGATTCTCACTCACTCTATGCGATATGTGACTCTGTTGAAATCCGGTCCGTCGTCATCTGTGGCCAGAACGTTTCCGATTACGGTGTCCGTCGAAGCCTCCTCTCGCACGTACCGCAAAGTTTCCAGCGTTCCAGTCACCCACTGCGGAGCGTTGTCGTTCAAATCCACGATCGTGATGGTGACGGTTCCTGGAATTAATCAGGTCAAGCAATCTAATAAGACGAAGAGCGTCAGATGTCGACTGACCTTTTACGAAACCGTCGCCGATCTCTTGCTTGGTGTCAGTCAAACCCACGGCGAGATACAATACTTCGAATTTCTCGAAGTCGATCGTGACGTTGTGCCTTATCTCTTTGGCTTTTATCACTCCTTTGGCAACTCTAAACTCTTCGGTGTATTCTGTTTCGATTTCTACGCACCTGAAAACGCAAAAATAACTCAAGTTAAATGCTGATTTTAACAACGTGATTTTCGATACGCAGGATTCCGCTTAGGTTTGGATACAAGAGTAGCTACAACGTTGTCGAAATAGTAACTTTATGTTTCATCGACTTTGAAAAAGTTCAATATGAGAGAACGATGAAAATAAAAACTGTTCGTCAACGAAAGAATTCAGAAAACTGATATGCGACGCTGTCCCTATCTACCGAGTGCGATTTACTATTAACTTTTAGCAATATGCAATTCTTGTTGAAGTTTTGCTACTGTGTTGTTACTTCGTAAAGGGCGAGATAGTAGCGCAACTTACCCTACGTATTCGTGCGTATCAGTGCGGCGTCCTTGTTTGGTAGCATACGATTCATCCCAGTCGATGGAGAATACGATAACAGCATTCGAGTCCGGATCGCTGCCTATTATCTCATCCGTGATCGTATATCCTTCGGGAACGTTTTCATCCACCGACGGCGTCATTTTGGGCTGTCAAAGTTCACAAAATAAAAATCAACGTACTGAAAAAGAACTTTACCGAAAACATATTATTTTGTAAATATGTATTAAAATATAAATATAATATTATTTATGTTAACAATTGACTCAATAATAAAATATATTAATTTATGGTATTGCAATTCATATTAATTTCACTACTGTCACGCAACAGACGTGTGCATACGAAGAAATACTTTTACGAAGATTTCATGTAAAAATATATCATTAGGACTAACGTACGAGGCGCAGCGGCACATAAAAAATGATATTGCATGGAATTTCACCCCTAGAAGCAAAACAAAAGTCGAGTATAACACTGTAAGAGGCGCTATGATAGATCCATCGGTAAACAAGCAATACAGAAAAATAGTCCATTCTCACATTTTTATTATTATTACATAATTGAAATAACTATACCATTCTGATTTCGGGCGGTTTGTTGTTGACTTCAAAGAGTTGGATAGTGAGCTGCGCGTAAACGACGTTAAAGGGAAATCCCAAGGTGTCCTCGGCTTTGACCTGTACCATAATTTCTCTCTGTCGTTGGTAGTCGAAAGCGTCGTCTTTGGCTACGACGATCTCACCGGTCGAACTGTTAATGGACAAAATACTTTCGGCCCCTCCGGCCAAGGAATGCCTGCAAGTACATCATCGAGTAGTTATTACAATTTCAATTTCGATCTCGCGAATTACGAGATGTGATAAAAAAAATACGATGAATGATTTTTTATGGCAACACCTGCTGACGCTACATTCATTTGAAATAATAAGTTCGATTGCCTGATCCGTTAAGATAGTCAGTGTCAAGTTTGAATACGTTGTGACTTGTCAGCAGGCTTCCAGAGCTAGGTCGTGCTTACAATGTCTGTCGCATTAACATTAAATTTTATTTTAAATTACAAAAGATTTCAGTCTGTCCACATCCACCTTACTCTCCGGATTTAGCACCATGCGACTTCTGGTTATTCCCAAAAATAAAAACCGCACTAAAAGACAAACGTTTTGCTACCATTACCGACATTGAGAGCAATTAAAGGCCCTTCCAGAAATGCTTCTAATCATGGAATCAACGTTGAGATAAGTGGATTGCTATCTTTGAAGAAGATTAGTTCAAATTTGATGTAAGCTTATTACTTAGTTCATAATAAAATTATTCACCGTATTTTTTATCACATCTCGTATGCTACGATTACTCACACGACTCTGTCGCCTACGTCTCGATCGTTGGCAATCATCGTGGCGACGGGATAGCCTTTTTCTACGGTTTCGTTGAATTTAACCGTGATGGAATTTTCCTCAAATATAGGCAGCTCGTCGTTCCAATTGTTCAGATTTATCGTGATCGTAGCTTTTCCGGTGTGACTAGGCTCGTAGATCTCCGTCGCTACGATCTTAAATCATAAACGTGAATCACTCGCACATAAATCGAAGAAAAAAGTGAATACCTCTAATCTGACGACTTCCCAGCCTTTGGTGTCAAAGTCCAACATAGAAGCGTTCATGATGGTTATTTGAAAGGTTTGATTTTGGTATCCTTCTCGCGGAACCACCAAGAAGGCGTCTTTGGCTTCCGGTGGCGATACGCTCCTCAATTCGACCGTGTACTGTGCGTTTTCTCCCTGTTGAAACGTACACCGACACACAATGAGAGCCTTTTGTTTATTATAATTTATCAGTAAGCTTAGTCTATAAATAAAGAGTTCGTCTGACGAGCTGGGACGCGGTATCGTTTCGTTAAAAGTTTTTAGTAAATATATTATATACTATACGTACTAAATCAATGTCTTCGATAATTATCTCCGGGTGAAAATCTAGAGACACGTATTTCTCTTCGTCGATGGTCAGCGAGAACGCTTTAGACTTGACTATCGGCGAGTTGTCGTTCAAGTCTTTGACTATTATAACGACGCTCGTCATTTCTTGAGAGCTGTGGTTGTTCGCTTTGTATGCGACGATGTCGAAGTTGAAAACCTAATATCAAAAATAATCAGATTCGAGTCAGAGGTGTAGCTAAAGTATTTACAGGCGCGTACGGAGAGATGCATTCCCTTTCGCTCGCTCGCGTGTTAGGGCGTGCGTTACATGCGTTCCGCGCGCCCACTTCTTCTCACTCACTCTCGCCACTTAAGATGCGAGCGAGCGAAATGAAATGTTTCTCACCGTACGCACCTGGGGACGCCAAGCAAATGGCGCCCTAATTTTAAATATATTTCACTATTTTCAAATACATATATTTACATAAAATAAAATTGTTTGTGAACGACATATTTTAAGAAACTAATAATGTATTTTTTTATATTAAATATTTATTTCATTTCTCTTATTAATTATATATACACAGTGGCGGTCAAACGAATAGGATATTCGCAAAATTATTGTGAAACGCCATATTAAGTTTAACTTTTGGACAAAATTAACGTCACCGTCCCACTGCGACGGCGACGGCGCCTACACAAGTTTATAGCTTTTAACGTGAATTTTTGACTTCTATAACATAAGTCCGTAGTGATATCGGTAATTATTTCTTCTTTATTATAAAGAATAATAAGCTCTCATATCAGAATTCCGTAGTAATATCTGTTTTATTATTTTTCTTCATTATAAAGAATGAGGCTTAACATTTAATATTTTTTTTCAACGATAAAAAAAACACGAAATGAAAAATTAAAACTATGATTTTATATGCGGATTAAATTAAAATTATGCCTTAAAAAATTCACATCATAATCCATAAAGATGTCATATTAAAACGGTACATTTACAATGTAATTAACATTAAAAATAATTACCTCTATTTTGAGTTCATCTCGGTTTATGGCTTCCACGTATAGAGTACCGTTTTTTTCATCGATTGAAAATAAATTAGCTGCACATATAATAATAAGTTTTTTTAGTATTGAAGCAAAATGTAAGGCATAATATTGTCTGCTTACGAAAATCAGTCTCCAGGCGGTAGTTGATCTCTGTATTAATTTGAGTATCTCCGTCGACCGCCTTCACGTAAAACACTTTCTCAGTTTTTTCGTCGAACGTCTGTATGGCGAACACTTGCTTCCACATCGGAGGCATGTTGGGCATGTCAATCACTTGTACTATGGCCGTAGCAGTTCCGATATTCGGTCCGGAATCCTAAAAAAAATTAATTTATCACAATTTCTTCAAAAGCCGATGGGAAGTCGAAGCAAAACTTTTTAGATTTAAAGGAATTGCCAAGGAGGGAGTTCCTATCTGGTTTGGCGCGCACGGGAGTCATCACAATATTTTTATTATTTTGACGCAATACAAAAGAAAATATTAAGAGATACAAATTAATAAGTACGCTATATCAACTCATTTAAAATTTTGTTGCTTTTTAGAGACTGCTTGATTTTCAAATAAAAACGATGAAGCTGGAATGCTGCTTGTCTGCCAAAGCACGAATCCGAATCTTCCGAATATAGAATTTTAACCATTTTTGCTGACAATGTATTATACTTAATATCGGAAGGGAAGAAAGACTCTCCCGCTTATTCGTACTTTTCTTCCGGTGTTCGGAGCTGACTAGGCGTAAATAAGTTTATACAAAAATGTAATCTATTTTTATTTAAAACTATTTTAATTGCCATAATTTAAAATATTGCTGCTCAATAATTAAAATAAGGCAATATTATACTTTTGTAATTTTTTTCGTATTTATATTTCTCAACCTAGATACTTATTTTAATTATATAATTACAATTAAAAAAAAATTATTTGTAAAATTGTACAAAAAAACATCAGCATATGAAAAATGACATTCATCGTTAATTCGGGCTTTTATTTAAACAATTAGGTATGCCTGAGCGTGAATAGAATATGCAGAAAATCCATTTATAAAAAAATGATCACACTCGAGCTGTGTTTATTTTTCAAAGATAATTTGTCTAAATTTCGCTGTAGACTTTACTCAAAGTTTTAGAACAGTTCTTTTGATATTGTATTCGCTCTTCCCTTAGTCGTATTTTATAATCTACAAACTGTTTTCAAATAAATTTCTAATGTGAATTTGTTTACGGGCAGTCGTTTTTGATCGAATATGATGTTAACTTTTATCGAATTCCTTTTGTCGAATTTTATTATATTAAGTAGCGGAAATTTTAAATTATTTTTAGTCGATAGATTTTTATATATGTCTAAAAAAATAATTTTCGACAAGCTATGGAGAAAGAGAGAGAGAGCAAGAGAACGGTATTGTTAATGACGAAATTCAAGAAGAAATTGTACTCACGATAGCCACAATGGTAAAGATGTGGATCTGGCTCTTGAAAAAGTCCAACTCTTGCACCGTATGAAGCGTTATCAATATGTTGTACTCGTTTCCTGCAGATTCTTGTTCTATATGAAAAGTTTTTTTGTCCTCTTCGCTGCCTTCTATTAAAAATGTCATGTTGTTGGTACTGATGGCACCATCTGCGTCGAAAACGTTGTATGTGCAGTTGCTCGGGCCGATGTACAGTTCCTGCGAAAAAGGATAGATTATTATTTTCACCGCACGTATTTTTCTGTACGCGTTCATTGCATCTTTATCTAATATGTTCATCTGGGTATTGGCGTTGTCTATTTGTATGGAATTTCTTTCGGGCTGGAGTTACCAATATGGTACAATAATTTGCCATAAAGATAAAATAAATATTTTATATGTATAATTAAAAATATCAATTGTAAGAATTTTTGTAATTGTTTGATTAATAAAAAAACAGCTGATCTTACTGATAAATATCAATACAAATAAACAACATAAATCATCCTATTTCTACCCTACCATATAGCACATACTCACAACATAATTTAAATATATATTTTAGTCAATATATATTTACCACAATTGAATATTAAAAATAGTTTAAAAATGAAGCAAAAATAAATTTTAAGCGTAAAAGCTTAGCGTCCAGTACCCACACGCAAACCGGCTGCGAAACCTTGCGATAGTGAGAGACGGACAGCCTGTCATTGAATATTTGTATATGTTACAAAGTGTGAATTTTAATAATGAATACATTAACTAGTCAATGTATGCACTGTCAAATCACCTTAGTTACAGTATACACAATATAATTTATAAACATTGTAACTAGATGCTCTCATAATGTTTTGTCAAAGTATTCAAAATATAATAATATATAATAAGGTAATCCTAGGGAAGATATAAAACATAAAAAATCATGATTGTATTTTTAATTACATGTATTAAAATGAAAAAAAAAACATTTTGTTAATTATTTTCAGGAAAAATAAGTAAAAATAGAAAAAAATATATTGTTTTGCAAAATTTCAGAGAATATAAAAAATATTATTACTGTGATTGTTTTAATAAAAAATGAGCATTAAATAGATTAATTTAATCTAAAGAAATAAATATAATTCTCATTTTTAATAGTTTCGTTGTAGAGTTATTATTGGGGTGTTCACTGTTTTGACCAACGCTAATTTTTTTATTACCTCCTCAACATTTTTTGGATAGACAGGTGATTAATATGTTGCATTATGTGTCATTTTATATTTTCATTTTTACATTTAAAGCAAAGGTTTACCACATAAACTTCTACGTATATAATGTTTACTATATTTATTTCTTTTTTCAATATTACTCACAAAAATTCCTAGATGTATGTTGAAAATCCTTGCCACAAATGATTGAATCATACACATTTTTAAAATATATATTAAATATCCTGATTATTTTGTCTCTATTTCATTCTTATTTACCAATAAAAAAGAACATCGTGTAAACTTAATTTCATAAAGTCATTCAATCAACAGAAGTACAGCTACGTGTTATCAGTTACCAATACTAAGACCATATGAGTCCAACCCTTACGGGCGGACAACCAGCTTTTGACGGCCGGATGAGCAGGTTCCCCACACCCCGTAGTATGTATGCATGTTATTGGAGTTACATTAGTATTTCTCCCGAGCGCATGAGAAGACGCGCTCTCGTTGGCGATCTTCATTGCTTTGCACTGCATGCATTGCGTATCATCCTAGTAACAGCATCACCCCACAGATCCACGAGAAGTGTATATGCTGACTCAGTCGCAGCCTCGGCCCTCGGACAACATAAGGGGCCGAGTCCTTTGCGTTTGATTGTCATAAGTAGAGCCTCGCGCGCTACCTCAGACGGCCAGCCCGACGGCCAGGTCACTTCCCCTCAAGGGTTTGGGTTTTAACCTCAAGAGACTTTTCCACACTGATGGATGGTGTACTCCAGCGTGTGGTGGACTGGCGCCCAGTTCAATCAACAACTGTAAAAGCTGTTCTATAAAATCATAATGTCTGAATCACTGCAGAACATCTTCAGCAATTGTAAGATGCCTTCGATTTTCATCCCACTTTAAATTCATAGACCAAAATAGATGCAACTAATAATTGAGTAAATATATATTTCATGTAGGAAGGTAACACGCGCGTATGTCAAATTTTATTCGTTGACGATCTGACTATCTCACGTCAGAGAGTGCACACACTCACAAGTTGAAGCATACACAATGCATGCATTACCTAGGGAAAGTATACACAAAATGTATCATTGTAAGCTTTAACTAAAACTATACTTTATTGATATTTAACACTTTAACATATACATAAATTATGTATTAAGTTGTGCATAAATATAAAAAATATTCGTATTAATAAGTAAGCGTTAAATTGTATTAAACAACAATAATACAACGACTAAAAATAAAATTTACATACCGGTATCGAGCAAGGTTTGATTTCAATTATCGGAGGGTTGTCGTCTATGTTTATTATATTAAGGTAGATTGTTGCGGTTTTAGAACCGATTTGAACGACGATTTGGAACTTTGGATTGATCAAAGTCTCGTAGTCGTGCACCTTCGTAATCACGATGTAGTGCTCTTCTCCCCTCTTTTGGTAATAAGCTCCGGAGCTGGCCGATACAGCTGCTGCGATTTTCGGCTCTAGATTGCCTGCAAATATATTTCATTTAGTTTTCGAAAAGATCTACTTGTGCAAAAAGACTTTAGCTCACCTTCGTAGTTCAACTTAGCTAAGTACACCGGTTCGCTGGTGCTCGCCGGAACTTCTTCGTCCATTAAAATAATCTGCCCATCCGCGATCGATTCGTCCTCCACAAACTCTATCTCTGGTATCATAGGATCTGGCTCTAGAAAATACGGTTTTATCCAATCTGAAATATTATAAAAATAAGTTTTTATTGATATTTATGTAAGTTAAGCGTCTTAATACCATTGCACATTAAACGAAAGTTATATTTAGGGGCGATCAGCCATAATGATTCAGTGGCTATAAATACTTGTACTATTTTTTAAAAGTAACGAGTTATTTTTGTTTTTTTTCGAGCATTGTTGTGACCCGACTGCTGAACTACTTAACTTAGAACGTCCAAGACTGCGTAAAAAATAATATAATATAGTTCGAAATTTTTGTCCGCTAATAGCAGCTTCGTGATATAAATAGAACTATGTGAAATGTATTTTGATAAAATATGCTTAATTGTAGATTACATTTTTTTTTATGTAAAAATGAAAAGATCATCACCCCGAAATGGAAGTCAAAAGTCGCATCGCAAGATATCTAAAAATCATATCTAATATGAATCACATTACACAAGCTATTGCATTTATACGATAGTGATAACAATAATAAAAATAGCGTACGTATGTATTGTTCAATTACAATAAGCTTGATGTTAATCAACATTTTATCTATCGTTTATGAATTGAATACATTTTTGTCACTTTATAAAAATAAGATTAAGAACACATCATTTAAATTTAGACGCAATAATTTAAAATTAAAAAACAATTACTTAATAAATCAAATCAACAAACTCAAGATAGCTGAAAAGCAGAATCTGAAAAAAGAAGAAATAATCTTTCTATATAGAGATTGTAAATCAGTAATTTATTTTTCGAATTATTTATTTATTTATTAAAATTATGACAATCGTGACCTGAATGTGCAGGGCACCGAGAGCGAACCCGGGCCTTGTGAAAACTATGATTCCGGGCCTCATTAACACCGTAATATAATTTCTTAAATAAATACTAATAAGTACGTGTTAATAATTTCTATGCTACAAATAAATATAAAAAGCCACCATTTTTTTTATTTTTTAGGCATTAAAAATTATTAAAAAATCTACTAATAATATGTATCTGATAGTCGTGTTTTTTTGCTGCTCAGTGTTGCCATATAGTGAACCTCCAGTCCAAGGCAAAAGCAATGAAGTCGTGCCATCGCGGTAAAACCTTCTCAAAAGTAAAAAATTCACGTCAAAAGCAATAAAATCGTGCCGTCGCCGTAACAGTAACAATTAGTAACATTCATTGAATATTTCCGCTCATGTCTAATATTTTTAAACGCTCAAAAAGCAATAAAGTCAACTATAATTTGCAAACAAACGAAGCCACGTCAAAAAACTACAATCTGTCCCTTTGAATAATAATGTTTATTGTGAAAGTATTACCCAGAAAGTGCTTTTGAAGACAATGTTCCGCTCCTTTTATTTCACGTATGTATAAAAAGGGCTGAAGGAACTTACATACATCTCAAACAACTGTAGTTTAGTTCAGAATCATTATTTGAGAGCGATTTTTATTTTTGTATAAATATATTCTTGCTATGATTCGGGCCCCTCAAGAACCAGTTCCTGGAATTTGCTTCCTCTCGGCAGGCCTGGCATGCAACGTATAATTGACCATGATAAAAACATGGATTGTATGTTGAGATCATTGATAAGCGTGGAAGCAGCACATCTCCTTTGAATATGTCAGTTAAAACTATTGCTTCGATGAAATTTTTAACAATTTATTGCGTGCCAATCTGGTACCATTGCAAAGACAGGGCGGATCAACGTATCTAAGAAGAATAATAGGAACACCAATATTCAAAAGTGATATTATAAGCGCACCACTAAATGGCGGTTCGTTTCCACGTACATCAATGCAATTTACATTTGTGTGACGACCAATATTTTGTCGTTTTGTTGGCATTGCTATGCAACGACTATAATAAAACAATTGAATATCAAAAAAATCTATTACTTTTAAAATCAGAGGTCAGCTTCGCCCGATTGACTAAATGGTTCTGTGTTTTATTCAATTTATTACACCTTACATATGTGATGACGAAAGTGTATGATGTCATTATACCTGGTATGTTTTTTTTTTGTTTATAAAAAAAAATCTTCTTATGAGATATTAAACAATTTGTTTGCTCGTTTGGTGGCAGATAGGTGAGTCGCTGATCAGAGATTCACTTCGCAACTGAATAAATCATTTTAGTCTTTACTTCATAATATTTCTTTCCTGAAGGATGGTTCGTCAGACTTTCTTTATATTTTATGTTTGTCTTGTAGATCTTTTCTTTCACCATTGCCATATTCAGGTCCCGGTGAATGTATGAATGTGGAACAAACCATGGGCCATCCTTAGCATTTTATTTTGATATCTTTGAATTGCTGAACCCAATAGTTGTACCCGTACATCCAAATCGGTTTTATATGGCCTTGCATACGAGCAGCTTACTGTCGACTGACAACTGAGAGTTTCTCCCTAATATTTAGCCAATAGTATTTAGAGCAAATCCTAATTGCTTGCGGTTGGTCTCCAGATATTTGGCACTATCTGCTTGTGCTAATATACTTGACTGATGGGCACGTGTCCTCTTTCTTGGTAAATGTCACATGGATGGATTTTCGCTCGTTTGCCTTGATTATCTATAATTGTAGCTGACCATTTAGAACAAAAAAAATGCCGAGCCCTAATCTAGAGTGTCAAATTTAGCTTGAAATATTGTAATTATAAACCAATGTAATAAAATAAGTTTGTCGAAAATATATCTGAAGAGTATCATAGGAGAAAAAAGGATATGGAGAAATAAACGGTTTTCAAATGCACCTTGACTGGTCGCTGTAGATAAAGTTGCAAGCACCACAGCCAGGTACAGCACCAGGCCGGAGTCGAACCTCATTTTTTCAAATAACTTCACAATGGATATACACTGAAAACCACTGTCGACGCAATAAAGTGTCGTCGATCACTGGCAATGCGGATCAGTATACGAACATAAATCGAACTAGATTACCATTTATTAAATATTTTTCGCGAACGTTTTCGATTAACGCCTCTATTGCCTGCTCTCTTCGTTTCATTTTACTATGTCATATCTTATCTAATTTTCAGATACAGTTCGCTTTTAGATGACTCGATTCAATAATATCTCGGATAGTATATTATCTAATCCGGAATACAATAATCGACTGGGATTTGCAAATTTCAAAAATATAGATAAAATTTAAAATGGAATAAATTAATATACAACTTGCATTGTAAGATTCAGCGGCTTGTAATCTTTGACACGGTAATATGTCAGTAGAAAAGAAAAATTCACAACAATTCTTAACAGTTGATGTGTCGCCATAAAACTATTTTTTAAAGCAAAATTTTCTAGTGGCGTACAGGATTTAACAAGTCGTGTGTATAAGTATCAGTTTAAAACGGCAACAAATTTAATGGTCAGAATAAATTTATATATCGGACATAATTTTATTAACAGCCTGGTTATAATTATATTTTTTGGGTTCAGAAAAAATATTAAATGGTTAGAATAAAAATAGCATATGGTCAGAATGATAATATATGACGACCAGAATTAAAATAATGAATGATTATAATTGCATTATTCAGGGTCAAAATAAATATTAAATTCTTAAAACCAAAATTGCATTGTGATCAGAATAAAAATATAGGACAATCATGTGAATTAAAAAAATAATATATCATTTATTATTATATATGGAAAATATTTATTTTTTTAGAAATATCTTGTAAAATATATTGCTCGCGCCTGAATTGATGGATAGGTTAGATGTGAGCGAATCAGAACAGTGAATATGCAACAAATCTATTTAATTGCATGTAGGAAACGAAGGTATCTAGAGCGACGAACGAAGCGGGAACAACGACAGAGCGGCGGTAAAGAGCACGCTTCGCTTGTTGTTGTTGGCCCTAAAGCACATTGATAATGACCATGTATCATATTATTATGCTGACCATTTGTTAGCATAACACTAACCTTGAGGTTAAAATACAGAACATATAATATTAATACTGAGTATTTTTTATAAATATTGATTAATGAACTGTAATAAATACTGACAAATAATTTATAATTATCTTATATATAATTGTTCTAAGCCGCCGTCGTCGCTTCCGGACGCGCATAACTTTCAATGAAACATTCTCCGTTCAATTCTATACTCTGTAAATCGTATCGCTTTGTATGAACGGTGTGTAACAATACACGTAAACAAAGGAAATATATTTAATTATAATAATAAATAATAATAAAAATTAAAATTGTATTTGTTCTGATTGATTTTCGAGCCGCCGGTAATGCGTTCTGTTGTTTCGACCAATCAAAAATAAGCATTCAAATATTCAAATAGCGTCGACCAATGAAAAATAAGCATTCAAATTCAAATAGATAGTACCGTGACAACACTTTTAATTAATTATTATTTAATAATAAAATTTTGTTACGCGACAATAATTTTCATTAATTCGTCATTTGACTGAATAAAAATGAAATATATACATAATGTGTTGAGGATTAGAAGAATACATTGATTAAACTAGATCAACAATCATAAAATAATCTTCGTAATGAAATTTTCAAATTTTGAATTCCCGGCGACGGGCTCCGAGGCCTAAAAGTGAGTTTTTACTTTTAGAAATAATCGGATTGCAAATTAACTAGGTGTGTTATAACTATGAAAATTAAATATATACATAATGTGTTGAGGATAAGAAGAATACATTGATTAAATTAGATAAACAATCTTTGTAATGAAATCTTCAAATTTTGAAATCCCGTCGCCGGGCTCCGAGGTCGAAAAGTGAGTTTTACTTTTATTTTACATAAACATTATCATTGCTTTCCGATTTAATACATATATACGTTAGATTTTAAGAATTTTAAATTAACCAGTTATGTTTTAAACATGAACGTGTAATATATTCTTAGTATGTGAGGATTGAAAGGTAATGTCGATCAAATCGGCGCTGTCGGACAGCTTATAAATGTGTACTTTCTTGGATGTTATCTAATAAACGACATTTTACAATGATTATAAATATGTGATTGCATACCTGGATAGGTATGCAATCACATATTTATAATCATTGTAAAATTTTGGCTATCGATTGCATAATCGATAGCCAAAATATCTAAGAGTGGGTTATTTTTAATTCCGATGTGGCAAAATATGTACAATTTTTGTTCTGTGCCATCATTCCTCTTTCTGAATAGCCAAATTTAAGATATTCAGTTACATCAAACTTATGTAGTATGTTCTTTATAAAAAGATAATACTTGCTGACAGTGACTTCAACATGAGAAGATTAACTCTTTGTTTATATATACCAATTCTACGTTGTAGCCATTTAGGTCATCAAATTGTTCCATCATTGCTTCTGAAAAATAATTAAAAAACAATAAGACTCCTATCAAGAGTAAACATTGAACACATTATTACTACTAATATAATCCATAAATTAAATTTAAACGACAACCAAAGAACACAATTGATGGATGTACTGTAGAGGATTAAACATGTAGATTGGCATCTTTTCATCTTCTACAAAATTGTCACAATATGTCATATATTTTTTATTATTACTAGCATTGTAATATGTTTAATTAACTTCGGTATGTATACCTTTAATTGCCAAATCACCGCTGTTTGTCTTTTAATATTAGATCCTGGAAAGTCAATAGTAATTTTGTTAGAATAACCGTGTTATATTATTCATTTATAACTAAACACTTACTGGCACACCCACAATTTATAGTTTTGTCTATAATTTCAAATGCTCCATCACTTGAATCATCTTCAATTGTCACTTTTTAACAAAAGTGCCGCGATTATAACATATTACGCAGCCGGCACAGCGAGCGCTTGCCAGATGTGACAGAACTGTCAAAGCAAATTTGGGAAGTCCCGCGCTTGAGAACGAACTAAATTGATTTTAACGAGCGAAATTGATTTTAACGATTTAAATTGTAAAACATTTATTAAAATATGTATAAAAATCATCAAATACTAAAAAAAATGTTTTTTAAAATATTTTTTTAGTTTATAGATTTAAAATATAATATAAATAATGTGGATATGTATTAGCTTCTCTATACGGAAAAAATATGTACCAAAATTTTGGCGAACGTTGGCAATTTAAAGTTTTAGTTTTTAGAGAATTTTTAAGACTTTGCTTTAAAAAATATTTTCAACAAAAAGGGGCAAAGTTTAAAAATAAGTACTATTCATTACCAACCAACTACTAAGCGCACAGTATTGCAAAAATCCCTCTTACTGACGCCTTTAAAAGTAAACTACACAAAAATGTATAGCACTAATTTAAATATTTTTTAAATTAAAAGTTTCAGAATAAAATTTCAAGATTTATTCAAAATATTTTTTTAAACATTAAAAATCTTTTTTATTTTATTATGGATTTTAAATAATAATAATTTATTATAGATTTTAAATATCTTTAGTTTATTATTAATTTTAAATATAGTGAAAACTTTTTACACTCATTAATTATTAAAATATATAATGCTACGCAGAAAAACATTTACTTTAAAAAAGATGTAAATCAAAATATTTTTTGATCAAAAAAGACAAAGGTTTCAAAATTATTAATATTTTTAAAGCGCACTTTTGGTCTAAAGTAACAGATTAGATGCTTGATATTTTTAGTTTATTGTTTCTTTCTAATTAGTAAATGTAATTAAAAACTGACTTTTATATTTACACATAAAACATAGAAATATTTTTTTTTATTATAAAGTAACTTATGGTGTCACCAAAAAACTTTTTTGTTACGAAAATTTAAATTTATGATAAAATTGTGTTATGTAGCGTTAAAACTGACACTCAAACACCTAAAATACGCTAAAACACAATCAATGACTTATAATCACTCACATTGCACTAACTATATATGATCGATTGTGTTGTTGCGTTAGTAACGTGTAACAAAATATTTTTTCATATCAGTAATATTTTTGAGCGGATGTGTTACCGATGCTATTTATTATTATTATTTATTAAACTGTAAACCTACTTTTAAATGATACAAAATGTTACGTTTTAATATTATTTTTTATGTTGAAAACATTTTGATATTTTTTGTTTTATTAATATTTAGTAAAGTTACAAACCTATTTTAAAAAATAATACAATGATATTTTTTTGTACCGAATACCAAAATAACGAAATTCCCAGTTAAACGAATCTTTAATTTGTCCCCGAAAAACTGTCATACAAAATGTTTTCATTGTAATGAAGACTAATCTCAGTATAACAAAATATTTTGCTCCGAATTTAAGAATGACGTTATAACTTGACAAAATATTTCTAAGAATTCAGTTCATCATTGACTTGGGGTGTGCCAGATGTGTTCAAAAGCGACATTACAGGTGTTTCGTTGACCCTCAAACTTTTTTATAAAACATTTTTTTCACAAATTTTATTGTGTTTCATACATTTTCCTTAAACAAGGAAAAAAACGATCTGTCAACCTTATAAGAGGTTATTTTGATGCTGTAGTAATATAGTAATTAAAAATAAAATAAAAATATATCATCTTCCTTACATTCAATATAACGAATTTTCAGTACACCAAAATGTATTCATTGGTTCCGTGAGTTTCGCTGTATTGAAATTTCATAGTACAATTTAAAATTTATTTTTATATAATAAAAGTTTTAAACCTATTCATAAATGATATACAATATTTAGATTTATCATTAAATATCTAAGTTTCAATATAATGATAAAATCTAACGTTGTAAATCTAATAAATAATATAAAATGTTTTCTTCTAGAAATATTTAGTCAAGTTGTAAACCTATTTTCAAATGAATTGAAAATTTCAAGTAGTTTTTTATAGATTGAACTATTTTGTCTATCATTGAAAATTCTAAATAGTAATGTCCAATTTGAACCATTAAATTTTAAAAAATATTTAAAAAAATCAGAACGAAGCAAAAATTATATTTAAAACCCAAAAAGTTGAGGGTCCGGTATTCGCACACTCGCTAGCTATCGGTACCTCACGATAGTGAGGTACCGACAGCTAGTTATTATAGATGTCAACAATTCCCAGACTTTCATTTTGGTGGTTATTACTTACTTGTAGATATTCATTGTCTTATATACACAATGAATACCCTCAGTTGTAACACATTGGGCTTATGCCTATCAAGTTACAACGAAAGATTTAATAATAATAAAATAAATAATAACATTCTTCGATAATCTTACATATATAAAATTATTGATGTATTTAGTCTATTAATTTAGTGTTTTTTTAATCTGACTTATTAGTTCCAGAGGATTATATCGTCAGCCAGCACTTCCGCTTGGTGAGTCTCAGGAGCAACATGCATAACCGCGCTCTTCCGCAAATAACAGTATAGTACGATATTAAAATACGCGTCTTTTGGTTATGACTATAGAATATTAAACTTTTATTACGTTGTGTTTAATGAAACAAGCAGCATTTTGATAATTTTTTATTAAAAACAGATATATTTTTTTAATAAATTAATAAAATTACATTTTGAAATCTTTCCAGGTAGTGATATCTACGAAAGGTATGGACGGACTCTGGCAGTGTACTGGATGGTTTCTGTTTAAAAAAATGCTTTATCTATAAAATTATACATATAATCAATACGACAATTGCGAGTGTACACATATAACACATAAGTGTTTATTTATTAATACTTAAAAATAAAATACGCACTTATAATAATAATATAATCTCCAGCTTGACGAATGCTCATTTTTTACATCATTTTTAAATTAAATTAAGAAATCTGCTTATACTGTATTTGCGTTAACACAGTCAGTTCGAGAGCTATCCATTCCATCATCTTATATATAATTGTTCTAAGCTGCTTCCGCTTCCAGACGCGCATATTTTAATATGAAACATTCTATGCTCAATTTTCTACTCTGTAAATCATATCGCTTTGTATGAACGGTGTATAGATTAATACACGTAAACAAAGGAAATATATAAAAATAAAAATTGAATTTGCTCCGTTGCTTTCCGAGACACCGGTAATGCATTCTGTTGTTTCGACCAATGAAAAATGAGCATTCAAATATAAAACAAAATGGCCGCCATCAACGTGACAACAGTATCAGTAATTTTGTTATGCGACAAAAATTTTCATTAATTGTTCATGTGCGTTGTTCGATTCGTCTGAATATAAATAATCGGATTGCAAATTAACTAGGTATGTTATAACTATGAAAATAAAATATATACATAATGTGCGTAAGGATTATAAGAATACATTGATTAAACTAGATCTTCGTAATGAAATATTCAAATTTGGAATTCCCGTCAACGGGCTCCGAGGCCGAAAAGTGAGTTTTTCTTTTTACAATACATAAAAATTATCATACCCAAACTTTTCATCTTTTTCTAAATTATGCATAATGATGAAATATGTAGCTTTAGAACTGACTGTGTTAACGCAAGTATAGTATAGATAAATATATGTTTGAAAACATTTTAAATTTGGGTGTTTGTTGCTAGGTTCTCATATTTACAAAAATATACAAGGAATAAAATATATTATATTAAAAAAATGTAGCTATTTTTTATCTAGCATATTTGCATTGATTTTATTGATTTTTATAACGTGAAGCTCAAAAATATTTTTATGCTTACCCTGGTGCGTCTCTTTTGATGAAGGCATTTGGTGATTGGTATTGGAGTTCGATGTGATCGCTATTGTCGCATATTAACCTCGCCATTGTCACCTTTTTGATTTCACTCAGTTGAGCTGTCGACAATATAAAAAATAGAATACTTGTCTTTAGTCTTCATGAGCAATATTAATCTAAGGATAATAACGAACCTGGTGTAAAGTGTCCAGGATTGAATGATGGGCTGTGCTCGTAGAAATGTCTATCCCCGCGTTTGAACCTCGAAAACTGGTCTGCTATAATCTCTCTAAAGGTATACCCGACCAATGCTTCGTCTTCCGGAGCTTCCAAAAGACCTCCTATCCACAGATCGATATCGTCGACGTCGGCGTAGACTTGTGATAAATGCTCTGCCACCTAAATTCACCAAAAAAATATAAATCCTAACTAATAGGCTGAATTATTCATAGAAAAAAATCTGTAGTGGAGACTTTTTATATTGATAACATATTGTAAGTAGCTGTTAAAACTGAATCTCTATCTATTCAGCATTTGGGAATTCTTCAGATTCCACTTCGTGAGTTTTTGACGAGTATTTAGTCATCTGCTTGAACCACTCTCTTTCTCAAGAATATGGAAAATCGTTCAATAATGAATGCCCTAAGAAGATTATTTTTCACGAAGAGAAACAGACAACTTCGAAGATTGAAGATGAAAGAAAAATAAGAAGAATATGATCCTTGCGATGGAGCTACTAGGTAGAGAAGTTACACTTTTAATAATGAAGAAACGACGAATCGATTCGAGACGTGTCATTTGAAAATAAACATACCTTGTCTCCAAACTCTTGGAAATGCTTAATCTTAGGCAAACCGACGAGCTGCCTGTAATCATTGTAGCCTCTCAATCCGTGATCCCGACCTCTCTGAATATTGATAGAAGCCAGATCCAATCCGAAGGGGCTTCCACCTCGGAACATGTATTTGGTCAACTGAAAAAAACCTATATTAAACGCACATTCAGAAAAAAATGTTGTAAGGGCAAGAAGCATCCGTACCATTTTGGTGACGGAAGGATCAGTTTCTTGCATCGGCTGCGAAGTCATGCCAATAAGCAAACGATCGTAGAAATCTTTGACCCTCATTCTGGCCGGTTGGAACATTACTTCTGGAAGTGAGATCTTCTCATCCAACCCTTCGGCATCTGGAACTCTATTATGGTCATATTTTAACAGAAAGCTCTTCAAACTCAATCGATCTAAATCGACAATGCTCACTCTAGATGGCCGTCGACTGTAGAATGTCCGAATCTAAACGCTGCGACGCCGAATTCGTTTGTTAAACTAGGATTTGCGTGTCCGTCGTAATCTGACGAATACTGTTCTAACGGTTTGGGCTTCAGTTGGAACTCGACCATAGTTTTTTCGCCTGTAAATATTTCAAGAAGTGAATTCTAGCCTCTAACGCCGCTCTGCTGAACACTGACCTAAGATCAACGGAAGATATTCGTTGTAGATTATGTGCTGGAATTCTGCTATGGCTATTCTTCTGGCTTCTAAGAAGAGAACTTGGTCTGGCCAATGGGGGTTTATCTTAAATAAGGTGTCGGCTATTCTGTTGTGCTCCCTCGTGAAGATCATGTGAATTGCCACCAAGCTTAACATTTGGTTGACGTGTCCGTCGCCTGCAACGTAAAGCAATTTTGCATTTTTTATCACAAAGATAATGTAAAACCATATGCTGATTTCAGAAAAAAATTAAATATCTCCCGCTTCTGGCTGCCGTTGAGACGTACGCTCTTGATCTTCCTATGCCTACCAACGTGCGTGGTAGGGATAGAGCGGGCCTACACGATACAAGTCGAATAAGGATAATCTACTATCGAAACAACTATGACCCATACGCTTTATATCTAATTATTTTAAATTAAAAGTTTCACGAAAAATTTAAATTATGGTTTTTAAAAAAAGAAAAGTGCGATTTATATTTTAAATGCTTCTATACAACTGCTTGAATACTTGAAAAAATCCATGTGCTACGAATCTGCTAAAACTTTTAAAATATTGTTTTACAGATTTGTACTTAGAAACGAGAATATAATTTGTTAGACAAAAACGTACCGGATTTAAAACAAGCAGATCCTTGCTCCATAGTGATGCAGTCGTTTTTATCTTCGCTCAACGGAAGCAGGTCTCTTCCGAAATCGTTGAACATTTTCATGCGACCACCGACGGACTCTCTCAAGCTTTCCAAAGTGGACGGATCAGACCCGTACACCTGCGATAGATCCAAAAAGTGGGTAACGCCGTTCATCTGAAGTCAAAAATTTAATTCAATTAAATATTTTTCCTTACTTGGACTTATTAATATAGTGATCCGGATTAAATCTACATGAGCATCGACTCTCTAACACTTTGAGCGGTTTCGCCGTACATGTACGGTGGTCGATCATTCACTGTTTTGAGGTATCTCATATAGGTATATATTATATTTGCATATATAACCGGAGAAATAATGAATAGAAAACATTATACTTATATAATAATGAATAGAAGATGTTTTAATACAATTGTGGAAGATTATAAACACTTCACGGTCAATATACCAGGTATATTGACCGTGAAGTGTTTATAAATATTTTATTGCTATGCGATTCAAAATTTGATGGTAATATAAAATATATGGGATATAATCATAGTACATCATTTTTTTTACCCGAGTTTTGAGCTTCTGGAATTTAGGATAACTATTTTAATTAATATTATTCTAGGACCATCTGTGACTAAAGCGATAAATAAATACGTTACGGTAATTCGCAGTTTAACGTATGTTTTTATTATATAAAGTTGAAATGACGGAACGCATAAATTTGTGCACACGGTATCTAAAGTGTTAACGCAATCAATTATACTAGATGTCGGTCTCTCACTATCGCGAGGTACCGCAGCTACCGAGTGTACGAATATCAGACGCTCAACTTTTTGCCTTTTAAATTTTATTTTTGTCTCGTTCAGATTTTTTCGAATATTTGTTCTTAATATCTTGAAGTATAAATAAGATAAAAATGCATTTCTAGTTATTTTTATTATATTTCACCCATCTAGATCACTATTGAGCGTTGCATGTTTTCTTAGAGCAATACAAACAAAGAGAAGTAAAAATTGATTATGTGAACGTAAGATTATTAAAAGCTCGCGGATGGATTAATATTACGATGTTTACAGTACAGTTTTAATACTTGTATGAAGTAGTGCTTTGAATCAATGCAGAAAAAGAAAGCTTTAAATTAATATACTTGCCTGTTTTGCATATCCCATTGCGCAATCGTGATCTGGTGCTAGCTGAGTTCTGACAAAGTTCATGCAAGTGTGGCGAAATTGGGAGTAGAATTCGTCACCGCTAGTATCAATGGGGAAGCAGCCGAAATGTTGCATATTAGCAGGAAGCTCGAAGGAACCGTCATCTGAACAGCAGGAGATAGCTTTGCCGTTTTCTGGAATTATATGCATATTTCCTTTAGGGACTTGTTGAAAGCAGCGAAGAGGAATGCGAGACAGTTCTACTTACGAAACGTTAAAGTGACACTGGATGAAACATCGTGAGTTATGAACTGGCCAAACTCCATGGCGAACAAGTTGGCGTAGGGGTGTTTTCGATCACGATCTGGAAGAAGTCTACTAGACACGAAGCGGGCCGACTTCAACGGAAGGTGCTTGCCTGCCACCGACATTCTGGGGGACCATATGCCTGTGGAATTGAAAAAATGTAGAAGCTTCGACGATAAAATACCCTATCTGCTTTCTGCGTTGAATGAGTCTTTATGTCAATAATAAAAAGCAAGTTAAATCGTGTCTGAATTTAAAGAATATTTAGAAGGAGAAGAACAGCAATTTGGTCTAACGTTTGATGTTTAATCTCCAAATAAAATCTAAAAATACAGTCTCAAGTTTACAACAATTCGAAAATTAAATGAAAAATGGATGAAGTATTCTATGAACTGTAATTACAACTTAAATATTTCACTTAAAAGTTTATTTCATCAATGTTTATGTTGCTTGTGTGTCACTATGACACTAATATGCTTGCAGAAAAATAATATCACCAACCTCATGAGTCGATCAGATTTTCAGGGGTTAGATATCGACTAAAGAAACTTTCGAATAATTTAAAACATTGCATTATAAGAAATAAGTAAAAGAGAAAGGTGAAGAGAAACAATTAAGCATGCAATGGATCAACCGGTCCAAATTGCACGAAGGAGAGGAATACTGAAATAATACCATCGTCGTAATTAGGTGGCAATAGTCTTTCAGTAGCAGTTCTTGTAGCTCCCCAAGTAGGATGAAACGGATTATTGCAAGAGCCATCTATAGTTCTATATCTGAACGTTGGGTCGCACGTCGGTTGTGGTGGACAAGAAGCATCTGGAATCAAATTTAAATTATTATATAACTCAAAGTTCCAACGAAGTATAAAAAAGTATATGTACCGTTGACAGAAGCTCTCGCCATCCCCAAAGATATATCATTTGGTTCGATGTTTTGCCTCTCCTTCAACATTTGCATGGCAAATAAGTTTTCGAAAGCCAAAGAGTTGAGAGTAATGGCTTTATCGCTTTCCAAGCTTCGTTGCAACTGTAAAAGTATTACATTTGCACTTTTTTGTTGCAAAAATCTTATTGTAAAGAGTTATTAAAACAACCTGAAAATGTCCGAATGAAGGTTTTCCTCTGGACACTGTAGTGTTGTATTTGTTGTTCGTGATTATTTCATGTTCTGCCTCTGCCAACTTTTTCATCTTCAGTTTGGACTTGCTCTTTGCATCTTCTAGAGATTTCTCCTCAAATTTAACAGCAGAACGCGCTTTAAGATCTTCGGCGGCTGTTAATAAAATAATGGTTTATCGTATTAATGTTTCATTTTAAAGGGAATATTTAAATCTGAATTCAGTTGTATTATTAAGATCGCTTCAAATTGAATTCAAAATAGAAAAAAGTGTAAATTATTACAAATTACACAAAGCACGTGACGAATAAATGAGCAGTCGGTCGGTAAAGACTCAAATTTTTTCCTTATATGTGTGTTCGTATACAAGTGCAAGCGTAGTGGTGGCAGAGATAAAACCGACTTGTACCTTAATAGGTCGCAATTTAACTCAAAATTATTTGTATAATATATAGAAATTTCGGAAATGTTCTAGAACTTACATAAAAGTAAGAATTATTAATCTAACAAAATGTGCCAATAACTGCGACGTATAATCGCCGCATTAATCAACGGAAAAGGTTCAATTTTTGTGCACGACAATGCACGATCACACGTCGCAAAATTTCCTATACATTTAAAAGTTGAATGAAATATTTCCTCATCCGTTTTTGGAATAAATGTGCCGATGCAATTAATACAGATTAGCCGATAAAAAAATATTTGATTTAAAAGGTTGAAACCCGAAATAATTTTTCAAGCAATAGTACAAACTCGTATGATTCTGTCCAGTCGAGCAGCATACTCCAGATCTGGTGGGAGATACGTGGCACTGGACTATCTTGGCTTCCGGTCTCGTCAGCGCAGGGCATAGGACTTTGGGCACGCACGAAGATCCTCCGGGACAAGAAGAGCAATTTTTTTGTCCTTCGCCTACGATACAATCGAGATGATGAAGATTATCCGGATTACCCTCTTATATCTCTGAAGACTCACATTCTTCATGGTGCTGTGAAGAATCTTGCCTCGGGTGCTGTTCTTCCAGATGAGACCTCTGGAAGTGGACATGGCTTTGGACTAGGACGCAGAACAGCAACAGGCACGCGAAGATGCCTCCGTTGGCCATTTTCTGCAAAATTAAAGATGTTGCGTAACAACAGTAGAATGGAGGAATAGAAGACTGGTATACCCGATCGACTGGCAGCCACCAGGGCTAGCACCTGAGTAGTACAAAGATTCGGTGGATTTGTGACAATACTCGAAGTTAATTGCGTCATAATTACTTTTCAAGTAATCGATCTCCCGCGATAAAATTTGATGAACGTTCGGATATTTAGTATGGTAAAAATAATACCTCAGGGAGTGGCCGTCTTCCAAATTTGACTATGCATTGACTGCGTGCCAGAATTATCAGTGGCTCGTGGCTGATTTATTTGCTTTATTTTTTTATTAGTGATAATGCATGTTTAATGTTAAAAAAAACAGTTGTAGCTAGTAATATAAGCTAAATAAATACAATGAGATTTTTATTAATAAAAATTTGTATTAATAAAAACAAATATTATTTATTAAAAAAATAAACTATTGATAAAATTTCCCAAATCACAAATATTGAAATACTAATTATTTTGTTTCTTATCTCAATCATCGCGTTCTTAGATTAATTTCACGCGGCAAGCGCGTGGAGCCAAAATAAATAAAACCGTTCATCTCAGACCACTCTTTGCGCGGCGTGCGATTCTAATACAATGCCAAGCGTCATCGTTTTTCGAACGTTTCAAATTATTATAGCATATATTTTTAGTAGCTGATACAAAGTCTTTCATACATTTATGATCGTCTTTTTAATTATATGCTGTGTCTGACTCATTAAAAAATATGTTTATTTTTCATTGTACTCATACTACTATCTACTGTACTATCTAACTTAGACTGGTCAAGATTTACATATATAATATTAAATGGTAAGAATTATTTTGACATGGTTAGAATAATTTTTTCAGTTAATATTTATTGTTCTTTAGTCAGTATTTATAAAGAATAGCCAGTATTTATATTATATGCTCTATATTATTTAACCTCAATGTCAGTTTTATGTTAACAGCTGGTCAACATGGTCATTATTAAGGTGTTTTAGAGCCAACTTCTTTGGTTGGGCCCGCAGCATTGTCAGAAGTCATTACAACACGCCAAGCGTGCTCTCTGACGCCGCTCTATCGTTATTTCCGCTTCCTTTGTCGTTCTGTATACTTTCGCGTCTTACATACAAATAAATAGATTCGGTGCAGATTCGTTGAAAGTTATTCATGTTAACCTGTTGTGCGTGCAAGATATTTGATAAGATACTTCTAAAATAAATCTTTTTTGCTCATTTATATACATATTAACTTTATAATATTTTATTAATTTACGTTTTATTTTAACGAATTAATATTTCTTTTGACTCTGAATAATATAAATATGATCATTTATTATTATAATTCTGATCTTCCTTTATTTTTATTCTGACCTAATGCTATTTTTATTTAGTTTAGTTTAACAGCTTAAGTGCGAATTAAATATTTCTAAAATAAATAATTTATTGCACATTTAAATTTATGTTTTCATATTTTTTTTTAATTCACATGATCGTCCTATATATTTATTCTGACCGTATGCTATTTTTATTCTAACTAATTTGATGTTTATTCTGATCCTGAATAATATAATTCTGAGCGGAATTTGATTTTTATTCTGACCCAAAGTTCATTTAAATTTTTATGACGCATTGGAAAAACCTGACAATTTAAAATTGTCAGATTTTAAATAAAAAATAAAATAAACATTATAAAACTAGGAGGGAAGTTTTCATTTCGAATCGAAAAAATCTCTTTACACGACCCAAAATATTTTTTTTTTAAATATGAATTTATTATTAATATCCAAGATTTGTAAAAATGCTGGCCATTGATTTGGATGGCAAAGTAAACGCGTCGCCAATGGCAAAATTAGAATCATATTGCGTCGGCGATCGAAGGGCAGTCGATTTGTGCATTTGTTTCTGTGCACATTCAGATTCTGCAGTACCTACCGTCTACCTTCTACTCATCTTCGGCGAACAACAATACAAGAAAACAGTTCGCATGTGATATTGGAACAATATGTGCGTCGAGTGCAAAACCTTCACTCTTATGTCACATGTTCATAGTGCGAGAAGACACTTCGACCCTTGAACGACACAACAGAAATGGGTGAGTTCTAAATTGAAACCCTGAATCGTTTCATTGACTGTGTTGCAGATTAGGCACGACCATACCAATAACTTTTATTCTTTACCTTCACTCTTTCAATAACAATCCTGATATTAAGCCGATTATCTATTTCATCTTTTAATTTAAATCTCTAAGTCCTCTAGTTCTAATTGATGAAAAGCTACTTTTGATCTCATGCTTTCACTGCTCATATGCACAATCGCAGGATAATCAATATATTATTGATGAAGTGTTTAAAAATGTCATATATGAAATGAGTACTTCACATACAGCATCGTGCCTACAACCGTGATTAAATAGCTCTAAAGTGTATTTGTTAACAGCTCTATTAATCACACTTTTAAAACTCAAAATAATACACAAGCGAAGGGTTGATATCGCCAATATTATACACTTTACTTGACACAACGATCATATGCGATTTCCGCGATATCTTCGATATATTTAAGCAGAATTTTACTTTATTTACTCGAGAAAAAATCTCGTGATCGTCACCAGGATGAGTGGATTCGTGCAGCGCATTCTAGTGTCGTAATAATCAAGTGCACGTTCATTGTCGTCTATTTTTGGTGTTTGGCAGACGATGACAAGTTCGAGCGGGCTGACTTTGAGACGGCCATCCAGCATGCGGGTAAATATTCTACTTCTACTTCTTAGGTCTGCTACTTTCGCGATTTATGTGAAATTTTCCTCTCAGGCTATGGAAGGTACCAGGCTCGGCTTCTGGTGGTGTGCGGCATCATCTATGCCACTTGCGCCATGTCTACGACCACCCTGAGTTTCGTTTTGCCTTCTGCAGAATGCGACTTCAACCTCACTTCCAGCGACAAGGGGAAACTGAACGCGACGCCTCTAATAGGTAGGATATAGCTAGCATCGTTTCGAAGCATATTTCTATGGTGTGTTTTTTTCTAGGCATGGTGACTGGTTCCTATATCTGGGGTTCACTAGCCGACTCCAGAGGTAGACGCACTGCTATTCTATGCGCGCTTATTCTAGACTCTGCAGCTGCTGTGATATCTTCCGTTGCTAGCAGTTTTCCCCTATTCCTCGCTTGCAGGTAGCTATCTATTCTGTCTCTGTTAATGTCGTTTAAGAACGGTTGTGCCATTTTGTACTGATATTGTCAGAATGTGGTATGAATAGTGGCTTTCATACTTTTCTGCTGCTTCCTGCTCCCTATAAATACAAGCTATTCTTTATACTCAACTAAATAAAAAAAAAATTTCTTTCCCCATTTTACATATCTCTGCTTTTGAAGAATAACTAAAGTAGTCATTTATTTTTTGATTGGTGAAAGATTTTGGATTGTGCAAATATTCAATTAGTAACATCAATGTCTAGTTTCTTCGATTATATAATTTTTCTTTAATTTTTCGTTGAAATCTTGATATTAGCGCTTTTTTTTCAACCGTTTTAACCAAAAGTATATGGCCCTTTCGGCTGTCAATAATAAATGAGAGACAATTGTCAATAACAATATTTTTAGATTATCGATTCCCATGCGTAATTTATTCTTATCGTAGCGGGTTCTTACATCACTAAAGCAAAGATAAAGCCGCCGGCCGGTTAAAGTAATAGAAAATAGCAAAAAAAATGTTGATCATTCAAATACTTTAAATCTTCCGAAAAAATATGCATATTTTCAAACAACTGACACAAACACCTTCGGATAGATTTCTTATCGGGGTGTCTTCTTTAATCTTTGATTATATTTTGATTATATCATGATTATATTCTCTAGGTTAAATTCATAAATCCTTATTTTTATCTTTCAGTAACATGTCCGACCTTTATTAATAAGGCTCAAATTTAGTCTTAAAATATTATAAACATCTTAAAAACTGAATAACAAATGAAATATTCCATAATGTATTCCAAATTTCTACGCCCAAAGGGTGTAACTTCGCAGCCAGAAAGACGCCGGAAACTTGTAACAAATTTTATTGTATAATATTACATATATATTACAACAAACTATGGTGGGCGAGTATCACTTTTTTCCGAGCACTGATGAAGAAGCTGGCGAAGGGATGATGTCTAGTGGATGATTCTCTGATGTCTCGTAAACTGGCGTGTTTCCTCTTGCTATTCGCCGATGTCCTCTGGCCGTCTGCTGTCTCAGACCGTCTACCATTTGGAGATCGGCCTTAAGTATCATATGTTTGGAAAGCTGTCGGACGAATCATGATCATGCTGCGACCAATTGTTGCACTCGTTTATTCGATCAACGAAATATGTCCACACCTATAGAAAGTGACATTTGCTTGATGGACATATTTGAAGGTGGAATTGTGCGACGAGTTAAATGTAGATAAACAGTGCTTTTTGTTGCCGATGGTATATTGTTTCCGAACCCATTACGCAACAAAGAAATATTTTTTCTCTGCATCGTTTTTGTTTTAAAAAATCATTGTTTCTGATTTAAAAAAAAATATTATTGCGCCTATCCAGTCTTTGAGATTATTGTATGTGGCTCATAGTGGCAGTATGTTTAGCCATCCCTGTTATATAGTTTGAGCAATTATTTTATCTTCGCATTGAACAAGTATTTGCTAAAATTGGTTCTGTCTTAGAAACCCAAGTGAAAACGAACAAGACTGGCATATTTTTTTGTAGTTGACGTCTTTCCCCGCAGGTTTTTCAACGGATTCGGCGTCATCGGTGCCACCAGCTTGGTGTTTCCCTATTTCGGCGACTTTCTCAGCATAAAGCACAGAGATGTAATGCTGTGCAGGCTGGAGGTGTTCTGGACCATGGGCACCATCCTCCTACCGGGTTAGTTCCACGAATTACTCCCAGAAGCTCTCGGGACGACGTTGCGTTTGTGATTTCAGCCGTGGCTTGGGGTGTCATACCGAATCCTTGGTGGTGGTTTGGAAGCGAGAGTCCTCCTGTAGCACCGTGGAGAGCCTTCGTCTGCCTCTGTGCGACGCCGCCCTTGTTAGCGGCCATAGCTCTGACGTTTCTACCCGAAGCTCCTAGATTCCTGCTCGTCGCCGGAAGGAAGGAGAGCGCCCTAGACGTCATAAAAAACATACACTTTGCCAACAAGAACGTGAATGCGTTTCGAGTGAGTGTAATTTAAAATCAACACATCTTCATCGGCTCATCGTTGCGTTCTCTGAAAATCAGGTGACATCATTGAGCAGAAGCAACAGCGATGGAGCCACCACTCCTCCGTCACCGCCAGAAATCAGTCCTCAAGAAAATACAACTCCAGTCTCCAAACCGAGTTTTGGTGCACGTCTGCGCCTCAAAGGTTCAGTGATGTTCGATCTGGGGAAGCAACTATTTAGACCACCTTACCTCCAATATATTTTACTCATGTGCTTCGTAGACTTTGGATTGATGTTTAGGTCAGTGCTATTAATTATAATTGCGATGATAAATAGTACAACGTAACTGCCTTTGCAGCTACTATACTCTAATGATGTGGTTTCCGGATTTATTCGAGAGGTACGGTCAATATGCGCAACTGTATCCTAATGCATCAGCAGGGGTATGTGAAGTCACGTCGATAGTCAGCTTAGATGAAGAGGTAGGTTTTCTGAGCCCTCTCTCGATTCCGCAGATATCTAAATTTACGTTGCTTGCTAGCTTTCCAAATGCGATTCGCCAGTGAACCCTGACGTGTTCGTCCACACGCTCATCGTGGGACTCAGCTGCTTGCCTACTTCACTAACGGTAGGTCTCACCATCAACAAGTTGGGAAAGAAGGTTTTGTTAGGTGAGTCATATTTGCAGTTATCAAATCACACAATTGCACAAAATTGCTAAAGGGTTTTCAACATTTACAGTGTTCATGCTGATAACTTCCGGTTGTGCTGCCGTGGGACTGAACTGGGTGCACAGCTTCGAGCAAAATCTCATACTGTCCTGCATATTCGAATCCATCATCAGCTGCACAGAGGCTGTGCTGTTTTGCGTAATAGTGGAGATCTTTCCGCCCAACTTGGGCGCCACGGCCATGTCGCTGACGGTGACTTGCGGTAGGATAGGTGCCATCGTCGGCAACGTGGTGTTCGGAGCTCTGATCGACTTCAATTGTGTCATTCCGATATACACGTTTGGAACGCTGCTCATAAGTAAGTAGCGACGTTCCATGACTGGAATGGCAATTTTTAGTATGGAAATCTAGGACTTATTGTTCCAAAACTCATTCACTAGTTGGAAAACTTCAAAACATTAGTTTGAATGTTAACTTTAAATGCGAATAGTATTGGAACTGTCTGGAATTCTAAATTTGGCAATTGGAACTTTTGTCTGTCCTATGGCAATTCGTTATCACTCCGCAGATGCATCAGGCTCGGGAGTTTCGGCTCGTGAGCAACTGCAATCCTTACCCAATCGGGGTTTTACGTCGGTACGCTGCGCGTACCGATTGCCAGAGAACACTAAAAAGTTCCAGTCGCCAAAATTAGAGTGCCAGGCAGTTTCAGTATCATCCACATACAAATTTAAGATTAAAACTAGTGCTTTCAATTTTTCTATGCTATCTCAAACCGTTTGTAGTGATTGGGTTTGGATATGAAGTGAGTCGCATACTCTGCTGCTGACTACGACCAGCAGTATAGAACTAAACGCTTGACTTAAATATGCTTTTATTTTTATTTTTCAGCGAGCGGACTGTTTTGTCTGGCGATACCAAAAAGTGAAAGGCCGCCGTCTTGAGAACGAAACAAATATAGTATTTTTTTAATGTATCACGACATATCACTTCATTTTAATTTATTCATCCATTTTAATAATTGTATCGTTTGGAATATTATAGTTATTTTTTACCAATAGATTTTAATATGCACTTTAATTTTAATTTGTGATTTTTAATTATTTATTTATTTTATTTATTTAAATATATGGTATAGTTATGAATTTTATCGTATGTGTTATTATTGTCATATGTATTTACGAAAAATAATACATACAACTGAGAATCTTGCGTGTGAGCAATAGATAGTTTATGTGACCAAAGATCACATACAATGAAAGTGTGAAATGTTTTTAAACAATGTATTTATTTGTTTAGTAAATGTGTATATTTTATTTAAATTATATTAATAAAATCTTAAGATGTCCTTCATTTCGTAGACTTACCTCTTTAATCTCACTGCTATATATGGTCACGTCGTTCGATTCGGCGTAGCTCAACTTAACTCTCGTATACTTCTAGTCAAAAGCAAAGTGGTAGTTTGGAAGTGATTAAGTATGACAGCGTTTTGCCTTACATACCATGTACCTTCCAGTCTTCGATCCACTGATCAATGCAGATGATTCGATTATATTTGTTTAAAGTAGGCGGAATTCGTTCGCGATGTCGTAAGTCCGGCAACAATGGGTAAACTCTGGAATGTGCTACTCGGTGAGATATTCGGTGCTGACCGTTTTGGTGTTTTTGGGTCTTGGTGCATAAATATCCATTGCCTTTTCGTTACAATTCATTGATTTTTTTAAGTATAGACAATTTATCGATACTTAACAATTTTTAACTGCAGACTATAGTGTTTTAAAAAGTCGTAATTGCATCCCTTTTTCTTAGCTTCAGGAGCCATACATGTTAAAAATACGTAGCTATTGCATAATATTATTATAATTATAATAGGCATTTTATTTTCCGCTACTGCTTTTAAGCAATATGGGCATCCTCTTATAAGCCATGGAGATATCGTTATCAATAAATAAAATGTACGGACTTAAAAATTTCGCCCTAATACCGTTATTACCGGTATTGCAAACCTTTGACCCCTGGTATAAGGTTTTGGTTTGTCCACCCCATAAAAACGCAATTGAAAAAATGATATTTACATATATGAACGTATGATTCCATGAATAAACAGAACATGATAAAACACAAGATGAAAAAACAGAACATGTCGAATCAGAACTGTGAACAGCGAAAAACGGAACCACGACAATTCTAAACAAATTAAAAAATATATTTATATATTTCCATATATGACCAGTTAAAAAATAAAAAAGTGATCAATTATTAAAATAATTAAACACATTGTGGCGGCGTTCTGACAGTTCTCAGTGTTGCCACACCACCGCTCAACTTGAAGCGGGTGGTTTATCAACAACTGGTAATATATACATTCTTCCCCTCTCTCTCGCTTTGACTACGGTCTAACACCCCGCGTCCCCGCCACCTCTCCAAAAAGGTCGTTTAATTAAATAGCGCTCAAAAACCACATGCGCTACAACATAAATAATTAAAACAAAATGATCACCATTTAATATTAAATGATCGCCATTTATTAGATAATTGTTCGAAGCCGTCGCTTCCGGACGCGCCCATTTTAAAATGAAACATTCTATAATACATTTAATTTTCTAATCTGTAAATCGTATCGCTCTGTTTGAACGTTGTATAATAATACACGTAAACAAAGGAAATATATTTAATTATAATAATAAAAATAAAAATTGAATTTGCTCCGAATAATTTTCGAGCCGCCGGTAATGAATTCTTTTGTTGTCGACCAATGAAAATTAAGCATTTAAATATTAAACAAAATGGTCGACAGTAACGTGGCAACAGCTATCAATAATTTTGCTACGCGTCAATAATTTTCAATATTTTCTCATGTGCATTGTTAGATTTGACTAAAAATAAATATATTCGGATTGCAAATTAACTAGGTGTGTTATAACTATGAAAATGAAATGTATAAATAATGTGTGTGAAGATTAGAAGAATTAATTGATTCAACTATATACATAATCAAATGTTGAATTCCGAGGCCAAAAAGTGAGTTTTTTCTTTTACAATACATAAACATTATCATTGCTTCCGATTTAATGCAGATATTCGTTAGATTTGACTGAATATAATTACTCGAATTGCAAATAAACCAGGTTCGTTTTAAACGTGAACATGTAATATATATTATACTTAGTACGTATGAAGATTGAGGTTAATGTCGATCAAACCATATAAATGCTAATAAAACGTATCTTTTTATCTATTGATCTTTGGGGTACTATCTTTCACTTTCAATGATTGTGATGTATTCGGTTATTTAGCTGGAGAAATTAGGTTCCATTTTTGCGTAGTTATCTTATTGCTCGCTCATGGCTTCTAAAACATAATTATGAACTCTAAAAATATAATAATTTGACGAGGATGCAAATATTTGCATATGTTTTTTTTTTAAATTAGCAAAGCTATCTGTGTCCAATTAATTATATTGTAAAATGAGCATATTTTTTCACTATGATGTAAATATTTTGAATTGTTATTACACTATTAACTAAAAAAGCAATTCTTCTTAGAAGATTTGATCTTCTAAAAATCTTTTATTAATACATATTAACTTGATGATAAAATTGTCAAACTAACTGATTAACAACGAAACACATGTTTGTCGGTTTGCCGGCGAAAATATTGTATTGTTTCTTCAGTACCTACCTAGATGCTGGGTCGTAAAAATTCAAAACTTTTCTAAATAGTCATTCAATTTGTAAATGCTATCTTGTTGCCACTCTTTTATGACGTACATAAGTAATACTTTGGCAAGACGTGATTACAAAACCAGCTTGAAATGTTTTTTTTTAATATACGTATATATTTTATTTAATTTTGGTGCGGGCCGGATCCGGCCCGCGAGCCGCCATTTGACCAGGCCTGCGGTAGACGATGCACATTTCTTTTATGCATACACCACTATATATTTTTTTATTTTATCAAACATTTCGTGCACACTTGTAATATTTTGACGTATTGGGAAAACCTGTCAATACTAAGCTATAATTAAATATGCAATTTTCAAGATAACAATTTTAACTTGATATTTTAACTATATTTTAATTTAAATAAAATACACAAATATGTATGACGCACAACGAAATGTTATATATTTTTCCTATTGAAACCGCTTATATCTGCTAATGAAATAGAGAGCGAGAAAAGAAGGGGAAGGTCTTACGTTCGCTAACTACAGTCTCAATAGTCAGCAGATAAACAAATATTCGCAGAAATCACGTGAAGAATAACAAATCACAAACCGGTGACTAATTCTTTGCAGTACAAAATAAAACCTATATTACCATGAGTCTGAGGGATGGATAAAGCGTTGATGCTCTCATAAAATATTGTTATATTATATATGAAGCTAAAAACCGCAGTATTGCGTTTGTACCAGATAATATAATTATTGTTCGCGCGTCAGAGCGTACGGGCGCCGTATGGGGAATACTAACTTTCGACCGCCCTCTACCCTTGACCTTACATTTGTCATATTTCAAAATAGCACTAGTTGCTACACTAGATAAATTATCAATTATATATTTTTACCGCGATTCAACGACTTATGTCACGCGATGTTTACACAGAATAAACACGACAGTACCCATCTTTCCAGACGATGGTGTCACATGGGATTACTACAAACATTCCCACAATTCGTCAACGTTTGATGATATGCTTTTTTTTAAGCATCGCTTAAGCAAAGTAAATAAATAAGAGCATCGCGAATAGCCCGTACGTTCGCTAATTTATAACGTTTGACAAACAAACTGAGCGAAACAACGTTGATTTATATCCTAGCAAACATAATCAGATCGTAAATTAATATAACCTAGTGTTTGCACTTTTTATTTATGGCGACACTTTTACTGTCATTATTTATTAATTAACACAAAAATACACCAGATTCACCGGTAAACACATTAAGCATTCATATAATAATTGTATATCGCAATAAATGTTTGAAAAAGGAAATATTCCCCGATTGCCAAAAAATGGCCAAATTAACTCCTTTATACAAAGATGACGATAAAAGGATCACTAACGATTATCGCCATATATCTGTTTTACCAGTTCTATCAAATTATTTTGAATCAATTCTAACCAATAGATTTTTTTTTTAATAAAAACATAGAGCCTATAAGTATGTATGAAAAAAAACCTTTCAATAAATGCATAAGTAAGATATTGTTCACACCTTAATAAATCACCCTCAAGTGAAACTGTTATTTAATACTCGGCTTGTTTTGAAGCAAAAAACTATTTTTATGACATATTTTATATTTTTAGCGAATATTACGAGTCTCATAAAAGCTTGTTCGGGGGTCCGATCAATTTAATATAAAAATTGAACGGACTTGTTTTAAAGCAAGAACCTATTTTTTTACATTTTATTTCGATGCACGTTTAGCTTCTAAACGATTTTTATTAAGCAAACTTTTTGTAAGACTTGATCTGACGGAGCTTTGAATTTGTAAGGTATTAAATTCACTACCATTTTGCAAAAAAGTGACATATTATTTTTTTTAGCAAATATTATAGGGTTGCTTAAGAATTGTTTATTATTACAAAAATTCAATTTTTTGTCATTAACATTTAGAAAATTTTAAGTTTTATAAAAGTTTGTTTGAAGGACCGATCGACTTAAACCAGGGGTCGGCAACCTTTTGAGACGGAAGAGCCAAAAGTTACAATTTACAAAATTTCCCAGTTTTTAAAGAGCCACTAACATTTTTATTTCAATATTATGGTATTTGATTAGGATTAGGTATATACATTTGATTTTTGCTTTAAAATAATAGCTTTAAATATGAAATAATATTTATTCATATAATACCATTCATATGCACCAACAACTAAACAAACAGAACAGTGTTGCCACTTTTCAAAAATGTCAGCTGTTCGTATACTATCTACTCCACTTATTCTCACTGTTCTCTGTTGAGTGTTTTTATCCTGTTTAAAGTTTGTTTTGCAGTATAATCTTTTTTATGAGTTTTGAAAATAAAATAATTATTAATATTTTCGCATGGAACTGGAGAGCCGCATCTTGACGTCAAAAGAGCCGCAGGTTGCTGGCCCATGACTTAAACAAAACCGCGATATGAATTCACCCAGAATTAGAGATCATCATACTTACAGGTCAAGATTTTTAATATAATTGTCCTATTTAAACGTGTAGCTAATATTTTATATGTTAATTTTACGCTCGAAACAAATATTTTTAATCTAATAGCCTAATTAATAAAAAAATATTATTTTATAAGTTGTCATTCTAAATATTATTGATTAACCAGGGCCAGTTGCACAAGCGTTCACCTGGGGCGCCACTAAAAGCTAGAGACCTCTCAAAATTATCCTGTAGAACTATCGAATATTATTTTAAAATAACCTTTATATATTTAAATTTAAAAATGCTGTAACACACCTATTTATAATTTACTTTAAAATTATTTTTGACAAAATGTCAATTGTCCTGACATTCCAAAATCGAAAAAATTAAGTTGTTTTATTATATTTAAGATAAGTAATTGTTAAATATATTAAGACAGTAATGTTACATTCAATAAAAAAGGATTGCACTATAATTTAATGTTATATGTTTAATGATAAAGGGTTGAAAACAATTAATACTTATTTATATATTAAAATTAAATTAAGATAAACGTGACAGGTTATCCCAATACGTCACAATAGTCAAAAATAATTTATAGTATTATAGCAGTAAGCAATCATATATATAATTAAAATACAAAAAAAATGCATGGTAACATGCAATTTATATATTTTACCCTATGCACCTCACCGCTTTACTATGTACACTTTTGATAACTAGCGTTGTATTCTTTGTTCTGTGGTTACCATACAGTTGATTTCACCGCTGATATTTTTTACCTTGATCTTTTAGGTCTGAAATACGAAAATTTATTGAATATCTGTAATACCATAAACAACCATTAAGTAGATTTTAATTACTATAAATCTTATAATAAATATTTAAAAACTTTTATTTATGTGCGACACATTAAAAATTATTGAAGAAAAAGAGGAAACGGAATAGTAACAAAACGAAAATTAAAATAATATATTATTTTTTTGAAATGAGTCGCATATAATAAAGAAGATAGGAATTTTTAATTTATATATTATATTGTATTATTTTGTTTTTACTGATATAATATATCTCATAGATAACATTTCATATTTATAGTTTGTCATTATTTTTCACCATAAGAAATACACACGCATCCAATTCGACAAAATAAGCCCTTTCAACATACGTCAAAGTCTCTCGCATTTATCATATAAAAGGGTCCGCAAAGACCTTGACTCACTATTAAGTGAAACAAAAAAAAAGATTTAACGAACAAAAACATTCTTTTACAGATTTTAATCTAATGAGAGTCCCTCGACTATCGGCGCCCCTGGCGACCGTCAAGTGCTAGCGTCTCGCTACGCTACTGTCTTAAGGATTTGAAGCTTCGCGACCGTTAATATATAAAGAGCGGCGCTAAAGTGCCCTTGCATTGCCAGTGACGATGCACTCCAATCAGATTCACCCGTCGACCTTGACTCTGACGGCGGACTATTCGCTTTATCTTGCAGTTTGTCAGCGAGCAATGTCATGTTAGCCGAAAAGACCCTGGATTCGGTCAAGGTCGAAAAGAGTCAGGAGAACGGTAAGAGATCGACGTGAGCCCAGACGGTCAACTGTCCGAGAAAAACTCGAACCTTTATCTTCAGGAAAGGCGTTCGACTTCGAAGAGGCGATTTCCGCTTCCGGTTTCGGCAAGTTTAATATCCTGCTCCTGCTATGCGCTCTTCCTGGATTCATGACGGCGGTTTACGTCACTTCTTCCCTCTCGTTTGTCATCACGAGTGCAGAATGCGATCTGGGATTGAACGTGACGGACATGGGGACTCTCAACATCGTCACATACACAGGTTAGTATTGTGTTTTTTTTTAATTTTTCCTCAGGATCTCTCGTTAAGGACTAGGGCATTTGATACCCATATGTGAGTCTTTTATATTAGTTATTTAGTATAGAAATATTAGAAATAGAATATAAAAAGTACATATTTAATACATTGTAATAAAAACAAGTATAGATTTATTCATATGAAATATGAAAACTCAGTATGAAATACCCAGAGAGTCTCATAAAACACCTTTGCTCGTCTTTATTGTAATTCATAAAGATAATTGTTGAAGTTAGCGCTGCACAGAAAAATAATTTTTAATTATGCTAAAAGTTATTGATCATTAGTGCCTTATAATTATTTTTAATTGCCTAAGAACGAACGAAATACGTTCGCCTACTAACTAAAAGGGCACTCCGATTTTAGCGCCCCGACATTAGCGCACCGATGTTAGCGCGCAGTATTACCTCGACTATAATGAACAGGACATTAGCGCGCAAAATAAATTTATTTTATATTTTTTAATACACATTTAGAGAAATCTACATACCTAATATAACTTTTCTGCTAAAATTACATCTTATTTAAGATTAATTGATACTTTTAAAAACCCATCCATAAAAATTTCATCGATTTAAAATTTTAATGATTTCCAAACTGCTTATGGTAGCAATTTAGATATTTATGAAAAATACACGAGAATACCTTTTTGACATGTAGTTTTGAATTGAACAATTGTTTATATAATACGCAAGTACCTTGTCATGTATGTGTTTTAATTTTGTAGAATAATTGTTTTAAATTTATTAGTATTGTATTTAGTTTCTTAATAAATATAAAAAAAACAATAAATCGCGCGCTAACGCCGGTGCGCTAACGTCAGCCGCTAACGTTAGCCGCTAAAATCGGCGCGCTAAAATCGCCGCACCACATAACAATTTAGACTTACGTATATGGGGATTATTATCACGCACTTAAGCACCCCATGCTTAGTCAATTTCTATCGTATTAGATTTTTATACAATAATTACAATACTGATTGATTAACTTAAATTTTACCATCTCTATATTACTTATTTATCATTATGAATGATGAAAAATAAAAATACATAATGTTAAATAAAATATATAATAAAATCAATATTCTTATAAAAAAATCATTGCATCGTCGCTAGAGGGCATATAATATAAATGCAATTTTATTTTATTTTATGAATTTATTTAGTTAATATAGCTACCTGTTTTTACACTAAGCAAATATAATTAAAACATACATGTAAAATATAATATAAACACAAACAGAATATAAAAAAAATATTATAATTTATGTGTTTTTTCAATCCATTGAGAAAGCTAACTACATTTTAATTTTTGCAGATTGCCTTATGAGTAATATTATGAAAATTCACACCTCCATACAATATTCCCCTGGCCGTACTTCATTTCTTATACTTATCTATCTTTCAATTATATATATTTATTGTATTAAATCTTATGTTCATCTTTATTTATTATTAAATACCCATAAAAATACTCCGGTAACTATTTTTATATTATCTAATATATCTTTATAATTAATAATCGTACATATATATGTATATTATGTTTAGCCTTATTTATATTATATTTAATTCGTTATTAAGTTTATCTACATTATCGCCAATAAAATAAATTAAAACAGTTCTATAATAAGGGTGGGCCTTATTTTGATTTGTTCAAAGAACGAATTCTGCGAATTTCGATCATAGTAGATACCGCCGATTAACATTATATTCATAAACGAATTTCGTATGGGTAAATTCATTTTTTTGTTGAGAAGAAGCGTCTCATTTTCCCACATTTCGAAACAAAATAAAGGACCACGGATTTTGGAGCGGACTAGCTGTGTTGTTAAAGTACACAAATAGTTTATTCAGTGTTTTTTCAAACGAATATTTTACGAATGTCAGATAGTTGATAATCGGGCAATTAATTCGAATAATTGATTGAGAACTCTAGCAACAACCGATCATTTATCTTATAATGCAGTTTCTGTGAAAAGTTTTTTCTCTGAATTCCGATTGTGGTTTTCTCAGAATGTTTTTTGAAATAAAAAAACTTTTCATTTTTCACCTTTCCTATACAAGGCAATATGCTAATTGATCGTATTTCCTCAACCTTTTCACTATTTTTTATTTTCATATTAAAGGAATGCTGATGTCTGCCTTGATGTGGGGATTTTTATCAGACACTTTGGGCAGAAAAAAGATCATGGTATGGGGATTTCTAGGATTGGCACTATGTGAAGTGTTCGCTTCTCAAAGTCAAAACTATTGGATGTTAGTCATGTTTAAGTTTTTGGCGGGATTTATGTGAGTTATATCTATTTTATATAGTACGCATAATGATAAAATAATTTAATCTAAAATATATCAGATTCAACGGTCCGTTTGCGGTGCTCATCTCGTACCTGTCCGAGCTCCATTCGTCGTCGCTCAGAGCCAAAGTACTCTTATACATCGGAATATTTTACGGATTCGCAAACATTAACCTGCCTCTGTTGGCTTGGAGCGTCATTCCCAACGAATGGAACTTGTCGCTATTCGGCGGATTTTACGGTGAGCTCTTCGAATCGACTAAATCGGTATAACTAATCTGATAAGATGCTCTTGAATTTTAGAACTGCATTCTTGGCACGTGTTCCTACTGTTGACTACGATTCCGCCGTTGGCCAGCGGACTGGGTTTCGCCATGATGCCAGAGAGTCCCAAGTTCCTCATGTCTAGAGGAAGAAACGATGAAGCGTTGGAAGTGTTTAGGATCATCTACGCCAGTAACAGCGGAATGCCTCCGGATACCTACCCGGTAGATTAAAATATGTCCATGTATTTTTATATTCTCCTCTGAAATGGTTCTCTGTTCGTAGATTAAGCGGTTGATAGACGAAACTTCCGGAAGAGGAGAATCTCCCAGAGGATTAGCAGCTCTGAAAGCTGGAGTTTCTCAACTGAAGCCTCTGTGCCTACCGCCGCATGTCTTTAATCTACTCTTAGTGTGCTTCATCAATTCCATCACCATGTTGGGGTATGGCGCTTTATTCTTAAACTGTCCTTTTTAGCATAATACAAGATCTTGTTCAATTCAATTCTAGAAATCTTGTTTTTGGTTTGCCCTGGTTTTTATTTCACTTCCTAGCAATGTTTAGCAATCTAGTAAAGCATATTATCTTAAATCACGATTACATTTCAGCGGTAACACTCTCAGACTGTGGTTTCCTCAAATGGCCACCATAGTAGAAGACTACAATTCAAAGAATGCAGAAGGCACTCGCATGTGCAGTATCATTGACTCTCATATATACAACAAAACTTTCACTGTCGAAGCTTACGTCGAAGACTGTGTCAAGGTTTGTCCTTCTGAGATATGTAGCGGATTTTAAAATATGCATCACCATCTACGATTACAGCTGGAGACTGGAGCTGAGACGTACGTTAACAGTATGATAATCGGGGCTGGAACTTTGGTCACTTACATATTGGGTGGTTTGCTTATAAATTCACTCGGCAAGCGGAAACTATCATCTATCGGTCTCATCTTGGCCAGCTTCACGGCCATGGCTCTGTACTGGTCTACCAATCTGTTGGAGATAGTGTCCTTGTTCACCATCTTCGTATCTGCTTCTAGTTTGAGCGGCAGTGCCTTGTCCAGCGTGATTGTAGATTTGTTTCCTACTTCAATAAGGTGATGTATAATGTATTTAAACACTAATTATTAGGAGCTCACTCAACAAAGGCGCAATTCAAAATAATAAATTAAGAGCACATTGAGCGCATGGGTCTTGTCGTTGTCAGGGTTCGGTTATTGAATGGTGGGAGTAAGGGTTGCAATAAAAGCGGTATTGTTGAGAGACAAAACAGTCAATATTGGTATCACCGGTATTGACATTATTCTTAATATTTTAATTAATTGGTAACAATATATAATCCGGGTCATTTAGAGGGAGAGCAGGTGAGTATTTGCCCCCCCCCCCTTAAATTTGCCCAAAAAATGCATGTCACTTAATGAAACACTATGAAACTTAATGAAATAGAAATATTAAAAACGACCACTGACTGTCCAACTTTTGCCCCCCCCCCCCCTCTAAAATCTAAAAAAAGAGTCTTAAATCTATCCTGAAAATATTTTTTTAAATATCTCATTTTAGTAAAATTGTATAGGAATACATTTTCACCGGTAGATATGTATTTTTAACGCAAAGATAAGTTATATTTGTGCTCACTGAAATTAAACCATCTCTATATATTTTATAGCCGTATCAAATAAATTATTTTGTTCTACTTTAAACCGCTTTTAGCATCTAAGTTATTCCAATTTTGGACAATTTCATGAAAATTTGGTTTATAATGAATATAAGTTGACCTGATTTTAAAAATATCAAAGGATGACACTAAAAATAAAAATGCCATATTGAAAATTTTTGTTCAAGGAGAACAAATTTCTGCGGGAGTTAAAAAAGGATAATTTCGTTAATTTTTGCGTATTTAAGAATGCTTCGGGAGCTAAAGAATGTTACTTCGGACATTTTTGTTCAAGGAGGACGAAGAAGGACAATAAAGGACAACATTTTTGAGAAGAACAATCATCCTTAAAGGAGGACGTCTGGGCAATTTACATAATAGCATTCATTCTTATGCTCAATCAAGGACTTACATTACAATATTCATAATTTAATGTACATCAACAATCGTAACATTAACTACCTTGGAACTTTTTAGCGTTGATTGAAATATTGATTATTTACAAATTTTACACACGTCTCTTAAAACACAAAAGCTGGGAATTGGTTGTCAACTTCGGCGCGCACACTTCGAACGTTTGGATAAAGTCGCGTCCAGCGACAATAAGCGTGCAACCAAGGTAACCAGACGTCCTTATTTAAGAAAGATAGTCCTCCTCAAAATGTTTATCCTTCTTTGTCCTCCTTGACAAAAAAAAATCAAAATGATCCCTTTATATTGCAATCCCTAGGCGGGAGTATAAGAGCGCGTCGCGTGTTGAGTTTATCTTTATTTTTCGTATGTTTCGATATATATCCTGCCGTAATTTTTAAATTATGATACTTTATGAATAGAGCAATGGCTGTAGCAGTATTCCTGATGCTCGGAAGATTGGGAACGGTTACTGGAGGAATAGCTTTTCCCTATTTGCTAAGTTTGGGATGTCTAGCTCCTTTCGTTTTTATATCGTCGCTAATGTTAGGTAATCTAATGAACATCTTTTTGTAACTAATGCATCATCCCAAGAATGAGATAATATATATATATGTATATATTTTTATTTTCAGTTACCAGTCTTCTGTGCTATGTGATACCAAATACGACTATGAAAAAGTTGGAGTGAATTGCTCACTGATTTATATGACAAGTAAAATAGTTTTGTAATTATTTTTTATAAATATATTAATATTAATTAACAAATGTTATTTCATTATTATTCCTTTCAATAAATCCCATTAAAGATACGGTTAAATCGAATTTACCGTAAATCTGAATAATTGATAACGGTAGCAATAATTGACATTGCCTCTCGTAGATTATATCTATTGTCATTTATAAAAAAAATATGTTCCGTCGTCTTCCTGAATTAATATTTCATTCACTGTTAAAATATTAAAAATATCAAATTTATCATAAACTAGTTACGTACTAGTTAAAAAATAACGATTAGTTCATAAAATTAGCATAAGAAATCGAAAGTTTTTTCATATTGATTAATTATTCAAGATTAAATTAAAAAAATAAAATTCGCCTATGACGGGTGAGAATAATATTTTTGTATTTTAAAAAACTAGACAGTATGTTGTGAAATAAAAAAAACCTTTTTATCAATTTTAAAGCATACATTGTAATTCTTTATCATCTTGTTAGTAATGCGTCATCAATTTTCTACATATTTGCTTATTACCATACCATAAACGTCTCGACAGATAAACATAATAAATTAATTAATAAAAGTAACATTATACACAATAAATCTGCTTAGCAATCAAACTTAAATAAAGAGAGAATACGGATATGTTTGTCTGTCGGTGTTCGACAAGGTTACATATTGTCTCTGCGATATTTTAAAATACGTTTTGAAATAATTAAATCATATGACAACAAAATAGATAATTAAATATATTCATGTAGTAATATAATTATATTCATGTAGTAATACAAAAAAAAAACATGTTCATGAAACAGCACGTTCCGGTGCATTCCTGCCCCATTACACCACTGATCAGGACCTCTTCTAGCTATTTAGTCATAAAACAGAAGTCTAATTCGTCACGGAGTCTATAACGCATTTAAAAGCAGTCGCTGTTAACCGTTTCTTTACTGTGATGTACACTAAGTGTACATGTCATCTTATTAAGTGTATATCTCTATAAATATATCAAATAAAATGTTATTATTTTAGGTATCCGTCCACAATAAACTTGCATATTAAATCAGACAATTATCGTAAAGCGACAAAAATAAATATAATGTAAATATTCAGAAATGCAGTCAAACTTACAAGTGTTGCCAGTCGGAATTTTCTCTTCGCACTGTTTGCGCTGTTCGCGTACAGAGCTTTACAGTACTATTTTTTGTAAATAAATATTTGTACGTTTAATTCTGTATTTATACAGAATAATTGTGTTGCTACTTAAATTACAATAGTTGTTTCAACTTCGACTATAATTATAATGATTAATTCGGAATAATATTTGTGTTTTTCTAATTTTAAACGACTAACTTTTACCCATTTTTATATGTACACATAGCTCACATCACCGGAGCTCGTAAGGAGAAGTCTACGGCAAAAACTATATATCATTATAAAAAGTAATAGTTTCACTCGCGTTAAATTTTTTTTACTGTTAAAGAAAAAATGGGTTTCTGCGTTTAAAAAGAAACACCGTAGAAGTCTACTTAACGGATTATATACGCGACATAAATCATTAAGATTAATGGCCTTAAGAGTAGATGACGCACGTAACCGTTTTCTATTTGTCTTAACGGCCAACATCAATATATATTTGTAGAAATTCGCCACCATTCTCAGATTGTCCCACTCTTCAAGGCATTCAAACTTCAAGAAATCTGCAACTTGGATCGCAACCGTGAGGAGGCCAATTCAACTTCGGACCAGCAAAGATCGTTTTTCTCTTCTCGTTTGCTAGTGCAGCTCAACGTGCGATATACAGAAGCGTACTCAAGGGGGCTGAAACATTTGACCTAAATTTCTACAATAAACCCGTTCACTATTCGTCAAAGCTGCTCTTATCAAGCATAGAAAAGGGTTTTCGTAAAGACTTGGACTCACTTTTTACTTTAAAATTACAATACAAAGCTCAATAGCACGGTCTTAACCCTTTGAGTAGTGAGTTATTGAAGTGAGTTAATTTTACATATTTTTCCATAATTATTCTGTTATTATTTATTACATCGGCATAAGAATGTCATCGTTTTGTAATGTTATTAAGTTGTCCAGTGTATTTTTTTAAATATCTTGAGAATAAATATGAATGACATTTGCAAGTATTTTGTATCTCTATTTTTTCAATGGTTGAACATTAGTGACGTAATTACCTTTGCTTGCTTTGCTTTAAAGCAGTGAAGGCAAACAAACTAAAGTTGATTTATGACAGAATTTTAGTCATTGGTAATATGGCAGAACGCATCTGTAATTGCGTCATAAATGCTTCTCTCTCGAATGATAAGACGATGGTTTGTTGCAGAGCACTATCATCAGCAAACGCGGTGTCATTGTCATTTTGCGGCCCGCAGAATTAACATGGCCCGTAGGGTCAGCGCCACTTAATCGAAACTATCACTTCCAAGATGGTGTTCGCCGGACTTCGGTCGCTTTGGTGCAAGATTTCTGGAAGATTTGCCAAAGATGACCAACATTTTGAGGGTGAGTCGTTTATATGTCTAAACTTGATGTTCCACTTCTTTAAAGAATGAGAAATTAAGTCAATTTGTTTACAAAATTATAAATAGCATTTGTTATCTGTTCTCACTGAGACATTATGCATACATATTATACATATTAACACAAAAAATTATGTTTATTTTAATTTATTAAATAAAATAAAATTTATTTATATTTTTAATGAGCATACAAAGTACACTGGATAGAAAGGATTCGCCTTAAGCGAAAGTGATTCGATTCATCAACGAGGATTGGAGAGCTTTCAATTGACCATAGATTTTAAATTTTATTTACATAGATATATAATTTTACCAAAATAAATATGATGACAATATTAGAGGTTATATACATATATAACATTTATTTTCCTACCTTTACACTAAAGACACTACAAAATTATTCAGATATTAGCTATAGTATTCTTGTCAGAAATAGAAAAATAATTACATTAAAGATAAAAATACACATATTGATTGTTTTTAGCATTGTATTTATCATATCCAGCAGTGAATTTAATTAATCATAAAAATACAGATCTGAATATTTATGATATAGCCACGGAGACTGCAAAATATCATATATAAATTTAACTCAATTTTATTTATTTTTTGATAACAAGGATTCCAAAAGTGGTCGATATCGACACCCTCAGGGATCGATACGGAATTAAGGGTCGATATAAAAAAGTTAACATTATAAAATTATTTATGTAATATGTACAATTATTTCGTCATGTCACATTTTTTATTTATTTTTAATATACGCAACATTTGTTTTTAAGAAGTAGATTTAAGTGTATGAAATACATATATCAGTCTTAAAAATAATATATGCAAGAAGGGGTGGGGTCGATAGAAAGGTAAAATTTTTGGTTCGCATACTATGTAGTAGGTGTTGATATAGTACAATCGAGCTACATCAACATTCACTATTATACAAGGCCGAACAACACACTTATGACGTCATCAGGGAGAGGGGTTGCTTAAATGATTTTAGTAATTTTATTTTTAAATAAATATTTTTAAATATGATTTATTAAATATGCTCACTATATGTTGAGTATTTTAAAGTAAAAGTGTTTGTTTAACCGCGTAAGTCAAAGAATAAAAATAACTTTCAATATAGTGTTTATAAATTAAAAAATCTTTTTTTTATTTATAAACACAATATTGTTAAGAATTGTCTACAGAAATGTCTTTTATTTCAATTAAATTGTCAATTTTCCTAAAAAAAAAATGTATTATATATGTTACAGTTAGTACTAAATTTCGGTAAAGTATACAATGACTAGCCAAAGTACGCACTATAAGTTTTAGTTAAAGCTTACAATGCTAGATTTTGTGTATACTTTCACTAGATAATGTATGTAATGTATGACAGGTTAGGTGCGAGCGAACGTTAATCAGAACATACATACGTTACAGGCAAATATAAATTTTGAAAATGCATACATTAACTAGGCAATGTATAAACTGTCAACTCACTTCAGTTACAGTACACACAAAATAATTTATGAACAATGTTACTAGTTATTGCATGTTCTCACTGTTCTGTGTTTGTCAAAGTATTCAAAATTAAATTATTTATATATTACACCATTTATGTGAGGTTCATTTTGTTGCTAATTTTATTAATCCTTTTAAGTAGATTTATTGCATAGTTATTCATGGGGTGTTCACTGTTCCGACCAATGCTATTTTTTATTGCTCTTACGATTAGGTTAGTATTCAAACATGCTCGTCTGACAAATTTTGTTCGTTAACGATGTAACAAGTTCACGTCGGAGTCACACACGCACAAGTTAAAGCATACATTACCTAGTGAATGTGTACACTAAATGTGGCATTGCAAGTTTTAACTAGTGATTTTACACTTTAACTGTAATATATCATATATACCTACAAATTTTGCAATATTCGACTTATGCATATTGACAATTTATTTAAAATAAAACACATGTTTGCAGACAATACTTTAAAATATAGTGTTTTGAAAATTTATATAATTCATGGAATACAAATAAACTTTTGAATAACAGCTTTAAAATAAAAACAACATAATTTTATTAAAAAGGAACTGGAAAATGGGGAACATGTTTGCAAATGTCTTATTAGGAAACTAAAAATATATTAAAAACATTTGCAAACATTTTTTTACTGTCAGAAAAATTTGATACTGTTGTTATGTCTGTGAAAGTAGAAAATCCATCTTAATTTTTACCACTTTGTAATGTTCAGTGTATGCATCTTTTTTCTCCCTCCGTGTGACACATGACGACCGCCATAACATTAATAAAAATCCGAGTCTGAACTACAATTAATAAAAACAGCTTACTAATTATTATTATTATAAACGATGTAACGAATATTTACAAATAAATAAATATACAAGTATGACTGCCTTTCCTAAAGTTTGTATTATTATTATTGTAAAAAAAGGCGTTAACCTAAAGCGTTCAAGCGTGTGTCAACTGTAAATCTTAAATTTTGCAACCACACAATTAATTTGAGACAGATGACGTTAATATTTTCTCTACTTTTATAATCGTGTATCAGTGAATCAGCATAATACATCGTTATCAGCGCAATTTTTTGATTCCATGACAATTATCTTCGATGAATATGAAATTGAATTCGAGTACATCAGTAACATATGCAATAGCATCATATAAACAGTATTGAACTTGACTTATCGCAATCTACAACCTAATTTGGTACACGTCACACGAGTTATATATACAATATATTTTTAAAGGTTATGTATAGTTTCCTTTGTAAACATGGAAGAAAGCTGCTTTTTAAAACTGAAAACAAAGAATGGTAAAATTGTATGATCTAACGGGGACTTGACGTTTTCGTTGAAAATAATTCTTATTTATTTGTTTACAGCTTCAGGCGACGAGCCAGTGGAAATGGACGACGCCATTTCAGCGACCGGCTTTGGAAAATTCCACATCCTGCTTCTACTGTTCGCCATTCCGGCGGCCATCGCTGGTGTATTCGACACCACAGCAGTGTCTTACGTGATCACCAGTGCAGAATGCGACTTGCAGCTCAGTCTTCTGGATAAAGGCATCTTGAACGCCATCGTTCACAGTGGTGAGACTCTAAATATTGTTATCTAAACGTGATGTAGCATTTTTGGTTTCGTTATCTGGCGTTGTGAAAAGACTTATTTGCAAACTATACAAACAGCTTCATACGCTTACATTTATCTCTGTTTACAAAAAAGTTGCAGTCATAGGAGTAATCGAATGCTAATTACAGGAATGATCGTCTGCGGACTCTTCTCCGGATACTTGACAGACACTTTGGGTCGCAGGAAGATTCTGATCTACTGTTACCTCCTGGACTTTTTAGTCAACACAACAGCAGCGTTTAGTCAAAATTTTGCAATGTTCGCAGTCTTCAAATTCCTTTCTGGAGTGTGGTCAGTATTTATTTTACTCTTATCACATAGCTATTTCACATACATGCAAAGTTATATGCTAATATCAAGTTTGATTATTTTATTAAATAATACACATTAAAGTATGTACAATATAACCAAGTAAAGTTTTCAAAATAAAGAGAACACCCAGAATTAGAAATCGCCATACATTCGAAAATATTTATAAACAATGACGTTCTACAGACGCAGCTTTTTGTCAAACAATAATTCCATACCATTTGTCTCGCTCGAACAATAACAACGGTACTCATTTAAATGCGTGGTTAAAATTATATATGCTATGCTTTTATGCTCAAAATAAATACCATTTTCCTCGTTAATCCGCGCGTCTATAAAGCAAAATTTGACCAGAAAAATACATGCTATTTAAGGAAATATTTTGCATCTATTTTTTAAAAATGAGACATAAGAATTGAAAGTCAAAGGACGTCAGCTTGTAATTTTTATAATTGTACAAAGCAAACTATCTTATCTTTGCGGCACAATTCTTGTATTTTTAAAATTATTTTATTTCAGCATGAGCGGTCCAGTCACCGTGATCTTGTCTTGTTTGGCAGAGTTCTTTTCTACCAAAGTTCAACCGGTGGTGGTGCTCTACGTAGGCTTCTGCTTTTCTTTGGGAACGTTTTCGATGCCATTTTTAGCATGGGGTATCCTTGCGAAACCAGTCGATACTGTCATCTATGGATCATTTGGTGAGTTGTGCATTTTCTTCCGACAGAAGCGATCTGTCCCTATCTACCATTGTTCTGATTGATTTTTTTGAATATTTGTTTATAATGTAGATAATAATAATACTACATATATTTAGATGTATCTTATAGTGGATGGACAGTTGGGTTTAGCAAAAATATTGAAGTTTCTCTTCCTATTCTACTAGTTGGATCAAATTTATTATCTTCTTATTCAGTTATTTTACATTATACTAATCTCCCTTCTAGACAAAAATAGTCCTGTAGTTTTAGATCTTCCGTATTTCCAAACCTAGTGTTTTTTCTTATGTAATCTTTTTAAATCTCGATTTTAGTGCTTCACTCCTGGCAGAAATTTATGGCAGCGGCCGCTTTGCCATCTTTGATGACGGGAGTCATGGCAATATATCTACCGGAAAGTCCTAGGTTTCTCTTATCTAGAGGCAGGAAAGACGAAGCTCTGGAAGTATTGAAAAAAGTCTACTCCGTCAACAACAATCGTCCGGCTGATACGTATTCGGTAAAAATATACACTCAGAGATAACAAGTATCGAGATCAAAACAATTCTTCTCGGCGTTCTAGGTAAAAGATCTTAAATACGACATCGCCGAGAACGAATCTAAATCTGATAAGAACGTAGAAGACGGACAAAAAGAAGGATCAATGTCTGCTCTCAAAGGAGGCTGGAATCAACTGCGTCCACTTCTTCACAAGCCGCATTTATCTCCATTAATGCTGCTAGTGTTTTTAGAATTCTGCTGCATCATGGGGTAATTACTAAATTTTCTTTATCTATTGTAAATATTTTTATTAAAATATACGTTCCATTATTTAGATGTAACACTCTTCGACTTTGGATGCCGCAGCTCTTCAAGATGATGAGCGAGAACAGCGGAGAAGATCGATCGTTCTGCGCGACTATCTCCATCGGTGAGAATGCGAGCGTTATCGAAGCACCCTCGCCAGCATCGGGAGTTTGCATACCGGTCAGTAATCATAAAAAATCTATATCTATATATTCTTCATGCCGTTATTAAATTACAGACGAACACAAGTACAGAGATGTACATAAATTCTGCTATCGTGGCAGGAGTGCAAGTCGCCTTTTGCTCGATCTCTAGCATTGCGGTGAAGCTTTTTGGTAAGAAGAACTTGCTGGCGTCGATGTTGTTCATCGCTGGATTGTGCTGTTTGGTCATGTACTGGTCCAGTAATCCCATCCAAGCTACAGCTATGGCCGCTATCGCGATAGCCTTCAACGCCATCAGTTCAAATACAGTGATATCCTTCATTGTCGACGTATTTCCGACTAGTTTGAGGTAAGAAAAATTATCATTTGAGAGTGAGTGCATTTAAAGAATTTTGTGGATTTCATTATAAACTAATACTATACTTAACAAAAAAATATTTTAAGCATTCATTTTAAAACGTGGGTTTTTTTGCCATGCAATTAATCGGTCACCCCGATGCGGTACCGCTATGTAGTTTGTAAAATATTATCTTATCGCCCCTTTTACTATTGTTATAGTTGAATATGTTTTATTCATCTTTGCCTTTCTCTACGCGTACTTTTTAATTTAATTTTAATTGTTCTATTACGTGAATTCTACATATATTTGATTTTATGGACAGACTAAAAATAATAATGTAGTTATAAGATCAATAGAAATAATGGATATAATTTAAACAATTACTTACATTATAAAAGTAGCATTAACTCTGAATCGAAAGTTGAATCAATTTTTTACATTCATAGTTTTTTCCCATATAGTATTGCAAAATGCATGTTATATATAATACAATGTCCAACATTGGTTCTTAATCAGTGGCTGCCCGTTACAATTTATAGTGGAGGAGCTGCAGCAATACAAATTGATAGATTGAACAAAATATCATTAATAAAATGAAAATATGTACTATATAAGATATTATAATAATATAAGTCATACATAAAAATATTTATATTGGGAGGACTGCAGCTCCCACATCCCATATAGACGAACCGCCAGTGTTCTAATATGTATGGTTAAAAAATCGCAAAATAATGAGCACAAAGCGAAATTTTATGAGTGTACAGTGCAAATTTTTAATTAAATTCTAATTCAGCTCAAGTAATTTACTATCTCATAAAATTAAAATATAACCATATATCAATTTTTTATGGTTTAGTCATAAAATATTAATTATTTGGTTAAGAAATATAATAAAATATTATTAAAATTCATAGAGAAATTCAAATTTTTTATAATAAATAATTATTTGTTTTTTCAATTCTCAATTTAAATTAATTAAGAAGTTGGGCTAATTATATTATTCGGCCAGTTTTTAAAACAAATGAAGTTATATTTTGCCAAAGGTATGGTATTTTATTAGCAATGACTAAAAATTTAAAATAAAATATATTTTTTAAAATTCATAAATAATCCTTCGAATAGAATAACGATTTCAGTACGAGATTTCAACATAAATGGTGCTATTTAACAGGGAATTATTTTAAGAGATATGTGCATTTAAATAAATAGTTTATTCCATAAAACGAATTGTTTGTGCATTAATGCCTGAATTGGCTCGGAAATTTGTATTTTGTGAATTCTCATCTCAAAAATCAACAAATTTCGAGAAAATTATCATAGTTATTTTTTTGTTTAAAATTAAATTTTTACGAATATTTTAAAATGTTTTACAATGTCTGCATATTTGTTCACCGCTTCGTAGGAAAGAATGGGTCTGTGCAAAGACTTTTTGAATAATTTAAAAAAATTGATGGAAGGTAAATTCGGATTTTTTTCTTTGGAAAATGACTCGTTGCAGATAGTTATTCGTAAGGTATTCACTGTTCCTAAACAATAATGCACAAAAAATTCGTTTTATGTAACAATTATATATTGCTCATTTAAATGGTCCCAAAATAAATTAATTTTGATATTATATTTACATCAAAAAGTCAACGATTAAATATTTTTATTAACTTAACATATATTAATAAATTTAATTTGTTGCCTTTAAAATTAACACACTAAAACTTTTTTTACACTATTTCTCAATTGCAACAAATTAACTTTCAGTTTTTCTTTAACATTAGATTTATGGGTATAAGCCCGTCAATTTGCAGGGTGTCATTAAAAATAGGTATATAGTGACTAGATTTTAAAAATTGTGCTAACATATCAGCATTGTTTAAATATAGTCGGAAAAAATCCAGATAAAATACTGTCTGATACAAATCAAATCAGAAGCCCGTCAATTTGATGGGTTCTGTAAATCTAATATTAAAATCAATAAAATTCAAGGTAGTAAGTATCGTCTTTGCTACAATTCCAAAACTAATTTATTTTTTCATTATATTCATCCCGCTCAAGATTGTGATTTTTGTATAAAAAAATTTTGATTTTACTCAACATTTAATTAAATTTACTGTGAAAAATAGACCATATAATATAATTACTGATCAATTTCTCAATTCTAGGAGATCGTAAATTTTTAGAACAATACAACTTATATAATATAGATAAATATTTTACAAGAATACTTATCTCGGTAATTGTATAAGGAATAGATAATTTTTTCTATTTTTTATCATCTACCTTTAGTCCATATTTTAATTAAAAATATCTTTATAGGAGTTACTGAGATATTCATTGTATCCGTCAATATTTGGTTAGCATTCTGTATTAAAAAGTTGCGATAGTCAGTCAACTTCCTTGTTGATTGAGCGATGACGCGACACTGAACATTAATCAAATAATAACTAATTCTTGTAATAATTTATAAAATGTGTAATGATGTTGAAATTTAGGGCAACGGCTGCCGCAACCGCTTTGATGTGCGGTCGCATAGGATCGATCATGGGAAACGTCACGTTTCCTCTGCTCTTGTCTTTGGGATGCCTGCCTCCGTTTGCTGTGTTGAGCAGTGCGATGATAGGTAATTCGGTGCTTTTCATTACAATGACGTTCTTCTCTCATGCCGCACGTTCTTTCAGGATGTTCGCTCGTCTCGCTGCTGATTCCTAGACTGACGGAGGGACGCAAGAAGGACGGCGGATCGGACAAATAAAAAGACTGCAATTAAAAATAATATTTTATATTAAGCTCGCTGGGGCGCGCGCGCGGGGGCACCGCGCGCACGCCCCCGCTCGCACGCGTATAATTAGTTATTACAAATAATAATAATATAATATAATAATAATAATAATAATAATATATGTAATAATATTTAACAATGACTTTTGGCGTCTCTCACTCAAGGCACGGGGACGGACGGGCGTCCGCGGGGGAGACGCGCGAACGGAAAGGCACTGTCCGCGGGGCCCGTCGCGGCGGCCTCGGGGGGCGCGCGGCCGCCGCGGACGGCTTTCATCATCTGCACGGCGCTAGCATCACCTCCAACCAGCACGGGCAGGCGGTCACGTCCCGCCGCGAGTACTTGGGCCCCCAGCCCTTGGCGAAGCTGATGCGCACCGAGTCCAGGTCGACCGGGCCCGCCGGGGCCGAGCCGCGGGGCCTAGGCCGCAACGGCGGCCGCTCCGAGGGGTCGAACACGCGCAAGCAGTGTCCGGGGGGCACTCGGTACACCAGCAGCGTCCGAGTGTCCGCGTCGTCCAGCGCCGGCGAGTGCACGAAGATTGGCTGCTCGCTGCGGTTGTACGCCCACACGCCGTCTGCCTCCCTGCTCAGCGTGAGCCCTGAAATGAGCGGTCGTTCCAACGTTAAATATAATTTCAAAATTAAATGTGCAGATTTAGAAAATGTTACTAATCGCTTATTCAAATATAAATCATCGGTTAGTAATAATGGCAGTAAACGTCCCTATGCTCATAGGTGACTATAATTTTTTATTTCAGTAGAAGTGGATATGCCAAACGGAAAGCTTGTGGAATCAACTCGAAAAATAAAACAATGTTTCTGAATAATTTAAAAAAATGTGCATATTATCATTCAGTATGCAAAAATGTTTTGTGTTTATTAAATTGAAATAAATAAGGTTTAAAAAAAAATATTATTAATTCAAACTCCCCAGACTGTTTTTATTATCAAAAAGAAACCAATTTTTTAAGGTGAAAAAATTAAAAATTAAAAATATTGCGCCATCAATTCACATGTATGAGAAAAACAGAAATACTAATAGCGTAAATTTTTGTTTTAAATTGTTAAAATTCAATATTAAAAATTCACAATTTGTTATCTTTAGAGTATGGCGTTCATTACCTAGACCGATCTTGGCTCTGGTCCTTGCGACGCTCTCGGGCGCAGAGCCGTTCCTCTGCAGCGCGTCCAGGCAGAGGCCTTGGTCTTTCGGCGAGTCGCCGAACACGTTGACGGCCGGCTCGTCCACAGGGTACATCCTGCCGACGCGTACCGCCATCTCCCAATAGGCGAGTCGGCACCACGTGCCGCCGGGTCCTCCTGAAACGAAACGAACAATATACTATGTGTAGCGTTCGCTGAGTCCCAAAATTCTCATATCCATCGAATGATTATACATGAAGTTTTTGACTCGCAATATTTTTTTTATGATGATTCAAATTCCTCGTCATAATTCCTTTAAGTAGTTTGTTAATTTTACGTATGATTGAGTTAATTTTATGTATTTTTCCATAATTATTTCTGTTGTTACAGGTTTTTTATTTAAAATTAAACCTTTCACCAATCAAATATAACTTTTTTGAACAATGGAAATATATTAACACTACTTATATATTTTCGGAAACTTTTTATTTTAGAAAATATGGACACCGATAAAATTGACAGTTTTATACCTGTAAATCTAGTTTAAACAATTAGATGTTGGATGAAATGCTTTATACTCCAAATTAAATAGTGTATTTTTATAGTACGATATAAGATGCTGTAAGTGTGAAGACCTGGTAGCAGATTATTGCAGAATTTAGCAGAAAAAAAACTATAAAACGTTTTCCACTATTTTTCCATATTCGCCAAGCTTTTTATAAATTAAATTTTCTACTAGGAATTTTCTGGCGGATCAATCAAATCGATCGTATTATAAACGAGTATGTAGCCACTGTTACTTAGTTATTGTAATTATTGTAATAAATACTATATGAATATGTACATAAAATTATAAATTAATTGTGATTATGAAGGTTTAATTTGAAATGTAAAACTTGTATTTATTTATTATTATTTCATATTTCATTCATATTATAGTAATTTCAAGAAAAAAATCTAATGCATTGCTTTGATTTATTTTATTACATTTTATTGTAGTATCTTTTTATAATTTATTTTACATATATTATTCAGCTTTTGTGGATATTTTTTAAATCAATATAAATATGATAACTATCCCTACCTTCTGATATAAGAGGGCTGATTTTTGACTTTTGACTCTCCTATTGGTCAAAATTCGGTTTAGATACACTTCATTTGATTCTCACTTATTGTAAGATTGAATATACTTTGACCAATACTCATATTAGATAGTAATATCGGTAAGGATAACTAATATATTTTTAAAGCAAATGCAGACTAACTACAGAGCAATATGTGACGTCTTGAGTTGAGTTAGACCAAACCTAATTTCTAGAACTTTCATTAGGTTTGGTTTGGGTTTGTTTTATAACAGCATATAAGCGCTTATTAGTGCAATTATATTTTCGCTTCGAAAATATAATTTCACTGAAAAATAAGCATTCACGTAACATAACTCGAGCTTTTTTAAACTCATATGTCATATGCTTATGGATTATCTCGCAATTTGGAATCCATTTAAAAAACCTACAATTCGTCAGAAGTAAAAGAAAACATTTGAGATATAACTGTTCATGTATGCACAGCAATGTAAAAATATTAGTTGCTCCATCTCTATAGGTCTTTTACACAAAACCTTTTTTAGCTGACTGACAGAAAGCGAGTTAGGGCAAAATTAGTACTCCAGCATTATTTAATTTAGCACTGCACTCCTGTGGTAACCCATGTATATACTATATGGAAAAGTTGAAGTCATATAATTTAACTAGCACTTCCAATATGATTTCACTGAAATGACATATTTGAAAAAATAGTTTCGGGATAAATTTTTATTTAAGATTTATATTTCAATAACCTATTGATGGCATATTTTAAAAAATATTATGCAGGCAGGTTGGGATATATTTAGCTATCGAGTAAATAAATCGAATAAAAGTGTGTTAACTTATTAAATTTACTCGCCGAGTATTTGTAGTAAACTATAGAATATACAGTCAAAATAGAGGTGGTGCAATCGCGAAGACAACCTTATGTTTAGAACACGTCGATACGCACCCTCGCCGTCCGTGGTCTGCGAGTGAAGGCGCTCGGCGGCGGCTACGGCTGCGGCTGCGGCGGCGTCGTCGTACTCGTCGGGCTCCGGCGGCGGCTCCGTGCGTCTGTACGGCGGCGGCGGCGTCTCTGCGGAGCGAGATAATAATAGAGTTCGCTGCTATTGCGCAACGGGCGGTGGCGGTGGCGGTGGCGGTGGCGGTGGCGATGGCGGTAGCAGTGTCGTTTCGCGCGCGCTCACCTCTGATGCAGAGCCGGCTGCGGTGGTAGGGGTTGCAGCAGTGCGGCTCGGAGCAGGCCGGCGGCGGCAGGGGGCGCAGCTCCTCGCTCGGTTCGAGGTCGGGCCAGCGCAGCAGGCGAGCGGCGGCGCGAGCTTGAGCGGGGGGCGCGGCCACGCAGGGCGAGCGCGCTCTGTCTCGGGGCTCCGCGTCCGCCGCTCCGAGGAGCGCTCGCAGCTGGCGGTCGGGCAAGCGCCGCAACAGCCGGTACTGATCGTCGACGGCGGGGGCGCGGGCGCGAGCCTCCGAGTCCAGGCGCGCGACGCGGGCCCGCAGCTTGTCTCGGGTGGCGCGCCACATGGGCGCGCATCGCCGAGCGGCGGCCTCTCGCCGACCGGCCGCGGCGCCGGACCGAAGCCGACTGACGCCCGAGACGGCGCCTGCCCCCCCTCCGCCTCCGTCTGGCGCCACGAGAACGAATCGAACGCCGCACGCCGCGAGCCGAGCGCCGCACACCGCGCGCTGTTTACCAACAGACTGCCCGCAAATGCCCGGACAGGGCTCTTCAACTGTTTACTGCAAATACAAAAATATTCATCACCATATAAAACAAAATGTAAAGAAATTTGCAACAAAAACACGACCAATATAATTTACATAAAAAATAACCTAAGACAGCTGTTAATAATTACGCGTGTTCAAGGTGTCAAAAGGTTAGGGATGTCCTTTGGGGGGGTCAACCCTTGAATTTGCCCAGAAAAATGCATATCGCTTAATGAAATTCTATGAATTTCAATGAAATCGAAATATTTAAAAACGACCATTGACATGACGTCCTCAAGGAAAATCTAAGAAACAGTTTTGAATCTATGTGGAAAATATTTTTTAAAATATCGCATTTTAGTCAAATCATATCGGAATACATTTTTACCGGTAGATATCTATTTTTAAGTGCTAGTAAAATTATATGATTTTAACTTTTCCATTTATAGTAAGATATACATTTACATTCATATAATTATTTATTTATATGCGATGTATTAACGTTACAGTGAAAGTGTATTTTTCAGTGAAGTTATATTTTCACTAGTGAAGTCCAAATATATTTTTACCATTAAATATATATGTATTTCAACAACTCTGAAATAATTAATTACATGCAATTGGTAACACGTGTTATTCGTTCCTATGATTTTTTTTCTTATTGAATCTGACCATTAGCAGTACCTAATTTGTTGGTCTCAATAAAAGTATTGGTCAAAGAATATTCAAACCAAATTATGGTCAATAGGAGGGCTCAAAAACAATTTTTAATTCTCAGAAGTGAAAAATTCACGGCAAGAGCAATAAAATCGAGTCGGCGCGGTCGCAGTGGGAACACTCGGTAACGAGCGTTCTCACTGCGAAAAATCCAAAGATATCCTTAAATTTGTGTTTTATTTAAAAGTTCGGAAACTAACGTGAGATTTAAAAACAACATTAAATCAGAAAAAAAACACTTCCCGGTGCAGGTGCGGCTAATGATCACAATATTTTTGTTGCCAATATAAAAATGAGGCTTAAGTATAGAAAAATCATCAACTAAAACAAAATTCAACTTACAACTTCTAAAGTACAAAAAAATATTTATCAAATTTACAAATTTATTAAATCGGAATTTTAATAATTTTTTTAATAAAATTGCAATGAAATAAATAGGGGAAGAAGAAAAAATAAATTCGAAATGCTTAAGAAATAAATTTCTCGAGAGTATGAAGTTAGTTAAAAAGCAACAATGGATGACGGAGGAAATATTATAACTAATGAAATTAAAAACACTTATCAAATAGAATACAATAATATTCATCGTCTTGCAGAAAAAAATCAAAAAGCCAATGAAGATTGAATACATGATTATCTTATAGATGGCCTGAGTTCTACCGGGCTAGATGGCAGAGATGTAAGACTTTTCAAAAATCTGTATTGGAATCAACAACAGTAATAAACGTTGCTTTGCAAGCCTTGGCAATCCTTTACTTAGTCATGTATAATAAGAAGATATTGACATGCTATTACTATTGCAAAAAAATATTACACTTTATTAGCTCAACATTTGAATCATTAGTATATTGGAAATAACAGTGGCGTAGCTATGGGGGGGGGGCAGAGGGGGCGGGCCGCCCCGGGCGGCACTTGCTTGGAGGCGACATATTCGCGATGGGATCGTCTAGTGTGGTTCTTAGCCCTTAATGCACTAAAACATATATAAATTCACGAATAACAAAAGTTTAATAATAACCAATCCATTGTTTTAAGAAATGGTGATTTTATGACCCTGTAAAAAATGCATGAGGGGGGGGGCAATTTTAAGGATCGCCCTGGGCAGCACATACCCTAGCTACGTCACTAGGAAATAATAATCCTCATAATGGTAACCACTGGATCATATTAAAAAAAAATTTTGAAAGAGTTGAATTTGAAATCTCATAGATCTCATTTTTCATCAAAATTGTTGGTCGTATTTTCGACTAAAAATATTGTCTCTTGAATATAACGACGCGACCACTGTTCTCAAACAGCTGCGTAACGAATACATTTTTTATTTGAATTGTAATAATTTTTCCATGTCGATAAAATTTTATTATTTTTTTACAATTTTTTGGAATGAGTTTTTATTTACAAAAGAGTCTGGTTGACTTTCGCCATATAGCCGCATAATCAAGTTCCGCGAGACGCTGACGCCATCGCAGACTGACGCCACGCGAACGGTGATTCACAACGTCTGGCGATGCAACCTCCCTTCGTGTACTATCTTCGACTGAACGTTATTGAGCAGTTTGGTAGTATAGAAATATAACATAAAGAAGTAGCATTGATTCGATAGATACCTCAAAAAAATCGTAGGGGGACTGGGTTCACGCTATCGCTCGGACTAGGCGACTAAGACTTTCTTCGCTTATACTTTTTGTTTGCTCGCCTACTAGTAAGAGGACCACACGTCTTCCTTTGAAGCGGATGATCTTCCTCAAAAATGTCCTATTTGCCCTCCATTTGTCCTTCTATGTCCTCCTTGGACAAAAGAATCCGTAAAGAGCTTTTTTTTAGCTTCCGTAACAATTTCACTAAAATTTAAAAAATAGAGAAGGTCTTATAAAAAAATTAATTGAATGCAGGCAGGCAAATGAGGGCATTCGACTCCCCCCCCCCCCCATTAAATTATGCCAGAAAAATGCATGTCATTTAATTAAATACTTAATGAAATCGAAATATTGAAAAAACTACTTTTTGCCCCTACCCTAGAAAAAACTGTCTTATACTGTTCGACTCACACTAAACCATAAATGTTTGGGTTATCCATAAAAGAAAAACTAAAAAAAAAACGGTCAAATCTATCCCGAAAAAAAAACTAAAAAAAAAAAATTCAGTGAAATCATATCGGATCATAAATCATTTATCTGGCATGTGGTAGGTAAATTACATGATTCTCACTTTTCCATATATAGTAATATATACATTAACATACTTATCATTATTTATTTACATGTACAAATGTTACAGTGAATGTGTATTTTTCAGTGAAGTTATATTTTTACTGGATATACATATATTCTACGAGGACAATTTAAATGAGCAATGTATAAAATAATTGTTCCATAAAACGAATTGTTTGTGCACTACTGTTGGACAAATTAGGGGAGAGCGAACATTAGTCAGAAGAGCGAACACCTTATGAATAACTCTCGAGTACGCAAAAACAATTATCACTTCTCAGAAGTCAAAAATTCACGTCAAAAGCAATAAAATCGTGTTGGAGCGGTCGCAATGGGAACGCTCGGCGGCGACAACACGATTTTATTACTTTTGCCGTGAATTTTTGACTTTTGAGAAGGGATAATTGTTTTTTGCGCTCTTCTATTAGTTAAGATTCGGTTTAGATGTGCTTAATTTGATGATCACTTATTATAAGTCGTAATATTGTTATAAAAAGACATAATATGAAAGCTAGATCACCGAGCGCTTCCACTGCAACGCCGACGGCACGATTTTATTGCTTTTGGCGTGGATTCTAAACAGAGACCCATTTGAATTTGGCCAGAAAAATACATGTCATTTAATGAAATACTATGAATCCTACTGAAATGAAAATATTAAAAAACCGACTGGGGGAGGGGCAACTTCCCCCCCTCCTCCATTGAAAAATGTGAAATTACGTACCTGTCGAAATTAGCTATTTTTACCATCAACAGTCATTCATTATCCTCCTCGAACAAAAAATTCCAATATAGTTTTTTTTATTTTTAGTGTCCTCCTTTGAAATTTTCCAAAACTGGTCACCTTACTATTAGACACTATCCAGTCGAAGGTAGCAGAGGTGGGGAGGTTTCACCGCCAGACATTAAGATGTTATGAATCACCGATGGTCATGTCCGTTCGTGCGGCGTCAGTCTCCCAATGACCACTTACTCAGAGGCGTCCGGAAACTGCGTTAAGTTGTCAATTCTCCAGTGTCACCGTATTGAAGTTGTGAAATACCTTCTAATTGTGTTGATCTTTATGTTTTAAAATGTTCAAACAAATTTGCGCCAATTTCATTCATACGTTCACCTACAATCAATCTCGATCGCGAGATTATTGTCATTCTTATCATTATCGCCAAAATTTTAACGAATCTAACAATACGTCTTTATACTTAGACGAGAGGTAAATAAAGCAAACTCAAGTGGCAATTGAAGTCAGGCGTGTTACATCGCGGATCACTTAAAAATTTCAACCAAACATCGGGTCCAAAAAACATTATAATAATGAGCTGTTTCTATCGGACTCGTCAGTGCAATAAAATATACAATATGTAGTAGGTCTACCTTTTGCCTCATGTGTCACTTTATAGGCCCGTTATTTTATTTTTAAAAATATCAAAGATTAGGTCGCTTAGTACAATTTTTTTTGATATTCATTTTTAATAAAGTGTAATTTTTGTAATATGCTTTTTTACAACTAATTTCAGCGTGTCAGGTTTTTAATAATTTCTTAAATATTTCCTCATACACTGTTTTTCTTTAATTAAAACTAACTACAATGTAAATTAGCGTAAGTTCAATTTTTTTTCTAAAATGTTATAATATTGTTTTAATGTTTTTCCCATCATTTAATTCATTTTGTGATGTTTCCTTGAAACTGTGAAGATTTTAACCACCTGCACAATTTATTACAATTTAGAGGTCACCCTAACGACCATTTCATACAAACGAAGAGATAAATAAACCCGTCTCGAAAGTGAGAACCAAACATATATTCACAAAGCAATGAAAGAGAGATCTCTTGACCAAATAATTGCATTAATAAATAAAAATATTGCATCTACAACCTTGTACTACTCTTTATTTGAAAAGGACACGCCCTGGACAATATATTCTACCCACGGATGTTATTTAAGGGGTCGGATGGGGATATTTTACCTCCCTCCCTTTGAATTTGACCAGAAAAATGCATGTCATGAAATACTATGAATCTTAATGAAATGAAATATTAAAAAAAAAACGCCCACTTACTGGCCAACTTTTGCCCCTCTCCCATCGAAAAAGCTAAAACGACGTCCCTGATTATATATATATGACTTTTTATTTATCAAATCTGGAATAGCCATCTGGACCGTTTTTTTAAGGGGTGAGTGAACACATTGTTGTGTGTCCAAGAAGCGATGCAACTGGGTCACAAACATCCTCATCTGCGATTCGAAAAGATGTCTCGAACCAGCATTATAAAAGATGTGACACATGGTCGCAGCAGGAGAAACAGAGACTTCAGGTGTGGGGTATATGTCCCCGTGTGCATTTTTGAGGCATAATTTAAATTTAATTCACATATAAAATCATAGTTTTAATAAAATTACATCTAAATAAATAAATGATAATTATTATTTATATATCAATTTTTCCTTGATAAGATTAGCTATATTATTATATTATTTTTAAATATTAAGATGTATATACATACATAATTTGTATATGTTATGTATTGTGTACTCTATAAAGAGTACTCGAATAAAAAATAGATTATGACGTTTGTAATCCAAACGACTATTATCTATTTAAATAGAACTGCAATCATTTTTAAGTAGAAAAAGTGTTTTACAAAAACGGATATAAAAACAATATTAAAAAATATATTATTTTGAATCAGATAATGGAGAATAATTATAGAAAAAGATTGAGAATATATAATTTAATAAAAGTATTACACGTTTTAATTTCTAATTCATGTAACACGCGCCTTAAAAAACGCAAAGACACAAAACACAATCTAAAAAAACTAATGATACAGTTTAAATAATTTGGCAAACAAGTTGTACTAAAACAAAATCTTCCAAGCCTTCCAATTTGCTTTCGAGTGTGCGTATTACGGTGACTAGATTAGTGCGCAAACAAAAATGGCGCATACGAAAATTCCACACAGCGAAAATTCTGATGATATGTGCTTGTTTAATTATAAAATATATTTCGCTTTTAATTCTAAATGCTAAATATTTTTCTCTATTTTTATGTAAAAAATGTGTAATTTGAGGAAATGTACGTGTATCATACCAATGAAAATTACTGATATAATTGTAAAACATGATTTTTTTTATATTAAAATCATATTAACATCTGTTATATATAATATACTACATAGACACTATTTTTTTATATATATTTACGTATTATTAAATATACACACTACATGATCAGTTTTTAATAAAAATGAATATAAATTTATATTATTAATACAAATTAAAAACTAATAATCTTTGAAACGAAAGACAAAATAAGTTATTAAAAAATAATAACGAAGCATAATATACAATTCTAAACTTTAATATTAATTATTTTGAATATTTGCATTTTTATTATTAAACTGTTTAATACCACTAATAATGAGCGAATGTAAGTATTCAAGTTATATGATGAATAATCGTGAACACTTATAATTTTAAACGCTCTGTCGTGGAAAATAACAGAGGCGCCCTGTGCCGTAGGGCGACCGGACGCAGAGAAGAGCCGATGCGGCACTGCACACGAGGTCTAGTCGCGTGTGCGCCCCGATGCGACTCGTTTCGGTGGCGCCGCTTGTTTTTCCATTTTTTTATCCGCACACTCGCACAGATCTCGTTCGACCGATTCGGAAGTGGTATTTCCCGTTCTGAGCCGATTCTTATTATCGAGAGATTCGCAACCGAGGACGTCGAGGCTCGAGTTGGGCGGCGAAACCTACGCGACATTTTTACTTCTTATTTTTATTATTATTATTATTATATTACTGTTTCGGTCGGGAAACGCTCACCCACGTCCAGAGGAAAAACTCAAACGCTTTTGGAAAGTGCGCGCGTTTTATCTCTCGCCCACTTGCACTAGACGCGTGCAACGAACGCAGCCGTGTCTTTATAGCAGGGGCTCTCGAGCTTTTTCAACCGCGGCCCGCTTTTTAAACTTTAATTGAGTTGCGTATAAAAAGAAACGCACAATGAAACAATAAATTCACATAGAGATTGTAGCTATCTATTAGGTATCAATATTTAATCACGATCATCAATCATCAAATTCGTGAACAATCCGATTTAGATAACCACAGATTCTTTTCATAATAAATAGCTATATATTTGAGAACGCTCCCATTGCACGAGCTACTAGCTTTTAAAAGAGCTTGCTAAGCACTAGGATGTTTTGGCAACACCTATGAAGAGATTGAAAGGGGGGGGGGAGAATATATAATATATATTTTTTATAATGGTCATTCTATCATGACGCATTGAGGAAACTTGTCGAGTCATAATGGCAAAGGGTTTTGTATTTTTTTGCATTAAATTATGATCACAAACGTTTTGTTTTATATTATTATTTTTTTAATATTGAATTTAGCTAATAACTAATTGTAAACATGAAAATTGTTACAAACCAGTAACGATTATATTATATATGTATATTAAGTTTGTCTCTAAAATGATTTATATTATTGAAAAAAAACGTATTTAAAAAACAAAAGAAAAAAGTCATGATGGTAATATTTGCAATGAAAAATAAAAATACACATATGCAAGACAACCACCAAGTACAAAGTCAAGGAGCAAATTATATATTTATTTCACAGAGTGAAGTTAACATGTTCTTCACTTGCCGGCTCTACATATTATGGCTGTGTTCATTTCAACGACACAAGAAAATCCGTATAATATATACTACTTGTTTTGCCACTGTTTCATGAACATTTTAATAAAACAATAATATTTTTGTGACAAAAATTAAAGAGTGTTAATTTAAAAAATCTTGTATTTAAAAACAAAATAAGTATATAAGCGAAATAGGTTGGGTTTCCCTGGACGTAGCGCCGGCGCTAACTCGCAGGTGGCCGGCCGGCGGTCATCCGCGCTACGGAGAGAAGAGAAAAAAGGGGCGGCAGGTGAAAGGGTCAAAGTGGCCGCGCCGGAGAGGGACGGAGAGAGCAATAGGAAGAGGCGAGAGATAAGGAGGCGCCGTCGCTCCGAATTTATCTGCGACGACCGAAGCCGACCTTGGATCTGCGCCGCGGAGAAGAGAGGGGGCGACTGGCGACGACGACTGGCGACCGCCGGCTGGCGACTCGCAGACCCGACGCTGAGGACGCCAGACGCCAGCGCCGCAGACGACGCCGTCGCAAACACCTCGTAAATAACAACACACGCCACGCCGCGTCTCTCCTCCCGCCTCTTACCCTCTCTTCAAATCTGACGTCTATAAACGAATAATACCTATGACGATGTTTATCTCAGATAAATCTGAAAGATGCGTTTAAAATTCCTTTAAAAGTATTGTTCCCAAACTGGATGTCTGCCGGAACCAGGGATGTCATTTCAGATTTTTCCGGGGAAGGGGGGGGGGACAAAATATGGCTAGTCAATGGTCGTTTTTTTTAATATTTCGATTTTATTAAGACTCATAGTATTTCATTAAATGCCATGCAATTTCTGGGGGAGGGGGGATTCTAGCGTTCATATTAAGTCTTTTTATAACAATATTATGCATATCTAAACCGAATTTTGACCAATAGGAGAGCGCAAAAAACAAATATCTCTTTTCGGAAGTCAAAAATCCACGTCAAAAGCAATAAAATCGTGTCGAGGCCGTTGCAGTGGAAACGCTCGGTAAAAAGTATTTCATTAATTGACATACATTTTTCTGGCCAAATTCAAGGGTGTCCCTATTTAGAACCACGTCAAAAGCAATAAAATCGTGCCGTCGCCGTCACAGTGGAAACGCTCGATTTTCTAAAATTTATATTAAGTCTTTTTCTAACAATATTACAAATCGAATGAACTTTTAACCAATAGGAGAGCGCAAAAAACATCCCTTCTCAGAAGTCAAAAATCCACGTCAAAGGTAATAAATTCGTGCCGTCGCCGTCGCAGACTTCACTGTATCAAGTAAAAATCGTACGAAGAGAATAAGACTAGTTATAGGTTAATATGATTATATATATATATATAGATCTAACCCAATAAAGTCTAGGCATGGCTCAACCGTAGTGTGCGAAACGTCACGTCAGGAGATGCGTAGGGAGCGTAGAAGATTGACGAGGAGAACTAACGAGACAATCGACGCGGGCGTTCGATCAAAACGAACGCCATCACTGCTGTAATATTTAGAGTACGTCGTTGTGTAGTAGGCCGTGTACTTTTATTTCTGGCAATTGATTCATTCGGTCGCGGCTCGTACGTGCGCGCCTATGTATATTTAGAAAGAAAACACAAACAGCGGCGCCGGCGGTCCGACCGATAAACAATACGCTGCTAATTGTTTTCGTTTCGATGCGTAATACGATAAAACTTCGTCTGTTTCAGCTCCGAGAGAACTAGGGAATCGACGTCACGTTCGATACGCGACGAGATCCATCTACATTGAAAACTAAAAAGCTGGCTGCTGCGCCCATAGTGGCTTCAACCAGCTGCGACATCGGACTAGACCTCGTCGATTAGTCGTCTTTAGCAATAAACTATTATCAGATTCAGCTAGCCTTAAAAATAATATATTTATCTGCGATTTTAAGGCCAGCGGTGTATACATTATTTGGTTCCAAAACGATTTTCACTATCATATAGGTATATATTTGAGGTAGCAATAATTATTTAAAAAAATTATATTTTCTGTTATGTACAGGAAATTACAATTTTGGTAGCATTCGGTAATAAGACTGTCTTCTTAGAAAAAAAATTATATCTGCTACTTTGTTTAGCACTATCTAGGTCGCTTTAAATTGTTAATGTGCAATGATTTTTGAATCATATAAATAAATCACAATATTATGTAAAATTATATTTATCACATTTATGGATATTGAACGAAGACGCATATTTGCGTCATCGGCTCTTAACACTATTAGTAGTTTTTATTATATGACATCGATAGAAGGGTTATTAACCATGATTTAAAACAAACGAGATTTTTGCTTATTGCTTATTGGGTTTCGTTTTATTGTGCAAGAATGATAAGGGAGCATTTAAAAAATCAGAAACAAATGTAGCGGCAAAATTATTACAAAAAAATATTTAATAATGAAATTTGTTTACAAACAGTTGAATAAAATATATAAAATGTAATTTTCACAAATTTATAGATAATTAACGTTTAAACATAAGTGAAAATTACTATCTTGTAAATGGAAACAACTAGCTAGAATAAATCCTGCGAGAAAATTTAATATTATGTTAAAAATATATATAATAGTAAAATATGTAAGATTTGCATTGCGCGCCTCAACGCACTTCTTTTTTTTTAATATTTTGAAAAAATATATTTAAAACTTTTACGATAAGTTAATAGTTTATAAATTAAGAAAATAGTAGTGTAACAGTAAAATAAACATACCATGCCAAGCGGCGGCTGTTTCATGCATTGAAATCATGAAATTCGCGTTACGTGCTCATAACCTAGCGCGACGCGCTCGAATCGTTGCCCTTTTGTTAGTATAACACATTTTTCAACTAAATTATTAGTATTTATGGCTATTTTATTAATGAGTTTATTAAATAAGACACATATTAATCAGATAAAAAATAATATCTGACATCGTGTTTTGTAAATTTTAGAAAATTATAATTTGGGCCTTTAAATGCTTAATTTAAAACAGTTAAAATAAAGAAAAAATCTGTAAAAAACTATTATTTAAATATAATAAAGTAGATTTACATATTAAATAATGTATCAATCTATAACTATAAATTATAAACACTTGCTCTATTTAAAACTTCCTTAATTATTATTCTCAACTATTTTTGGTTAATTAGTAGTAGTTTTGAATTTCAGTGAATTTTAAGTAGAAGTATTTTTGAGGTTTTGAGACCGAAGGGGTGTGAGAAATGTAGATGCCACTATCAAGTGGTGGATTTGAAATAGCAGGTCTCAGAAGTCGGAGAGTCTTCGTTGGAGTGTCGAATTGTATTATTGTCGGCTGTGTTTTTGTGGAACAGCTTGGATCTATCATGATATGTTCTCGTCTCCGTCAAAGAAATTCAGTATAGTAAAATTATTACAACTAAATGCAAATATTTAATCATTTAAGCAAATAATCCGACTGGCAATAGTCGTACGTTTGATTGTATTTGTTAATTGGTATTAATTTTATTATTTCCGTTAATTACTAATCAATTGGTATTATCTAATTTAATATGTTAGACTGTCGCGGAGAAATTATTAAAATATTAACATTTTATTCGACATATTTATAGAGATATTCACATTATAAGATGACATGTACACTTAGTATACATCACAGTAAATAAATGCTAATATCACAACTTTATATTGTTAATTGACTATATTTAAGTTTAAATGAAATGCACTAATTCTCTTTGAATTTTATTTGTGGGCTCTCAAAAATTTAATTTGTAGATTAGAAGAGTATTTTTTACTTGCCTACAGAATGACCAACGCGTTGTCGAGTTAAATTGTGTACAGAGTCATTATTTGTATATGTTACTATATTTCTATGTTTTGTTTTTAATAAAGTACATATTGTGAGTTTAAGTCATTCAGAAAAATTACACATTTTTCTATACGTAGATAGGGTCAGATAATGTTAACAATGAGACGATGCGACTTGCGGCAGACTTTGAACTTTTATAGAGGAAAGAGGATTTTTAAATTTGAAATCATAACAGATAATGTTGTTGATTGTGTGTGTTTTGTTGATGCGAAATAGGTCATCGCTAGGATTTTGAAGGGTGGGTTTCGGCGCCACCCGACGTTCGACGCCAACCGTCTCTACGATTGGCGCCTCTCCTCCAGTTTGCGTCTACCGTCTGCAATCTGCTCGGACGCCATCCAGTTCCCCTCTTCCACCCCAAATAGGTCACAATTTCGATCATAAATATCTGAATCGGCGGCGTCGCGGCGGCACCGTCCCCCAAATGCACTTCAATTAATATACATCTATAACTATTCAAATACACCCTTATTCTTGTGCAAAATTTTAAGCATTGCTATTAAAGTGTACTTGTAAACGATAGAGCAGGGGTAGCCAAAATTGAAAGTTATAATATAAGTTTATGATTAATTAAATATACATATGTTACCAATTTGCAGACTGGATTTGGGTCTCATGTTTCACTACTTATTTAGTAGTTGTTGATTGTGTTTACACTGTTGCAACGAAATATTTTCAATCAATAAATAAATGAGTTGCAATTAGCCTTCACAAAAGTACCATTATTATCAAAAATACTTTTTCAGAAACATTAAAAATACTCAATATTGGACATTAATATTAAAACATAAAGTTTCAATACTGACAAGTTAGCTAAGGTAATAGGCAATCAAAGTCAGTGGTTCGAATCTTGGCACCGACCGACCAACTGTTATTACCTAGACTGTACTCGGCTATTTATTATCTTACGAATTTGTTGAAAGCAAGTCAAAAATAGAATTTAATAAACTATAAGTATATAGATAGAATCTTAAAGTAAATTAATCATCTGAATTTTTTTATTACTTTTTGATCGATTGTGTTGCTTTGCGTGACAATGACCAAAGATATTATACTCTTAGTATATATGTATATAAGCACAAAGGCTACAATAAAATATTTAGATTTACTTTCTTCTTTCTCTGCGATTACTATTGGGTTGTTTTATCTTAGTTATATTTGTATATGATTAGTATTCATCAATGGATTGTATAATTATTTGCAAATTTTCTTAATAACTAACGAATCAATTATTAAGAATTAAATCAACCTTTTAAATACGGTACGCATAGAACCTTTATCCGTATATTTATAACATACTAGAGATAACGATTGGTTTGAAACTAACGCAAACAAGACGCTTGGGATGTCAAACAAAAAATTCTCAAAGTTTGTCTGTGTGCGATATGATTTTTACAGAAGTGCTAAAAAACAATTTTATGTACATAAGTAACTACTTATTTAAATAACAATAATATAGCACAGAATTAACCAGAAACATCATTTGGAGGGGGTGGGGGTCATTTACCCCTCTTGAATTTGGCCTGAAATTTAGTGAAATACTATGAATCTCAATGAAATTGAAATATTAAAAATAATAACCACTGGCTGGCCAACTTTTTCTCACACCCTAGAAAAATCGAAATGTATTCCCTAATCTTTAACCAGAAAATCTCGGGTTATCCTTCAAAGAACATCTAAAAAAACGAATCAATCATGAAAATATTTTTTTAAATATATTTTTTCAGTGGAATCAAATCGGAATACATTTTACATACTTATCCCTACCACTATTACTACGACTTCTGGTATAAGAATATAACCAATATTCAAAAAAAAAGTATATTCAAACCGAATTTTGTTCAATAGGAGGGCGCAAAAACAATTATCACTTCTCAGAAGGCAAAAATTCACGTCAAAAGCTATAAAATCGTGTCGGTGCCGTCGAAGTGGGAACGCTCGGTAACGAGCGTTTCCACTGAAAAAACATAATTAAAAAATATTTTCTATATTGTTTTTTCTTTAGATTTCCTCAGAAGGGTAGCCCGAGAATTTATGGTTTAGAATTAGCTTTTTTGCAAAAGTTGGCCAGTCATATTTCATTAAATGACATGGATTTTGCTGGCCAAACTCAAGGAGGGTAATTGCCTCCGCTCCTTCCCTAATTTTTTTTCCTGTCGAAAGCGTTCCTCTCACACGAGCCATTTAGTTTCTCAGCGAGCTTGCCAAGCACAAAGATGTTTTCAGTACTAGCTACGAAAAGCTGGAACAATTATTACGGGACATCTCTTTTTTGTTTAATAAAACGTCTTGTGCGCATTTGTAAAAATAATGAGTGTCTTTATATTAACCGCTTAATGACTGATTTTTTGGCAAAAAACTTTCCAAGATCTCAGACTCAGCTATAGGAAGTGGAAATATTACTAAAAATAAATATACAAAATATAACACAAACATATCGAATTAAAACATAATTATTAATTAAATTTAAATGCAATGTACGCGTTTTTTAAACATTTAACTCTACATAATTCAAAAAAAAAACATTTTTTTCAAAGAATCAGTTCAAAGTAACGTCTAAATACCATATATTACTGGATTAGATAGAAACTTAAAATTAAAAAAAAGTCGCTGAAATATGTCCAAGTATATCGTAAACAGGGCCGACTTTAGCGAGTGCGGAGCCTTACATAGAAATATAGCGTGAGCCCCCCCTCACGCCCTCCAAAAAATATTTATGTAATATAAAATTTATTTAATAATACAATATATGAAATTCACTAATATAGTATCGTAATTTCAAATAATTCACAAGTAAATTTTACATCATGCAAAGTAACTAGTCTACAAAACTGCAAAAAATGTTTTTAGTTTCCAAAATTAAAGTAATATATTTATATTATATAAATAGCAACTAACAAATACATTATTAAATCTTAATAAATTTATTCCATGAGTATATAAATGCTAACTTTAAAAAAGGGCTTGACATAAAAAGTCTTGGAATCACTATTAACAATCAACGTATGTTGAAATTTGAAACGCTTATTATTTTTGAAACATGGGCTGTCAGAAGAGAACACCGGATCGAACATGTGTGTGTCTTAACGGGATATAGTTTTTGTGTATTTTCTTGGTTTATGACAAACGTTAAGGAATGATTCATAGAAACGACTCATTCAAGTTGTTCTAGTCCATATTTTTTCATACAAATTGGCGATGGAGTTTTGGTGGAATTTTACAAAAACCGAAAAAATTGCACAATTTTGATTTCATTGTGCTTTTTAGGAGAATGAAATATCACTATATATGAATATAAATTTGACATTGTGTTGAAAATAATATTAACGTCTGTTTTTATTATTGTTTTACTTTGAGCGCGGGGCCCTCAAATCAGTTGCATATAAAAAGAAAGCCGGCATTGATCGTAATTTTTATTTTCATATAGCTTGTCATTGGAAGTTTCATTCATATCGTAAATTACAGCAAATGTTTTTATCGAGTATACTCATTGATGATATATTATAATAAATAAATAACATCTCTAATTTAAGCGGTGGCAGCTGCTCTAAATATTTTTTTACTATCTATATGGTCACACTGGCGCAAATTCAAAGTCACTCGAAAAAAGTGTAAAAATATAAATATTTGTTTAAAATTGATGAACGAAATTAGGTACTCGTATAAGTAATATTGTAAAAATAAAAATAGCGAGCGCATAAAAAAAGAACGCGCTACGTTCATGGCCATAAACGGTGGTGTTCGGGGTGACAACAAGCGCACGGCGGCCGTCGAGCGGGCGAGCGAGGAGCCGAGGAGCTGGTCGTGAATTGCGATGTTTCGGTAGGAGGAAGGGCGCCCCTGACATGGCAGTCGGCAGGTCGTTGTGCGCCGCCGCCGCCCTCGCAGCGCTGCTGACCCTCGTCGTCGGTGAGCCCCCTTTTCGGACCAAGAGTGGAGTGACTCCAGGGTTGCCACTCCAGAATATTACTCCATATTCAGGAATCGAAATCGGCAAACTTATTTATAAGTTGATCTCGTTAAAACTTTTATGTATACATACGTATTTTCATCCTGCCATACTTAACTACTTTACCTACAAAATTGTTTATTATTGTTTTCGAATTTATCAATATTATTCCATCGTTTCACTACTGTGAAATATTTCAATTGCTAATTGATGCATTTTCAGAAGCGACGTTGACGTCGGCGGACGGCCCCGTCGAGACCCGCTTCTGCGAGTTCTACAACGAGACCGCCTGCCTGAAAAACTCAAGCGCTTGCTACGAGCGCGAAGAGTGCGAACCCCACGACCCCGACAAGCGTAACCACTGCTACGTACTATGGAAGATCGACAACGTCAAGCTCAAGGGCTGCTTCATGAACAGCAAACAATGCTACGACCGGCCCGACTGCGTCGAAGACGCTTTCACTCCCAAGAACGATCTCTTGTTCTGCTGCTGCGAAGGCGACATGTGCAACTCCAACTTCACCTGGAACCCGTCCAAGCGGCCCACCGAGCCCGCCAAGATCAACGTGGCGGCCGCTCCCGCAGAAGAGCCGTCGTTGCTGGTGGATATTATAATATACTCGTTTGCCGGGGTGGCGTTCACAGTCTTAGTGTTCGTCTGCGGATATTACCTCTATAAGCGTAAGAAGAGCAACTTTTTCAACGAGCTGCCGACGGCGGAGCCCTCGCTCTCGTGTCCGCCCTCTCCGGAGGGCCTCGAAGATAGGAATCATCTCCCGATAGTCTTGTTGGAGGTGAAGGCTCGCGGCCGATTCGGCGCCGTTAGGAGAGCGTTCTTGAACCAATCGGAAGTGGCCGTTAAAATTTTCCCCGTGCAAGATAAACAGTCGTGGCTGACCGAGCAGGAGATATTCAAGCTGCCCCGGATGAACCACCAGGACATTTTACAATTCATCGGCGTCGAGAAGAGGGGCGATAACTTGCAGGCCGAATACTGGCTGATCACCGCTTATCACGAGAAGGTATTGTACGCCTCGCCTCGATAGTCGCTTTAAAACTTCTCAGAATTAAGTACAGTAGACCTTCTAATAATGCGGTAAATTGGGGACCAGAAAATAACATTTTTTTTGTACACAAAGTAACTGGCATCTAAATAGCAGGTCCCCAATTTACCGTGTTGTTTCTTTATATTTCAAGTGGAATAGTATGTACGTTAAGAGCATTATCATACTTAATAAGCAAGCGATTTATGTGTGATGACATGAGTCACTAAATAAATAACTAAACTCATCTCCCACATCGGTCAACTTATAAACTAGAAGCCAAATAATTAGCTTTAGAACTGACGTCAAAATTCATTCAAAAGTGTAATGCATTTAATCCATTGACTTTATCAAACCTTTTATTTTATTTATTTTAAATAGTTGCGATCTAATCGAAGATGTCAATAAAAAACTTCTTGTAATCAAATTAAATAAAATTAGATAATGCAATAAAGCCAAAATATTGGCTTTATTGCATTAGCCCAAACAATGCATGTCTTTCTGCCGATAATGTGTTGAGATATAAAATAATTGCAAATCAAATAAATTTAAACTAAGCCAAAATATTGGCTTTCCGCCGATAATGTTTCTAGATATAATAAAATAATTGTAAAATTTCCAAATCAAATAAATTTAGACGTATAGCCCAGGGACGTCATTTGGGGGCCTCGCCTCCCCCTTGAATCGAAATACTGAAAAAAACGACTTGACTGGGCAACTTTTGCCCCTCCCCCGGAAAAAGATGTTTCTATACCAGAAATTCTGGGTTATCCCTCAAAGAAAATCTAAAATAAACAGTCAAATCTATCTCCAAAAAATATTTTTCAGTGAAATCGGTTCGGCGATCATTGCTCACACGGCAATTAGTCACGCGCATTACTGCTCACACGAAAATTGGTCACAAATCGATCGCAAAATTAACAGGACGCAAAGTGAAAACAAAATCAATTGATGCGGTTAGTGCCACGCGAGACTTTTTCTCTCGCAATAAACTATTATTTACGCTAAGAAAAAATATTACAAGCCGCGTTGGATTTATAGTCTTCTATGAAGAAGCATAAAAAATTATGATATTTTGAATAGTGAGTTTTAAAACCACGAAAACATTTATTGCTCTTTTTGAGCGAAGCCGTGGCTGTCAATATGTCCATCACAAATAAAATATAAAATAAATATCAAGCTCTTAACTAAATCATTTATGTCATTGAGACCTTTTAGGGATGTGAAGAGGGTCAGCATGTTCTTTCTGAATGCTTTTGCCCTTTTTTTTAAATCTAAAAATAAGCACCACTAAGCACGTAGATATGCAAAATACACATTGCGGCACAAAAACGGTTAAAGAAGAAATTAATAAATATTCATTCACTATTTTATCAATAAACATATTAAGTTATTTAATTTTAATATTAATAGGACAAAGTAAAAAATCAATTGATTGAAATATGATATTAATAAATATTTATAAACTATTTTTAAAATAATTTAATTCGGTTTAAATAATGTTGTGGCAATTAGGTATTTTTAATTTAAATATCAAAAGCATATGGATAATTTTAATTATGAAATCATATGAGTACATTTTCACCAGTAAATATATATTTGCCAGTAAAACATAAAATATCTGGTAGGTGCTAGTAAAATTATATGATTTCAACTTTTCCACACTTAGTAATATATACATTTACATACTTATCGTTATTTATTTACCTGCAACGTATAAATGTTACAGTGAATGTGTATTTTTCGGTGAAGATATATTTTCACTAGTGAAGTCTAAATATATTTTCATCAGTAGATATATATTTCTACTAGCGAAAATACAATTTAACTGATAGGCGCTAATGTTCTGCTTTAAAATATCAATGAAACTCAATATTCGAATTGCTGTTTAAACCCAAACCTAATCTAATGAAAGTTATAAAACTATTTATATATTTAGAATTTTTATTAGGTTAAGCTAAAATACAAACTAAGCTTACTTATCTCTCATGGGAAAATAAGCGCAAGAAGTACAGAATAAAGTAACATCTTGCATATTGCTTCATAGTTTGTCTTCGCTTGTTTTATAAATATAGCTATTCTTATTGATATTACTACAACTGATATGATATGAGAGTATTGGTCAAAGAGTATTCAAACCGAATTTTGGTCAATAGGACGGCGCAAAAACAATTATCACTTCTCAGAAGTATTAAATTCACGTCAAAAGCAATAAAATTGTGTCAAAAACGCTAGGCTTGCTTTCCCCCTGAAAAAAGTTGAAAATGACGTCCCTTGTAAAGCCAAAATATTGGCTTTCCTATTGCATTAATTCAACCTAAGCCAATTATTTGGCTTTCCGCCTATAATGTGCTAAGATATAATAAAATAATTGTAAAATTAATAATTCTAATTAATTTATACGTAAAGCCAAAATATTGGCTTCCTTATTCCATTAGTCCAACCGAAGCCAATTATTTGGCTTTCCGCCGATGATGAGCTAAGATATGAGAAAATAATTGTAAAATCAGCTATAGCATATTCCGAGAACTTTGAGTAGTTGCTGTATATGCCCGACACTACCGTGTTACAAATTATTTCTTAAATTTAGGGCTCGCTCTGCGACTACTTGAAAGCCAACACAATCACTTGGGAGGAGGCATGGCAGGTAGCGTTCACGATGGCCAGGGGGCTAACGCATCTGCACGATGAAGTGGCTGCCTCTCAGGGCGGCGGACGAAAGCCAGCCGTGGCTCACAGAGACTTTAAGAGTAAAAATGTTCTGCTCAAATGGGACATGTCGGCGTGCATAGCCGACTTCGGACTGGCGTTGATATTCCAGCCGGGAATCCCATGCGGCGATACGCACGGACAGGTACGACAATCCTCAAATTGCTTCCTTAAAATCGTTATTTTATATTGTGTATTTATGTGCAGGTCGGAACGAGAAGATACATGGCACCGGAAGTGCTGGAAGGAGCTATAAATTTCACTAGAGATGCTTTTCTCCGCATAGATATGTACGCATGCGGACTCGTATTATGGGAGATCGCTTCCAGGTAACGATCATCAATTGTACAATTCTCCGTCCGCCTATATAGTGACTAGCGTTCAGGCCGATTTGTATTTTATCTCCTTACACATTTGCATAAACGATTCTAACCGAACCTCGTCTTATAGGTGTACGGCCTGGGGAAACACAGGAGAGTACATGCTCCCTCTGGAGGAGGAAGTCGGAGCCCACCCGTCTCTGGAAGAGATGCAGGAAGCCGTCGTTCATCGAAAATTGAGGCCGAACATTCCGGAAGCGTGGCGCGAGCACAACGTAATTCGCAATCTTTTCACTCACCTCTTACCTTCCTGCGAATATATACTCGCGAAACTGTAAAGCTACAGCCGAGACATTGAAGTAGTCCGTTTGGTTTCAGGCTTTGTACGTCTTGTGTGACACCATGGAAGAATGCTGGGATCACGACGCGGAGGCGCGACTGTCCGCTTCGTGCGTGATGGAGCGCATCGCCGCACTGAGAGGCGTCTCACGCAGAACCGCAGCGGCGGCGCCCCTGCTGATAGAGAACGCGCGCCCCTTGCCGCCCTACTCGAGCCGCGACGATTAGCCGTCGCCGATTTAGATTACATACTTTATAATATATTATATGTAACGTGTATAAAGAAATCACACCGTCAGTCTCACCAGTCTTCCTCCCAGAGCGACTATTTATTGTAAAGAAGAGAATCGACCGCCGACAATTTTTCATATGCGAATAGATCATTTTTTTATTATTGATTATTAGGACTGGAGCGGTCCTTGATTTTTTATACAATTTTATCAATCGACTAAGTTTTTTATGTTGCTGTTATCATTATTTTGTAGTTATTAATATTTGTATAATCATTTCAGAAATAAAGTATCGACTAATTTATTTAATGAAACATTTGATATTATTTAACAACTAAAATAGAAGCACAAATATAAACAATATATGAAGTGAATTATTTTAGAAACGATGAATTTAGAAACTTAAAATAAAACTATTACAACAATTTAACACTGTCTTTCTCACCTCTCTTAGTTATTTTCTTCTTTGAACTCTAAATATATAGTTTGTGCAGAAGTGCTTTTACCAAAAATGCTTCCATCGAATACTCGAGAGTAAGGATTCCATCTATTTGTCATTATCAACTCTTCAAATATCGAAAAGTAAAACTAATACTATTCGAAAATAATATTTAAAATTCAAATTTGTCGCACCCCTCTACATTCTATACGGAATGACATACATACGAGCGAATAACTAAACTTTTTATTATTAGTAATTCTTTATGGCCAAAATTTGGCAGCACCCTGGTAACAGTGGTGGGAGCCTGCACATTCTTTTGGTGGACCTCATCAGGGATACAACGGCGGTGGCACCTTGTGTACCGTTCACTCGTATATATTTAAATAACAAACATGTAATTATTTTATACTACTACAGCGGGTCAATCTGTGTAATTGCCACCGATCACCACCGTTTATAAGGATCGTTTCCTATAGGGGGCTCATTTATATATATATGTGTGTGTGTGTGTGTGTTTATTATGGGCAAAACTTGGCGGCACTCTGGTAACACTGGCATGACGGCGACACATTATCTTGTGAACTTGATATATAAGCAAGACCGGTGTTGCCTCATGCACCGTTCGTATTCCAATATTCTAACATGTAACTATATTTCAATAAAATACTACTGCAGCGGCTCAATCTGTGTCTAATCGCCTGATCGAATTATTATCACTTCTCATAAAATGAGTCCAAACTTTCGTTCGTTTTGACATGGCTAAAATTTTGCACAAAATTAATAGACTTATAAATATAATGTTGTATAAATGATGATTCAAAAAATATTTTGGTGACGGGAGACGGCGGGTTGCAATTAGACACAGATTGAGCCGCTGCAGTAATATTTTTATTTAGAAATAATGAAGTTACATGTTTGATGATAAAATGATGTTGACAGTGCGCGGGTTTGGCGTATTTGCATATGGACTTGCACGCGTATAAAATTCAATAAGCACAAGAAAAGAGTCCAGAGATCATGGAAAGCAAAGAATTTGTGTAAATTGAATGTTAAAGCAGCAGGAAGTTAATGCTGATTTTTCAAAGATTTTTTTTTCTCTGATGAGACATTTCTACCTTTCCGCGTATGTCAAATAAGCAAAATGTTCTCATATGGGGCAAAAAAAATTTTCATATGATTCACGAAAAACCATGACATGCCCAAAAAGTGACTGTTTGGTACCAATTGTAGTCAGGCGACTTCATTGGGCCATACTTTTTTGAAAACAATGAAGGTCGAACTGTTGCGAGGAAATATAAAAAACAGCAATAGCCATCAAGCGAGGCTACAAAGGCATGCCAACGAAGAGGCTGTCCGTCTCCTTGACTTTGAAAACCGAACAAGAAGACTCAATAGAGTTAAGCCACATGAACTTGTTCGGTGATAAGTTTTTGTGACCCAAAAAAACTTTTACATGGGTCAATGTGTAATTGTGTATCACAACATAATATAATGACCATCAAAGAAATAGCGCTCAGATCTTAGCTCAGGCTTTAATAAATTGAAGACGCGTTCTTTTGGGCCTGATTTGATTCCTGATTTAATTTTGAAGGGTTGCGATTCAGTCTCGTTGCTACTTTGAAGCGTATTTTTAATTCTCATTTTCTGACCTATGTAAATGCACAAAAGTCACCCATATTCATAAAAAGGGTGGCAAATAATATATAAAGAACTATAGACCAGTTGCAGTGTTGTCAGCTCCTGCTAAATTGCTTAAAATAATTATCCATAGATTCGGCAAGTTTTAGTGGACCAACAGCGTGGGTTTCGTCCCACCCGTTCCACTGTTACCAACCTTCTGTCTTTCACTAAAAAGGTGACAAAATCTCTCGATGCGGGAATTCAAGTAGATGTCGTATATACAGATTTTGAAAAAGCCTTCGACAAGGTGTGTCATGGGTTATTATTATAAAAATTGTCAAACCTCGGTTGCTCGGATAATTTAATTCGATTATTCTTAAGTTATTTGAGCGATCGTAGGTAGTTTGTAACCTATGCCAGCCGATTGTCGAAAAAATATTTCACCCGTTCGGGGGCTCCTCAAGGGTCCAACTTGGGTTCTGCTCTTCATGTTATTTATTAATGACATAAATACGGCAGTTACAAATTCAAGTTTTCTTCTGTATGCAGATGATTTAAAATTGTATAAATGCATTTGATCTGTTGCGCATTCCTTCTCTGTACAGAATGATTTAGACTACGTAGATGGGCTTCCATTAACCGCGTGCATTTTAGTGTTGGAAAGTGCCATAATGTGTCATTTTCTCGATCCTGTTCGCCATCAGTTTATTCCTACGATCTTGGTGGGAACATTTGGGCTAGAGAAACTTCCACTTACATAAGGTTTCGGAATGATTTTTGAGAGCAAGTTGAGGTTCTCTCTACATATACACAATGCCTGTAATAAATCTTCTGTAGCGCTTGTGGTTTTTGAGGGCTATTTAATTAAACGACCTTTTTAGAGAGCTGGCGGGGACGTAGCGTGCTAGACCTTGGTGATGGCGAGAGAGAGAGAGAGAGAGAGAGAGAGAGAGAGAGAGAGAGAGAGAGAGAGAGAGAGAGAGAGAGAGAGTATGTATTGCCAGTTGTTAAAAACCACCCGCTTCACAAGTTGAGCGGTGGTGTGGCAGCACTGGGAGCTGTCAGAACACCGCCACACTTCTAACATGCTCGGCTTTGTTATGAGGAACGCTTTTCACTTTGACGATCCGTCAATTATTTGCGTCCTCTATGACATCTTAGTTCGTAGCATTCTTAAATCGGGATCTATAATTTGTAATCCCCGATTAATAAAATACTCTCTTTTAGTCAAAAAGGTTTTTAAAATACCTTTATAAAATGCTATTTGGTTATTATCTGATTTTATATCCCAGTGCATTTTTTTAAGGAGCACTGAGATATGATACGAGCTCTCGCAGCAAGTTGTATATCGCTAAGCATTTCTTTAAACTAGCTATTCTTGAGGAATTCCAGTTTTGGGTTTCTCGAACGTCTTCGAGAATCACGATCGCGTCCTCTTTTGATGGCCGTTGGGGCTAGGACGTCCGTACTTGCTGATTCGCCTATGGCTGTGGCTATCCGGCTCCTTAATATGCTGGCATTACACATTGACCTGTTTAATGTCAGCTACGAGGATCTTTTTGTTTCCTTCTTTATATGTATTATTTTAATTATTATATATATTCTTAATTTTAATAAATAATAGATTTTTGATTTTAAAGAAATGGAAAATATACATCATTTTTAACTCTCTTAAAATGGCATTCTAGAAATATTAAAAATATTTCTAGAATGTTTGTTTTTGTTTTTTTAGCATTTTAAAAGAAACGAAGCTCGGCGTGTTCGCGAACGCGGTGCCGGTGCGGCAATTATTAGGCGTGGTAACCCTGCGCCGGGCGGGGCGCTGGACGTTGTCGGCTTTGGCGGCGGCGTGTGAGGGGCGCGTGGGGTCCGAGGGGGGCGGCGGCGGCGCCATGCGCGAGTACAAGATCGTGGTGCTGGGGTCGGGGGGCGTCGGCAAGTCCGCGCTCACCGTCCAGTTCGTGCAGGGCATCTTCGTCGAGAAGTACGACCCCACAATCGAGGACTCTTACCGCAAGCAGGTGGAGGTGGACGGCCAGCAGTGCATGCTCGAGATCCTCGACACCGCCGGCACGGAGCAGTTCACGGCGATGCGCGACCTCTACATGAAGAACGGCCAGGGCTTCGTTCTCGTCTATTCCATCACCGCGCAGTCCACCTTCAACGACCTGCAGGACCTTCGCGAGCAGATCCTCCGCGTCAAGGACACTGAGGAGGTATAATCTCTTTTTACTCCCCCTTCCGTTCCTTTCCCTTCCCCTCCCTCCTTTGACTTTTTAACTAAAATATAGTTATGAAGATGTGGGCGAAATTCGCCCACTTTTTAGCAAAAACCTTGAGTGGTACTGTACTTTCTTATTTTATTATTGAAGATATTTATGTAGAGTTATTCATGGGGTGTTCACTGTTTTGACCAACGCTCCGTCTTGCTACTTAAATACGTTTTAAAAGCTAAACATATTAAACACCCAGGGTCTTGAAGAAATTGTACAGCTTCTCTTTCACTATAAATTTCATCCCCGATATCGGGAAAGTACCGTTAAACTTTATGGATGACTGCTTAATTTGCCGTTAAGCTTTATGGATGACTGCTGATATTCAAATAAAAGAAGAAATTTGTTAAAAGATCAGATCAATTTAAACAGATGTTTTGACAAATCGTTGCTAGAAGAACTGCGCAACATACAAAATAACTCGGTAATCGTCTCCGGGTTCACATAGATCGAAATCTCATTGATTGCCCTAATAGTAAGTACAAGTAAATCCCCCAATTTATCCGGTTAAGAAAAACACATTTTTTTAAATTATTCTAAATAAAACATATCGGAAGTAAGAAAATCGTTGCAGCGGAAACGCTCGTACCGAGTGCTATCGTCGACGGTGCCAACACGATTTTATTGCTTTTGACGTGAATTTTTGACTTTTGAAAGTGATTGTTCTTTGCGCTCTACTATTGGCCAAAATTTGGTTTGAATATACTTTGATCAATACTTAAAATAAAAATACAAAATCGCTTTATCACTATCCTAGTACAAATGATCCGAAAAATATCTATTATATTTTTAAGTCATGGTGAAACACCAAAAAGTGGACCAACCACGTACTATTGAAATGATTTCTAGTAAAATATTCTATTAATCGTAAAGAATGATATAAATGATTACGATATATACGATAGAATGATTTATACACATGTTCTTCGATTTACGCAGTGTTCGTTTTACTTTGTTTCCCTTTTATGCAGTAAAGAAAAAATATTTTCTTTAATACTCCAAATCATACATATTTGGTTTTACAAATGTAGTGCAGCGATGCACAAACCCAGTAGCTTATTCTCGCTTCTTTCACCTGACTTACATCTGGAACCTCTTCCACTGCTCATGCAGTGTCCTGAGTTGCTTAGAAACATCAATACTATTCGATCGTTCTATTACAATTTTCGTTCTATGTCTCTATTTACGCGATATATTCTAGAATGTATCTACTGCATAAATCGAGGAATGAGTTTGCTCATCATTAATTGCAAAAAAGTTGAAAAACGTCTATTTTCTGTGCTTCTTTAACGCAACGAAAATGGTTCATTTCTCGATCGTATTGTAACGTGCGATGAAAAGTATATACAGTATAAAAGTCGAGATTATGTTGTTCCACTTAACAACAGTGGAACACTAAATTTTCATCAAAATAAACAGCGTTGTAGTGGTACTTTTTTCCACGACCGGAATGAATTCCCTGTACACTTTTTTATAACATCGATTAAAATTTCTTTGAGTTGAATTAAATAGTCATTGACACCACATGACATAAAAACAGCACACTGCCCAACCCAATTAAAACTATAACGCAACAAACAAAATCCAGGTTCAATTAAACTAAAATCTCATTGCTCACCCAAAAGAATTAATTATTTTGTGGTCTATATCTCTAATGTCCATCTTTTAAATCTATACAAAAGTACAGACTGATTGTATCTATTGAACACTTTCAACTGACAAAACACCTTTTTGCACCCTTTGAACCGTGTTAATTCACACATTGGAAGTTACCTATTCGTTGATAAAACTGCTAGTGATTGCAGCCCACTCTGAGATCTCATCTAGAACATCAATAATTGTTTCAAAACTAGTTGAAAAATCAGTAAATGATTTAATTCATTCTACCCATCTTGTTTTGCATAGTTTTAAAAAAATCACAAATAGAATCCTCTACTAAGAACAGTTCTTCCAAAATAAAACTTAAATAGTGGTGAACGTTTATTTTAAACTGTGTTTTAAGAGGTAGAAAATACGCGAATTTGAAAATCTTTGTATGGAAGGTTTCCCCCCCATCTCCCCTCCTGGATCCGTTCCTGCAGTGAACACCCCATGAATAATTACATAAATGCACAACTGGTTTTTTGTAATGTAACAATATTAAAATTGAAAAATATAAATAATGATTTATTGTTTTTGATTGTTTTAAATTCTGAGAAATAAAACAAAATAATAAATATAAAATTTATTATAAAATAATTAAAATTAAATATAAAATTTATAATTTTACTACTATTACTAAAAATAACGAATTTAAATGAATAATGAACATAAGTTTTAATTACATACAAGACAAAACATATTTTCTTATCCATAATTAATAAAAAAATGTGCATTAAGTAATAAAAAAATGTGCATTAAGCGGTTGAACAAAATATATTTATTAATAAAACATTTAGTAGAATAATAAGGACATCTTGTTTATTAAAAAAACAGGTGTAGAAGTTTAAAACAGAGCTTCCCGACCTTTTTCTGCCACGCCCCATTTTAATGCCTCAAATGTACTATATAGCAATTCATATTTCAGACCTAAAATTCTTAAATTAAAATTTAAAAACATTATCAACTCTTCAGTTTCGCCTTTAAACTGATTTATTTTAGGCATATAAATATTACTTCCAACGCTAAATAATCGTGCCGAAAGATATTTCCTCGCTGAATATGTAGGATGGGAAATTATTTTTTGTTGGAATTCCACCAGCAAAAGGGATTTTCATAAACTTTTATGTTTTTTAGAGAAACGTTTTCCCGTAGACATTGGTTCCCTTTAATATGTTTTTCATGGCCCTTTTTTAAATCGACGAGGCACTTAACAAAACTACATTTTGGGCAGCTAATGCGGAAGTACTAATAAATCCAAAGAATCGTTTTTTGAGTATGAAATTAGGTTAAAAATTAAAGATTCCGATATTGATTCCAATACCCATAAAAGTTCCGATTAATCGTCCCGTCACTACAAAATACGCATTAGAATAATAAAATATTACTACAACAAATAACTAAAATCCGTCCTAAAGCAGTTAAACGAATCTTATATGGATTTACATGATTCTTCTTATCGTAGTGGATCGAGGATGCAGTTTAAATAACAACAGGATCCTTGTATCGAAGCGAGGATATGACGAAAGGTCGCTTATGAACAATACTTCGCCTCATTACTGGAATTATTCATAAGCGAGTGTGGTAATTATTTTAACATCAACCGTTACCACTTCAGATTGTAAAATGTAGTGTGAAATCTGTTTTCATTGTAATGCTTTTTTCCACATACATAGTTTTATACATTGACAGCGGTAGAATGGCAGGATCTTATCATTAGATAAAATATTTATATAATAATTGCGCTAAATATGAAGCATTATTTGATATGCTATCATTTTTGATATAGAATCGAGCGTATTTATTATTATATAACTTTTTAAATATTATATAAAACACCATTTTTGAACCTTTTCTACAGGAAGTCTGCTACGTTAATCGGAATCCGAACAAGATCCGTTGTACATTGCTCTTTAATTTTTGAGAATAGCAGCTAACAAAACACGGGCTTTTCCCTCATTTTGTTCCATTGACAATGTTTTTTGTTTAATTATTTTCATTTGCTTGTTGTGACATTGCAAAAGAAAATTGACCATGAAAGAAGCATTCGTCTCGCATTAAATAGCTGACCTTGTGATTTATTTATTTATTTATTCTTTCGGTGAATTGAGAATGAAGCGGAGGTAAATCGTATGTGTTCAACGCTTTATATTGCACAGTTTCCGTTGATTTAAATTTCTCACCAGCAAAACGGGGTGGTTTATGGTGTAGTAATCCACTTTGATTCAGAGTTTAAAAACTCAACTGGATAACTAGTAGCTTCTTTTTTCTTTGTTATCTTGACAATTGAGTAAAAGACTGCTTCATCTCTTTGATTAAGATATTTATTTCATTGACTTTTATAGGCAGTAGAAAAGAGTAAAATTTTCTCAACGCTAGTGATCCATTCATAAGTTTTTAGAAATACTTTTTTAAGCACATACTTACAAATAAGTTAATGATTAAGTGATCTTTTATTCGTGTTAGTGACCATCTGCAGAATTTAAAGTATTATTGTTCGACTCATTTATGAATGTTTTATCTTAACTGGTATCTATCTCTTTTTGTAATAAGATCCGCATCGTTAACGTGCCGAATATTTTTTAATTGTTTCTCGGTATATTTATTGTTATCTGATAGCGATTAACTCGTTTAATTTGGATCGACAGGTGCCCATGGTGCTGGTGGGCAACAAGTGTGACCTGGAGGCGGAGCGCGTCGTCGGCAAGGAGCAGGGAGCGGCGCACGCGCGCGACTTCAACTGCGCGTTCATGGAGACGTCGGCCAAGGCGAAGATTAACGTCAACGACACCTTCTACGACCTGGTGCGCCAGATCAACAAAAAGTCCCCCGAGAAGAAGCAGAAGCAAAAGAAGAAGCCCCCCTGCGTTCTACTCTAACACCCCCGAAATAAAACACCCGAGTACTTTCTTATATATCGATTCTTTATTTAAACACACACACACACACACATACATACATACGCTTAGGCTAGGTTAATAAATTCCATGAACACATTTCGTCTCGAGAATCTCTATGTATTTCTATATATATATATATAAATATTATTTAACGCAGACAGTGTTGTTATATTGATATAGTAAATTTTACCTAGTTTAAAATGTACGTACGTAAGGTATACGCATGTTCGTCTAATGTACGCGACTAGAACGGATCGTTCTCCGACATATTAATAGCAATAGTAAGACTAGCTTTTGATTAGATTAACGCCAAATTTATACGTTAATTCGCTCGGCAGTGTTAGATTTCGGATTGCGGTCCATCCGTCGATTGGTTGATTGAGTATATATAAATATATATAAATTTATCACTACACTTGTTCCAGTGTCTACGATTATAAAAATTGTTAACCTTTCATAATGAAAGGAATAAGTAAAATAGCTAGTATGTGTATATAAACCTGTTCAATTTAGGATAACTCGTTCATTATGTATAAGGCGATGGGCGTATCTCGAACGTATTCCATTCGACGGGCCGGCGGAGATTCGCTCGTGTGAAAGACTCGTAAAGAGCTTTTTTATAAAATTTCTACTTCACGACTAGTATTACATATTAATAATATTGCTATCACTAGCTTATTTGGGATTGTTCGAGAGCACTTTCCGCGACTGCGAATCGGAGTGATCGAATTTGATGATTTAAAATCATCTAGGGCTCTACGTAGAACATCGACGATCTTCTCCGTTCTCGGAAAATATGGCCAACGATCATATCGGGCGTTACATATGAGAATCTAATTTTTAAAGTTTAGAAAGTGCTCTGAAATGAACCTGAATTCGTTAGAAATAGAACTGGGGTAATTTAAGTATTCATAAAGATTTACGGAGATAATTTACAGCTAGTTATGGAACACTCCGTCCCTCGAATGCCTTTTTATGACTATGTATTTTTTTAAAGATACTGCGAATCAGATAATTGAGGATCATTTAAGAGCATATTCCATGACTTGAGTTCTCGGAAAAATGATTATATTTACCGTTGCGTTCTTAGTAATATGATAATTTTGGGATCGTCTTCCATAACTAGCCGTAAAATATCTCCCGTGAAGTATATTTTTTATAAAATAAATAGTTTCACGTCTTTTGTATTACAGTTTCCGTCGGCTGATTTACGATCGCCCATCGCTATATATGCTATCGAAATACATTTTCATAGTGTAAATACCTTTTTTCTTTGTTATGTAAACGTAAATCAGAAATGAAATTTCTGTTCGGCTACAGTTTTTCCTTTCGGTAATTATAAATGTAAGCGTTGAACCGATTGCTCGTTTTTTTTTTTAGAATTCTCTATAGGGTTGTGCGTAAATGTCGACGATCGAACGTGCTCGGTACACTAATAAGAATTATTCGTTTTGTACATATTGCACCGTCGCACGGTGAATATTATTATGATATATCAATTGCAGTTTCCGTTCTGTTCGGTTGTCTCTATTTGGTCGAAGACTCGTAGTCGTCGCTGAAGTGCGGCAGGCTGTGCGCCAGCGTGTTGTCGAGCTTCCTCGCCTCGTGCTCCAGCAGCAGCGAGTCCAGCGCCGGTTCCTGCGGAGCGGTCGGAAAAAAAAAAGCGCGCGGGGTTTCAATTTTTGTAAAATTTTGTAACTAGCTCTAATTACGATCATCTGTATAATCTCTAAATCTATTTTATACAAATAAAGATTCTATTTTTTTTTCATTTCACGCAAACTTTTTTACTCACTTGGGAAACGGTGCGCAGGGAATCGCCGAGGGCGGTGCGCAAGCGCTGAAGTTCTCTGCCGTGGCGTCCGGAGCGCAGAACAAACAGTTGCCGACGCTTAGCCTCTTGCGACAGTTGAGAACGCAGAGACTGAATCTGAAATTTAAAAGTTGTAATACATGAGTGTTAACCTTTTGTTACTAAACATTTTTTCGACGAATTATGTAATAAGAATATATATGCTAGAAAAAAATATTTGCTTCTGAAATACTCTTGAAAATGTATACAATTCTTTCTAAAATGGCGTCAGATCTGGCAATTTTCATCAATGTAGCGAATGTCGATATATCGGATTTTGGCAACCAAAAGGTTAAAAGATGAGTCGGCAAATCCACGATTTTATATTGTTGATGAAGTGATTTTACTGAGTGAATATTTTAATTTAATTAAAACTGAGTTAGCTCCCTATTCGTACTAATTTGATGATTAAGCTAGTTAAAGGTCACCACTGCGTTTTTTAGTTCTTATCCTCAATAGTGAGTCACTTCTTGTGACTCATTGCATTGCAATGCCAATGAGTTGTATGTTTAAGGCACAAGAAATTTTATTAATAATAAGTTACTAATGCAAAGCTTCAATAAATTTGTTATTAAGCATCACAAATAAAATATTTTGATAGAAAAACTTAATATTATATATTTTTAAATGGAGTAAAAACACTTAATAGGAATGTGGAAAGTGATTTTATCATTGACGGTTGTAACTAAAGTAGTTGAATCTTTATTACACTTTATTACATGATACCCATTCCCAGTAATTGGATCTTCAGTGAATTGGAAGAGGAGCAGTGAGCTGGAGAGGAATTAGAAAAGATTTTGAATTACAGGAACATCAATTTATCACCATGGACAATAAGTAACTCGGCCGTTTCTGTTATGAAGAAAGTTCAAGACAGACTTCAAAGTTTGCAATGTGATGCATTCACTAGTTCTTCGTCGTTTCCTTATTAAAGAAGATCCTAATGCACAATAACATTAGTGAATAATCCTGGCGAAAAATGGTTTTCAAAATATTTAGTTCAGTTAGATGATAACACAGTTATTTTTATGGTACATACAATTTTTTATTTGGATCATTGCCCTGCTCTATGTTTTTTAATTTCATTGATTTAAAAAAAAAGTTTTATTCTTGTTCCCTGTCATGATCTGACTTCTGCATGTATTTGTTTTTTTGACTAGTCATATAAGCTTGGATGTGTTTCTATGATACACTATGCAGATTTATTCTTAGCGTTGTTTTTCGTCTGACATATCCGAAGAAGTAAGGAATTCTTTGTTGAAATGACCAAGTTTCGCTTCATTTATATTGATACATCTAGGAAGCTTAGATGAATGGGAGAAAAGGTAAATTTAGAACCAATTGTCTTAATGTTTAGCCCTACTTTAATATATACCCCAGTGAAAGCTTATTACAGGTTGGCCATTTCTGGGCCACAATAATGCTTATTCAATACAGGAACGTCAGTTGAAGGGGGAGGGTAGGGCCATTTGGCCAGAAAAATGCATGTCATTATTGAAATACTATGAATTTTGATAAAATCGAAATATTAAAAAGACGACACAGATTAGCCAATTTCTCCCCCCCTTCCCCTTTTTCGAGTTATCCCTAAAAGAAAATCTATAAGAAAACGGAGATATTTTTTAAAATATGCCATTTAAGTGAAATCATATTGGAATACGTTTTCACCAGTAGATCTATATTTTTACCAGTGAAAATGTAATTTATCTGGCAGGTGCTAGTAAAATTATATGATTTATTCTTTTCCATACATAGTAATATATGCATTTACATACATACTAATCATTATTTATTTACATGTGTGATGTATAAATGTTACAGTGAATGTGTATTTTTCCGTGAAGTATAAATACATTTTCACCAGTAGATATATATTTATACTAGCGAAAATAAAATATAACTGACAGGCGCTAGTGAAATTATATACTACTAAAATGTATGAAACTAAATTTGACAGTTGCGAAACGTTCATTTACTGTTCAGATCCGAACCTAACCTAATAAAAGTTATAAAACTAATTCTAATTATCTAAATCTTCATTAGGTTAAGTCCAAAATAAAAACTAAGAAAAATAAGCGGAAGAAGTACAGACAAGCGTCACATCTCGCATATTGCTCTATAGTTAGTCTACACTTGTTTTAAAAATATAAAAGCTATCCTTACTGATATTACTATAGACTTTTGATATGAGGGCTTAGGTCAAAGTATATTCAAATCGAATTTTTGTCAATAGGAGGGAGCAAAAAATCAATTATCACTTCTCAGAAGTCAAAAATTCACGTCAAAAGCAATAAAATCGTGTCGGTGCCGTTGCAGTGGGAACACTCGGTAACGAGTTTTCCGCCGACACGATTTTATTGCTTTTGACGTGAATTTTTGACTTCTGAGAAGGGATAATTGTTTTTTGCGCCCTCCTATTCGTCAATATTTGGCTTAGATATACTTAATTCGATTTATACTTATCGTAATATTGTTATAAAACTACGATTTTATTGCTTTTGACGTAGATTCTAAGCAGGGACGTCATTTGAAGACATTTGCCCACCTTGAATTTGACCATAAAAATACACGATTTTGAATAAAATCGAAATAATAAAAAACGACCACCAATTTTTGCCTCCCCCCCCCCCCCCCATGGAGAAAGTTGAAATGACTATTTAACAATATTATGCATGATAATAGAATTTATACCTGACTCTCCAAGCGCACAATCTGTTGTCTATGTCCGGCTTCCCTAGATTCTAACAACCGTTCAGACTGCATAGCCGCTGCTCTCAAACGATCTATATCATCCTTAGCTGCTCCACCTGCTCTAGAACCTCCACCTTCCATATGCTTAGAACGAGCAATAGCTAATTCTGCTTCCTGAAAACAAAACAAAAACACCACATCAACCTTCATCCTTTAACAATTCAAAAACATTAAGAACCGACCCTTTCAGCCAGCTGATTTTCCAACCGCCTAATCTTGATCTTCAACTCTCTATTCTCTTGTTCGTACATAGTCACCAAAGGATCGCTGACCTCAGCTCCCAAAGAATGCAAAGCGATGTTAGAGTCTCTCATTAGATTCGAGTCTCTCATTAGATTCGAGTCTCTCATCAGATTCGAGTCTCTGCCCCTGTACTTAAGATCTTTCACCGAAGAATCTCCGATCACGGAATCGTTGTCAGAGTAGATAGATTTCTCTGGCCGTTCGTAGCTCTTGCTCCTGATGGACTTAGACGCTCTCTTCTCGGCTTCCATCTGACGGATCTTGTCCTGCATGGCGTCCAACTTGGCTCTCAGCTCCGACCGTTCCCGCTGAATGGCGTGCAACTCTCTTTCGGCATCGCTGTCTATCTCTTTGCCGTCCCAGTTAGTCATTCTCAATTGGGACTCGAGAGCTGATCTGTAAGATAATGGCCAAGTATTAAGCATTTATTATGGATTCATTTAAAATCTGTACGGTAAATGTTTATGATCTTAGTTACATAAACATGTCATACTTACTTCTGAACCTCAACATTTGAAAGCTGATTATTCAATCGATGAACTTGATCTTGCAACTGTTGCTTATCTCGTTTGACTTCGTTCAAACCATTCTTGATCGATTCGATCTTCTCGTTCAGAACTCTCTTTTCACTATCGCAGTTGCTCAGTGACTTCTGCAGCTGCTTCAACTTATCTACGCTGTTATGCTCGTGAGCTTTAACGTCCACCAACTGCCTCTGCACTCTGTTCAGTTCCGTTCTCAGTTCGCTTTCAGAAGTAGCTGCCTTTTGAAGCGAGCAACTCAACTGATCGATGGTCGCTTTGAGAGACGTGCATCTTTCTTCCAAAGTCACTATGGTTCTACCTTGATTATCGCAATGCTCTTGAAGTTTCTGAAACGTCGACGTTATAGATTGAGCATCAGAACGTTTAGAACCAAATATAAATTTAATAATACCTGCACATGTGCGTCTCTGTCTTGTTTAGACATTTGCAGTCTTCTCGTATCGCCTTCTAGAGCAGCTCTCTGAAGTTCGGCTCTGGCTGCTCTCTGTTCGGCTCTTCCTGCTTCTTCGGCTATGGCTCTCTTCTCAGCTTCACAGCGAGATAGGGAGGTTCTGAGTTTTTCAGCTCGTTCCTATGATTGTATAACGTTATTAAAAGATCTATGAGCGCTATTGAAATAATCTCATACCTCAATCTGTCCCTTTTCTTCGGTTCCACTATTCAATGTGAGCTCCAAAGTTGTAACTTTGTCTCTCAGTGTGTTCGCTTCGTCGCATTTTTGTTGGAAGGCTTCCGTCTAAAATTATGTTTCAGTTTATATAGAAAAATGTAAAAGACAGTTAAAGTATTGTATAGGTGATAATGTTAAAGAAGTTGTAGATAACTTAAATAACGACTTAAGTATAATATAAATATGGTTAAAAAATAGTGTACTTAAACTGAATGTATGTTTATTATTAGTAAAGTAGTTTTAAATAAAAATAGATTTACAAATTGTAGAAGTATGATTGAAAAATTGGAATAAGTTAGAAAATAATATTTTCTAATAATATTAAAATAATATGTTAATAAGTATTAAATAAGATAATTGAAGTATAGATAGGTGTAAGAAAATGAGTACGGGCAGGGGAATATTGTACGGAGGTGTGAATTTGTATAATATATTCCTAGGACAGTCTGCAAATATAAAAATGTAGTGGGTTTCTTCAATGGAATAAAGAAACACATGTTTATATGTATGTTTTGAATATATTTGCTTAGGGTATGATCAATTAGCTATTTTAGCTAAATAAATTTAAAAAAAATATATTATATTTGCTCTTTGTAATAATCTTAAATCATTTACTTGTGCTTGTAGCTGTGCTTGCTTTTGAGCCAAAGTTGTTTGAAGTTGAGCTTTCTTCTCTTCCAGAGATCTCACGTTGTTCGTTGTGACTGACAGATCGCTTTCTCCTCTGCTCTTTTGGTCATTACTGTCTTTCAATTGTTTGCGTAGATTGCAAATTTGTGATTTTAAATCGTCCTGAAATTAAGAATATAATATATTTTTTAAAGATTTATCACATGACTTCATAAGATTGTTGATTAAAATGTGAAAATCATCTTGGAAATAATGTATATAATGAATTGACACATTAAAGCAATTACAATCTGTATTTTGTAATAAACATAATCAATTATGTAATTATAAATCCTATTTGGGAAATAGATGAAAACTAAGGCAATAACTACAGTCAATAGGTAGTATTTAAAATTTAGGGATGTAACCCAAATATTGTCATCTCTTTATGAAAAAAAGCATTTCACTGACTGATTTCTGAATTGAGTATAACATAACATTAAATTAATTTAAATTAAAAGCTTGCAGGTAAATGTATGTTTATTTAAAAATATATATGGATAAATTAGTTTGATTAAATACATTTTTTAGTATGATAGTAGTTAAAGTTTGTCTAAAGAGCTGCGTAGCTGCAGCAGTTCCAAATAACATACTTGTAATCTTAAAGATTAATCTTAAAAAATAATCTCACCCTCTCTCTTTCGATTGCTCCGACTTGCTGCATAAGATTTCTGATGCCCTTTCTCACAACGTCGGGATCCACGTCCAAGACCACCTCCACAGACCTATCTCTCTCATGCTCTTGACCTGCAAAAGCACTCTTCGTTGAAGAAACATGATTCGACTCTCCTACTAACGTCAACCTCCGGTGAACTCAAGCAGCAGTGATATTTATATACACAATTCACACACACACACATTGAAAACTGTACAAAATATTTGATACAAATGTCGGTTGTATTATCTGTTTTCGCGTATTCGGAGCGAGTATAGGTTTCTTCTCAAGTAACGGTGATACGAGGGTTTGTGCGAGACAATATTGCGCGAAGGCCAGTCTCGAGTCAATATTGCCCTGTTTCTATTAAGCGTTTCGATTGTGGTGAGTGCCCGTATATTCCTGATTTGTCGGTTTAGCTTGGAATGCTGTGCGGCTTCGGCTGTGCAATAATGTATGTGTGAAGATATTTATATTTGAGTGCGTTCTAAGATAGAGTGATTGAAAAGTTACCTCTGTGTGGGCTCCATCTTCTGGTCGGACTGGTCAATCTGGCTCCAGGTGCCATGGATCCAGATGCGTCCAACGGAATACCGGCTATGCGACGGAGAGCTGTTCCGACGGCACCGAGCTTCTGTTCCACTCCTCGTCTGCTCGCTTCGGCCGTTGCTGTTTGTGCTTCTAAGGCTCGTACTCTTCCTTCGGCTCCGCCGAGACGTGCCTGATTCAACCATTTAGATTAATTATAAAGTAAATTACAAAATTTTTAATACTGTCGTTAACGCTGATGGGTTTGAGCTCTACCCTAATATTCACACATACAATTCAGCAAGCACCCCATCCATTTTGTGAGAATTCATTAAATAAGTTCTGAATCTTAGTGGAATTGTGTTCATGTTTATGTTTTTGTACACACAATTCTGAGTATACTTTGTAAACTTGTACCCACGATCAATAATTAAAATATTACCTTCAACTCCTGAATTTGCTGCGTGGCATCAGCCAGACAGACTTCTAGATTGTGTTTTAGGTCTTCGAGACGGCGTTCTTTTCCTCTCGAGTCTTCTAGACGTAGCAAGAGTTCCTAAAAATAATTTATTATCAGCAAAATAAAACTCATAAAAGTTGAATGTAATGTAATACCTGTTCTCTAGTGTGACATCTTTCTTCCAACTCGGCTCCTCTAGCTCTCAATCTACCAATTTCTTGGCGTGCGGTCACCAAATGGGTTTCTAAATCTGCAGCTTGCCGCTTCATCTGAGCTAATTCTTGTTGAATTCTTTCGCGTTCTTCGCTTTCGTTCTGAAGTCTGCAATACAAAAACAATTTATTATTTTAGCTTTGGTGTTTATATTCATTGAAAATAGTACCTAGCGTGCAACTCTTTCTCTTCGTGCTGTTTGGTAGCGAGTCCTCCTTGTGCTCTCTGTAATTGATCTCTAGTCTGAGCCGCTTGTTTGGCCAAAGCTGCTTTTTGTCTACCAGCTTCTCCAGCTGCTGTCGTCAACCTATTGCGCTCCGTCTCAAGCGCAGTTCTTTGTTCTTCCAAACCAGCTATCTTATGGAACGCTTCTTCCAAAGACCTCGCGTGTTCTCTTCTCTCTTGCTCAGATCTTTTAACTTGATCTCTCAATTCTTTATTAGTACTGTTATACTTATCTCGCTCGATATTGCTGTTCGAAAGTTGTCTTCTAGTATCTACCAGCTCTTTGCGTAGACCTTCGGTTTCGTTCTCGACTGAAAATATAATTCAATAGTTAAATTATACTAAATATAATAGATCAACCGACGTACTTTCTTTGAGCTTCCTCAGAGTCTCGTTCAACTGTGTGTTCAAATTATCGCTTTTATCTTCGGTTAGCTGTAATTGCATCCTAATATCTTGACACTCCTTCATAGTGTTCTCTTTCTCCAAGATCAACTCTTGGATTCTATTTTCAGAGCGCGTCAGCTCTTCTTCGCCTTTGATTCTATATGCATTTATCATTAGTATACATTTAATAACAAATATAATACATTACAATACTTACTTAAATTCTTCAAGCCTGCTCTTCATATTTGTGATCTCATCTTTGAGTTGATTTATAATATTTCTGTCTTGATCGCAACGCACTTGAGCTTCTCTTCTCATTCTTTCCAAGTTATTAACTTCATTATCCAAAGCTCGTTTGGTTTCTTCCAATCTTTCCAATAGCGCTTGTTGATCGTGATGAGCTTAAAAAAACAATTTTTAAAAGTCATATTAACGAATCTAAAAAGAAGAGATGTATTATATTATAATACAAACCGATGAGAAGGACTTGCTGCTTGTCATTCTCAGCTCTGAGTAAAGCTTCTTCGTGTTGTTGACACAGTGTATCGATAGCAGCTTGAAGTTGTTGTTCTCTCTCTTGCAGTTCAGCTATTTCTCCGTCCTTTTCACCTCCGAGGCTTTGTATAGTCTGCTGCATTCGCTTCTCGAGAGACAACTTCACTTGTTCCCTCTCTTCAGTTAACTTCCTAACGTTGTCTACGTTAGTTTTATTGAGATGAGATATAGTCTGTTGATATTCTGTTTCTTTTTTGCTCGCTTGCTGTATGAGCGTATTCTTGGTATCTCTGAACTTCTTATCAGCTGCCTCCAAATCTTTCGTCAATCGACTTACTTGGCCTAAAATTTATTCGATTATTAAATACGTATTTTAATAATTACATTGATAAAATATACCTTTCAGATTTTCTTCGCTCAAAAGAGTCTTTTGTAATTCTTTGTCGAGCTTCTGTCGTTTGCTCTCAACGGCTTCTAGATTGCTAGAAGTGTCGAACAGTATTCCTTCCAATGCTTCTTTTTCGCTTCTCAACGAGGCCAACTGCTCTTGCAGATGTTGCATTTCTTTATCGTTAGTGTCTAGTAGAACCTGTGCAGATTAAAAATAATTATAATAAGAAGCTAAGAAATATTTTTTTTAATGTCATACCTGCTTCTCCTCGCATTCTTTCACTAGTTCTTCCAAAGTTCTGTTCAATCTGTTGTTGGTCTCGTTGGACTGCTCGAGTCTCTGCTGCAGTCTCATTATTTCTTCCCCCAAAGAATCTTTCTTACGCCCGAGAGTGCAGAGTTGAGAACTCAAATCACTACGTTCGCGACAAACCTGTGATAGTTCTATTTCCACCTACAAATTAATAACACCGTTAAGAACCTTCCATGATTGCATACTCTTCTTTATTATTATCTTACTTTTTCTTTTTCACTCTCCAAAAATTTGATTCTTTCGGCGTAAGATTTCTTGTCAGCTTCTAAATCCAATCTCAACTGCTCCGCTGCCAATATTTCCTTTCTCAACGAATTCAAGTCACTTTGAGTATCACTGTTTTGACCTTGAAGTGCTGATTTTTCGCCTTCGATCTAAAAAATACCGTTACAACAACTATTTTTTGAATAATGCAAGCAAATACTAACTTTCTTCAAGTCTTCTTGAAGTTGCTTCTTCTCATGCTCGAGAGTTTGAACGGCATTGTCCATTTTCTCAACAGTGTCTTGTAGATCTGCTCTATCTAGAACGCAGCGCTCTAGATCTAGCTCCAAATCACCTTAATTAAAAAACACATATTGTAGAATTAGACATTCAAAAACATGTTTAATATATCTCACCTCTATTCTTCTCCATCTGAGAAATCAGAGAATCCATCTCCATTTTGTTCTGCTCCAGAAGATCTCGAGATAGATAGCATTTGTTTAATTCTTCGCGAAGATTCAATAGTTCTTCTTTAACGCGACTGCATCGATCTTCTTCAGATCTATACATAAAAGTACTTATTAGATACGAAAAACATACAAATTCAGCAAACCTTACCTCAAGATAGACTCTCTGGTAGTAGCTTCTCGCTGCAATCTATCAATTTCATCTTGTGAGATTCGCTTCTCAGTTTCAAGAGCGTCCATGTGCTTTTGCATCTTTCCGTTAGTTTTTTGTAACTTCTCGTAATCGATGGTTAGGCTTTCGAACTAAATATTTCGTTAAATAGTGATTGAAATATACAAAATTTGCTAAGAACGGTTCTATGAAACTCACCATAGCGTTGACCTCCATCCTGTTCTTTTCCAAAGATCCCTTATCTGACTTCAAAGAATCTAAAGATTTTTGCAAGAGTTCTCTCTCTTGACTAGTCTTATTGTTCTGTCCTTTAGCCAGGTCTAATTGTGCTTGTAGATCTTGCACTTTCCGCTCCAAACTTGAAATGCTGATATCTGCTGCGTCACACTGCTTCCTGGAAGCTACCAATTGCTCTCTATTTCCTTGCAACTTCACTTGCAACTCGTGTATGTAAGTTTGATGGCGTCTCAGAGCTGCTTGGACGGCTGAAACTGTACTTTCAGCCAAAGCAGTACCGGTGATTCCTCCGCGATCTGCAGATCTGTGTGAAGATGGCGGCGGAGGAGGCGAAGGTGGAGACGTGTGTGATAAATGTAGATGAGGTGCTGGAGATGGTACCGAAACAGTTGCTCTTTCGCTGTCTCGCAAGACAGCTCGAGCGACCCCTGCCAGAGCTCCTCTCAGAGCTCCTGCTTCTGTTCTTAGAGCTCCCAATTCAGCGAGACCAGATTCGGCTCTAGAGCTACGTTCTTCCTGCATTAAACACAAATAAAAATACACATTTATAATCCAAACTAGCAGTTTCAAATCAGTTTTTTAATTTTATATAACTCTAACGATGTTTAAATTTAAAAAAATATTATTACCAGACTCCTCAATTCTCCTACGAGCTGCTGTATCTTGAGATCTCTCTGCTGTATTTCATTCTGATCTGCATCTCGTCGACGTTCAAATTCAGCAATCTTGACGCGAAGATCTGCTAACTCTCTATCGACGATTGCCTGAAAAATATAGGATTTGTAATCTGTTGTCTTTTAAAAAGGTCTTGAAAAGTCAAGAAAAGTAGTTACATTGCTAGACGCTGACATGGAGATGGCGTTGGACATCGAAGTCAAATCTCTGCAGGTAGATTCCATATCGTTTTTGATCTTAGACAGGTCTCTATCTGTGGCGGACTGCATCTCAGTAAAGAGCCGCTTTACTGAGACCACATCTCGCCACAGAGCCAATAGACGGTTGTGTTCTGTGGTGTAGTAATCGTTGAACGCCTAGCACAAATCAAATCATAAAATACTCGGTCTTTCGCGCAATAATTAAATATAAATACCTGTTCTTCGTCTTTCCATTCGTCTTCTTTGATGATCATCTCTTCTCTGAGAGTCTCCCAGTCGTTGGTCAACTTTTGAAGATCGTTGGTGAGAGCTTCGTTTAACTGATGGGATTCTTCCAGCTGTTCTCTGAGAGAACCGTTCACCTGCATGTATTTCTCGCACCTGTAACAAATAATATTATATAATATAAATGGTATAATATGTTAAATAAAGAATTACATTACTTCTTCCGTTCTTCGTCCAATCTTCTCAAAGCAGTTTCTAGATCGTGGATGCGCTCTTCTCTGGCTTCTCTCAAATGCTGTTGCGCCTGCTCCAAAGCCGTAGATGTCATCGACGAAGAAGTGGGAGTGGGATGCATCCCAGAAGGCGGCGGAAGAGCGATGGGTGCCGAACTTGACGCCGTAGGTGCTGGATTTTGATGTCCGCGATGGGTGTCACCCTCCAGCATGTGGTTTTCAAGATCTACGCATCTCTGTTTGTACTGCAAGACTTTGGCCTGTAGTCTTGCCACCAGAGCGGCTTGGTCGTGGTGAGCTCTGCGATAAGCGTCCAAGCGGCGACGATAGCCAGCTTCTCTGCTGAATCCGGAGGAGCCCAATCCTCCAGGAGAATCTGGAGGACTGTCCTCCGATCTGTTCGAGTCCATCTTGGGTGTCTATGGATGAAATATGGTGTATTAGTACTTATTATAAAAAGCGAAGTTCGAGGGTGTTTTACCGTCAGAGCTGCTCTGGCAGTCTCCGGGCGCACTTTGGTCAGAACAGAAGTGGTTGGCCTCCTTCTCTCGGATGGTATTCCCCTGGCACTCCTCGGAGTCAGTTGGGAGGCCTCTCTAACCGCTGGTATCTGTGAAAGAACAAGCATATGGCTTTAATGCTAAATTGTAAAACACTTTGGAATCGTTCTGATTACATAATGATGATTTGCGATTTTGAGATAATTGTATATTCTAGGTCGGAATAGCGTAGAATATAAGGTCTAGACTAGTAACTCAGAGCCTGTGGGTTCGAGTCACAGCAGCAGTATTATAAAAAATGCGCTATTACCAATTAAAGTGATGTCATTTGGAGGGGGTTGCATATGCCCCTCTTGAATTTGGCCAGAAAAATGCATGGCATTTAATTAAGTAGTATCTTATTGAAATTCAAATATTAAAAAACTGAAATGACGTACCTAAAATGCTCGGGTTAATCTTTAAAAATTTTTTTTAAAAAAGCAGTCACGAATCTATAATTTGACTAATAGACGCTAGTGAAATTATATGCTGCTCTAAAATGTCTATGAATATCAATTTGACGGTTTCGAAACGTTCATTTGTTGTTCAAACCCAAACCTTACCCACAGAAAGTTTTAAAACTAATCTTAGTTTTAGAACTTGTACTGCGGCAAGTCCAAAATATGCAAAAGAAGAAGTAAAGTCAGACTTCGCGTCTCGCATATTGCTCCATAAATACTCTGCACTTTTAAAATAATATAATAGCTACCCTTACCGATATTATAACGGACTTCTGATATTAAAGTGTGGGGCCTGTTTATATATAGATTTTGTTGTGGCCAAAACTTGGCGGCACTTGGGTAACCCTGGCGTGACGGTTCATCTCGAGTGACAACCCTCGGTGCGTTTGCGAGCGTCGCGGGCTCGTGCCCCACATTTGTATATTCACCATGTAAACAACTTCAAATAATACAATAAAATATTACTGCAGCGGATAAATCTGTGTCTAATCGCCACCCGTCACAATCCCATCGCCAAAAAGGTATTAGTCAAAGTGTATTTAAACCGAATTTTGGTCAATATGAAGGTGTAAAAACAACTATCACTTCTCAGAAGGAAAAAAATCACGTCAAAACAATAAAATTACATAATTTATAAAAACTCTCAAAAAACTGATTTCATGGAAATCGCAGTTTATGAGTATTATATCTCAACTTTAAACACTTTGTTGGTAGTTAGATCTCAACAACAAAGGCATAATAGTACAAAAGGAGTGTGTGAAAGTCCTTTGACTAAATTGGGCGAAATAAACCCGTCCACCATTCGTCAAACCTGCTAGATATAATAATATAAAAGGTATATGTCGCAACTTTTTATTTTGAGCGGCATCCAGGACATAATTATTTTGATTGCATCTTACGAAAGTAGTAATTTTCATCTTTCAACTAAATACTATAAGACTCCGCTCATTACCGGCTCATTACTAGGTTCGTACCTTAAATGTGACCCTCTTCTTTGCCAGTTGCATGTCGATTGCGATAAAGCCAGAAGCGCCACGTGCTCTATTATGATTCGGATATGGCTCCGAACCATGAGAAACGGCAATGGCTCATTTTTCGTGATCAGATACCATAAATTCCGCTCGCGGCGGGCATTTTGAGCCGCGCACCGACCGCTACTGAAAGTTCATCAGGCAGGTATGGCAAATTGCGGCCATAATGAAGCCAACTCGCTTCGCCTGTTGCGAAACGCCTCTTCCGGAATGCGGGAAACTTTGCCACATTATGGATCATCCAGCCGAGTTCTTGGCTTCGGATGCACGCGTCGCGCGCTTTACAAATTTTACTGTCAAAATACGGCCGTATACTTTCGTAGGCAGTTGTGCAACTTTTGGTATCGCCCGAATCCGGAATGATTGCGTGCGAATGTGTTATGGCAACTTAGCAACGTGTGAAAACGTTATCTGTCCTTATCTACGCTGTGATTAGTTGCAATACTTGACGTGGGAATCGTAGAAATTTGTCGACTATTTACATATCAAATAAAATATTATTTTAGGTATGTTCCAATCTCCTCTTGCCACTATTTGACACGGGCAGAAGAACTAGAAATAGAAAAAAAAATCCTAGAGCAACAAGTAAACATGTTTTCACAATCGTACATACATTTCCAACACTTGGGTTACGAAGCATTTAATCAAAACTGAACATTATATCAACATTATAACAGAAAATATGATTTTAAGGTTTAACATTTTGGTTTTGAGGCCGGAAGGGTGTGATTTTGCAGTCAAAATAGACCCAAGAAAAGTTGATAATAGTATTTTATCATGTAGTATATAGAGAAATATAGATTCCGCTATCAGACGGTGGATTTGAAATGGCAGGTCTTGGAAGTAGGATAATCTTCGCTGGAGTGTTGAGTTGTATTATTGTCGGCTTTGATGTCCCTGCGCAGCTGGGCTTTCGTGATTGCAGTCTCTTACCGCGTCTTTGCTTCTGTGACCAACTGTCACATATTTGGTAACGCTGCTGGATGATCCACTGATGTATCATGTCCATGCAGTATCCTGGCTCGCGTCTCTCCTCTGTGATAATGTATCATATATTTTAACGTTAGTTTGAGATAGCTCTGCCAAATCGAGTATAAGAATATTTGCGAGCTAATTGCACCGCTTATCAACAGGGACGTCATTTTAGATTTGGATAATAAATATGGTTAAAAAGACAATCTTTTTGAAATAAAATAAAAGCGCATAAAGGATCATGAATTTTGGAACGGCACTAGTCACTCAAGTATACAAATTGTTTTATTCTAAGATTTTTTCAGAATTTCATTTCAGATACTATATATTTTTAAAACTTATTTTAACGTTCGAATTCTGCGAATTCGGTCGTAGTAAACACGCCAATAAAAAAAATTGTGTTTAGAAATATTGAAAATGTCAATGTTATCACGCTGATCATCAAAATTATCAATTTTTATAGATTTGGAGGGCTAAATCATCATGGTAAATTTAAAGAATTTTTAATATATATGCAAAGGGAATATGATGATGTTATTTAAAAAATGTTGCTTACCACAGGTCTAGCGCACATCCTTTCCAAACAAAGAGTAGTTTTCCAAACGAATAATTTAAATTTCCAATCAACTCAAGTTATCCACTTATTCGCGCTCACGCAAATATTAATTTGCATCAATTCCTACACAATATTCTTTGCGTATAACCCAAATCCATCCCTCAGCTATCTCATTCGACAACGTTCAGAAATCATCCTCAACATGAAAATAATAAGAAAAGTAGTAGTCGTGCTTAGTAGAACGTTCTTCGAAAAGTTTAAAAGATGTAGATATGCCGGAGATAAATCTAGAGGGCCTCGCCTTAAATAAAAGCCATTCGCACGCGAAACTCTAGAGCTACGAGCATAAACAATCGCGAAGTTTAACGAGCCGTCCGCCATTTTCAAAGTTTGGCCATTAGCTATTCCCTCAGTCGCATTACGAGCACGTTATGCTTTGCGACCGAGTCTTTAATTGATCCGAAAAACTACTCATTTTTCCTTTCTTTTTGCAAACGGATCAGATAACGTGACTTGCACAAATTCGCAATTTTTTTTACCATTTCGGTCGTAAATCAAAAATTACACTAAATTATCATAATTCTTTGGTTTTCCTGTCTCTTTTGATGGCGAGCGTGCAGCTTTTCATTTTTTTCATACACGAACGACAAAAATAACTGCAGATTGACTTTTTAAACGATGCCCGTAAATGCGAGTGTTATGACGTTCGGATTTAGATAATGTAATATTTATGTCAGTAGATTGTCATAAAATATTCATTTTCTTGTTTGAAACAAACTTTATTCTTAAAATGGAAATGGAAATGAATATGAACCTTTAACTTTTTGATAATAAATAACTATAATATACAGTAATGTAAAAACTATATAATTTAACATATAAAGTCACAATTAATATGGAGAAGATTCGCGCGCGTGATTCGTTTGCAGGTTACATGCAAAACATTGTATGTACATAGTAATTAATTGGTATTTTAAAATGTATTCTTAATCCCATATTATTCAGTATCGACATTCCATTGACTGTAATTTATATTGATTTAATATAGGAATGATAGATAAGCGCTTAATTGCGACCTATTCTGAACACAGATAAATATATTTTTACCGGTAAAATATATTCGGATATAATTTCACTAAAATGACATATTTTAAAAATATTTTAGGCATAGATTTGAGAATGTTTTTTTTAAAGTTTCTTTGAGGGATTACCTAAGGCTTAGGATCTGGACGTCATTTCAACTTTTTCCAGGGAGGAGGGGAAAAGTTGGGGGGGGGGGGACAAAAGTTGGCAAAACTTTCATTAGGTTAATTTTGGAATTTTTGTTCAAATTTATCTCAAAAAGGTCATTTCAAAAATTTTGTTCGAAGCCATTTTCGATTTTTAGTGTGGAGAAGAAAACAAAGAAGGACAAAAGAAGAACAAAAGGAGGACGTCTAGTCATCTTATAAACGAAGAAAAATTTAACGTTACAAAGATAATTGAACTTTAATCGATTTGCACACTTTCTTGCATTTGTAAAAAGGTAATAATAAATAATTAAATTAAAGTGTTGCGGATCATACATAACCCAGTAGAAAGTGACAATAGAACAAATGTGATTTACAAACACCCACATGGAAGAAATCATATGAAACGACACATATGTATTATAAGCTGTAATAATAGTTTATAATTAATAAAATATGTCAGTGAATTACATAGTTTGATTTCAGTCTAGTGTCCAGCTATTTACTAAATATTAAATTATTGTGTTTAACCAGTTCTAACGCATTGGGATAAAATTTGCCATGTTACAATGAAAGATTTATAATACATAAATTAAATTTTAGTATATGTAATGCTATATGTTAGTATTAAAAAAGTATTAAAAGCGAAGACTAGTTTCACTGAACAAAATCTAACTTTTTTTCGACACGCGAAAATTCAATTGAATAGGAAAAGATATAAAGCAAGAACGGTATATGTATTTTATATAAAACAATTAAATTTTGGTGGTTATTCTCATTGAATTAATTCAAGTATTAAAATCCCAATGCTTAAAATTACTAAGTCAGGTTATAAAATTATAAAAAAATAATAAGAAAAAATCATATAATTATAAGCTATGAAAAAAAAAATAATTTGCAACAATATATAAATTTCGGTGTTTGTTAACAGAAGTCGTATCAATGATGCTATTTAGTAACAAGATCATTTTTGTTTCGATATTTTCAACCCTAAATCAACAAGTGCAGTAAAGATAAAATATTCTCAGTTAAGCTATATTATGCTTTACAAGTTTCAACTCGGTCATAATGCGACAATAGCAGTTAAAAACATATGTAATGCAATGGTTGCCATTAAATTTAGAAATGTGGTTCGATAAATTTCGATCCGGAAATTTTGACATCAAATATCTATTTAAGGGCGTGTTGTTAGTGAGGATATTAGGGCGGCCAGCAAATCAGGTTCGAGATTAACGATACAGATGCTAGCACACAAGCTCAACGTGCCGCCTACATCAGTTCACAGTAATTTAAAAAATTAGGAAAGATGTATGAGAATAAGAAGATGACACATACTGACATATATCCAGACACATACTGTACTTAGATAATCTGTTTGAAAGGGACTCAGACCGCAAAACTACCTTCCCTTATATATCAAAGAAGGGTAATATTACACCATGACAACGCTCGCCTTCATTTATCCAAAAAGGCGATAGAAAAAATCAATGGATTTTATTGCGAACTGCTTTCACACCCACCGTATTCTTCAGACATTACTCCAAACGACTATAATCTATTTATATCCCTGTAACAGTTTTTAGGTTGAAAAAATATTTTACAAAAACAGATATAAAAAACGGCAATAAAAAAATTATTGCTCCCAAAAATACATTATTTTTCGAATCAAATATAAAAAATTGATGAACATGTGAAGAATAATTGTAAAATATATAATTTAGTAAAAGTATTACACGTTTTAATTTGTAAATCATTTAACCCGAACTTGCTTATAGAACAACCTGATCTATAATTTCTCACTTTAAAACGACAATAAAACATATTTGTGATGAAAAAAACAAGAATTTAATTAAAAGCGTTGACTTCCAAAAAACATAAGCGTTAATTACCGCACTGTTTCACGCAACGAATACTATTGTAGGTATTAAGAAGTGACCACATTGGTTTCGCGTATACAGCATCACCCGGAAGAAGCACTTTGCTTCATTTTTTGAGGTTATGTTATTTTTATTAGTTGTTTTGAGACGCAAAGATTTTATTAATAATTATTATCCTCACCAAATAATAGCGAGAGGACAGGACTTCACACAAATCGATGGATATTGTCAGTGCTAATTATGTTGTATATATGTTTATATATAAAAAAGGCTACGCTTGAGCTCGTTATGTTGTATAAAAATAAAGTCTTGACATTATATTAAATTGAGACACGCTGATCTAGTTACCCTATAGTTTTAGAGAGACGTGTAAATGAGTCATATTAATCGATTTTATTCAGTACAAAAGCTAATTGATAATAAAATATAATTTTTATGCTTAAAAATGTTTTAATGCAAACCTAATTAACAATATCTATATTTTCCAATACCTATATGCATGTGTGAATTTTTCTACACACTGAATCATTTAAAAATCATTTTAATAATATGTTTAAAATAAGATAATACCATAAAAACATACAAAATATAGAGAGGTATTCGATTCGTTGAAATTTTGACACCATTCAATTTTAGTGTAAAATAATATAAAACATAATAAGATTTGAAAGCTTTTACCAATGTTCGTATGTCCACAAATTTGAAAATACAGCACAGAAAAATATTAAAAATAAATAAATGAATGTTGACACCTATCGGTCGCTCCAAAAATAATATAAAAATGATTTGAAGCGAATCGATATTCGATCCTATTTCGAGGTTCGGCTCCACACTACTACTCAAAAAGATGTCTCTATTGTTACCTGAAATGCCCATTGCAGATTCGATCTAGAGAAGAACTGAAGAAGTCGTCTACTTTAGGCCGACACGGTGACCGGCGTCGGCCGCGTGACAGGCCTTTCTGCCCCTATGTGTGTTAATCAGTCGAGCGTGCCGCGTCTCCATGGTTACCCCTTGCTCAAATATAGTACAACCATACTTATCGCACGTCATTCGCACTCGAAACCCATTCGAAGATGCGTGAGCGTCAGCCATTCTTCAATCTTGGCCAAACTTTTCACCTTTATGGCGTCGAAACGTATCGATTCGTTACGTGACATATGTATATAAACATGTAAATTGCATTTGAATTTGCATTGAGGTTAGAGCGGCGTTGAAAAAAGGGTGCCAACTTGACGACAAAAGGGAAATAAATAAAAAATAAGTAGTTCATAAAAATTAAATATATATCAAACAAATTGTGAATTATTTATTTATATGAATTAAATTAAAACCACCGTGACCTAACAGGTTATCCCAATGCGTCACGATGGGCAAAAAATTGTAATTATAAATTCCTTTTGACCCTTCCCCACAGCTACGCTATATACACTTCACATATTATAAAAAAATATGCAAACATCAATTTTGATAAAATATAATATGTTAATGATTATCGAGCATTTTATTATTTTAGCACGTGCTCAACTCGAACAAACAGTGTAACTTCGACTAGTGAACACTCTCTGGAAGTTGGCCAAGGTTGGCCAAGGACGGAGAATATGATGGGTTACTTCGGTCGAGTTCGGTTCTGCCTGCTCTAAAATCTCTCGGAAGTTGTCCGAGGTTACCGAGAACGGGAGGTAAAATGGGGGTAATTCAGTCGACTTGGCCAGCTTCGAGCGCTTCCGAACATTGTCGGCAAACGGACCGAAGTCAAAGAAACCGAAGTCGGAGCTGCTCTTTCGAGCGCGAGCGGTGAGATACTTCCCCTTTCGCTCTCTCGCGTGTTAAATGACGAGAGTGAGAGAGATAATGATATGGTTTTTCGCAAACTGAGATAGAACAAGTAACTCGGTTCAATTTCAGTATGCGCGTAGGCGTTTTATGGTCAACACGCATGACGAGCGCTGCATCGTGGTCACGTGGTCAAGTTATAATACCACATGCTTATCGGGGACTTCAACAGACTCATACTGACATCTTTGAATATTTTATGGCACCAAAAGGGATTAATTATATTTTTGATAGTATATTCTTCTAACAGATATCGTTATTATACATTTTTTTATATAAAATTAAATAATTAAAAAATAATTAGTGGTACTTGATTTTGTTAAAAAAATCGTTTCGAATATTCTTATGTATTTTCCTAGATCGGTTTATATAAATGTCACACCATAACGAATTATTATTCAGAATCAGTAATTTTATTAATATGACAATTTAAAAATTGCGATTATTTGCCACATTTTTCGATCGCGCGTAAATATGTCAGCTGTATATGACAGCAGCCACCGTGCGGACGTCACTCACGGCCGCCGTGAACTTCGTTGAAGTTGAACTTCGGTTCGGACAACTTCCAGAGAGTGTATTGCAAGCATAAGAAACTGACCAAATTTTCAAGCCGGCTAAAAATATTTTTATCTATAGGAGCGGAATTTTATGACCAGCTGGGTCATAAAATAAGTATTTGGTAAACTGTTGTTTATTGTTTTAATTTATTTTACTTAGCTCTTAGCTATTCGTATTCGTACTATATGTATTTTTTAGCGCATTCGGTCCTTTCATCGCGAAAATACCGCCCCCATGCAAGTGCTGCCCGGGGCGTTAAAGTTAAAGTCGTGTTGCTCTTCTAAATCAAACATGGTCCCCAATTTTTATTTTAAAATATGGCTAAAACTTTTAAAGGCTTATTGATCTTGTAAAATATCATCGTTATTTTTTATGTAAAATAATTGTAAAAAAGTCACTTTGGTGATATAAGTGCTCTCTGCAGCATCTGTATTATTTGAAATGATTAACGATGACTTTACCAAATCTAGGGGAAATTTTTGTCCTTTGCAATAATGATGACTAAATATCTTGATACCTTGTTTGAAACATACTCAGTAAAACTCTTGTTACGACCAAGACGCTTGGTTCAAATCAAGCGCGCGTTTAGCACTTGTTTTTATACCGTTGACAGTCATGATGAAATAAATTATTTTAACAGTCATCCAAGTGTTTTGTTGGTTCTTCGAAGCCTCGTTTTAACGGTCCTCGCACGAGGTTTAGAGCCCATACGCACTGTCGGCTAGCCGCCCGGCGACTGTACTTTATATGGTTTTAAATGGGTGCATACGCACTCAGGTGATGCACAGGCGACTTGCCTGTCGCGGCAACCTATAAAAGCATGGGTTTAGATGAGTGCATTCACACGAGGAGCGACTTTCGAGGCGACTTATATATCATTCACAAAAAATGGCTTCGACGCAGAAACGCTCATCGTAGAAATTGAATCCCGAATCGTTTACAATAATTTTATATGAATATTGATAACGAAAAAAAAATATTGTGAAATAATATGTATAATTATATTATATTATTTCTTGCTTCTCGAATTAAATTAATTTTATTAACATAATACAGATACATTTATAATTGCATTTGAGAAACAAAAAGCGTTTCATACGGGGAAATTCAATATTATATTGAAATTAAAATAATATTTTTTCTCTTTAAAATTAATATTGCAATTTCTTCGCGAATGTACTACCCGACCTCGAGTCGCTCGGCTTAGCCGCCTAGTCTAGTTACCTACGTTTTTGAGCCGGCGGCCGCTAGTCGCCGGCGGCTAGCCGACAGTGCGTATGGGCCATCATATGATGGGCTTGGCGTAGAAAGGATTAAACTAGTTTAATTTCACGAACCTTAGCTTTAAATGTATGTATAATGAATTTTATTAATTCTGGTTTTCACGATAATAAAAATTAGATAAACTAACATTAAATATATTTCTCAAATAGTACTGATTTAGCAGGACGTTCATTTTCTGATTTCAATAGGATAAATACATGTTATTTGACTACGAGATATAGCATCAGGCGAGAACAGACAAAGTATATCATCATTTTCATTATTATAGCAATTATACGGACTTATTTTAATTGTTGTAATTAAAAAAATAATTATTATGAAAACGATCTAAGTGTAGACTAATTCCTATATTATCATAAATTACATTTTTTCCTCAACGATCTAATTAATTATATTGGTTATAGCTATGTTTTTCCGCTACACTTATATTAAATTAGAATGGCATTCACGAAAGAGTTGTTATTCGTACAGATTTACGATAACATTTCAGATTAACAAACAATAATACAGAAAATGTATTTTTAGCATTATTTTATCAATAATCTGTTTATTATTTTAACGCAATATGTTAACTCATATGTTATCGACGATCGTAATTTCGCATAATCTACAGATAAAATCGAGACCTGTGTCTAAGAATAATAATGACGCATTGATTGATGGTCTTGAATACGAGTTTTCAGTCAGGAAATTAGTTGTTGTTTTGTTATTATTAATGCAAATTTCTCACATTCGCGTACGTGACTCTGGACTCGTTTATGGGTCACTTTGCTTAAAAAAACATTTTAGTGGATCGAACCGTATCAAGCTCTTCAAAAGATGTTTTTATTTATTTGTTGTTGTAGATAGAAATTATATTTCAATATTAAGCTTACTATTTTTTTATCAAAACGAAACAAGGTCTTTATCCTGGAATGTGATTTAAAATGATATTTCTAATATTAATAGAGAACTTAAAATAAAGAAGAATAATAAGCAATTTCATAACAAAGATTTTAAGTTACATTGAAACGTATCTTGAATTATCACAAAGTCATGGACTTAACTTAAGAGACTAGATAAAGAATATAAATAGTCGCATTGATATGTTTCAATCGGTTTCATCAATTAAACCACTTCACAATTGGAGGGATTAAGTCATGCTATTTAATTAGAAAAAGGTCAATTTGGCACGTGTTTCAACAATGGGTTTCTTCGTTAAAATGGACCACCACCGTAGGTAATCATTTTACAGTTAAAGTTGCAAAGTACGCATGATAAATTAGTCGTATTGCGCCCCCCCCCCCCCAAATGCCGTTCTATTGTTAAGTTTTGTGTCATACGAGCATTCTAATATACGGTCTTAGCAATGGCCATATAGAAATCTACGAGAACAAAAGTTTGACATTCGAAACCCATAAATTATCATCATTTATCAAAAATATTTATAGGGCAAGTTATTCTTTCTTAAATTTAAAAATCTAAAATTTTATAATATTTTTAAATTAAAATTAATAAATATTACTTAGTTTTCTGAGAAACTGATGGTCAATTTATTGACCACTGACCATTTAGGACATATTATTATTTCTAATAAAATAACTAAAAAATGTGATTAAATACTTTTATACACAAACAGGCACGTTATTTAAGCATTTTCCATGAGAGGGGGGGGGGGTCAAAAATTGACCAGTTAATTTATGTTTCATTGAGATTTATAATATTTCATTAAATGATATGCATATTTCTGGCTAAATTCAATGGAGAAGGGGGGGTAAATCCCCATAAATTTATTCATTTATTTAGCTAATTGATTCAACAATAAACATATTTAATTAAAACAGAATATAAAAAAGTCAAACTTTGCTTATACGTCGCATCCAAAAAACACGCCAAAAGTCTTCTCCAACATTCACTGCACTTTATTATATATTTATTTTTTTTAAATAAAGAAATCGTCGAGCGTGACAAAATGCGTCAAACACAAACTACGCGTTCAATATGGCTAGCAGTGCTACCAACATTAAGATGTGAATGTCTGTGGGTTACGATTCTCATCAACGGAGAAGATTCGTGTCGACGTTGTTACCTTTTGTTCGAGGAAAATATTACGACCGGAAAATGTTACGGCTTATTCCATCGAAGCATAGGCCTATTCCCGTGTACCCCCTCGGGCATATTAAAATCTGAATTACGAACCCCACGGCGATAATCTAGCATGCGATTCGAAGGGTGGCACAGCATGGCACAATCGATACCTTCGACCCGCCCATCGCGAACCGTTCCCATCGAGAGCATAGTGGAAATCTCCAAAGTAGAAGAGTCCACGCGCGACCTTAACCCAATTGTTTCCGAGCACGTGGCGGTGCAGCGATAAAGATGTCGTCTAGACGAGATAATCGACGAGTTGCCACGATGCGAGCGAATGGCGGAGAGTGCAGTGTCTGGGAAGTCCAAAGTAGGTGATGCAACAAGCGCAGGGAAGTGGTCGTCATTGGGAAAATCGAGACCGTCATTTTTGCTCTAGATTCAGACTGATCTGCATTTACAATTGACAGCTAGAATGCTTCTTCTGCAAGAGCATCTGGTGTCATATGCTATAACCTGGATTCCACTTCAGTGGTATCTTAAGCAATTTTCTGTTGAGTCTTCAAGCTCTAAAAATATCGATAGTGCTTCTCAATAAAATATATTTTGTGTCTCAACATGGTCCGAAGATCCTTAAAATTTGATTTTCATCCAAAGGCTGCTGTCAGACTAATTAAATATTTTATATTCGATCCAAACACAAATGATGTTTTTATTGAATTACTTAAATCAGTCAACAGAACACCTATATGTATTACAGATGCCCTGCTCGTGATATTGCGATATAAAATTGATCATGAGAGGTACATGTGTTTTATTAAATTCTATAAAATAGCTACTATGGTGAACGATCACGCCGACCACTGCTGTATAGGGGTACGTGACGAAGAACACGAGTGATAGCGGAAAAGTCAAAGAAATATCAGACACGTCTACCAGACGTGCGATTGTGTGTCATGGTCCTCCTAAAAGTCTGGGGAACTTTGAAATGTTTTTTTGCGGTTAGATAAGGACGCGTCCTAGTCTAGGATTTAATTATTTATCTGACTCTTTCACATGATAAAAAACACGTACTTAAAACATTTTATTAATTAAGAATATTAAAATTAAATGGAAATATAATGTACTTAAATTAAATGTATACTTATAGGTAACTTTGGCCCATTTATCTTAAAATTATATTGAAATAGAAAACAGCGTCCTTATATTATGGGTATTTATTTTAGTTTTTTAAGATAAAGTTTGCTTGTAATTATTTAATTTATATGCAAGAATTAAAATTATCACGACGTTAAGCTGGACCAAATGATGTGAAGAGAGAAGCGGTGGCTTTTGCGATCTTGCGATCAGCATCCTTTGGGTCGAATTTCATACGAACTTGGCGAGTTCAAGTTGAAGTTATCCGCGTACTCGTATTTATACGTTATTTTTCACCCCTTTTTGGTCAGTTTTTCCAGGGAAGGGGGGGGGGAAGATGACCGGTCAGTAGTCGTTTTTTTAGATTTTTAATTTCATTAATTTTCATAGTATTTCATTAAATGCAATGACTTTTTCTGGCCAAATTAAAGAGGGTTATGACGTAAAATAAGTGAGAATCGAATAGAGCACGTCTGAACCAAATTTTGCCCAATAGGAGAGCGCCAAAAGAAAATTATCCCTTCTCAGAAGTCAAAAATTCACGTCAAAAACAATAAAAACAGTGAAAACGCTTGGTTATCTAGAGTACATAGTAAGACTTTTTATAACAATATTATGATTACATTAAATGCCGCATGAAGCACATCTAAACCGAATTTTGACCAATAGGAGAGCGCAAAAAACAATTATCACCTCTCAGAAGTCAAAAATTCACGTCAAAAGCAATAAAATCGTGTCGGCGCTGTCGCAGTGAGAACTGCGCCTATTGATCAAAATTTGGTTTAAATATACTTTGATCAATACTTTTTATCAGAAGTCCGTAATAATATCGGTAAGAAAAGCTATTATATTTCGAAAACAAGTGCAGACTAACTATGGAGCAATAAGTGAGATGCGACGTCTGTCTGTATTTATTCTTCCGTTTATTTTCGAGCTGGTTTGGTTTGCATTTTGTACTTATTTTTGAATATTAATTAGTTTTAGAACTTTCATTAGGTCAAGTTGGGTTTGATTAATTCATGTAGGCTAGGTTTGGGTTTGAACAGAAAATGTTCACACTGCGACGGCACCGACACGATTTCATTGCTTTTGACGTGAATTTTAGACTTTTGAGAAGTAATAATTGTTTGTGCGAATATTTAATTAAATATATCCTTTTAATAATTATTAAAAAAAAATATTTTTATAGAATTGCTTATCTTATAAATAATATTTAAATTATATTAAAACTGGTTTGCTGGTGCAAGAAGATCGTTCTTAAGCGCAAGAATAAAGGACGCGATCGCGACTCTCTCGCAGCCGAAAATCGGATTGTCGACACCGCCTCTTAGCCAGCTAGATCCTTAACTTTACCGCCCCACCCCTATACAATTATATAATACAAATCTGTAACTTAATGCATGTATTTTAATATGGCAAAACTTGACTAATCTGGTATAACTTTGACTTTTACAGATTCTAAGAAACTGAATAAATTTTCGGACCGAACAAAAATATTTTATTTATAGGGCCGGCTATTCGTAGATATGTATTTTTAGCGCATTCAGTTCGAGACTACACATTACACGAACGGTCCTTCCATTGTGAAAACAGCACCTCCAAGCAAGTGCCGCCCGGGGCGGTCCCTAGCTACGCTACTGCTCCTAGTATTTGTAAAAATTGAGTAGACGCTACGCTGAGAATGCCACGAATTGTATACAAACGCTCCTAGAAAAAAGTCGTTAGGATATAAAAATAGATACGACCCATATTCTCTTTTGTAGAGATATCTAAGAAATTTTATATATATTTTCTCCAATAACAAGGAGTACTTCTCTGAGATGCCAGACAAAAAAGCCATATTAGCCATATTCCAAGACACTACGAACTAGCGTATCGTACAGAACGTGAACCGCAAATGAAATATTGAAGTGACAAGCGCTCCGCTCAACGAAGCCGAGCATCCTTATTGCAAACTTTGGCGATGTGCATAGAAAATATATATTATAATGAGCATTTAATATAAGTTGCCGAAAAAAAACAGCTATAAAAATAGCTGTACATCTTAGACAAAATTTAATTATTTTTATATATCTATTATATATCTATCATTACAGTTAAAATTAATAAAAATATATTTACGTGTAATACACATAAATGTAATCATAAAAATAGTTCTTATGATTTAAGGATATCTAAAAATTAGGACTTAATATAAAAAATAATGATAAACCTGAAAATAATCAATAATATTTATTTTCTACAAAACACATATTTTATTATAAATCTAAAAATAGCACAAACACACAATAAGCAGGTGATATGATATATAATTGTATAATATATTAAATCCAGTATTACTAGAAATAACTGATTCAGTAGATATAATCCAGTATAAGATTTTCGAACCCAGAATTTTGTCACACATAAGATAATAACGTTCTAATATTTTTTCGATAAACAAAAGCACTTTAATTAATTAAAAAATAAGAGAGTTTGTTTGCAAATTTTACAGTGATAGTGTGTTTGTATTATCATTTAGCATACTTATGTAAGGTCACTTGATATTGCATCAAATTGTTGATGTCTGGGCAATTTCTTATCATAATAGGAAGCAAAGGTTTATTTTTAAATTTTACCTCTTCTTTCGATATTTAACGATAATAATATATAATTCGTAGTATTTTTAATTTTAGAAAAACACTTGAAATTCCTGATATTTTGCGTTAAAAAAATCTTTTCGTATGAGTCACATTCCTAGCGTGACTCGCATAGTAGTTTTAGTTCCGGTCTAGTGGATATATCGATTACAAAACAATTATCCATCGGAGGGTTAAATAAGCGTGATGCCAAACTTTCTCGTCAGATTTCTATCGTAAGTACTTTGAACCGATTGTTTTTTCTTTACAATTATTTTTAGACCGATAGATCTTGAGCCATGTGTCTGATAGTTGAATTCCCAGACGGATTAGCTTAAATTCTGGCGATAACCAGATTCAACGAAGCGATTAGATCACGAAGAAAATAAGCACGCAGTTGTATTATGATAGAGTTAGCATATTTAACTATATTTTAAATCAAGGCAAACTAAAAGGGCAGACAAAAAGAATAGTCAAGATTGACAGTTGTCGCAAAAGTGTTTGTTCGGATTCTTTGAAAGAAGATAAGAGAAAACTGTGTTGGAATTTTCATTGAATAATTAATTTCGAGTATTATTTCAAAGCAATATATTACGCAAAGCCTAACCAATAATTATAATTTATGATAATCTTTTTTGCCGAAAGTTATGTCCAGCACGTACAGTTAAATGAAGCTCTAATCAACGATCTTAAAAACTTGATTAACGACTGGGAGACTCTCTTACAAGAGATGATCATGAAAAGGCGAATGGAAAGACGGGAAACAGATGTTTATAATTTAACTATTGTATTGTAGTTGTCGGTCTTTCACTGTCATGAGGTACCGCAGCTAGTGAGTGTATGAATACCGGACCCTCAGCTTTTTAGGTTATACATATTTTTTAATATTTATTTGTTAAAATTATATATTTAATTAATTAAAATATAATGGTTGCTCAAGTAATTATTACCTAATTAGAATTTCTCAGCTACTGATTAATTTTTGCACGTGCGCGTTCAATACATAGGCTGTTGATCCAAGCACATGTTTGACAGTTTCCGCGTTACTGTGTGAATTTTGAATGTGAATGACTACTTCACAATTTCTGTGGACAAACTACGTAATATTTTCAAGCCTTTTGAAAATATTACATAATAATAAGACTAAACATTTTATATTATTTAAAAATAGGTTCGCAACATTTATATAATTTAAAAGTTGGTCTTGCAACTAGGCTAAATAATAATAGTAAAAAGCATCTGTTACACATTTTTTTAGAAATACGACACACTAAAATATTTTGTTCCACCTGACCGACACCTTGTATATCTGTTTCAATGAGATTAATTATATGTCATTGATTGTGTTGTAGCGCATTTTCGGTGTATGAATAGCTGTATTTTCTTTAAAAATCAAATTTTTCTAAATATGTCTATATCAAAATATAATAGCTTGCTATGTTATATAAATGACGAGATATACATTAAATTTAAAGGTGTAACCTTAAACTCAAATTACTCATAAATTCAAATTTTAGTCATAAGAACCTTATTTTGGTGCCACTAGTCAATAAGTGAATTTATAACAAAAAAACTTTTTATATTAATTTATACATCATATGTTTTTTTTTCTGTACAACATATTATATTTTAAGATAAATAACCTACAAAAGTTTCGCTGAGTGGCCAAATCCATCATAATTTTTTTTAAAAACAGCAAATTTTTAATCCCTAATATATTAAATACTATTTTTTAAAGTAAAAATAATTATTTGACTACATCTAATTTTATTCTACGATTCGTACTCAGTCGTAAGAAAGAAATAGTATGACTGGAGCAGTCCAACGGGACGGGGGACATAATTTCATCTTTTTTAGGGGGGGGGGGGGGCAAAAGTTGGGCAGTCATTGGTCGTCTTTTTATATTTAAATCTAGTATTTCATTAAATGACATGCATTTTCTGGCCTAATTCAAGGAAGCAAACGCCTCCACCTGTTCAGAATCTACGTCAAAATCAATCGAATCGTGCCGTCGTTGTCGCAGTGGGAACACTCAGTTATATAGCGTTCATATTAAGACTTTTTATAAGAATATAACTAATTTACAATAAGTCAATAATAATCGAAAGAAGCATTAAACCGAATTTTGACCAATAGGAGAGCGCAAAAAACAATTATCCCTTCTCAGAAGTAAAAAATTCACGTCAAAAGCAATAAAATCGTGTCGGCGCCGTCGCAGTGGGAACGCTCGTTACCGAGCGTTCCCACTGCGACAGCGCCGACACGATTTTATTGCTTTTGACGTGAATTTTTGACTTCTGAGAAGTGATAATTGTTTTTGCGTCCTCCTATTGACCAAAATTCGATTTGAATATACTTTGACCAATACTCTCACATCAGAAGGTTGTTGTAATATCAGTAAGAATAGCTATTATATTTTTTAAACAAGTTCTGTACTACTTAATCCACTTATTTTCATCCGAGAGTTAAGTGGCATAGTTTGTATTTTGAACTTGTCCTAATAAGTTCTAAAACCATAATTAGTGGTAATAAGCAATTCATTTTACCGAAAATTAACAATATAAAATCCACTGAAAAAGCTGGTAAAAGTTTATTTTATAAACATTTATAAGTTGCAACATATATAAATAAAAGTGCATGCCGCTACTATGCGGTGAAATTAAAGTCTTTGCTGGCATGTCAAGTTGTATTGATTTTTGTGGAATAGATCTGTCGTGATGTGTTCTCGTGATGCTCTCTGAGCCATCTGCCAATGCCTCTTGTGTCTTGTGCTTTTCTTTACTGCGTTGACTCTGTGGCGTCTTTTCATTCTGTATGTCATATCTGTCATAATGCTAGTTCGAGCCAGCTCTGGCGAATCTCAGATGAGGATGTTTGCGAGACAATTGCATGATTTTTTTAACACACCCATGTAATATCTTCCGGATGAGCACTCCGGCGGTCGGTAACCAAAGAGTCGAAAGAGTCCTTTTCTGCGAAGAGTAGATTTTTTTATTAACATCTCTGTGTTATTCCAATATTGAGAGGAGTTGCTCTCTTTTTTAATTTATAAAAAATTGTGCTGGTGGTTGTAATTCCCACATACATTTCAAAAATACATTTACATGTAATTAAGTGTGATGATAAATATCATAGCAACATATTGAGGAGTGTCGATGGACCCAAAGACCAGGAAGTGACGGTCATGGAATCGCTCAGTCACCTTTGTCAAAGTTTATGTATCTTTGAACGTCTGCGTCCCACTAATATGCGTCGGGGTCAGCGTCGGTGTTTGTAAATCAGTCGGTTCGAGCGATTGTCGAACTTTGTCCTGCTGTCTGGCGAACTTTACTCGAAATTAACAATTTTACACGTGATGTAACCGTTTCACAACACGAACTGCTTGAACCCTTGAAAGATTGTAGACTTTCTATCTAAAGTCTTCTTGCGGATGATCTTTGTATTTAATGTAATGTCTGAGCAAATTTAGTTAACACGATAAAAAAATATGTTTTTATAGAATACATATATACATTTATCGAATTTAATTTTTCAACGTGTTTTAATTAAATACATTTTTAAATAATAAATAAAATTAATTAAAACAAAAGAATTTTATATGTATTATTGCCTAAAGAACATATGAATAATTCAGATACATATTTAAATCAATTTGAAAAGTATTATTTTAATTCAAAATATTATTATAGTGCATACAAATATTTTTGTATATTATGAAAGCAAACCGTGGGACATTTATTAATATTGATTGATCAAAATAGAAGAAGATTTTTACTAATTAAATAAATATGGAAAAATCTATAAATAATTGCACAACATTCTTAGAAAATTAATAACTAAAAATATTTAAAATCTTGAACACTGGTTAAAAATATTTTTGATTAAAAAAAATGTATAATCATGTACCCACTAATTTACAAAAATACTACTATTTTATATAAAAATGTTTTTAATCTATTTTATTATGTTTGAAAAATACCAATGCGGTATATATCAGATATATTTATTATGGTAATCATATTTATAATGTCACATAATTGAGCATTTTTTTTTCAATTATCAGATATAATACTCTACTCATAATTGGCAATAACAACACAAATAGACTGCCTTGTTATCATTGACTTGAACTTGAAATTTTACTAGTCGATAAGCTGATGAATGAGTAACTGTTTCACGCATTATTCACATGCACTAGTGCTATTAATCGCGTGCATTCGATATCGGTTAACCGTTAACCTGCGTATCGTATGTTTCCTACACTGATAAACGCCAAGTTTTCCGCAATCTTTTAAAATTGACTGTCGAAGTTCACACGTAATGATTGAGGTTAAAGTATTTTCAAAACAGTAACATCACTCTTCAAATAAAAACAAACAATATATTTATTTCAGTTTTAAGGGAGCAAAGTGTAACCGGGCTAAAAAAACATTAGAGCTATGAATGGTTCTAATCTCTAGTTAATAATTGGAATAATATTAATTATTTTTGGGACTTTGATTCGTTTGCTAATCTAAAGAATTGTATCAGTTTCCTTATCGAAAAACATTGGTTAACGTATTAGTAAGTAAGTTCCGTAAATACAATCAAAATCAACTACTTCAATTTTACGATTTTTGATCTTAGCATTAATTTAACTAAAATCATGGCAAAAATAGAGCAGAAAAAAACGTGCTTAGATTTTTTTTAAGTATAAGATCTGTTAAATATACGCATTTTTTTATAAGAATATTTATTTTAAAAACATATATTAAAATAAATAGATGCTAATATTAATCAATAGTATTAAACAAATACAGATTTCAGAAAAGTCATATATTTCTATACATAATTGTCCTAAATGTTCAATATACACCATTAATTTAAAGTAAATAAATGATTAATAAATTTTAAAAGAATATGTATTTTAAAAAATCGGAATATTGAAATTAATAAATAGTATTTAAAAAGTATAGATATTAGAAAAATACTATTTGTATAAATATAATTTAACAAAATATTTGGTTTTTAATATTTAATGTATACAGTTGCATAAGTAGAGGGACCGCCCCGGGCGGCACTTGCTTTGGGGCGGCATTTTCGCGATGGAAGGACCGTTAATGTAATGTGGTTTATACATAAATATACATCCACAAAGAGCTTAAACAAAAACCAGTTAAATAAATACTGATTGTATGACCCGGTTGTTATAAAATTTTACCCCTAAAATAAAAAAAAATATTTTCGACTGGTCCCTAAATTCTTCCAGTTTTTTAGAATCGATAAAAGTAAAAGTTATACCAGATCGCATTTGTTTGTCCGAGTCGAGCACGTGCTAAAATTATGTAATGTCTGATAACCTTTTACATATTTCATTAAACTTTAAAACTGTTTTGCATATTTTATTTTATATGCATATAATAGCGTAACTGAAGTGGGGGAGTAGACCAAAAAAAATTAAAATGAGACATCGGAGGAGACTATTTAACCACAAGAGCACAGATTAAATATTTATCGCCTTAAGAATAGATAACACGCACCTTATCGACCAACAGCAATTTATTTCAAAGAAATTCGCCACTCTTTTTTTTTTGTTTATAAAGATCAGATTTGTGATAAAAAAAAATATTAAATATAAATCTAAATTATTTTTGAATATATGTCCTCGATTATTTGCAATATACAATAGATTTTCGGGTACATTTATAACTACAGAAATCACAATACGATATGCCGAGTAATTATATAAAAGGCTAATCAATTCACTCGTTTTACGCAACACAGAAAAGATCAGATAATTGAACTAACGAAAATTCAGCGAAATTTTAATTCATTTGCTTCGATGTTTTTCGTCAGAATATCTCTTCATCAATCAGAATTTTATGAAGTATCAGATTCAATTTTATTTCGAAATTCAATATACATCCGTTCAAGTGCAAATTTTTAAGATTATAATTACTGATACTAAATTGATACTAATTGTATGTGTGAAAATCGATTTACGTTTCGCAAGATTACAGCGTATTTTTCTTTGTATTTCGTCTCTTGACCCGAATAAAAAAATACTCGAAAATATTATTTTGCGATTTAATCTACAATTAACGCATTCGAGTCGGATACGAATCGGTCAAAACAAAATTTATCTATACACGGGTTATGAGATTAAAAACAAAAACGTTTGATTGATCGCTTCGGGTCTGGTCGGCAACAATGACACAACTGTGAACTTTTACTGTTTTATCTGACGTCGGATTAATTTCCTTGGATACTATCTGACCTCCCGCTGTGCTCTTTTTTTTGCAAATATTTAATTTTTGCGATAGCGCACATTGTTTCTTGAATGTTTGCCATTTATTCGAATTGAACTTTGAGCCTTTAAAAGATTAGGTTGAGTGATATAATTTGCATGACATAGTTAAAAATCGAAGAATTGCCATTATGTACAATAATTAATAAAATCCATCAAAATAGTTGTAATTTTAATATAAGCACATGTTATCTATTTAATGTAAATTAATATCAAAACCCATCCAGTGATACTTAAATATTTTTATTTAGAAGAAGTCTATTGGATGCGATTTCAATTTATTATATAAAAAATATACAAGAATTAGATTATTTTAAAAACAGTAGTTCTCATATATTTAGATTAATACTAATAAATGCAGTGTCGATTGTCCTAGGATTGTGCATTCCATAGAATGACGACGTCAACAATATTTCCGATTTAGAATTTGTCTTAACGCTTTGACACAGTCTTATAATATCTGAATTATATAATAACAAACATTTCCACCACGAATCTTCGACATCCCTCAATTTTAAATCGTCTATAGGTTAGAACAGCTTATTTGTACTTGACTTTGAATAAACGAGAGTTTGGTTGCATTTAATCTTAACACCGAAACGACCCATAAAAGACTGTGGAAAACAGCCGCTTTCGTTTATCAACTGAATTCCTAAGAGTTCAACTCGACATGTAATACGACTTCGACCCTTCGTGACATAGTATATTATAATACTACGGCTAAAACAGACACCTATATACATTTATTTATTAAAAATAATCTATACAAAAACCTTCAATTATAAACATAAACGCATGCACAATGTCATTCAACGCATAATGCAAAAAATAATGTGGCGAGATATGATGACTTCAGCGTTTACTCGAGCGTACAAAATAAATAAGAATGATAAGATCACTGGTACAAATAATCAAATAATATATTCATGCCCACAAATAAATATAAATATATGATGTCAAACTTTTAGTATGTAAAAATATATATTGGAAGCAGTGAGGATAGATGACAAGCAATCAAGCGTACGCCAGGGATGCGTTCTATCCCCCACACTATTCAATGTCATATATGTGACTTTGAGCATGATCGCCTCCTCTTTTATGCCCTTAGGGTTAGGGCTAAGATGTCAGCACCTGACTCACCAATGGCTGTTGACATCCGGCTCCTTAATACGCTGATATTGCATATTGATATGTTTAATGTCAGCTACGAAGAGCTGGTCCGATTCGTATCGTTTATTTTAATATTTTATGTATTATTTTAATTATATATTTTTTGCCTATAGAAAAAATACAATGTATTGTTAACGACCACTGTGACGCATTGGGCACGATTATCTTAATTAAATTTAAATAAATAAATAAACAAGCAAGTGAAACTCTTGATTCATAAGCAATATTCGATTTGCAGATGATACAAAAAGCGCAGAGGAGCTACAAGCATTGCTTGATTTATGAATGTCTATGAATGTCAAAAAATATATAAAAACTATATTACTGGGTAAAATCTTAATACGAATGCTTAAAAGAATATGTTTCAATCACTTTATTACAGACTTTTTGACTAAAAATGTCCCAAAATCTATGAAATCAAGATGAAAATATTTAAAAAAAATCTATGAAATACGGTGAAAAAGGTAAAACAAAAAAAAAATTAAAAAATATGTCATATAGGGGGGGGGGGAAGCAAATGGGTGCACCCCCCCCCCTCCATAAATTTGGCCAGAAAAATGCATGGCATTTAATATACTAAGAATATTTGAAATGCAAAAATTAAGTCTCTGATTTTTAAACGTAAAATCATAACGCGCAGATATACACGTCCACGGGGAAATTGGTGTACACTTATTTTTCGTTTTTCGTAAGTCTGTCTCCGGCTTTCTCTAATAATTCGTCTTTAAATGCTACATTGCAATTTTTAAACCATATTATTCTGTAGGTTGAGGCATTTAAATTAAGGTGCTACTAAAAATAGCCAAGGGTCTTAAATAAAATAACTTGATACGCTGAGATAAAACAGATTATGTTATAATAGGAATTATTTTGCGTAACGGTTATTTTTGGATGAGCTAGAAATTTTGAGATTTAGTTTAGATCTCCGATAGTCACGTACGCATGTATAATGTTGACGTGACGAATAAACTTGTTCTGTCGTAAATACTTTGGTATATGTTTAATTAAATTTAAAAAAAATACAGGAAAATCGCGAAAAATTAAATAGTCTTGACACGACTTATATTTTTAGGATCATCATTCATTAAGCCAGACATAACAAGTTTAGCATCATCATATTCATGATTCACTGCTTAGTAGCATGTTTTAAGCAGAAAAAATACTAAGCAATACTGCGTTTTGTAGAGCTAAGGACTTGGATGTCCTTGCAAATAAGAACTTAAAACCGATTTCCTATGAAATACAATAATTAGTTCATCACCTCAAAATGAGGCAGAGCTACTTTGAGTAAGTTTCTAAAATTCCCGAATATTATCGAGACAGGGTTCAAATTTTCTGCAAATTGCTCAGTACAGAAGACACCATTATGCAATTTTTCGGTAAATGTTTGTTTTTTATATAATCAGTATTTAACTAGTCTTTTGGTTCGTCTATCATAAGTGAACCAAGCATTTTTAATGAATGGAGAACGTGTGCTAAATATATGGGCAATACTGTGCTACAATTTTTGCTTTAAAGAGCATGCCGATATTGCGGGTCAAAGACCTATAATAATATTAAAAAATCACTATGATTATCTCATGGAAATATATTACCAAACTAATTTATGAGATCCAAAAATCGATGATTACAGCAAAACTAAACTCAAATTTAAACATAAACATAAGATGCCAATTAATAAACCATAGATCAGCATCATTATTGCATATCTACCTTACCTTAAATACAATCATCTTTGTTTTAGTTAAACAAATTTTAAGTGATACTGTCTATAAAATATATTTTACTTTTTATTATTTTAGGATGATGTTCATGTTAACAATTAATTAACTAGTTTTTTAAAAAGGATACTTAATCTTTTTTCCACAATTTTCTTGCTTAAGATTTAAAAAAATGTATCTAAATACAAATTTTAAGTGATACATTTTGCTTTTTATCAAATATTTGCACAACCTAGTTAGATTTTTAATTAATCAAAAAGATATTTGTTTGTATAGCATACAGCACATTGTCTATAAATAATATATTTTGTATCATGGGCAGTAAATCTTAATCATAAAGAGTATTGTATAGTTTTTCACTTTGAACTACTGACAAACAATATTTCCTAAAAATCCTAATCCTAAAAATGATTTGCGCCGCTGTTTGCCTATTTTGATTTTGCCATAAATACACTAGTTTTATTTTCAATTAAAGATGCAATCATATTTTTAAATTTTTAACTTATAAATAAAATATATATGTCTACTAATAGTACATATTTTTCTTAGAACATAAATGAGAATAGTAAAAGCTAAAAAAATCTAATAATATAATATGATTTTTTTTTAAATTTAATTTATTTATAAAATTATTATAAACCAGAATCCACTTATTTATTTCAATATGTATCATACTATATATTCGAATAATAAATTATTTAAAAACAAGCATATTTTAATCTTTCAATTACTTTTTTACTGTCGAATATTTCAGATTATTAATTAAAAGTTTAGAGAACAAAACTTTAAAAATCATAAAGAATATAATTATTAAAATATTTTGTACAAAAATAATAAATCTGTACGTCAAAGCAAAAACATGTTTTTAGAATTTAAAATAAAAATAGTGCACTCACTACTGGCATGGTGGCGGGCACTAAAGCTGCGTCTCCCTCTCCCTCGACCCTCTCCAATACAATATCCCCGTCGACTGCTTCCCGTTCAGCGGCAGATAACTGACTAAAACGATCGGGCCGAAAGCGAGGTGCACATTCCCTGGTCGCGAGATCGAGGGGCTCGCGTGCGCCCCTAACATTAAGGAACCCGCCGTCGTCTTCGTCGTCGTCGTCGGGTGGTGGGGGGTCATTGTGTCTTCGCGACATCAACAACCACAGGGCCGCCGCCCGCAAGCTCAGGGGCGCCCTGGATCTGCCAGAGAGCCACGTCGCTTTGTACATTTAACTAAGCCGTGCAAAAAATGGCGTGCCAATTGGCAGACACTTGTTAAAAAAGTGTTTTAATTATTTTACACTAGATAGACACGCTAGCACTTGAACTTTGTCCTGCGAAGACTGAAGTCTGAAGGCTTCCGTTGGAAAAAAACGAAAGTCATCGACGCTTTGTCGATATGTGGTGTCTGACCCGATTGGGTAGTTATGGAATGCAGAAGCATTAGAGTTTCTAATGTATTTATTTATCGACTGAAGTGACAAGTTTATTCCTGAACAAGGTCTTTGGCGTTTCAAACTTGATCATTCTTTATTTTTTATTTATATAGTTTGTTAAGTAACATGGCAATTTATGATTAAAATACAGTCAAAATTTTCGCTACGTACCATAAAAAATTTCCCATGCCCAAATCCATGGCTTCCCAGTAGTCCTGACTGACTTTTTTGTCCGGGGATATTTAAATAGTCAGGCTTACAACAACAAACCAGCTACAACGTCCAATTGAGAGAGAATATTCAAGAATAAATTATTGCTATTCCACGCGAAATGTGCCAGCGAGTTTTCGCAAATTTGAGGTCCAAATTGATTTAAAAAAAAATATTTTCCTGAATGTTTACTTTAATTGAATTTTAAATAAAATCGATAAGATTAATAGTTTTTTTTAATAATTTATTCCAAACCGCTCATATTTATGGCCCACCATATAAAGGAAATTATGGACAAATAAAGATGCTATGTGTTTGGTGATGTATAAAATAAGTTAAGAACTGTAAACTTATTTAAAGTTGACGCATGATAACAGTTGATACCAATAATAAAGAGCTGGCAGAATCGGTTCCTCAACGACGATTAAAAGTGCATTAGCTTCCACCTCCTTCATATTTTTATCTTAACGTTTTTTGTGCTAAAATATTTTTTTTGTATTATAAATCTGACCATCATGATTTGACAGGTTTTCCCAATGCGTAATAATGGTCATTATCAGGCCTGCCGAAATATGTAGGGGGGGGGGGATGTGGGCAAATTCCCGGGGCCCTACTTTAGAATTTTTTTCCTACAATTTTATTTATATAATATAATAAAAAAAAAAATTTTCAATATTTTCTCTCTCAACAAAACCAGTTTAATATATATAGACTCTCCCGCATTCGACATCGCCTCCCGAAACTGACACCTGATTAATATTATATTGGGAAATGCTTGTGTTATAAAACTATATATCGGAATATTCATAATTTAGCGCAGAGTAAAACCTATCTAAATAATTATAGAGACTCCCTCTCCACACCCAAAAGGTAAAAACAGAAAATTACAAAGTTATAGCTAAAATTTTATGCTATATATTTTATTCAAAGATAGATAACGGCATTTTAAATTTGATTACATTTAAAATTTAAGAATCATCTTGATAGACCTTAAAGAATTGGGTCAGCGCTGCTTTAGATAAAACTATATTTAAGTAAAATGCAAGATGAGAAACCCCGTTTCTCAGAAATTAGTATCATTTACAAGACTATCACAAGAAATTATCCATAAAAATTAATCATTGGGGTTATATTCTTTTTACATTTGCACAATATAAATATACATTGTGGCGACCACACAAATAGGTCCAGATTTAAAAGGGTAATTGTCTCATTGTTGATGACCGTGAACAAAAACGTTCATTCATTAACAATGAGACAAATATCATGACACAAGAGGGATTTCTTTTTGACCACACAACACGAGTCGTTAAAGAGAATCCCTTTTGTGACAAAATGGTACGGACGCAATCAATCACCACATCGCAAACCTTTTCCGAAGAATTCGAAAGTCTGGACAAGCAAAAAACTCGCTTTCGAAAATACAACATCCGATTTCTGCAGCGATTGGCCAGCTAGCGTGCATCCCCCTAAAGGATATAAGCCCGGACTCCGATGAGGAGAGAGCAGACGGTCCACGGCACTTGAGGCAGACGGCTGAAGCACCAGACAAGAGACGGCCCAGACAGTAGAGCCAGCGACGCAGACGACCAGAGAGCCAAGATCTACCAGCAGCCATCCGGAGGAACCAGCTACGCGTCCTCACCGACAGATTTGAATATCACACCTGACACTCGCCACACGCAGCCACAAGAGCCCATAGCATAATCTACGACCATCACCACCTGCGCCACTTTCACCATCATCGCGAGAAACGTCACGCCATAATCGTCCATCTAGATTCACACAAGAGTTTCATTGGCCGCGAAGTCAACCACCCCTAGGGCTACGCCCCTTAAAACATTTTTATACTTAAAATAAACACTTTTATTCGCATAAAAATATAGTCAAGCTTCAAGATAATATACTTATTTATAGATTGTCACATTTTGGGAATATTAAAGCAGGAATTAATCACACGGTTTAATTGATTGGAATAAACTCATACACTATTCATCAAAGCTCCTAGCAGAAAACATACAAAATAATACTTTTCTACAATAGACTAGACTAGACTAGAACTGGACGACCTGTAAAAGTAATTTAATTTATATTGACTCTCCCGCATTCAACATCGCCGCCCGAAACTGACACCTGATTAATAATATATTGGAATATGTCCGTGTTATAATTGTATATATCGGACAGATAGGAACGAAACGAAACTGAATTACCCTAAAAGATAAAAACAAAAAAAACTACAGCTGAAATTTTATGCTTTATATTTTATTCAAAGGTTGTGAAAGCTATTTTTTAAATTATTAAATTTAAAAAAATCATAAAGTCGCTGACTATTAAGCAGTAAGACTTGGGTTCAAATTTCATATGGACCTTGGTGTTTTTTATCGAGCAATTATTATATACTTCGATTATAACAAATTGAGGTTTTCCTAAATTTTTCTAATTTTTTAACAAAATGAGTGTACTGAATATTTGCAAACCCTTTTATATGTGTCATGCGAGCAGCTTTTACGAATAGTAAGTGTAGAAGTTATTCATAAATAAGTATATTATCTGGTGGCTAAGCAAGACAATGCCATAGTATCGCTTAATCGCGCGTTTAAACAAGTACCAACATATTGTTCAGTGGTGACAAACGATTATATAAAGTTTGTTGAAATAAATTTAATTAGCAAAACGTGTTGTAAATCAAAGCTCACCAGAATTTACGGCCGTGATTTGCTTTACATAATAGATTTATAATGCGTGGCGCATATTTTAATACGTACCGATGCTTCGTTCGTTTATGCGACGGGGACGGGCGAGAAGAAGAAGAAGAAGAAGGCAAAGTTCGTTGACCCATTTTCCATTTTCCGGCTCGAATTAATTTGATCGTTTGCGGATGTGTGTGTGTGTGTTTGTAGGCAGTAAATTTGATGACAATCCATAAAGCGGGAAACACATCGAAGGCCCGTCGTAAATCGCCGAAGAAAAATATTCACGGCGGGTCACGTGATGGCGAGAGACGTCTCCGAGAGGCACAGCCCCCTCGATGGGGGCGCAACCCGATTTCAGGCCTGCGGGCGGTTCGCGTGAGGCGACACAAAAAAGCCCGCTTTTATTTGCACAATTTTAGACCCTGTCATCTCGCTGAGATTGTTTCAAACATCAGACATATATCTTCTTTAAGTGCCTTGTTTTATTCTGACTAATATAATCGTAAATAAGCAATCTTCATTAGAGAGATCATTTCAACATTTTATGCAATAATATATATCATCATCTTCTCGTTTTTTCTCTGTTATTATTAACAATAATATCAGAGCGTAACATGACCATATTTTTAGGGGAAATATCTATTTGCTATAATATCTCATTTTTTAGAAAGTAATGTATCGTCATATAAAAGACGATCATAACATTAAAATATAATATGAATATGTATATACAACCCTTTTGATGTTTAATTGGAATATAAGCTAACCCTATTTCTGTAGATAATTATCGTGTTTTTAATAAATTATATATGTTGTATCTTACACCTGTAGTAATAGGGTGAATTTTCTATTTAGGGGACTATTAAATTAATAATTAATGTTTCGGAGCTAAACTAGAGCAAACTTATAGTTTTATATGTATATATAAATACATATATACAGGATGTGATTTAATTTTGAACTATTTATATTAAACGAAAGTTTTGTACACATTTTAAATGGTGTTCTATATAAAATAGCATTGCATATATATTGAGCAGTAAATATGATGCTTCTGAATCAAATATACAAGGCCATAATAATGGAACACTTCAATAAATGTGTTATATCTTAAAAAAATGTGAAAAAATAAATATAAGCAATTAAGAACAACAATTTATTAAAATTCAGTCACACTATGCACTTGTAAAGAGTTACACGCCATTTTAAGGGGTGCCCCATTATGATGCCCAAGGCTATACATAGAGCTCAAATCTGATTAAATTACCACTATATTTTACAGTCAAGTTTAATTCAATTGCAGAAAAAATTCTTTGTTGTAAAATATATATTGGCATTTATTGATAATATTTAAAATAAATGTAAAGTATATCGGTGCTTTTAAGTCCTGAGGCGTAAAATGGCATATTCTTTCGTTATTTGAATAATGCTAGTTTTAAAAACTTAAATTGCATCAATAGTGAAATTTTAGCGTCATATCGCTAATAGATTGCACCTAAGATTAGTTTTTGTCAATCCGCCTAAATGCCGTTGTTTGAATGCACGTGTCTAGAAATTATAAGGATCTTGTACAGTTTAATTTATGATTATCAGGGATGAGGGGGGGGGGAGCAGGTAAAGTAATTTAATTAAATAATATTAATCTTAATTAAATTGAAATATTAAAAAAAAGATTAAATCACGTACCTGATTCTAAACCAAAAATTCTAAGGTTATCCCTTAAAGAAAATATAAGAATCCCAAAAATATTTTTTAAAATATGTCATTTCAATGAAATAGTATCGGAATACATTTTCAATGAAAATATAATTTATCTGACAGGTGCTAGTGAAATCATAAGATAACTTTTCCATATGTAGTAATAAATACATTTATAAATTTTACAGTGAATGTGTATTTTTCAGTGAAGTCTAAATATATTTTCACCAGTAGACATTTGATTTAACTAGTGAAATTAAATGCTGTTCTAAAATGTATATGAAAATCAATTTGACAGTTGCGAAACGTCCATTTGCTGTTCTAACCAAAACCTAACCTAATTAAAAAAGAATTTAGGTCAAATTCAAAATACAAGGTAAGCCAACTCATAAGCAGAAGTAGTACAGACTAATATTGCATCTCGCAGATTGCCCCATACTTAGATATTACATCTTTAAAAATATGATAGCTATCCTTACCGATATTAATATTGATTTCTGATAATGGAGTATTAGTCAAAGTGTATTCAAACCGAATTTTGGTCAATAGGAGCGCACAAAAACAATTATCACTTCTCAGAAGTTAAAAATTCACGTCAAAAGCAATAAAATTGTGTCGGTGCCGTCGCAGTGGGAACGCTCGGTAACTAAATCTCGAGATTCATCGCGATTAGAACTTACTGTTCGATATTTCGGATGTGTCGCTCCAGCCATGATCATGCCGCTCTTATCCTTGATCTTGTCATATATAGAAACACTTCCGGTGAGCCAGCATTAATGTCCATTTGTGTCCGTGTTAATATAAGTTTTTAATTGTGTGCTAATTAGGTCGGTAATTTTTGCTCGTATAGACTCTAAATCCGGATCAAGCTGCTGTCATCTCGTTTGTTAATTGCGATATTTTTGTGGATCCAGTGCTTCGCGTTTAGTTTGAACGAACGGATTTTTAATATTAGTTAGTCTTTGTACAGCTAAAGTCAATTTTGCGGTCTTCATTAAAACTATGTTCAGCTAGAGCAGAGTACCGTGCGATGCGTCTCTGATCCAGTGTCAGGGTCGGCTCGTGGCATGTCTTTAATCTTCGAAGTTCGGCACACCTAAAATATTTCAAAAAATATGCTATAAATTCTATCAATAAAATTTAACAATTAATTTTCAAAGTAGAACAGTTAATAGTGTATTAATAGATTTTTACTGCAAAATATTAAGCATTGAGAAATTAATTTTTTTTCAATTGGTATAAAAATCAATCTATCGAATAAATTGTGCTTGAGAGAAGTAGAACACTGGAACGTGTTACTCAAAATAATAATTTTAATTATTTTAACCATGACCTTCAGATAAATTATTTATCAAATATAATGGTTAATTTTTTTTAATTATTGAGCTGTTTTTTAAATATGTTTCGGTGATAGAAAAATTCGTAAAACGGGCAATAAAAATCCATACCAAAAAATACCTAGCAAGAATTTATATATATACATAATATATAATTGATTACCAAAGAGATCAAAGACAAAATTTTGGACATAGTGTAAGAGCATTTTTCATTCAATGTCATTCTTTAAATCTTCATTATTGATGCTGTAAATAAAACAATTGAAATTTTTTTTTTAAAACATTCAAATTATTTAAAAAAAATTGGATCGGCAAAGCGTTGGCAAATTTTTCAGTCCATGAGTTGTAAATTAACAGTGAAATCATTGAGGGACTAGATTTTAAGGCATTTATCCTGCTTTAAAAAACACTTTTATAAGACAAAAGCACCTGCTATAGATGCAGATCGCCATATAAGAAGATTGAACTTCTTTGCCAAAAAACCTTCTGATACAAAAATAAAATTTAAAACATATTTTTTAATGTGTTCTCAATAGTAATTGTTTCGATTAAAAAGCGTGTCGAATTATTTAAAAATACTCTGGAATCTTTGATTTTTTGTTTAAAATCAAGCAATATGCTAAAGTGGAAGAAGAGTAATACAAAGAAAAATGTAAATCATTAGAAAAAGTATCGATTTTTAAAGAAAAACAAAAGAGGAAATTAAAACGGAATTTAAATTTTTATCTCATAAAATTAATAATTAATTAAAGAAATCAATTCTAAAATGGATTAGCGACTCTAATTATTTCCAAATGTATTAATCGCTAATTAGTTTGTGAAAAGTACTGTGTGGGGCCTCACTTTATCCAAATGGTCGTTAGAATAACCTCTAAATCATAACAAATTACGCAGGTAATTGAAACACATCTTAATAAACAATACTATATTTTAACGGTCTATTTAAATATAAACAAAAACCTGTTATTTAGTATTAACTCACGTTTTATCGTTTTTTTTCACGTTTTTTCCTTATGCCATACGAGTGATAAATTTCTTAAAAAAATCTCACGCAATACTTTTCGAACATTGTGTTACCAAAGTACAAAAATGGTGTAAAGTTCCATAGTTTTTCGGCGCAAATCGAGCGAACTTTGAGTCATCTTAAACTCGATCAGATTTAAATTAGTATAATATTTATTTTCGAGTACATTACAACCAGTTATAACTACCGCGTGTTTACACTGTGACCATAGTGATAACGCTTTTGTTTATTTACCAGATACACCTACCGTTCGACCCGGATATAAAGGTTTGTTTTAAAAGCCACAGTTAGGACTAATTCCGTTAGAACACGCACCGAAAACTATATAGGACACAATTAATCCAAAAAGCCACGTAGCAACTTTGATGACATATAATTTCGAATACAATATTATAGCTTTCAAATTTTGATGGAAAATCGTCAGGCCTTTCCTGTTTAGAAAATATCTTCATATTGTATAATTTATGACGTCATTGCCCGTAAATTGATGGCATTTTGTGCATATTTCACTGATTACTTGGAAAGTTATGGTTGTATTAATATTATATCGAAGATTAAAGACGTTTCAAGGTCGAAATAATATTCGGCTCGCTACTCGTTGACCGATAATAGTGTTTATCCTTGAAATTTAGCGCCTAATCACTTGCAAGAAGGCAACTGTAATATTCATATTTTATTTTAAATTATTATTCGTATTTCTTCATCTAATTTACACTGATCTTTGTTCTGTAATAATATCGGGAAAAGCGATCACAATCTTTTTTATCCCTTAAATCATCACATTGGCTTGAACGTTAAGAGTAGAAAAAACAAAAGCACCTTATCTATTTAAAAATTATACATTATATTTCACCAAAAACACACTCGCATCATGCTGAGCTACGGCGAACATCAACCGAGATTAAGATGACCGAAGAAGCAGCCGCTTTCCTCTTCACATCCAGTCACAGTCTAAAATTCAAAGCTCAACCCGCTTTCAAAGACAATTAGATTATCAAAGACGCAAATAACAAGAATTTATAGTATGTATTACACAAATTGTTGCAAATTTAGTAATAATAATTTATGGTTAAATAACCATGTGCGGTCGAACGCGATTATGAACGCAAAGTTCTGGTTTGAATATCAGGGACGTTATTCACTGAGAGGGGGGGGGGCAAAAGTTGGCAAGTCGGTGATAGTTTTTTTTTTTAATATTTCCATTTTATTAAAATTCATAGTATTTTATTGAATGATATGCATTTTTCTGGTCGAATTCAAATGTCAAAGTCAAAAGCAATAAAATCGTGCCGTCACATTAAAATCGCTTGGTTATCTAACGTACATTATAAAACGTGAAACATGTGTATGCCAATTTCCCCGCGGACGTGTAAATCCGCGCGTTATGGTATTATGGTCATTTTAGCTTTTTCCTATTTTAATGTTTCGATTTTATTAAGATTGTTGGTATTTCATTAAATGATATGCATTTTTCTGGTTAAATTCAATGTTAAAGAATCCACGTCAAAAGCAATAAAATCGCGCCGTCGCAGTAGAAAATAAGTGAGAATTAAATGAAGCATATATTAACTAAATTAAAAAAAAAACAATTATCACCTCTCAGAAGTTAAAAATCCACGTCAAAAGCAATTCAATCGTATCTTCGCCGTCTTCTGGCATTCATACTACGACTTTTAAAATACTATTAAAAATTAAATTAGGAAAGAGAGCGCAAAAAACAATTATCCCTTCTTAGAAGTCAAAAATCCACGTCAAAAGTAATAAAATCTCGTCCCCATTGCGATGGCACTAACTTTGAATATACTTTGACCAATATTCTATCAAAAGTACGTAGTAATATTCAAGTGCAGACTAACTATAGAGCAATATACGAGATGCGACGATTGTCTTTACTTCTTATTCCGCTTATTTTCCCTTGAGAGATGGCTTGGCTTAGATTTTTCTAAAAATATAATTAATTTTAGAAAATTTATAAAGCAGCGTCTTAGCACCTATCAATTAAGAAATATGTTTCTACTGGTGAAAATATAAATATTATACTTTACTAGTAACAATATAATTTCACAGAAAAATACACATTCACTGTAACATGCATATATCGCATGTGATTAAATAATGATAAAAAATATGAAATCATATAATTTTACTTCACCTGCCAGATATATTTTTACTGGTAAAAATGTATATCTACCCGTAAAAATATATTCAGATATGATTTCACTGAAATTACATATTTAAAAAATAGTTTTTGAATAGATTTTTGACTGTTTTTTTTAGATTTTCATTGAGGATCAAAGAATCTGGTTTAGAACTAGGGATTTTAAAAATCAAGGGGGGGAGCAAATACCAACACTTGCCCCCCCCCCGCTTCTAAATGATGTCCCTGTTGTACATAATTAAGGATCGTTTCAAGTGTAGTCCTCAATCCTTTGATCTAAGCACTAGATTTAGAGCAGAACCAGAGAATGTTTTTGTATATGTACAGATCTTATCAGATAATTTGGCCTATGTAAAGCCTCTGGAATCGGTATGTACCTTCTAAGTCTGAAAATTCGGGACTGACAACTTTTTGTTAAAATACGGTACAACGATTTTAGTGCAAATTGCTTTAGACGTTAATGAACAGTAAATGTTTCTTTTTGTTAAATACAAAATACTTAAATTAATGATTATGATTGATCCTGATATTTAAAATCTAGAAATTTATAAATTTAAAAAATCAAAAATACATTAATTATGAAAAAGGGTCTATTTATAAATATTTTTTTCATCCTAATATTTAAACTATTTTAAGTATTTATTTAATTTAAATATGGAATTTTAACAACAAATAATGATATCTTTATTAGGCTAACATTATACTTATCTTTGAAATTTAAATAACATAAAACGTATCTAAAATTGTATCCATAAATTAACATATGCATCATTAAAAAAGATATTGCACTTGATCGAAGGCCTTTTCAAAATCAAACTCAAAATTTTATAAAACTTCTTTACCATTATAAGATATTCATTAAAACAATTGGAAGCAAAATGTAATGCTTAAATTTGTTTTCGTATCATGGCCTAATCTAATTTAATTAAACACCTAACAAAACCTTGACCCAATTGATGATAATTTATAAATTACGGTAAATAATTAAAATAAATATTAGAATGTGACGTTTTTATATAAAATATCCTTATCGCTATTTTTTATTTATTTAATAAATAACCCCAATATCGAATTCACCTACCATTATAAAATTTCACGTCAAAACATATTTATTATGTAAGTATTTTTTGCTTAATTAATTTTGACCTATGATTTGTATCTAACACTATACAAAGAATGTTTATTTTAAAAAATGTCAACTGTTTTAAAAGATAAGATTTTAGATGTGCCTACCAAAATAATAAAATTCTAAAATGTACGAAACACGAGACTCGACATTGATTCTTGTTTTATCATTATTTTTAACTTATTTTTTAAAATGTCATATTTGATAGCAATAAATAGTTACACTAATAAACACATTATGGGGGCAATTTAGTGCGAATTTATGAGCGCGTAATGTGAAATTAATTTTTATGATGCAATAAAATAAAATTGTAATTAGCTTCTGATTCTCATTATATGTAAGGTTTTATGTATTACATTTAAAATGATCCATTAATTCTGTTAATATGTAACGTAAACATGAAAAACTTGAATATATCAGAAGGCAATTCTTCAGAAAGAGAACACAAATATAATAACTGTGTTTGATGTACTTTAGAATTTTTAAAATCGATTGCAATTGATTTAATACACTTTAAGCAGGGTCCTAAAGTGTAACCATGTAACGATATAATTATATATGGCAATGGGTTGATACACATACTTCATACTGATTAATGTAGTGATTAAAATAAACTTTATCATTTAAGTATATAATAAACAGGCAATACTCTAAGCAGGATCTTGTTAGTTGCTAATTTAAGATGTTTTGAACAAATCTTTTGGGTCAACGAGTTGAGAAACGATGTCAAAAGTGTGCTGATAAGCGAAGGTGAGAGTAAAGACGATTCGAAGCTTCAGCCTTGATCTTTGTAGTTCACACGAGTTTTGTATTTATACCGATTTACGGATATGGATAAGACAAGATTATTCTTCTCGTGTTTGTCGGTTTAAGAAAATATCTTCTTATAATGAGAACTTTTTAAAGGTTCATTGCATCATTTGCGATTTTGCCATGTTTGGTAAACATTGAAGATAAAAATATATTTAAAAATATTTTTGTTTTGAATTTTTTTATTATTTATATACAATTAAATCTATTTTTTTCAATTGTGTAATAAAATAAAAATGCTTTACAATATTTTTCGCTGATTTTTTTAACAATAATTTTGTAATTGAAAACGACGACCGTGTAACCGTTGCATTGACGTCACAATCACAGTGTCAATAAACTCGGTCATCGTGTGAAAGTCAAAGTGTATTGTCATCTACTTTTTTCCTTTTATTTCCAAGTGTATTGTCACAGAAAAATAAAACAATTAAAATTTTCTCAAGCTGCAATAGCGACGTAAAATATCCTGCATTATTTTTACCCTATAATATATGGAAAATAATCATACTATTAAATTTCCATTAAAATCAGATATCTTTGATTCATAAAAAAATTCAAGAACCCAAATATTCTTAATTTATTTTAAAATATATATATTGATAGATAAAATTTCTTTCTACGCGGCTTATGATTTTAAAGAATTGCTCTTTTTAGTAACGAAAAGACAATATGTGCATACAATTGGATATATTATAATATCATGGTTTTTAGTTATTTGCGGAAGAGCGCGGTCGTACGTGTTGTTCCAGAAGTGTTGTCAGACGAAATAATCAAATGAGTTGCAACACTAAAAAACGTCACGTTCGTTGTTGCTGCAATTGTGGCTTATACAATTCAGCCTGTAGCGGTCTTAAAGGTGTCTTGATGTGCTTGAGAGGAGGTACATCTTATTTATTTATTTATTTAGCTGTTTATACACTAAGCAAATAAATTCAGAACATATATGTATATGAAACCTAATATAAAAATTTATTTATTAATCCACAATTAATGCACGAAGAAGTTGCTTTATTGCAATTTTTCTTTTGCCGATTGTCGTAGGATTATACAAACTCACACCACCATACAATATTCCCCTGGCCGCACTCGTTTTCTAGTACCTATCTATCATTAAATGTTCTCTATTTATGCTATTAAATATATGGACATCTTTATTTATTATTTAATACTTATCAAAATATTCTGGTAAACTAATATTTTACAATTTATATATAAGTACTTATAAATAAAATATTCATCATTTCAATCTCGTAATTTTTGCAACATCATTTTATCTTATCTATTAAGCATATATAATATTTGCACAATAATTGAATTTGGGCAATATAATACTATCGTAGATTATTTTTTTGTATTTATACTTAACATATTTCTCACCTTAGATAATATTATATCTATTTTTCTGTTCCTGAAAATCTTACTCTTAAATATTTTATAATATCACCAATTTATATAATATAAATATTTTTATACAGTACTACCTCTACTTACGAGTGACTTGAGTAACGAGTAATTAGCATTTTTTTATAAATTCGACTCGACATACGAGCAATGTCTCGAAATACGAGTAAAAAAATGTATTGCGTAACTTAAAAATAAATTTGATAATTTATTATAGTATCTAATGTGCTTTGCAGTTCCTAGACCATAGTCTTTTACCTGCTTAACTATTTTTGGTGTATGTTTGTATTGACAAAAATCACCTTTGAGTGTATTTTTTCTCTTCCTTCTTTTACAATTTTTAAAAAAATATTTATACATACATATACATACACACAAATATGTACATATACATAGTAACCAGAATTTATTTTAGTATGTTTTTTATTATTTTTACGGGATATATTGTAAAATTAAAAAAAAATATTCATTCAATGCACCAGAAAATCCTTGCGTGCTATTTTTGGGAAACCTTTGTTTTCTAGTCGTAACGAGGGCTTTGTGTGGTCTCATCCCTATACTTATTAATAAATGATCATTTTTGGTCACAGTCATTAATGCGAGTTTTAAGAATGAGATCATGTACATTTTTTTATTACGTAACTGTGTTCAGTTAGTATATTCATTTTTAAAATAAAAAAATGGGGGACTCCAGCAGATAAGGATCTGGAAGTTGACAAATAATTTTCAATTTTAATTTGAAAGACTCGAGAAAAAACGAGTTAATTAATTTAACTAAAGCTACTGGATTTTTTTATATAGTTAGTTTATATGTAACACCTAAATGCTAAACGCGATCGAAAGCTTTATCAATATTCAAAAACACTGCTCATGTAGTCATTTTTCTGGCAAAGACGTTTTAAATATATCTCACAACCAAATTGCTCATCACGCAAGATATTATTATTATTATTATTAACATATTCTAAAACTAAATTATGAATTATCTTTTGCTCGCGAAAGGCAGCAACTTTATATGGTCCGTACCCAGTTTTCGAATAACTTATCATTGTTATAAGTAGTAAGTATTTTCGAATAAATTGTCATAGATTAATGACAATCAAATTCATTTCAGATTTGACATACGAGTAATTTGAATCACGAGCGAATTTAACTCGTAAATAAAGGCATTATATTACATAGCTTCTTAATTAATAAACATACATTTACTTCAAGTTCAATATTTATAAACCATATTTATATTATACTTAATTCGTTATTTAAGTTATCACAACTTCTTTAACATATGCAGTAAATTAAAGTGTCGTCTGCAAACAGATGTATTTTATATTTTTGTATATATAAATCTTGGGACCGCTCCGAGCGGCACAAGCTCTAGCTACGCCACCGCTTAAATTAATCAGTGATGCTGGAGACCATCAATATTTTTGTGTCGGGTTTTACACACCTCTCGAAGACCAGGGAGGTGGTGTTGTGACAAGGATGATACGCAATGCAGGCCAACCAACGAGAGCACGTTTCCCCGTGCGCTCGGGAGAAATACTATTGAAACTCCAATAAAATATATTATACTACAAGGGTGGGTCTCGCTCATCCGGCCGTCACAAGCTGGGTGTCCGCCCATAAGGGTTGGCTTCGTAAGGCCTTAGTACTGGTAGCGGCAGTGGTGCACGCAATGGAAAGAGTAGTTAAACTTCTGTTAAGGAATCTTATAATTTATGAAACCACTGAATGAACTTTTCAAAGACAAATATGTTTTCAGCCAAAGCTACGAGGAGCTGGAATAATTTATTTTAAATAGTACACGTCTCTTTTTAGTGTGTATGAAATGTTTGAATATTTTTATTAAGATCATTATGGCGCATTGGAACACCCTGTTAATGGTTTTTAATAAATAAATATTTATATATTTATTTACTTTATCGTTCAACAGTATTCTAACTATAGATATTATTAATTACGCCTATAACAGTCGTCATTTCTGGATTATACCAGATTTATTTAATATTATTTACTGAGTTATTTTTGTATTATAAAATCATTTCGTATTAAATTAAAATTAATAAACACGTGTCGATTTAACTATGAGCGATCTATACTTTAAAGTAAAACAAATATTTTATTTTTTTAAATATTGCAATGAACTTTGAACCCAGTTTATCGTGCGAACGTATAAATATGAAATAAAAATCGGAACTCGCATTGAGAAGCGCTGCTATCTCTCCATCTCAATTATCTACAATGCTTTTGTTTTGATATAGCAAGCGGAGCGAGAAAAATAAAACGGCGTCTCGTCTGGTGGACTCTGGATTTTGAACGAAGATCTCGCAACATTTGCGAGAGCAGCTCTTCCATTGACGCGCACGCAGTTCACCTCCGTCTTTATCTACCCGATCGATCACGACCCTCTGACCTCCTCCATTGTTTTCAGATTTTATTACTTTATTTTCGGGGATTATCTCGAGAAAATATTTATTAAAAAAAAAACAGCGATAGCCTTTCGGAGGTCAATCTCTATATATATGTATCGAAAATTTGTATAGTCGATATGCTAAGGTCTTCTAACAAAAATTACAGTTACGCAACACGCGATTTTGGCGATGTCTCTGGCTTATGTCTCGTTTAATTAAACCACCTTTTCCTTATCATTTTCACTTTTATTATATCATAATAATACGCATAGTCTTAAAAATACGTTTGTACTGTACAATCTTATGACTAGTTACATTAATAAGTAGTTATAAATAAAGATTCGGTGAGGTTTTAAATGCTGGCAGAGCTGCTCAAAGTCTGGACTCTCTCTCCTTGATGGTCTACGGTCAAGATCAAGAGCAAGCGGTCACCATCTTGGCCGTCGGAGAGCATTTTTGAATGTAGTCAGTGTTGGAACATCCGGAACTGCCGCTCAATCTCCTCTCTCTAGTCTGAATGTACTCTAACAGACTGGAAAAAGGAAGCTGCATCTGATAGTAGACGCAGTAAGGCAAAGGATCCCAATACGCGAAGAGAGCCTCTCTTTTATCCAGCACGTTACCGATGATCTTAGACACTACTTCTATTCCGGGATGCTGCAAAATAGCCTCCTTCATCCACATGTTTTCAGATTTTTTATAATGAGGGCAAGGCCTCCACAGTAATTTTGAATGAGCACTAGTGTAGCATATGTAAGGCAGAGACACTCCAATCTTAGCGCCCAGAGGTAAGATCAAACCGGTCACTTCGTCTCTTACGAATCTGAAAGTCACGTGTCCCGTGACCGGAGTCTGCACGCAGAGCTCTGCGAAGAACTGCTTCAGCCAAATGTCTATCTCTTTATTGTGCTCGTGAGTCAGCCCTCTGTTCTTGGGGTCGATCTTACAGGTCACGTTAGCCAACACTTTGGATTCTTTGACCGTCGTGCACGTTAAAAAATGATCGCCTCTCATGTCTTGCACTACTACCCACGGCTTAGTGTCGCTGATCTCTCTGGTCAGATGAAACTTGTTCTTATCCGACGGCATGATGAACTTGATCCTCTCCTTTATGCCCATGAGACCGGCGCTCGCCATGAAGTGCTTCTTTCCTTTAGGCATCTCTACGTCGTACCAAGCGTCGATTTCTTCTTTCGAAGTGACCGTAGTGTACAGAGGAGTAGGTTTGGTCATAGCCTGGCATCGATGCATCACTTCAGCAATATCATCCAAGAGCGTGACTTCCTTCAGATTAGGCACGAAACACGAACATCCCATCATCTCTAGATGAGGTTTAGCTATTGCGTCGAAGTACGCCGAAGAAGTGGCGCACACTGGTATATAATAATTGACCTTCTCCAGCTTGACTATCTCGCATAGAGATTTAACATATTTATGAGGATTGTCAGGATTCGGTTTCGCTATGGTGTAGTATTTGTCCACCGACGATGAGAATTTCGACAGATTGAAGCATCCTTGAAGCTCTACGACGACTACGCGAGCACCGGAGCTGTAGAAGTTTCTCGCTAGATGCAAGGCTTGGATCGTAGATCCGCCGCTGATCAAGACTGTGCGCTGCTTCTTGCGTTTTTCGCCAATGGGCAAGGTGATGAGCTCGATGATCCACTTTAAAACGTTCAAGGGGATTTGGATGAACTTCCAGAAGATCCAGAGCCAAGCCGCAATCCAGAGCGTGGGCACTACGACTAGCATCTGTCCCCAGGCCGGTTGGAATATGGCGTTGATCGTCGAGCGCATCGCGTTGAGCAGCAAGAAGGGGAACCAGGTGAAGAGTTTGTACAGAGTAGATCTGCTCTTCTCGCGTTCTATGGATTCTAACTCTTCTTCCGGTATGAGCGAGAAAGTGCTGGATAGACTCCTGCGCAGCGTGGACATCGGAGGCGAAGATCTCGGCGATAGGTTCATAGGAGACGAAGGCGATTGGGGAGTGGAGCCGTGAGAGACGCTGCAGCATCTGCTCCTGGCGTCCATCTTAAAGTCCATGTTACCGCATAGGTCCGTGTTGGAGCGGATGAACTGGGAGAAGTTGTCTGTGGCTGAAGCCGGCATGTTGATTGTGCTTTTCGCAATGTCAAACTCGCACTGGCAATTGTGGCCGATCGGACATGTTACGTCCACTGAGATATCTTGCGAATGAGAGGTCGCCGCCGCGACCGCCGCTTATGTACCGACTATCGTCGGGTGTACTATGACCCCGGCCTAATCTCGACCGGCGTGGGCTTAGAATATATTTTTTTATAGTAAGTAAAATGCAGAAATGGCTTCAGTCGTAATATTAATGATGTAAAATAAATATGCAATAAAATATATTTGATAAAAAGTCTGAAATCAACTATATTTGTTATTGATTCACCGGTGATATTTATCAAACCATATAGTATTGTAAAAAAGGTAATCAATTATCTTTGATGAAAATACTTTTATTTCATTATTGTCATCAATGAGCTAGCTAATTTTGAGTAAATGGCCAAAATAGGTGAAATTTTATAATGAAGTTTAGTCACTAAATTTCAACTCAATATTTTTTTAACTGTGTATCACATGTATTATTAAATATTTTTTTAGCGTAATGATAATACATTTTATAATAATTGGAATAGATTAAAGTATGAGGAAAAAGTTTTTTTGCTAATTTGATTTATTAATATATTTATTATACAATAAATTGTCATTTTTTTAATACGTTTATTTCACTAATATAAATAGTTCTATAGACATACTAATTATTTATATAATATACAGGTTACTGGCTTATAACCATTTTCATGTTTACATGTTAGTTCTTAGCTACATTTAATAAAAAATAAGAACATAAAACAATTTAAGCAAAAATATAGCAATAAATTAAGTGATAAGTTGAGTACATTTCATTAGACAACTGGAATTATTGATATGTCTTTAGCATCTAAAGCAATATGTGTTTTGTCATTTTGTGCTTATATTTAATTTAAGGTTGTTTTTATCGTAGTTACCGAAACACGAGATTAGTGGGTTAGTGCGGTTTCGCAAGATATTTTTATAATGTTTTCTGTTATAAAAATGACAGTGTTCCTTAATTGTTTTATTTTAAATTAGTATAAAAAGGTGTACTATATATTATTTTTACAGCTTTGTTTTGAATGACTTATAATTTATAAAAAATATTACTTAACGCTTGTTTTCCATTTTTTGTCATTGCCCTAGTCATTTAAGAGAGGTGGCGCCAAAGTTTGTCTATGCTTTGTAAAAATATTTGCTTCCGTTTTTATTCGGTAGATTTTAATTTTCTACCTCTCAAAATATTTACTTAAGAGTCCAAAAGATTTTTGTTATTTAGCGATTGGTTTAAGACCGTAAGAACTAAACGCGTATTTATTTATTATTGAGTTATCGTTCGTATCGAGATAAAGAGGAACGGCCTAAGAAAACTTCCTTGAGTAGCTCCAGCTGAAATTTTACGCGGGATTAACAACATAGCTTCTAATTTTTAGGTTCATGCCTAAAAATGAGGTAAATCCTATTAATCCGTATCTTTTTCTTTTGTAGCATTCGTAACCGAAATAACTGTATCTTTCATTTTTTTAATTGAGTCCAAATGAGTCGCCCCTTATCTCGCATTACTTAAAATTTTAGTTTTGCCGTAGCACATACCAATAATTTAAAAATCACACAAAAATTTATCTGATTATGGCCAAAATTTTGGCTATAGTAAAATTTGACAGTTGATCATGACATAAAAAAAAGATATATGTATGTAGGTATATATTTATGAAAATCTAGTTGAAAAAAGCAAAAAATCATGATTAAAAGTTTCTCCCAAGCTAATATGACAAATAATAATTACATACATAGATTTTCTTCAAAATATCTACATACATATGTATATTATCATTGTGTATTTAATTTGTTGATAGTTGTATTGAAAATATTACGTAGGGGTTAAAGTTTTTTGAAAGCAATCTGAATTTATGAATATTAATATATACATAATAGAATACTGCGTAAAGTAATAATTGCTTAAATTTAAATGTGGGTTCTAAAATTGGAGCTTAAAATGGTCGTCCAAAGAAAATTTTGATAGAAATTCAGATTGTGTAATTATTGTTCATAATTTTATATGTTTTTAATACATATTCTAACAGTTTATGCAAAATATCCTATAAACTTATTCCAATCTAATCATTTATTAATTTTGAAGTCAAACTGGTATTGTTTTTAAAAATTATTATGGCCTAAATATTGACCATAAACAAAAGGAGAGATTTATTAAAGTATGGGAGTCAGAAAAAAATGTAAATTTTACTTTTTTATGTTAATTTAAATTATTTATTTTAAATATGTATATTTATTTTTAAATTGTATTTATTACTTTATTGTGTGAGGAATACAAAGTAACGTAAGAGTCTGAATGTCTTATAAAGTAAAAAGTCAAATTGAAAATAGTTAAAACGTTTAATCACAACTGACTGTCTACATTTATCCAATACATAACACATATTTTTAGACATAACATCTTCGTAACAATTCAATACAATATGTCAGTGATGTAATATATTATTCCTTGTAAGAAAAATGCTTCGGAGCAATATAAAACAATAACAAAAACATTTTGCACGATCATGATAACGCATTTATTTCTTAGATATAATAACAAATAATATATAATACAACAAATGAAATGTTTTCTTCTGTACAACGCCTACAATGTTAATTTAACATTTGCTACAAAAATATGTACAAATTAAATCTTACTGTCTTACTGTTTTATTTTAAAACGTAGCTTATGTTCGACTACGATCTATGAGAAAAAAATAATAAATATACATTTTAACCGAATCGAATCTTATGTACAATACTAGTAAAGAGTAATATTGGCTTTGTAAAAATTACAAACATTGAATTTATTGTCAACGAACACTATGCCTTATAAATTAGATATCTCCCGCGAGAGACACATTGACGATACTTATCGAATAAGCAAAAAAAGTGTTATTAAGAAGCGACCTACAGTTGCTACGAGAAAACCGCAAAAAAGCAAAAACCCGTTTAAGACTTGTCTAATTCTATTCCTTTTCTAATCAACATCTCCTTCCAAGACGACAGTTTCAGTTCGATGTTTCCGTTCCGACACTCCACGTACAATTCGTGCTCGTCTGGGCGTTCGGTTTCGTCTTCGAATCGAAACTTCTGATGTTGCGGATCTTCGATTATCTTACCCAGCTTTAAAATCTCCTCGTCTACCGTCAATTTCTTAGCTATCAATTCGATCAGAGTCATATCGTCTTTCACGTTGGATAGATTGACTTCCACCAGGCCGGATTCGTGGACGAATATGCTGTTTTTGTCCGCCAATTTAGACGCTTGTATGTAAACGTTTCCTCGCTTCAGAATAGCTTTGATAGTTCCGTCGAAGCCGGTGACGCTTAAATCGCCCCTTTCTAATATTTCTATAACGCAATTCCTATGAAGGTTGCCTAATTTGAGACTTCCGACTACGGTAGTGAAGTGCGATTCGTCCGAGTAGCACGAATCTGTAGATATATCGCCTCCGTTGGTCGAAACCTTCAAGTTCGACGATCTGATATGTTGAAATGCGACGTCTCCGTGCGAATCCGTCCGAATGTCGACTTTCTCGGCAAAGATGGTTCCTTCGCATACGACGGGGCCTTCGTTGCTGACGACTTTGATACTTTTTCCTTTCATGTCTTTGAGTTTCACCATTCCGGATGTGGTTTTCAAGTTACACTCTTCGGAGTGCATCTTGTCGATCAAAATGCTAGAATTGCCGCTAGCCTGAATGTCAAAACTGGCGTTAACGGGAGCTTGAATGATACACACGGCGTCCGAGTCGGGCTGGGCGTTGTTGCCGACCACGTCCACTCTCTTGGCCGTCTGTTTGATGGTGAAAGCTGATGACGTTTCTTTGACGTGACTGTACAGATTGAGAATCAAGCGGTCGCCTTCGGGGTGCTTTTCGTAGTCTATCGGCTCGATCTTGACGTTCATTGGCGTCTCTAGGTATATCTTGGAAGACGGGTCGACGGTCTTGTCGAAAGTTTTGATTATCTGCATGTTTTGGAGGTTGAAGGGGTCGGAAAAATTGTGACTTAACCTCACAAAACGGAGGACCTTTTTGACGGCGAATCGGCTCCTTCCGATTAACATTTTCGAAGCGGGCGACGTACCGTTATATATACATTGAAGGCGGATCGGTTCGAAGCGCGAGAGCGATCGACAATATTTTACATTTAATTGAATTAAAGTGACAGTTCGCGTTTAGGAGACATTTAAAAGTAGCGCCAAAACGCTCGTTTCGCGGCCATGAACTATTATAAAATATATTTAACATAAATAATAATATTATAGTTTAACATGAGCTTAAAAATATTTAATTCAGAGCTACAGAAAACGTCAGTAGCAACAAAATGCTCAAGTTTTATTTTCAGTGCAACGTGTAAATTTGGAATGTATTACACTTCTACTTTGTATTAAATTATTTTGCTAATGTTACAATGTAAGACAAGGCTCCGTTAGCCATATACACAGAATAATATTAGAAATTAATCACAAAAACACTGTCTGCTTCACTGGTACTTCAGTTTAAGTTTCAATACCACGCAAAAATCCTCTATGAGGAGCAATACTAACAAACAATATAGAAAAATAATTGTACAAAGCGGCTGTGGAAAAGAACTTAAGGTGATAACCGACACACTGACCAACTGATCAAAAATAACTACCTGACCAGATTGATATTTGCATTGTCAAAGGAATATATGTAAAACGAATTCTAGGTAGATGATTCTGCTTGGCTTAAATTTAGCAAATAATATAAATCACAATTAAATCAAAATATTAAATAATGACCACTGACTAGAACATTTTTGCCACAAGCCCGTTGCTTCGTTCATAAATTAAACAAATTATCTACAGAATGTATACATTACGCCAATGAGATAGTTGCGATTCGGTAATGTTTCTTGGAACTAAATGCCATTTTTTACTAATTTCTAAATGCGAAATGTCATATTCTAATTTTCTAGGGTCTAATTTTTTCTCTTGTAAAGTGTATGAATAGCATTGCCGTTAAAAATAGTGGTCCATGTATTTGTATTTTATTTGGTTGTGTAACTGATGCCGGAGGATTAGCGGATATATTGTAATTTAATGAAATTTTAGCGAACGAGTGGTGATGGGTGGCAATTAGACACAGATTTCGCCACTGCATTACTATTTATTTAGAAGTATTTAGTTTACATGTTAAAATGCTGGTGGAAATGATTGACGGACGAGGCACCGCCGGCCATTGATCTTCCGTCAACTTCTCCAATAATATGCTGCCCTCTGCCGCCTACACATCAGTGTTATTAGAGTGCCGTCAACATTTGTCATAATAAAATAAATATTATACATGAATAGGCCCTCACAAAATAAAATAAATGTTAACTATTCTAACAGTAGCGTAACGGACACTCTTCTTGTGGCAGCCCTGGAACGTTCGCACGATGGTGCGTGCCTCGTACACCGTCCGCTCACACTTGTAAATAAACATGTAACTATTGTACTAACCGTCAATAAAATACTACTGCAGCGGCTCAATCTGTGTCTAAGTGCCACCCGTCACCTCCCGTCACCAAACTATAACAAGTTTTTCATATAACCAAGTCAGAAAATGAATAAATCTCTGCAACGAAGCATAGGGTGTTTACTATTCTGTCCAACAGCTACAACACTATAAGAGATCAAGAATTGACCATATACCTGCTATATAAGTCGTGAAATTGTTGTAGACTTTTTGGGCGTTCTACAACTACATGAATATAAAAATGATTTATTTTTATATAATGAAATGACATTTAGGCGACTTCTTTGTTTCACAGTGTGACTATTGCCTACTTTGCTAAATAATTAAGCAGGTTTTTTCATAAATGACGAATGAAGTTAATGTTTTTTTAATAGCGTTCGGTATGACCCCACGTGCGAAAACGCAGTCGGTAAAAAATATTTTGTAACCGATTAAATTTGGCATTACAAGAGCGCGTCCCTAAGGTGAGGTGGTGCGCGGCGAGTGGTCATTTAAAAAATGACAGATAAACATGCAAGGTGCGACAGTGCGGCGGTCGTTTCGCGGTTTTCGCGGCGCCGAGCTCTCGTGAGCGCCCGTTGAGGGAAGAGCCGCGGAGGAACCGCCGCCGCCGTCGCCGTCGCCGTCGTCGTTTGACGGCCGGGAATAAGTGTGGTTATACACCGCCCCGAATCGCGTACATAACGACTTTGAACAGTAGACTTTGTGTGCGAGAGATGGATCCGTCTCAAGTGAAAGCCGCGTTCATTCGGCTCAAGCCGCTGTGCGACGCCTTCCTCAACTCGCCCTCCAAGACTAGTCTCATGAACCTGGCCAAGGAATACAAGGGGCTGAAGCCGTGCATCCTCCAAGAGGTGTACGCGTTCATTCTCTTCCCGTTCACGGTGCACCTGAGAAAACACCACCTCATCAAGTAACTATACTGCAAAATATTATACATACAAACAGTCTTTATTACGTTCCGCTTCTCCTCAGATCCATGGAGCTCCGCATGGCCATGGTGTGCGTGGTCAACGATATTTTCTCCAGGACGCACGTCGATAGTGTAGAAATGTATTTTAAGTATTTTTATTTAATGATCTTTCAAATCTTCGATAAAGATTCGTTAGAAACGAGTGAGTACCGACCAGATTCTGGATTCATATGTCAAATTACACAGCGATATTTCTCGACAAAATTGTCTTTATATTTATATTTACAACCACCTCGCGTTTCAAAACAATAAATGCAAAAAATTCACAATAATGTACTTCTAAAACTGTAACGGACCATTCCGTTCGTTTGTTTCACTTTGTAAAACAAACGAATGTTTTTTTGTACCGGCATAGTCTGCTAATTATTTTTACATATGTATTTAGTCGAATTATAATTATTTAATGTCACCCTAGAAAAAGCTAGCAAAACATAATTTGTCATCATTGTTAACCCTTACGTCACGGTGCCTCGAAATGAAAAACGACATCCGATGGGGTCGCTCAACTCCCCCAAACATTTCAAGTCAAAATATTGATGAATTCTTCATCAAATATATTTAAAAATGGATAATTCTAAGTATAAAATTTGTTATTCATGATAAGCTTCATCATCTGGTCAATATTTAGGATTTTTAAATTAATCATTACAACGCAAAAAGTGACGACGTAAACGCCGAGATTTCGCTGCAGACTAGCTTTGCAGGTATACGAGTGACTGCCGCGCGCTCGGTACATAAAACTACGGAGTAACCCAAAAAAAGAAACAAGTATTTTATTTATTTATTATTTCAATTTTTGAAATAAAAAATTGTTGCAACATTTATGTTGTTATTATACAAAAAAAGTCAATATATAAATACTATTTTGAAATTAAAATAAAAATTTGAAAAAATAAAACAAATTTATTTTATAAACACAAAAAAATTCAAGTGTAACACTAAAAAATATGTTTATTTTATACATATATATTAACATTTTATATTAATTTCAAATTTATAAAAACTTTTTTCAAGCACACCTTTCTTTCGAATTGTGATATTTTGTGCAAATGATTATCTACAAAAGTGAGAAATGACATTTTTGCTAATATGAGTTTATTGATATATAATTCAATTGCAATCAAATATTCACTCACCGTTGTAATTTTCTCCACAGTAATGGGAAATCTTCCAGGCAAACTGAATTCATATCCATAAGATTTTATGTGTATCGTGCTAATAATTTTAAAATAATAACTCGAAAAAATTCCCATTTTCTAAAAAAATGTGTCATTTCTGAGATTCGGTACTTCCAGTGAGCCAGTAATATCTGACGGGAGATAATATTTACTCAAAAAAAATATGTTATGATTTCCTTATAACAGGATAGAAAAAAATACAATATAATCTTACTAATCTGACAATCTTTAAATTCTCAGTAATCACATATTATCTAATGGTTAATGGTAAGATACATTTTTAGTGTCTTGTACTTTTTATTTATGTACATCGTATTTTTATTTTCTGTAATTTGACTTCATTTCTAAATAAACCCTTTTACATTGGCATGCGTGTCCTTGCCAACAGTTAGAGGGCGAAATATTTCCCTGATTGCGGCTATAAAAATTGAAGGAATTGGCTAGCGAATCATTCAAATCGATTAAATTTGGTGGACGTTATGCATGTATATGTAAACGAGTATGTAGCCACAGTTACTTCGGCAAATTGTAATAAATATTATATGAATACATATAATAAATAACCTGCAGCTGCTCGGAAAAATAAACTATAAATTGTGATTATGTACACGTGAGTACAATAAAATGCATTTATTAAAAAATATCTTCTCTGGTCAAACGATCATCAAATCTGAGCACCGAAAATCTATCTCTAGATATGGCTGCTGAATAAAAATATTGTTTGAACAGTTCGTTTGTTGTCCATAATTCTTTGAACTGTATTTTACCCCCATTTAATCCTCCAAAAGATAATAGGATGCCTATAAACGCTTCAACTTCGATACGATTTACGGGAGAAATGTCTTTTTTGAAATGTATTATCAATATCGATATCGCTATCGTATTCGCTACCACTCTCGTCAGAATCTTGCAAAATTCTTAGCAACTCTTCGGCAGTTACAAGCCGATCAGCCATTTTTCAATTTTAAAAGTAACGTGAGAAATAAATTAACAATAACTATCGAATTTGGCGGTTCAATTCGTACTGTATGTTTTTTTGGGTAACGGTGTAGTTTGCGATAAAGCGTTGAAGAAACCGCGTGGAGGGGGCGCCGCGCGAAATTCTTAGTAGGCGAATTTCTCTAAAAACTGACTCAGGTATACAAATCACACGGCGACAGTAGCGATTAGAGTTGATTTTATTTTTTTCTCGCGATTGGAAATAATAAAGTACAATGATTATTTTTAATATTTATTCTTTAAACTATTTTTGACAAATACAAAAAGTTTGGGACAAATAGGATTTATATTAAATAAGTTATTTGAGAAAAACCAAAAACTTGGGGGAGTCAATAGACCCCACAGGCACGGATGGGTTAAGAGTAAGATTTAAAATATTTCTCATTTCTGAGACACGATTGATATTAAACAACCAGAAAACAGGATACTAGTTATGATAGACATACCTGTGTCGCAGCTCAACCAAACGCTTTTTTATTGAAAATCTTAAACGATAAACTTATTCTGTAGGCGTTTTTGCAATTTAATTCGCTGAGGAATACGCATTTTCTAAGCAAAACGTTTGAATAAAATTTCACAGAAAACAAGCGTGCATACGTTTATTTATTTATTTATATAAATAATTTTTTTAATGATGTTTTTATTAAGCACTTCATTAACTTTTTCACCACGGATGGCTCTTATAAAAGTCATCAAGAAAATCGCCAATACTCATTGTACCATAAACCTTTGAACCTAATAATATGCTTATTTAGTATAATTTAAGGCTGTAAATCGCTCAAACTTATTGAACCATAATATTTAAAAAATATATAGCATGAATATGTGTCCCCCACAAATTTAAAAATGGCACTCAAAAATATCAGCCACGGTGAAAGGATTAAAGTGTCCAAATCGTATTGAAGATCGAGTTGAACTTTTAATTTTCAAATCGAAAACGAAGCTGTAGTTCTGAATAGTACAGCAGTGTTCTGCTTTATACACTGCTATGAATAAGTCTTCCAACGGTCTATTCTTCTTTGAATAAATGCTGGTAATTAATCAATGAAAAATGATTTAAAAAATAAAAAAGGCATTATTTGGTCACATTTACGTTTAATACAAATCAATTTTCTAATAAACAACTACATTAACACGTTGACTGCCAACTACGAGTTATCTCGTCCCTCCATTACTTTCCATATTTGTACAGCTACCAGGAAACTCTTAGCATAACAGTGTAAATATGAATAGACGGCTTCAGGAAAGAAAATAAAATATCAGGTTTGGCTTAAATTAACAGAAAATACAATTATTCAAAGTTTATACAAGAATATTATATTATTAAAGTTTTTATTATTATTTTTTTATTTTATTTCAATACATAATAATATATGTATATTTTTAAATAGCCATAAGATATTCTCTATGAGCTGAAAATAGATCATTATACAATGAATTTTCAATACCAGATGTGTACGGCTCAATTTTAATTAATCATCACGATATTTTCAAAACAAGTGTAGACTAACTATGGAGCAATATGCGAGATGCGACATCTGTCCGTACTTCTTCCGCTTATTTTCCCCTGAGAGAAATATTTTGGAACTTTTTCGTGGTTACAAAAAAATGGATTCAAATGAATGAAATATCTGCATCATTTCTAAAAGAAGTTGATAACATACTACTTCTACTGTACTAGGCATCCTAATCAATCATAAAACTGTAATTAAAAATGATTTTATTTTATTAGTATATTTTGTCAAAGCAAAAGTGTTTAAAAAACATGCATTTTATGGGAAAGATATCCAAGTTTTTTTATATATGAATCTAGTGACGAATATCTTATTATTCAATCTAATATTCGCTTATTTATTAATGTAATTTTACAATTTTAGCTGCGATAGATGAAGACTTTACGTTGAACGTAGTCAGAACTATCACTACTCTTACAGTCCGAATTCCAAACGAGCTACGTTTTAAGTTATACACCAGATCGAACGCCACCAAGTTGGGTCAAGGTATATTCGTTTGCGTACAGTTGGCGAGAAAAGTCCAATATAGAGCATTAAGGTACAGTATAGATTCGACAACGAGGCGATTATCGCATCTATACAATTACAAAATATTTTTACGACTTGCAGATTAGCGTCCATTCATTGCATTTTGGCGATTTGTACGTTACACGATGATCTCATAGACGAGTTGCATACGCCGTTCTTCAATAAGCAATTGGCGGAATGCGTCGGCGACGTGCTCATGTTCTTCCTGCCGGGTCTGTTGGGAGCGATGCAAGACATCGCTCACGGGGAGCAAAAACAAGGCCACGCCATAACTTGCGTAAGTGAAAGAAATATACGATGCGGTGTGAATTCTGCTATTTTTATATACGTATATAATTTCAGTTGGCGATCAGAACCATCAGTCGAGTGTTGTGCTTGACGATGATGGACCAGAACGACGGAATCAGCAAACCGGTGAAGGCTGACGACTTTTTGAAGCTCATCGAGTATCACAAGATGAAAAAATCAAAGCCTCCGGTGGAGAAACCCGATCCATTCGGAATCAAATTGCGAGCCAAAGGAGTCGAAGGTATGAAGAAGCATCTGGAGAAGGCTCAGAGGAACAGAGACTGGTACGATACCGCCGGCGAGAAGCTGACGTTGCTAATGAAGAGGCTGCTTCCGGTTCAGTATCACCCGCACGAGAAAGTGCGCAGAGAGGCAGCTTTGATGTGCTCGGAGATAGTCAATTATTGTCCAAGGTATTTTATATTGTGATCAGATTTTTACACTAGAATAGAATATTCCTGGCAAAAATTTTTTATTTTTAATTATAAATAAAAAATGTTCATCGTGCAATTATAATAAAATGAACTTTCAATTTTAAAATTTGAACATCTGAATTTTCAATGTGCGAAAATTCATTCTATCAATTAATTTGAATTAATAATTAAAAGAAATGAATCGTTTTTATTAATTTTTTAAAAAAACGCAAAAACTGTTTGTTGGAGTTTTGATATGAACACTACTAACGGGTCGAGTAATTTCTTCCCGCTTAGTCCGCTGCTGGTAATCCACGGGACGGGTTGTGACTATTAGGGCCGCCGAGCAATGGCGTAGCCAGGATTTTGTCAAGGGGGGGGTTTTGTCAAGAAAAAAGGCAAGATAATTTTTGTAATTTATATTTAATTAACATAAAATCACCGGCTGATCTCCGCAAGGAGGGGTCCAGACCCCCCGGACACCTCTTCGCTACTCCACTGCGCATGTATTTTATGAGAGCAAATCCTGACCCTGGGAAAATAATGATTCCGGGCTTAATTACAAAAATGGGATTTAATATATTTTTTAGTATTGCAATATAATTTATTGAATAAATAATAACGGGTACGAATTAACCCTTTCTATGCTACATATAAATATAAAAATTAGCCACCGTTGCGACATATTTTATGCGAAATATTTTAATTAGGCATTAAAAATTATTAAAAATATTTACTAATATTACAATATTACGAGTGAGAATCGAATAAAGCATATCTAAACCGAATTTTGCCCAATAGGAGAGCGCAAAAAACAATTATCCCTTCTCAGAAGTAAAAAAATCACGTCAAAAGCAATAAAATCGTTCCGCCGCCATCGCAGTGGGAACGCTCGTTACCGAGCGTTCCCACTGCAATGGCGCCGACACGATTTTATTGCTTTTGACGTGAATTTTTGACTTCTGAGAAGTGATAATTGTTTTTGCACTCTTCTATTGACCAAAATTTGGTTTGAATTTACTTTGATCAGCCCTCTTATATTAGAAGTGAATTGTAATATCGGTAAGGATAGCTATCATATTCTTAAAACATAGTATAATATCGTAATGCAGACAAACTATGGAGCAATATGTGAGATGCGATGTCTTTCCGTTCTTATTCCCCTGAGAGATGAGTTGGCTTCGTATGTATTTTGGACTTAATGAAAGTTCTAAAACTATAATTATTTTTAGAATCTTCATTATGTTAGGTTTGGGTTTGAACAGAAAATGTGCGTTTCGTAACTGTCAAATTGAGCTTCATAGACATTTTAGAGCAGTATATTAGCGCCTATCAGTTAAATTATATTTTCGCTAGTAGAAATATATATCTACTGGTGAAAATATATTTGGACTTGACTAGTGAAAATATAACTTTACCAAAAAATACACATTCACTGTAACATTTATACATTAGATGTAAATAAATAATGATAAGTATGTTAATATATATATTACTACATATACAAAAGTTGAAATCATATGATGTTACTAGCACCCGCCTGATAATTTATATTTTCACTGGTAAAAATGTATTCCGATATGATTTTAAATGACATATTTAAAAAAATATTTTCGGGATAGATTTGAGACTGTTTTTTCTAAATTTTCTTTTAGGAATAATCACATGAGACTGAATATTTTATTTATTTATTTTGCTGCATTAAATCTAATTGTCAAATTGCCAATAATACAATCAAGTTTTATGTTCAGCTGGTGCTGTTGTTGATTTTTCGTTATTTCTTTGCTTCTTCCTTAGTTATTCGATCTGAATTTTCAGACAGAATACCTAAATTTACTGCTACTAATTTACATTCGTAGAATATTTCCTCTCATGTCTAATATTTTTTAAACGTTCAAAAAGCAAGATTGTCAACAATAATTTGCAAACAAATTTTAACACAAACGGAGCCACGTAAAAAAACTACAATCTGTCCCTTTGAATAATAATGTTTATTGTGAAAGTACTACTTAGAAAAAGTGTGCTTTTGAAGGCAATGTTCCGCTCCTTTTATTTCTTGTATAATATGTATAAAAAAGGGCTAAAGGAACTTATACCTGAAATACATCAGTATGTAGGTACATCTCATACAACTGTAGTTTCCTCTCCCCCAATCTTAGCAGACCTGATGACTACATTTTACAAATTCTGATGTTGAACGATGGGCTCGGTAGTATCTATCCACAAAAACTAAAGCGTTTTGTGCTGCCGTATATGAATTAATGTTTATACTTTAAGAAAAAAAATATTTCAAGGCATAATTCTTTTTAGCCATATATTTACCATCAAAGAGCTCTTTGTTTAAACAGAAGATGATAGTATAATTTGATCGTGAATTATTTCTAAAGAAAGTTTAAAAGAAACATTATTATTTATTATTTATAATCTTCACAATTTTTAATTTTAACCCCTTTGAGTGGTGTCACCGTACGTGTACGGTTGTCGATCCTTCACTGTTTTAAGATACACAGATAATAATATATTTACATATACGTATAACTAAAACAATAATAAATAAAAAACATTATATTTATGTAATATTTTTTTAAATTTGATTTAATATAAATGATTTTTATAGAAAATAATACCAATAAATTATAGAGTACGAAATGAATAAAAAATATTGAGAGCCTCTGAATTTCTATTGAAAAGTCCACAAAAACCGAATAATATGTAAAATAAATGATTAAAGCATGCTAATACAAAAAGTAGTAAAATCTAAGTAATAAATGAGGGAGGAGTTGTAACTAGATAATATTTTTTTAAATTAAAAATGTGTGAAAATATTGTTTTTTTTTTATTAAAGGTGTTTAGAAACTACAAAAATATGAAAAATAATATTTGGTTCAATTATTTTGTCACACCCCTGTATATATAAAACAAATTCATAAGTTTTAACATTTTTAACAACCTTCCTTTTACTTGTAAAAATAATCAAAGTCGAAATGTAATAATTAATATAATTTTGTATATAATATATATATATTTTTTTATTCAATCCAGAAACATGAATCCATCTATGAAGTACTTACTGGAGATGCTCGTAGCCCTGTCCGAAGACGACGCCATTGAGATATCGTCCGTGAGCAAAGGCGGCCTGCTGCACTTCAGCGACAACAATTACAAGACGAGCCGGAAACCCCTTCTCGACGTCCTAGAGGAAAACTTTAACACGGTGCTGACCAAGTTGCCGCGTTACCTCAACAAACTGGACGCTGACCTCCAACTGTGCGGCCTCCATCTGCTCAAGGGATACTTGAGACTTATGACGGACTCGCGCACCTCCCCGCAGAGACTGACGCAGCTGCTCACGTGCAGGCACATCATGAACCGATTCGCTATCATCCTCGTGGAGATATTCAAATTGGAGTGCAGCAACATCAAGCTATTGGAGAAGTGCACATTACGAGGTATGATTCGTAGTCAAATTGAACTATCTTCTGACACATATTCCTGCATTTATTTATTTTTATATAGACGTAGAAACGCTAGCGTCCGATGCTTACTTTTACAACATCCACTATACATATCTACAAAACGAAGCATGCATAAACAACGCCTTGGACATCTGCAAGATCTTAGGCGTGTGCGAGTGTGTCGAGCTCATCATAGACTACCTTCTGGACCAATACAGACTGGACAACGAGTACAGGAAGGAGATCATCTTCATCCTGAACGAGATACTAACGGCTCCAAATGCCAGCAGTCTTAAGATGGAGCATCTTATCAAAAACATCATCAACACGTATATAGACCACGAGAACTGGTACTTGCCGACGACGGTCAACAAGAAAGAGAAGTCTCCCAGCAAATCGGAGACGTACGACGTCTCCGTTTACAATCCTCACGAGTGGATCAAGACGAGGACTTATGATCTGTACGAAGGAGCTACCGAGGTCAGATACACCGATATCAGCTACAGACAGCCGACGGGCAAAGATAACGACGATGACGACTCCGAATCGGAAGACGATAAAGATAATTGTCAGACGTTGTCGCAAGCTCAGAATAACGTCATACAGATATGTCTCATGACGGAGGGCATCGGTAAAATTGCCATTTGCATGAAAGATAACTTTCAACCGTATCTACTGAAGACTCTGTACTTAATTTTGGAGCGAGCCGGTTCGTAGACATTTTTTTTATCATAAATAGACCATTTTAGCTATTGCTTAAATTTGTTCAAATCGTAGGTAGTAGTATTGAAATGATACACTACGCCGGAATGAGAGCTTTGGGTGATATTACGGAGGCTTTCAAGTTAAAGAATATCACTGAACTGATTAAATCTAACGCTGATTATTTCACTCATCACGTCAATATGAAGTTAAAGAAGGTGAGATGATCATTTTTTTCATATGCATTTTATTGGTTTAACTACTTATTTTTCAAACGATATTATTTTCTTCTCGTTTTTTTAGGTAAATAATAAATATATTTTAGAGAACAGGGGGGGGGGTATTTGCCACCTCTTGAATTTGGCCAGAAAAATGTATGTCATTTAATGAAATCGAAATATTAAAAATACAACCACCGATTGGCCAACTTTTGCCCCTCCCCTCTTGAAAAAGCCAAAATTTCGTCCCTGATTATTAACCAGAAATTTTCAAGTTATCCCTTATAACGAATCTATCCTGAAAAATATTTTTTAAAAATGTCATTTCAGTGAAATCATATTGGAATACATTTTCACCGGTAGATATATAATTTTACCAGTGAAAATATAATTTATCTTGCAGGTGCTGGTAAAATTATGTTATTTCAACTTTTCCGTACATAGTAATATATACATTTATGTACTTAACGTTATTTATTCACATGCGATGTATAAATGTTGCAGTGAATGTGTATTTTTCAGTGAAGTTACATTTTCACTAGTGAAGTGCAAATACATTTTCACCAGTGAATATACATATTATATTTCTACTGCCGAAAATATAGTTTAACTGATGGACGCTAGTGAAATTATATGCTGCTCTATAATGTCTATGAAATTCAATTTGACAGTTTGCTGTTCAAACCCAAACCTAATGAAAGTTCTAAAACTAATTATAGCTTTAGAGCTTTCATTTGGCCAGAAAAATGCATGTCACTTAATGAAACACCATGTAACTTAATGAAATTGAAATATTAAAAATCGACCACTTACTGGGAAACTTTTGGTCCCCCCCCCCCCCTTGAAAATAGCTGAAATCACTCCCTGCATAAAACGAATTGTTTGTGTATTACTATTGGACAGATTAGGTGCGAGCGAACATTATTCAAAACAGTGAACACCCCATGACTAACTCTGCAACGAATCCTATTCCAAAGAAATAATCCGGAATTTTACCTTGCATAAATGCACAAAGAATGTATTTAAACATCTCTTAAAATAATTCCCTGTTAAACTTCACACCCGTTTTTTATAATATAATAACCAATAAAATTGAACAATAAAAACAGGGACATCATTTAATTTCTTTAATATTTTGATTTCATTAAATTAATTTTTCAGGCTAAATTCATAGGTGGGGGGGGGGGGCAATTTCTACTATCTGCCCCCCCCTTTCAAATTACGTCAAGCAATAAAATTGTACCATCGCAGTAAACACACTTTATTATCTAGACTTTTATAACAATATTACGATTTACACAAGTGAGAATCGTATGAAGCATATCTAAACCGAATTTTGACCAATAGGAGGGCGCAAAAAACAATTATCACTTCTCAGAAGTCAAAAATCCACGTCAAAAGCAATAAAATCATGTCGACACCGTCGCAGTGTGAACGCTCGTCACCGAGCGTTCCTACTGCGACGTCATCGACACGATTTTATTGCTTTTGACGTGAATTTTTGACTTCTGAGAAGTGATAATTGTTTTTGCACCCTCTTATTGACCAAAATTTGGTTTGAATATACTTTAACCGATACTCTCACATCAGAAGTGCTTAGTAATATCAATAAGGATATCTATTATATTGTCAAAACAAGTGCAGATTAACTATGGAGAAATATGTGAGATGTGTCTGTCTGTGTTATGCACTCGACCTAATGAAAGTTGGGTATGGTTAATTTGTTTCGCAACTGTCAAATTGACTTTCATTGACATTTTAAAGCAGCATATAATTTCACTAGTGCATAACAGTTAAATTATATTTTCACTAGTAAAAATATGTGTCTATTGGTAAAAATGTATTTGGACTTCACTAGGGAAAATTTTACTTTACTGAAAAATTCACATTTATATAAAGCATGTAAATAAATAACGGTGAGTATATAAATGTAGATAAAGATGAAATCATATAATTTTGCTAGCATCTGCCAGATAAATTATATTTTCACTGGTAAAAATATATATCTACCAGTGAAAATGTATTCCTGATGAAATGACACGTTTAAAAATATATTTTTAGAATAGATTTGAGACTGTTTTCTTTACATTTTATTTGAGGGATAACCAGAGAATTTCTGTTTTAGAATCAAGGACGCCAATTTAGCTTTTTCCAGGTGGAATGGGGGGGGGGGCAAAGATTGCCCAGTCAGTTTTTTTTCAATATTTCGATTTCATTTATATTCATATTTTTTTATTAAACAGCATTAATTTTTTTGGCCAAATTCAAGGGGGGAGGCAAATGCCCTTACTTGCCCCTCTCAAATGACATCCTTGAATGAAAATAATGATTCATAATACATAATACCATCTTTGCTGGATTGTTTTGAATTCTGAGAAATTAAACAAAATACGCATTGGAGAAATATAGTTTTACTAGAATAAATTACTAAACGTAAAGAAAATAAAACACCTAATGGTCATATGAAAGATTTGCACCTATGTGACTCCTTGGTGTAACGCCAAGCGAAATCCCGCATATGTGCGGGACCTATCCTTAAGCTGTTAATATTAATATTTTCATAAATGGTTGCAGATCACTGATAATGCTGGAGTTTTGGATGTTTTGTTGGTAGTGATGCGTTACAGTGAAGCCGAAGTTCTGCCATGCCTGTACAACATTGTCGGAAATGTATGTATTATATTTTATTTGCAAGTTTAACTGTTCTTATAATAATTCGGATTCGGCGTAGCTTCACTTGGTGTAAGTTCGAATAAAGTTTTATAAATTCCAAGTTGGAAGTTTGGAAGTCGAGTTCCGGATGAAAGTGAAAAAGTATGGCTGCGTTCTGACTCGTATATCATCGGGGAAAGGGAGGAGTCCAATGTCCCCAATATATCTAGATCCTTTGAACAACCCAGATGATGTAAAGCGGAACTAGAATCTTTGTTTTAGTCTAATACATATCTTGGCAGCGATAATTGAACTCTATCTACTCGTGACAATGTCCGGAGCAACCTTTCTTTATTCATGTAGGATCCAACAATTTTGATGCAAGCGCTTCAGTCACTATTAATGGACATCTGCACGGTTACGCATGCTTGTTACGCCGACACAAACTTCTCATACGCTACTTGCAATTTATAATTTTAAGATATATATTATTTATTTTTAATATCTTTTGTGTTTATAGGTCTTGGATCAACGCCGCAAATCATACTCGCATACAAATGTGGTATTGTTTCTAAAACTCTTTTACGCGTTCATCATATACATAAGTTCGAAGTTTCCCGTCAAAGAAGATCCTTCGCCGAAAGAAGACGAGGAGCCGGCGGTCAAAGTGGTCGAGAGAGTTGAAACCCCCGCTTCCGACGACTCTTCCGTGGATGTGAAATTCGACAACGTCTTGTACAACTTGAAAGAATACGAGAAACTGCTCAACATCGTCGACACCATGGACGATTCGACGACACACGTGAATAAGAGCACTCAATGTGAATGCAAATGCCAACCCGAAGAATACGAAGGTATTTATAATTGTGCATAATTTATATTGTGAACGAGCCCAATGTAATATTGTTTCATAGACGAAGAAGAATCGAGCAACGATGGAAAACCACCTCCGTCTCACGTTACTATGGTTGTGTCCGTGCTGAAGCGGACCCTAAATTTTCTACCGTCAAACGACCGCGACCAAAAGCTCTTAGCCATTGACATAATCAACGAGGGAATATTCTTCATAAGAGAGTATGAAGATGAAGTTTTACCGTTGGTTCATCAGATCTGGGGACCTTTGGTTAATAGATTCAAAGAGACGTCTCAACCGTTGATAATCAACCGAGCTTTCAAACTCTTGGTGACGTTCGCTTACGTCACTAAAGATTTTATTCGCAAGAGAACTTTCGAGTATGTTGCATTTATATTGTTTTTTGATTATATATTAATTCGACGATAATTTCAGTGAAGTGATACCGTCGCTCTGCGATTTCCTGGTAAAATCGGCGAAAGACAGCAGCATGAAAGACGTCGGAGCAGCTTACCGTTTCACTCAAGCGTATAAATTACAGTTAACGATCCTGGAGTACATCGGAGACGTTAGCGTGCTGCTCAATCTTCAAGAACGAGGAATATACGATCTGATGAATGCAGCTCACCGGTATTTGAGCGCTAAGCAACCGAAGCCACTGCAAGTAAGTTGAAATTGACATTCGATAATCTCAATCTTAAAGCTCCTCGATTATTATCGTCTATCTCTTTTATGGAAAAAATGAAATTATTGATACATTCCGGATCTTAGTATTTGTGGTGTGCCAAAGAAGACACAATTATAGTTTTTGTATCAATATATTTATTTATTATTATTAATGCAGCCACTATCTGTCTGTCCTCAGCTACGATAATGATTCGAATTCGTCATGGATGTCATCGAACAGATGAGACGGAGTCTCAGAACCCAAACTTAAGAGTTTAGATGACTTCTTGAAATTTCCATCAATGAGTCACCCCTTATCTCGCATTGCCTAAAATTTATATTTACCTATCTCTGTATTTTCGATTGGTTTGGTATCCAGATACAACCAAAAATCCTCCAGATATATTTTTTAAGTAATCGATAGTCTGATTAAACCGAGAGTTTCATTTCAGTAAAATTACTGGAATACACCTTGGCACGTGGTTTAGTAACCATAAATCACCTGCTAGCATAAATACTCCATCATACTAAACATATGTCCATTACCTGGGTTCAAATCTTATATATAGACCCTAGTGTTATTCAATTTCTATCGTGTCTGGGAGATCTGATTTAATGATTAATATATAATTATAATTCCATTCGATAATCATAGTTTCAAGTTTTCCTAGATTTTCTTAATCTCTCACAGATGAATATTGTGATAATTAAGATAAAATAAGCTGGGTCGTGCATAGTGACATTGATTGTAAGCTGTAATAATAGTTTATAATTAATAAAAAAGTCACGGTTGCTGATTGTGTTTACCTTGTTGTAACGTATGCCATGTTGCGATGGAAGATTTCAATAAATAAATAAAATATGCATTTTCAATGTTCTGCTTGTGACACCGAGACATCAAATTGATCACGAGAAAAGCATTCATTTCTCAAGTCGGTTCGTTATATTGAGCACATGTTTTTGTTACTTATTTATTGTCGCGGCAAATGAGAATTTAAGATACACAAATCTATATAAAATAGGGTTAAACTTTTTTAAAATGACTCAAAAACGTCTGGCACGGACCCACCCTTTCCTATGCAGCTGTTGTAAAACATTTAAAAATATTCGTTTTATTTTTTTCAACAAATTTCCGAGTATTTTAATTTTCAACAAATATCCGAGTAAACTCGGGCATACCGGGAAGGAGTTAAATGTGTCAGTCAATATTGTTCATATCTTCAATGCATTCACACGACCCACACATTTCATTGTAGCTTTGGTGAATCTAAATCACACAGCAGAATAATACACCTACCAACTTTGAGGTGTTGTTCTATGGTAATTTACTCAATTAGTAACATTTTTTAATTAATATTTTTTAACAATGAAAGATAATTTTTATTGACAATTAAAAAGAGCAATATATAAGATAATTATTTCATAAAACGAATTGTTTGTGTATTACTGTTGGACAGATTAAGTGCGAGCGAGCATTAGAACAGTGAACACCTTATGAAGGACTCTAACGAACCCTTTTTCGAAAAAAAATCAAAATATTTACCTTACAAACAATTTGTTTTATGGAACAAAGCATATATTTTAATGCACATATCTCTCAAATTAATTCCGTTAAATAGCACACATTTTTATTGACTAAATGTTTTTAATTAATTTTTAGATGGCTTGCGTGGAAATGTTCAAAAGTCTAAGTTCGCACAACATTGGCATGGTTTGGATTCACCTGAATGGATTGTGGAACAACAATCAGATAAACTCGACAATCAAGAGTCTCAAGTCGTTCAATCTGAAAGAATTCAAGTGTCCCGCGGTCGATCAGTCGGAGACCATGGACTATAGATATAATGTATGTGCTTTACTAGACTATTTTAAAAATAAAAATAACGAATAAATTAACATCAGTCTTTCCATTAAAACGCTGTGCGTTGAAATAAATATTTTATTCCAAAAATACATAAATTACGGACACTCCTGATACACATATCTATTTCTCGACACTCGAATACGTCCGCATGCATATATACAAGAGATGTGCTTGCATATATATGTTAAACGGAATATAGACGTAACCGCGAAGTGTATATAATACGCTAACAACTGTGGTAATCTTATAAAAAACACCAAAACGTTCGTTAGAGTTGAACTCTGTTTTAAAATAATTATACAAAAAAATCATAGTCTTTTGCACAGTTTTATAATAATACGAGATAGCAATAAATAATAGTGATTTATAAAGTGATAACAAAGTCAAAAGAAAAAACTCTCAACAAAACAATTCGCTATGAATACTTAAAAGTATCGTGTATCGCACTGGAAATTTGCACTACGTAAATGTCTCGATTTATTTCCACGCTTGTCTCAACACTTTGCGGGATGCGAACCTCTTGGCCGCATACGTCGACACAATCAATGCGATCAGCACGAGAATGATCAAGTTGTAGTCGAAGTCTTCTTTCAACAGATCGAAAGTCTTCGCTGGAGCGACACGTGTGTAAAATATATCTGAAAAAGTATTAGATTCACAAAATATTTTAAGCATAAGAGATCGATCGAAGAAGTATAAATGATAATACTAACCGAGTCCATAAACGAACACCAAACACGTCGACTCAAGGCCACTCGGAGATGTATGCATATTCTTAACGTTTATAACCGTCTGATTATAATTTATGGCCGCTTCCGAAGGCAGCGGAAGCTCCGGCGTGTATTGTAATAATCCTTCTTCTCTCATATCGTTTGTCATAGGCACTGTGGGCCTCCTTGGATCCAGCAAGACCCACGGAAGTTCTACGATGGATCCAGTGCTCAAAGAAACTGTTTACAAAAAAAGAAAAGTTAGAACCGTAGTTACGAATAAATATAAAAGTTACGATCGTACTCAAAATGTCTTTGGGAGTTATCCCTCTATCGGTGATCGTGGCGGCTAGACCCAGAGGCGGAGCCGGCGACGGCAGAACGTAAGCTTGACGGGCTATTTCCGGCGGCCATCTGCCGGTCTGTAAAGAGCTGAATGCTCCACCGGATCTCTTCGGTCCTTCGTACAACTCAATTGCAGCTGAAAATGATTGATTAATATATTAACGATACGGTACGCATCGATGACGTTGTTTAAAATATTCTTACCCATTTCTGGTCTCCTACTTTTCTCACTATAATAGCTGTATACAACCCAATTTTCAGCATGGACGATTCTAACGGGTCCTCTGGCTCTACGGTGACTCTGCACCATGACTATTGCGCCAGATACTGCGTCCACGAGGTATAAGCTTAATATATCTGCAATGGATTGGAAATAATGTTAATCACTTGCGAATGTTTTGAAATGCAAAACACGTGTTCTACTTCCCCACGAACGTATATATCTGTTTTATTTATAAAAAATATATTAAATAAAAAATGGGAAAAAAGTTTGAAAGATTTGCTGATTTCGTTAAATTCACAAAATTCAGTTGAAAGAACCTAACCTTAAATTTTGTATGGCCTAGTCCCCCCTATAATGTAGTATTCCTATAACGAAGTACCAATCTCTACGCTATACGGGGTCGACTGAATTTATTTAATGATATTAGCTATTTTTAAGAAAGTTGAAATAGCTATTTATATTCAACACTATCGTTTTTGCCGATTGTAAAAAATTACTTTTTAATTTTTGAATGAATTGATTATAATAATGATAGGGACGTCGAGGAATCCGCCCTCAGGCGCAGAATGCAATATAATTAGCCTGAATTAAAAATAAAATAATAAATGCATACCTTTATGTACAGGATCTGGTCCCTCAGTGGTGAAGGCGACTAAATTAGGATTTATATATTTGTACAACACACTCCTATCTCCCATGACTTTTCCTTGCGAGTGCACCCTCTCGATCGGATTCTTCATGGCCACGTTTGTGATTCGATGACCGCTCGAAGCGGAACCACCTAATCTGATCGACCAGGTCTTTGCGGCGACGACGTTCTACAACCATAATCGTAAATAGATTTATATAGTTTCATAAATCAATCAAGAGTGTCATACTTACACCGTTATTGTTTTTCAAAACGTATCCTTGAACTACGGCCGTCGCCGGATCGGCCACGAAGATGAACGTAGTGCCTATGTATTGAGTGCACGACTGAGGATAGACGTGGACGACGTCGTGCTCGTCCATTATTACAATTCCTTTCAAGAATTCGCCGTTCACTTGATGTAGGAGACTGGCTTGTTTGATTCTATAGCCCAGATTTGCAATGCCGAGGTCGACTCCGGCTCCAGTTATGGGATTGAACATGAAGACCAAACCTTCGCCAGTGAACTATGACACAAAATTGTACCATTAAGATTTGTTTTAACAATAACAAAAAAATCTTAACATACCTTATGTCTGGCTATGATGGCACATTGAGCGTCATACGGAAGATGTCTAGTAGTTCTTTGAGTGTACAGCAGAACGTGTCCGTCACCGTCTACTGCATTAAAAGGTGCCATAAATGGAATATAACGCTTCCATATAATGCCTCCTGAGAGATTGTCGATGGCAAAGACTTTTCCAGACTCGGTGACGACTATGATAATCTTGTGAAGACCGAACTCGTCTCTGACCAACAGGTTCTCTTCTACTCCGTCGTCGCTGTGGTGGCCCAAATGTGGCACCAACGTGTGCAATATGGTGTTGGATAGTGACTTCAACTGGGCAAATTGGCTTTTTAATCTTCTGAAGAGCATTCCCAGGAGGTCGCCTAGAATTTTAATATTTTTTTTAGATGAATTGTTATATTATAAAAATAGTTTCTTATAAAGGATATGATTTTTGACTGAAAACTATTGAGAGGATTTCTATATATTATTAAACACATAGTTAAAAACCATTGTTTTAATTTTAAATAATAATATTGTGCAGCCTGATAACTACGCTCGATCTCGGGAGCCAAAACCACATATGAAGACACATTTCTTTTGTTATTAGTATACCCAAAAAATATTTAAGGGGTTCCGTAAAGTTATAGAACATATAAAAAGGTTACCTGACTAAATGATCTTATTAAAAAATTCTATCCAATAATTTGTGGGTGTTCAAAAACGATAATAAACAAAATATAGCTCATTTACGAAATACACCCAGATAGCCGATGATAGTGTTTTTTTTTGTGTTAGGTTTTAGGGAAAATTCACTAGAAATACTACCATTTTAAAGGTGCATTAGAAAGAGATTTTTTAAATCCTGTGAAAATTCTACAATTCTTGCAAGATATGCAAGATGAAGACTAGTGTCAATTTTAATGAATAATATCATATTACAGTAAAGCAAATATTACTTGTGAATATTATAGATTTGTACTCACATTTTAAAAATACAGGGGAGCAGGTAAAAACATTTGCCCCCCCCCCCCTTGAATTTTGACAGAAAAATGCACGTCATTTGTTGAAAAAATATAATAAAAAAATTCTCCTCCCTCACTGAAAAAAAGCTAAAATGACGCCCCTGATTCTAAACTAGAAATTCTCAGATTATCCCTCAAAGAAAATTAAAAAAAAAATAGTCTCGAATCTATTCCGAAAATATTTTTAAAAATATGTTATTTCAGTGAAATCATATCGAAATACAGTTCAACCAGTAGACATATATTTTTGCTAGTGAAAATATAATTTATCTGGCAGGTGCAAGTCAAATTATATGATCTCAATTTTTCCATACATATATACATACTGATTATTATTTATTACATGTGATGTAGAAATGTTACAGTGAATGTGTATTTTCACTAGTGAAGTCCAAATACATTTTTACTAGTAGATATATATTTCTACTAGCAAAAATATAATTTAACTGATAGGCGCTAATATGCTGCTCTAAAATGGCTATGAAACTCAATTTGACAGTTGCAAAACATACATTTACTGTTCAAACCCAAACCTAACCTACACAAATTAACCAAACCCAACTTTCATTACGTCAAATGCAAAATACAAACTTAGACAACTCATCTCTCAGGGGAAAATAAGCAGAAGTACAGACACGTTGCATCTCGCATATTGCTCCATAGTTAGTCTGCACTTGTTTTAAAGATATAATAGATATCATTACCAATATTACTATGGAATTTTAATATGAAAGTATTGGTCAAAATGTATTCAAACAGAATTTTGGTCAATAGGAGAGTGCAAAACAATTATCACTTCTCAGAAGTAAAAAATCACATCAAAAGCAATAAAATCGCAACGTCGCTGACACGATTTTATTGCTTTTGACATGAATTTTTACTTCTAAAAAGGGATAATTGTTTTTTGTGTTCTTCTATTGGTCAAAAATCGGTTAAGTGTGCATCAGTCGCAATATTGTTATAGTCTCAATATGAATGCTAGATAACTGAGCGTTTCCACTGCGACGGTACCATTTTATTCCTTAACATCATTTGAAAGTGGGAGGGGGAGCAGGTAGTAAAAGTTGCTCTCCCACCCCCCTATGAATTTAGCCGGAAAATTTTTGTTTTATTTCTGCGAATTTAAAACAATCTAGCAAAGATTGAATTATGTATTATGAATCATTATTTCTATTCAGGGACGTTAAGGGCATTTGCCTGCCCTTGATTTTGGTCAGAAAAATGCATGTCATTGAATGAAATACAATGAATCTAAATGAAATCAAAATATCAATAAAAACGAAATGACATCCGTTTCTATTGTTCAATTTTATTATTATTATTATTTAACAGGAAATTATTTTAGAGTGTGTATTTAAATAATATATACTTTGTTCCATAAAATGAATTCTTTGTGAATTTATGTAAGGTAAATCTTCAGAAAACGATTCGTTGGAGAGTTATTTATGGGGTGTTCACTATTCTGACTAATGCTCGCTTGCACCTATGTGCAAACAATTTGTTTTATATAGGGACATGATTTCAGTTTTTTAAGGGGGTTGGGGAGCAAAAGTTGGCCAATCAGTGGTTTTTAATATTTCATAGCAAAACTCATATTTTATGAGTCAGTTGAAGTCAAAAAATACAGTCCATTTTCCATTATTATATAAATTCAATAGGGACAAGAAACATTTTTCTAAATAGCGCAAGAAATAACTAATTTATTACGAGAAGTTCAGGATTGTTTTATGTTTAAAGAATTACGAGAATATGTTCAATATATGTTTTGTCCATTTGACATTGTTGTGGAATCAGATGGAGTTATCAGACCTCTAGTCATCCTCTGAATTGAAATATATGTTTGAGGCTAAACATCAGCATAAAACAAACGATGAAGAAACTCCGATCTATATGTACATCAAATTCGTTCCAAAAATTATATACAACAGATAGTAAGTTATTGAACATAAATTCGAATAAAATTATGTATTTAAATTAATTTTGTTTCTCACAAACTTTAATTGAAAAATAAATGTGTTTTTTTCACATTGTTAAAGGAAAACGCGGAGAATTAAAATGTTCGTTTTGCTGAGATTCAATATGACTGTTGAATTAGCCATTAGTGAAAGTGCACTTTTGGTAAAACATACGATAGGTATGGTTTATTCTTTATCATTATGGATCTTAAATTTTGTTACTGTTTAATAAATTAAGTACATGATGAATCTTCACATTTATTAATTTTGTGACACAGGGACATCATTTGGAGAAGGGGTGCATTTGCTTATCCTAAATGTTGCCATAAGCATGTGTCATTTGTTAAAATAATGAAACATATCCTAAAAATTCTGTATTTGAGTTATAATAAAATTTATTTGAAAAATTTGAATCATAGAAGTATCTGTCAAAAACCTAACATTTAATTAAAATATATTTGATATTACTGAATTTTTTTTGTCTGCAGTGCAGTTTTTTTTAAATGTAGCAACATTGAGGATATAGAACCAAAGCAATAAAGAAACATGGACGATTTTCAAAATGGTTGTAATTTAATATATAAATTCACAAGCCGGCTAACTTGTTCCACCCTGGAAAAAACTGAAATGACGTCCCTGATCAAAAATTATTTAAAATAATAAATCGAGTATTTTCCTTTTGACCCCCCACAGCATTGTGTCATGCATATTTTATAAAATTCAAAATTTAAAAATTAAGAAGGTAATTAATGATTCATTTAAGTAAATATTATTAATCAATAATTATTTTTTAATTAAATATTATTTCACAGGCACTTAATTGATTTTTTGCACTAATTGATTAAATAAATTAATATCGCTAAAAAGTGATAAAAACATTAAAAATACTTTATAATTTTGTATTCAATATTCGAACACAGTAGATGCCCCCTCCCCCCCCCCAATAACACGGTAAATTGGAGACGTGCTATTTGTGTGCAGTTACTTTAAATGGAGGATATCTCACCACACGCGCCTGATTCGTACGTACGTATTGCAAAAATTGTACGAGTATTTTTTAGTCCTGTGTTATTAGGGGGGTCTACTGTAGTTGAAAACTACGAATAATTAAGAACCTAGTCGAAATAGATTGTACAACGTCGAAAATACCTGTAAATATTAAAATTAAAGTGAGAAAATAGGAAAACAAACTCACATTAAAATATTACTATATTATAAATATTATCTTTTGACCAGAAAATGCAAGTCATTTAATGAAATACTATGAATCTAATAATATAAATCGAAATATAAAAATGACTCCCCTAGTAACATCTTATTTTCATAAATATGTGTCACAAATGCTTCTTTAAAATTAAGGAAAACACATAAAAACTGGATTATTCCTGGGTCAAATGTATACAGAACTGATCAGATTTTATTTACTATAAGACCACGATCTATTTAAAAATCAAAACCGTTAAATTTTATATAGATGCTTATTTTAGTGACAAACAAAACAGTCAAGTATTATAAAAGGTTTTTAAATTAGTTCTGCACATAGAAATTTGACATTCTAATCTGATAAACGATACAGTTAGTAGAAAATCACATTTTCGATTAAAGATAACGAAACACAAAAAAACCTAAGCTACCACACAATTTTACCTGATTCGCCAATGTCTGCTATAATGAAAGAATAAGTTTTTAATAAACATTTCCTTAAAAAAAATAGTAATCGATAAGTAGGTATATCTCGAAACGGTTAAAAACATTTACCTTCTTTATTATCAAACTCGGTCTCGATCACAGCTTCTAATTCCGACACGGGCAAATCCATCATTTCGACTCCGACTATCCTAGCTAGCGCTTCTTCTCTGGTCCATATGGTCTTTCCCGGATTTTGGAGAAGATACAGAGAGCTATCCTCTCCTATGACTAGAAGTCTACAAGCTAATGTATTTTTTGGTGTTTTGGCACACATAGAAGACTCGATCTTGGGATAATTGGCTCCAGGTAACGGAATAGAGTTGGTGTACTCGAGCATCGGTGCTCCGTCTTCGATATCGTTAGCGGTAACTTGCAAACTCTAAAAATTTTCAAGTACACATATCAAAGTTTAGAATAGTTAAAATCGATATAAAATAATCTCACCTCTCCGGCGTAGTGGGATTGCAAAAATGTCAATCTATCGTTGATTTTAACTATAAAAGTACTAGTAGTTTCATCCTTCAACTGCACGTTAGTCAGATGAAAACCGTCGGATTTTAGTAACAAAACTTGATTGTTGACTGCGACGCCCGGAAGCTTTCCGGGTAGACTTTTTAATTCTAAATGACTAGCGTCGTTCAAATTCGGAATGATGCTCGATATCGGCTTTGTGAATACTTTGACGGCATTGGACGTAACGTCCAACGTGATCAATTGATTGTTGGTGTTTACGTTAGATATGCACGTATAGAAAGGTGCAGAAAGGACACATCTGAAAATTGAAAAGCAAGCAAGCAGCATTAAAATACGCATTGCAGTTGTATACTTATAATTTGTTACTTATGATTGATCCATTGAGCTGGCATTTTGCTGGTAGCGCCTCTGTTGTGTCCTGATTTATAATTATAAGACGTCAACTCGAGATGAACGCCAGAAACGGGCAACAGATGATGCAGAAAGCTGTTTTCTATCCACCAATGACTATTAGCGATGGAATGTTGATTGGCGCCGGGCAGCCACAAGGACCACTCCCATAAATTATAACCGTTGTTCAAATCCCATCCTCGTATCACAGTGGGATTGCTTCCGGACACCGTGACTACTTCGTCGGCCACGTCTAACATTTGAACGGTGCCTTGGGAACCGGTTTCTAGCACTTGTCGCCATAATATTTGACCTAAATATCAATTAGCCGCGATTATTTCAATTAAAGTCGAGCATAAACGATAAAACACGAACCAGTTTTGATATTGAGGGCTGCCACTACATTCTCTTCCGTCGCTACTATGACTTTCTTAACCGAAGATAAAGAGTCAAAATGAGCATATTTGATTTTGCCTACATAAGTTTGCCTCCTGTAACAAAGTGAAATCGTTTAATCGTTTAAAGGTCGGTAGAAGTGAATAATTGTCAGGTGAAATAAAGGTGGTTTTTTATTAATAAAAAAGACTCACCAGTCGAACTTGCCGACTTGGTCCTCGTAAATGGCGTGCACCGAAGCCAAGAACAGGAATAGTGCGACCAGACGAAGTGGCTGAAGGAGCTGAAGAAGCCCTTTGGGATTCATCGCGCTCCTCAACACGCTCGCACGACCCGGCTCATTTGGTCTTAACGATAAAGATGGTGACTATGTTTTTGACGTTTCGCTTATTTTTTTCTTACATTTTAACTAAAATGTAAATAATTATTTATACAAATTTAATGAAATATATTTATTTTAAATATCAAGTGGCAGAATAGATAAAATTGTGTGAATATGACAAAATATCCCAATTTAACGAATTTGCAATGTGCTGTAAATTTTCATTTATTCCATTAAAAATTGTTGAATTAATCTCTTATGATCTAATTCCGTATGGGATCTTGCATTATCACGTTGGAAACTATTCTATTTTATAAAATAGCCCTTTTTGTTTTTAATGCAACACTTGAACTCTCGAGCTGATTAAAATAAACCTCAGCCGTTATTGTACGACCATATTCAAGTATCTTATAATTTATGATTCCATTACAATCTCTTCTCAGTTAGTTTTTGTTTAGCAGTTGGCTTTGCTACTTACCCTTTTGAAAGCTAATATTTTTGCGGCTATAGTTATAGTACATCACTCACTTCTCGTCCCCAGCTACAAGATTTTGAATAAACGGCAACCTTTATTCTAATTCAGGAAAGTTCTGCCATGTTTAACAATTTTGCGATTTTTTAATGTTATTGCACGCTTGACCATAAGTATCAGCAACCTGTTGGATAAATTTGATTGAATTTGCCACGATTTCACCACGTAAAATGTCATATTGCAAAATGCAATTTTCAGTAAATAAACTAAAGAAGAAAAAAATATATATTATTATTTAAATACCGTTATAAAAATGTGTGCTAACCGATAAAATACAAAGTACATGTTTACAACTAGACAGCCGAAGCACAACTAGTGATAAAAAACTATGAAAAACAGTGTATTTATGATAATAGTGTAATATGAACAAGTGGGCCACATGTATAAATTATAGATTTTGTTTAAGACTACTGAGATTTGGTTTTACAGCGGTTTTTAGCAATCACAAAAATTAACTAAGCCGCCTTGAACAATGTTTCACGTAAATTAAATAGCTCAACATTGCGTAAATCAGATGTGTTAAACTTATGTATAAGCAATTACGTTTCATAATACTAATTACTCGGAAGCGTAACCAGGTGATATATTTTATTTATTGTTAATCTTCCGTTGCAGCAGGACAGGCGTTAATTCAATGCGCTACAACTATATAAACTTAATCAACAACTACTAGTTAAGGCTTGTAGGTGGGGGAACTGCGCCCTCATTGAATTTGCTAAGAAAAATGCATGTCTTTTAATGAAATACACAATGATACTTAATGAAATCTAAATATTAAAAAACGACTACTTACTTGCTAACTTTTGCCCCCCCCCCCCCCCATAGAAAATACTAAAATGACGTCCCTGTTACTCATCTGATTAATATGAACTGGAAAAAACAATCTTAAGCGATGACATACGTGGTCAATTTACTGTGCTGACGTAAATGGTTTACGGAGTCATTTTCGGCCAAAGCGATACATTTTTCAGATTAATTACAGTATAAAAATTCTACGATCACTAGATTTTGAAAATGTCAAAGAAAGGCACTAAAAATAGAAAGACCATTTCAGTTTTTTTTTGTTTAAAGTGGACGAAGAATAACAATAAACGCCTGGTCATCTTACAAAAATTGTAGATCTGAAATTAACTTATTGGTCTTAGCCAACGAAGTATCGGCTATGATCCACAAATATTTATCCGTCTTTTACATATTTTTTCTTTTAAATTATTATACTATATGAATAAATAAATATGTTTAAGTTTGACGCGAATATGAATCGGAAAAAAATTAATTGAAGATTGAATTAGTTCTGATTGAATTATTTTGATCACTTTCGGACGTTCTATGACCTTGAATGTGTTGACAAGTGCAAAGATTAAAAAATGCAGCGTGAGCCCATACACATTCATGATTTTACATAAAACTACTGACGAAACTTTTAGTGTTGCTTAAATAAATAGTTTTTCAATATATTCGTATCAATTTTAGTTTAAATATCGTTAGTGTCAATACTTTTTATGTTTTTTTTGTATCAATTATGTAGTTTAAATGTATTTTTCGCGTTAAACAAATATTGCGCAATACGATAAAATTTTCAGCATCGAACGTGTATACATGATAAAAATACGAAAGTTGGGTAAGTATTGCGCCGGCAGTGTACGGCCGATAACCTTATTGTGAATTACTATAAAATATAACATAGACACAATATGAATCACCTCAAGAGATGCTTTTCGGTCAGCATCGTCAACATGAAGCTCTCGTTTCCACTGTCTGGGAGGAATTATTGCGTCAAAAGTGAAGAATACAAAGTGAAGTTACCTATTTTGCATATTCGCATATATCAAATTTACTGTTAATGCACTTTCATATCGTTAGATACTCACCTTTTTGTCTCACTGACATTTTAAAAACGCGTTTCAGGAGAACAAGATCAAAGTGGACGACATGGAAATAAACTATTTGAAAGTCGGAACCGGTCCGTGTAATATCTTATTGATGCCCGGTGCTTTGGGTTCTATATGGACCGATTTTGAGCCCCAAATCAAGGGCTTGAGCAAAGCACTGTTTACAATAGTGGCTTGGGATCCGCCCGGTTACGGAAAGAGCATTCCTCCGATCAGAGACTATCCCGTAAACTTCTTTGAGAGAGACGCAGACCACGCTATACGTCTAATGAGAGTATGTGTGTATATATATATTTGTTTAAAAACTCCATGTTATCCATAGCCCTTAGATTATTTAATTTTTTTACAGCATAATTTTACTATAATAAGTGTTCCAAACCTTCCAAAATTTTCGGAAAGTTTGTATATACAGAATTAGTACCCGAGAGCAAGTTTATCATTTTTACAAAAATTATCAATAAATTTGGTTATTACTTTTTAAGCCAATTTGATTTAAATGAACTTTTTCTATAATGCTTGAGAACGGAAAGTACATTATGAATGTTCTACCCAATCCATTGAATGTCATATATATTATTTAGGGGTGGGAATAATGTACATGTTATTAAATTATTTAACTTCTCAAAAATATCGACTTACTTAATTTTTAATTTATTTGTGTCGAAAAAGATAACATTTTTTATATCTAACATTGATTACTGTAGTTTTCGTTGGTAACAATTATTAAAGATTGGTTAATTTCTTCTTATCTTATTTTTTATCGCAAAGTTTATCAGTATTCTAATATCATTTATACTTGAAAAATATGATAACTATAATAATAAATTAATGCATGTTTGTGTAATATACACTCAAAAAATTTGGAAGGCTTGGAAGACTCAAAGCTAGTTGATTAATTACACTAATATCTGATATTTCAAATTGCTTTTAATGATTAATTGTGATCTGATAGGCGTTGGATTTACCTAAATTTTCACTGCTCGGTTGGAGCGACGGTGGAATATCTTCGCTCATCTTGGCCGCTAAGCATCCGATTAATATTGAAAAGCTGGTCATCTGGGGCGCCAATTCGCATATAAAACCTACCGAATTGAAGATTTACGAGGGTATCAATTTTCAAGTATCGCACTTGAGCTTTATTTAACATTTTAAATAATGTTATTTTAGATATGAGAGATTTGAGTAAATGGTCCAAGAGGATGAAGCTGCCTTTCATCGGATTGTATGGTGAGAAATATTTCGAAGAGACTTGGAACAAATGGTGCGACGGCATGAAGAATATATACGAAGAGAACCGCGGGGATATTTGCATGAGATGTTTAGAGAAGATCGAATGTCCAACGTTCGTAATCCACGGAGAGAAAGATCCGATGATACACAAAGAACACTTTCCAATTCTTCATAGCAATATACCCAATACGACGTAAAGAAAATAAATATTAAATATGAACGGACGATTTAAAAAATAATTTTATATGATTTTTTTTTAGAAAACATGTATATGTTGATGGAAAACACAATATTCATTTGAAGTACGCCGAAGACTTCAATAGAAGAGTGACGGAATTCTTGATGCTGCAGCGATCTAATTAAAATGATTATAATACGAATCAGTATCGTTTATATTGCTAGGGGAAGCGTCCGGTTGATTATTAAGGGCAGGTCTTTTGTATATTTTTTTTATTAAGCCACCGATTATAACCAAATGAAACCATTAATATGATGTTATTATAAAATTTTATTGTATATTAAATTAAACATTTTTTATTGTTGAATATTCGTATTATGTTGTGAAAGAAACAAAGCGAAATGTGACCGACTTATTAAAATACAGTATTAAATACATATTTCATATAATAAAGCATCATCGGAATCGTTAAGTAAATAAAATATCAAAAAATGATATTTGCATAAGTTTGTTAAAAAGTTTGCAAGTAATACAAAATGGTGTTTAATCGTCTAGTTCTCCTGCGTGACACGCGTCCGCGTAGCTCTTGCCGCCTGCTTTTTCAGCGTCCAGCCTGATCATGTCGTCGATGCGAAGAATCGTAATAGCGGCTTCTGTTGCGAACTTGAGTGCCTTTATTTTGGACATCTCAGGTTCGAGAACCCCGGCTTGCTTGTTATCGATTACTGTGCCTTGGTAAAGATCCAGACCGACCCACTTTTGGTTCACTTGTTCCACCTGAAACAAAAGGAATTCCCGAAGTCAGCGTATGATATAACATGTCTCCATTACTGTCACTTTAGACCATTGCCTAATCTAAAAGCTGTTAACGATGTTGATAAGGGAGAAAGGTCAAAACCAAAAGGAGCGCCTCCTTGTAGATTGTGTGCATTAACTACTGAATTGATCTTCAATATGCGAGTTCATGTTTGAAGATTAAGAAATATGAGGCATACCGTTGCTATACTTTCTTGCAGTTTATAAGAAGCTTTAGCTTCGACGATCGCAGTCTTGAACTCATTCTTGATTTTCAAATACTGGGGGAGAGTTATGTTAAGCCGTCTTTCAGGACAAGAGTTTTGGAGCTTCCGTTTGGCTTTTACAACACTTCTCTTGAGTAGAGCAAGTTCGTTATTCCACCACAGACTAGATTTTTTAGCATCTTTCTGGTTGTCGATGACGGGTATTGGCAGGATAACTAATTCTGTCGACGAGTCTGTGACGTCATTTTCAGTAGCCTTCGTCTCCGTGTATTGCTTAAGATTAGATACAATAAGCAGATTGATAATGTCTATATTTTAAATTATACGAGTGCTCAAAATTTAATTTAAATTCTTTGGTTTTCTAAATATTTGTCTAGTTTGGTTTTGGATATGTTAAAGAGAGATTGAATCTATCAGAAATGAACAAGACAAAATAAGCTAAAGCAATTACCTTAGTTTGGCTGGCATTATGATAAGCCCTCAACTTTGCCACAAGATCCGTAGCATCCAGAGCAGCGTTCACGGCCAACGTTTTCGGTATAACCAACAATGAGTGCGCAAACTGAGCGACGGCCAACAATTCACGAGATACCTATAAAACAAATTAACGTAAATATAATATAGGAAGCAGCGAATCTAGATTTGTTAATTGCACTACACTTACTAATGTGTGAGCAAAGTTTTCCAAGTAAATCGAGAGGGCAGCTTCGACGCATCCGCCTCCGGGTACAACTCGTTTTCCTTCGCAGACTCGCTTCACGACGCAGAGCGAATCATGGATGGATCTTTCCATTTCGTCGCAGTAAATATCGGAAGGACCTCTCAGAATAATAGACGCTGCTGTCTGAGCTTTGGGTCTGTTAATAGAACGGAGCGTAAATTTATATTGATTAAGAAAGGGATTGTATTTTTGTTACATACCCTTTGACAAGGATCAGTTCTTCGTCGCAGATCATTTCTTGGATTACTTCAGCTGCTTCTCCGATCATCTTGACATCGAAAGATTCTTCGCCTATTAAAATACAATGTAGAATTTAATCCAAGCTCTGGTGCAAAGAACAATTCAAAACCATAAATATAAATATACAATACCTTCCAAGTTTGACAATGAAGTTAGATATTTAGCTCCGGTGGCTCTGGCGATTCTCTTTAAATCGGCAGACTTGCATCTCCTCACAGCCATAGCGCCGGCTTCGATGAAGTACTTCAAACACAAATCGTCAATGCCTCCAGTGCACAATACGACGTTAACTCCCGTAGACAAAATCTTCTCGATCCTCTCTTTAGTGATATCCAACTCTCTGGTTCTGATAGCTTCTAATTTTTCTGGATCGGTGATCAAAACCTACACAACAACATTATAAAAATATGATCTACAAATTCTATATAATAAATATTAAAATAAATACCTGAACGCCCATCTTCATCTTAGCCTTCTGCAGTGAAAAGTCTAAGCATGCAATCTTGGCGTCTACGATTTTCTTGACCATGGCTTGCGAAGCTACAGTGCAGTTCAGGGCGTATCCGTTAACTAAGATGCTGTCGCGGACGCTCTTTCCGTGCGCTTTCAAGATGTTGACGGCTTTGATCGGATACATGACGTTTCCTTTCGAATCTGTCGTTTTAATGGCGTTCGCCGCATCTACTACCATATCTGAGAAAAAGTCTTTATCTCTGTTTTATTATTTAGTTAAAGGAAATATTCATCCAAAACTAGAAAAGATCATCGTATAAAATATTTTTACAAAAAGGATACGCTCCGATGATTTTTGAAGACATGGAAGTTTTCGCACAATTGATCAAACATTCTCTTCCGAGTTGTTCGGTCGGAATGGATAGATTGTCTGTGATGTATTTACACGCTTCTTTGCAAGCTAATCGGTAACCTGTGATAATACTGGTGGGGTGAATCTTTTGTCTGACCATTTCATCAGCGTTCTGCAATAAAATTAACGATTTAATAACATTATAATAAAATTTCCCAAAAGGTTTAATACTTCAAAATAAATATTGTAAATGTAAGTGAGATGATTAAAATCACCTTCAAAAGCTCGGCGGCCAAAATCACAACTGAGGTAGTACCATCTCCAACTTCTTCGTCTTGGAGCTGAGCCAACTCGACTAAAACCTTCGCAGCCGGATGTTCGACTTCCAAAAGCCTGAAAAAACAAACAAAATCAGTTTAAATTTAAAGCAGTAATTTATTATAATAAACAAGATTTACAGGTGTAGCACTTGAAGTTAGCTGCGAGTACAATATTAACACGTAAGATCAAACTTGGCATTATTATGCGCGGAATTATTTAATCGCATAGTATGACGATATTATGGATAAAAATCTTGAAATATAATTGTGAATCACTGTGTTGTAAAATTTTGTCATCGATTAAAGATGTAATGGATACTGTAAATTATATTTTAAAGTTGCAAGATAAGAAAAATTAATGAAGGAAAAACAGCCACAAGTCACATTAGAGAAAGAAACATTAACTTTTTGAACGTGTTTTAAAAAATTCGACATAGGAGTTTAAAGGGTTCATTGTCGATTGTTTTAAAAAAAAATTTGCAATATACACATTAGTCATCATAATTAATACCCCCTTTCATATACAAATCACAACCTGTGTCTTTTCCAACATAATAATTGACAAAATCACTGACAAGTTGCTGAAAAACTTGTGAATAAGCTTTGGAGTGTAAAGGGTTAAACAATACTTCATTTAGTTTTTACTTCTGTGAACATAATTTTTAAATTTATTTCATTCGATCTCGCACTTGTCTAAATATTTTAAAATATATATATTATTATATTGAATTATTTTTTACACTTTCTACATCACGAGTTCCAAACCAGTGGGTTTTTCGCAAAGGGTTTTCTGTGGGGTAACCGGATTAAAAGTAAACTAGAAAAATATATATTAGCTATTAGGGAAAATTTTTAACTTCACAGATAATTTTCTTGTGCAAAATTAATGGTCAGTGAGGATTTTTTTTACTTCGCAGCTAATTTTATTGAGCAAAATCAGAGGTTTCTAAAGGAAAAATCCTAAAAAATGTCACTTTACACATTCGCGTCGGGTTACTCATGGGTGCGTCTTTGAGTTCCCATCCGTGGTCACGGGATACGCTCCTGTGCGTCTTTTGCCATGTGACACTTAGGCACTAAAAAACCAGGTCAACCGCGATAAATATTTCAACTTCACCCAACAGATGTCATAACAAGCCTTGAGTAGATTACTAAAATACTAAATTATAGTTTTTAAAAAAAAAGCGATTTTCATAGGATTTTTTTTCGACTTTTCTATTGAACATATAAGTGTAACTATTTTGTTTTTAGCCTTGCTCAGTTATTAAACAATATATACTAACATAAAATATGAAAAGGTTTGCTTCTTCGACAAATTTCGTGGAATGTTTCTTATTGCGAACATCTGGTTGAAATTTCTAGAAATATGATACATCCTTCTTTCTTTTCGAACTTTAGTATTTTACTGCGTTTTGCCGTGTTCGTTAGTGTTTTTAGCCATCAAGTTCTTTGTGATCAGTGATAATTGATGTTCCATAAATTGAGCGATTTTCAAACCCTTCAAAACGGAAGACGAGTCATTTTTGCTGAAATATGTGAAGACACTTTATCTGATACAGCAAGTGATCATGAAGAAGACAGTGAAGAAAGTTCGTCTGATATTGTAGGACAGAGTCGAGTATGTGTAATGCATGTACCTACATCATCTTCATCCAGCAACACAGAACAAGAAGATTTAAATATTGATTGGACAGATTTTGATCCAGCGAGAAATAATGAAAATTTCGAAGGTGTTGCTAGAGTCAAAATTTTTCCAAATGATCCTGAAAGCCTTAGCGAAATAACAGCGTTATTTATCGGCGATCACTTATTTGAAAAAATAGTTCGTGAAACGAATTCTTATCAACAAAGAAATAGCCATAGATACAAAACCCCAGCTCATGGTCTAAAGTGGTCGGATGTTACATTACCGGAAATAAAAAAATGTTTGGACTAATTATAATTATGGGTTTGGTGAGGAAAAACTCGATTTGTTAAAATGATGAGCAGAGATCGATTTAGGCAAATTATGTCTTTTTGGCATTTCTCTGACAATGCAAATATACCTCCAGATGCCAACAAACTGATAAAAGTGCAAGATTTTATTGATTATTTTTTAAGTAAGTTCAAAACGGCGTATGAGCCAGAACAAAATTTATCCTTCGACGAAGGTATAATACCATTTCGAGGAAGGCTTGGCTTTCGGGTTTGCAACCCAAGTAAAATAATTAAATACGGAATTCTAAATAGAATAGTATGCGAAGCAAAAACTGGCTGTATTTGCAATTTTGTTATATATTCTGGAAAAGGCATGACTTTAGAAAATACCATTACGAAAATAATGGATCCATTTTTAAATAAATGGCATCACCTCTACGCTGATAACTTTTACAATAGTGTAAAACTAGCGTCTACTCTACTAACGAAAAAAACTAGTTTGTGGTACAATTAGATCGAACTGTGGATTGCCAATTTCCCTAAAAAATGACAGACTACAGCGTTCAGAAGCCAGGTATAAGAGAAAAGAAATGGACGAAGAAAGTCTTTTTTTATCTTTTACATTGTGCTTTATTCAATTCGTTTCGTATGTTCCAAAAATTGAATACAACTTCAAAGATGAAATTTAACAACTTCATGTTGAATACGGCAAAAGCTTGGTTGGACACTCCTCATACAATGACTGAAAGTGAAGAAATACCCACGACAAGCCAACCTTCAACTCCCCGAGAAGGTTTTCTGGAGAATTTAAACAACACCAACCAGTAAAAATTATTCGTGACAATAAAAGCATTAGAAGAAAATGTCGAATGTGTTCCTTACATAAAATACGTCGAGAAACATTTTTTATGTGCAAAGAGTGCAACGTTCCTCTACACGTTGGCGAATGTTTCCATGCGTACCACTCAAAAAATAAATATTGACAAATATACAATTGTGTTAGTTTTTACACAAGTTTTAATAATAATAATTATGAACATTTTTAGAATGGAAAACATTATAAAGTGCCTATTTGAGAAGATGAAGAAATTTCGAATTGTAAGTGAAAAATTGACTTATTTTTGTTTTTGGATATAGTTTAGTATGATTCGTTTTATTGACTTGTATTCCGCAAATTTCACCCTTCATATGGTCACATTGTGCAACTAGTCGAGTAAACTTGGGGTTACTTGGTTTCAGAAATGACGCGTATAAAATACAGCTCAACATTTGCAAATATAATCCGCGTAAAAAATGAAAACTGTGCGTAAAATTGCGTAGAAGTGAATATTCACATAAAAATTTGCATAAAATGAGGACATGTTTTGAATTACGTATGTATGGTTAAATATCACAAAAATTCGATAATGCTATAAATTGAGTTAAAATACTTAAATTTTTTAAATACAAAAATGTTTAAGAACCACTGATTCTCGCATGTAAAAAAATTAATTATTGTAGAGCTAGAGAGTATTCTATCACCTAACTTAAATTTATTATAAAATATAACTATTAGTTGAAAAGTTTCATCATTTTTTCTGAAACATATTTTTTTGCAACACAATAGAGATGGACATGAAAACGACTCGATACGAATAAAAAAGGATTGAGAACCACTTATGAATTTTGTTTAATTTTTTGGAATGTATGTATACTTTCAAGTATGTATGTCCACATATAAGCCAAATTAAAGTTTAATTATAAAATTATTTGCTATGCAAATGACTTGGTTTAAATAAAAATATATAAAATTGAGAGCCACTGGTAATTTTTTTATGAATTAAAAATTAATAAAAAATAATAACTAAAAGTCCAAAGAAATACAATAAAAAAAAAGAAGTTTTTTACCGTTTTTGGCAAAAATATCGCGTGTGAAGTGGTAATTGGTTTTAATACTGGATTAATTTATTAAATAATTATTTAAAAAAATCTAATAGGATAATAACAATATTTTATTGTTTCATAAAATATAGAATTAGCATTTATGTATAGCTCGACGTAGTGTTCTCCATTTCATTGATTAAAACATCTTACAATCACAGTCTCGAACGGTAGGTATTTCTTAATATCGTTTGATGGTACAGAAGACAATAAATCATAGGAATTAGTAATCATAATAGTCAAATTTAATACTTTCATAGTCTATTTATATTAATCATACAACATAAAATGGTAATTATATTTTTGATTTTATAAAGGAAACGATACTATACTATAATTTATTATATAGTTATTGTGTAAATTGACCACTCACAGGTTAGGAGTCATTATAGTGTTGCGCAAAATGACTTACTTTAAAATGGTAGCACCATCGTTAGTGACGGTGACATCGCCGATATCGTCGATCAGCATCTTGTCCAATCCGACTGGTCCGAGCGAACTTTTCACGATATTGGCTATCGCGCAAGCCGCCATTACTGAAACATAACAAATGAAACTTTGACATAACCTCAAAAAGTCATATGTGATTATGGCCGACTATTACTCTAGTTGAGCATGCATGACCTAAACGAGAGTCACAAAACTTATGAACTATGAATGAAAATGATAATTTAGTGACGAAAGGGTGGTGGTTTTGGACGAAATGAGGTACTTTGGGCGTGGGTGTATCCAGGTGTGGCGGCTTACCGTTTTGGGTCCTAACGGGGTTGCCCGACGTGCGGGTCCCGGCTAGGCATAGGGGTCCAGCCACCGACATTTTGCGACGATCTCGGTCGGAGCAGGCGTCGTATGTCGCAAGATAGGTTCTAGGAGCTGAACACTTCTAGAAGTGCGACCGGATAGACGTGAAGTTGGCCGTCGGACGCACGAGGTTTAAGTAACCTTAACAACATCATTTACGGCTATATACTAAAATTATTTATTAATAATTTTATTTATATTATATTAACAAAACAAATAGAAAATAAATGTTTCATTTTAAATACAATTTTAATGCATGTATTTTGTTTTAAAAAATACACGCATTAAAATAAATACTCTGTTTTACAATCAATATTTAGCATTAAAAATAATTATTTTTATTAATTTTTAGGTTAGATTTAACAGGGAATTATTTTAAGAGATATGTGCATTTAAATTAAAACTTCGTTCAATAAAACGAATTGTTTGTGCATTTATGTAAGGTAATTATTCGAAGTTTTTCTTTGGAAAAGAACTCGTTGCAGAGTTATTTATAAGGTGTTCCTTGTTCTGAGATTTTATTAAACTTAATTCATTTAATGGAACAAATATTTTATATGTTGCTCTTTTAAATTATCCTCTTATCTGTATACATTGACTTATTTGTGATGATATGATTACAATATGGCAATTTTCCAATACACAATTTTTTATTTAAATCTAATATTATTTATCATTTCTCTTTATTTTTTATTGAAAATAATATATTGTCCTCTTTATTATTTATCAAAAATAAAACTGACTAGATAAATCCTTGCAAAAAAATAGATTATAGGTCTTATAAACACAATTTGATTTTAATTATTGCGCATTTTATTTGTCGCATTGCAAGATCACAAACATAATCAATACTCGAATTAGTAGATAAGTCAAGTATTTATTCTAATAAATAAGTTGCTGTAAAAACAAGTGATCTTATGTTGCAAGTTCAAAACCAAGCGTTCCAATTACTACCGCGCAATTTTACGACTTCCAAGAAGTAAGAAAAATGAAAACAAAATTTTTGATTTCTTAGAAGTGCAAAATTCACGTCAAAAGTTACAGATTGTGACATGGCTGTTGTAACGTGAACGACAGGGTTTTTTAAAACCAAAATTGCTTCACAATCCTACAAAAATGATTTTTTTTTTATAATTATTTATGATATTGTTTTAATAAAAAAAAATACTAATTCATTATAGCATTTGCATATATTTCAGATGAAAGATATCAACCTTTTAACATATATAATATTCTAACATATTAGTAAAAGGCTAGGTAGTTATCTATATAATTCGAAAAATTATATTTATATTGGCGTTCTTTCTTTTAAGTGATAGAATAAACTGCTGCAGAAATTTATCATCTTATGGAAATGACACTATGAGCGAAAAACATTGTTGAACAATTGCTCTGTTCATAATTAAAAAGGAAATGAAGCGCCGTTCGTTGCTACTGATGAACTCATATTTGAACTTAAGTTTGGTTTAAATTAGACTTGCAGGTTGAATTGATTGTGAAGTGAGATATTTTTATATTTTTTTTATAAATGAAAAAAATATATGGCGTTGTCATGATAATAATTATAATTTTCTGGCCCTGTTTCCTAAAATACTAGATTTTTTTAATAGATAGTGTTTCAAGTGTACTGTTGATATATGTAAGTTTCATTCGCTGTTAGCCAAGGGAATGCCAGAATATTTTTCGCATATGTTGTGTGTTTCTAGTTGCTTAGTGTGTGTAAGTGCGCGCAGCCGCTGCACACTGTATATCGTAATAATTAATGTAAGCAACTAATTAAATAGTCAGAATTTTAATCAACTTTGGATCAGAATAAAAATCAAATCTCACTCAGAATTTTATTAACAGCCTGGTCATAATTATATTATTCAGAGCTAGAATAAATATCAAATGGCTCAAATAAAAATAGCATATGGTCAGAATAAAAATACAAGATGATCAGAATTAATATAAAGGATGATCATGTGAATTGAAACAAAAAAAATATTATAATATTTATAAATATAAATGGTCAATAAATTATTTATTTTAGAAGTATATTATAAAATATCCCGCTTGCAGCTAAATTGTTGGATATGTAAGGTGCGAGCTAGCGTTGCTGAAAACATTGAACACCCCATGAATAACTCTCAATGAATCTATTTAATTGTAGGTAGGACGCGAATGTATTCATAGTAAAAAACGAAACGGGAATAACGACAAAGCGGCGGTGCAGAGCACACATGGTTTGTTGTGTTGACATCTGACAATGCTGCTAGCCCAACCAAGTATGTTGGCTCTAAAACACCTTCATAATGATCATGCATTATTTATGAGGTTTAAATATATATTATATAATATAAATACTGACTATTCCTTATAAAACCTGATTAATGAACATATAAATTCTGACCATCTAATATTAATTCTGGCTGCTTATATTCTGACTTTTTAATATAAATTCTGACCCCAAAAATACGAACCAATAATGTATTGTGCTAGAATACAAACGATCCTAAATTTTCATATATTTTATGAAAAACTACTAATATGTACTGAATACATTGGATTGTTTCTAAACGTTTTAAAACGAGTTACGACATTTCACAAATCAAGAATAGGTAACACTTAATTGAAAAACTAAAAAGTTAGTCAAAAAATGATTACGTGCGTTTTAGTGTCGAATTAAGTTAAATTATACTATTTTTAGACTAACTCTTAATAACAAATTTTTTGCGCATTTGAAAAAATATATTACATAAAATTTTTTCTAAAATATATGTATAGTAAGTATACATATACCGACTAAAACCAATTGAATATTGTCTACGAGCATGAAAATTTTACTGAACCCTGTTCCAAATAATTAGCAACCATATTTCGTCTTTATTATTTGATTGATTTAATTTAAAATTATTTCACTCATTTACCTATATTTATTATTAGTTTAATATTTTTTAAATCAGCGAATCTGTTAATTGGCGGAGTCAATTGAACTTTGGCGCACTTTGACCTCGGACCGCATTCGCTCCTAATTTCGTCCCTTTCCCGCATCAAAACAAACCGCTAGACTTTAACCCTCGGAAAACTCATGGGGTTTTCCGACAGCAGCCGGGAAACAGATATTATTCACCGACTGACTTTCACGTATTACAAATCGCTATATTATATAAAATGCGGTTAGAGGATTTAATTTATAAATGTATGTAATTATATTTGACATTAAATGGTACTTATTTTGAATGTTTATTACTTAAGAATCTGAAATAAATTAAAATAAATCGGATAGTTTAGTTTTGAACTATAGCTGGAATTAACGCCATAAATGAGCTTATATATTTTTTTGAGTCAGGGTACCCTTCATACTCTCGAACGTCTGGCCAATGCATAGTTCGGGGAGGAAACAGACTGATTGTTATTGACTACTAAATATCTAGTTAAAAGTAAGGCTGTTATTTTTTCAAATATTAGTGAACCATTTGTTGACTTACTAGACACTAGACGATGCACTTAAAAAAAAATTTATAATGTGAAAATATTTTTTTACTTTATAAGCATACGTCGAATACGTTAAATATGTTGATATATCTGAAGAAAATGATAAATTACAAATCAAATCTGGGCTTAATATTTAAGCGTTAAAAATATGTATTTTAACTCGCTATTTTCTGAATTTTGTATATTCATTTTTCTTTATAATTTTTGTCTGTAACAGAGATAATATAACTCATTTAAAATTTTAGCTGTGTCATTAGTTTTATTCTTAAAGTTTTTATCATATTTGTCAATTTTGCTATTTAAAACATAACATTTTTTAACATATTCGTTTTGACAATATATTTAAAAAATAATTTAAATTTCATTGCAATTATTAATTTTCATGAAAATTTTGTTCACTTTAATGTAATTATAAATTTTATATTTATTTGTATTACGTATTGGGCTCAATGCTATGATTTGTTTTTGCAAAGTTTAGTTTTTTCGTTATCGTAAACAGAAAAGCAGAGATTGAAGCCGAGTACGAATATAATAAAAAAATCAGCTTTTCGTTATTATAGAGCGCGAAACCTAACTTTTAATTAATACTTTATAAGCCGTTCACGCCATAATGAGTCACATAGCGTCAAGTAGCGTATAGTTATCAGCCACTAACGCCATTTGGCAGAAATAGTAATAATAAAAATACTATTAAAAATATTTTTTTATATTTTTTGAAAGTATATTTGTTGAAAAACAATGGATAGTGTGAAAATTTTCAAAAAACTACTATTTTAAAAATTAAATTAAATTTTTTTTTTCAAAATGGTGGTTTTAAAAAAAATTGTAGTTGAGTTAAACAAATCATTGAGAAAGGGTAATATGGTTAAAACAATATTATAAATAAAAAAATATTAAAAAAAATATTTATGGGATATGTAGATTATATAGACCGGACATGGTAACTGCCGAAATTTTATTCGCTATTAAGATTTTCTTTCAAATATACCTTGTAAACATCTTGGGTAAGTTCGTAAACCAGCCAAATCCTCCATCTTGTTTCAGAATGGCGCCATCTTGTTTGATAATCCGTTAAAAAATCCCATACAAAATACTAAGTAGAAAAGCAAAAAAAATTGAATTTAAAATAAATTTATTTTTAATAAGTGTACTTTTAATTATATTATTATTATTATTTTAAAAATAGTCTTTGCAAACATCTTGCTGAAGTTTTTTAAGAAGTCAAATCATTCACATTATTTTAAAATTATTTTTTGGGGTTTTCACCATGGAAAATCGCAATTTTTCCTTAAAGTTCGAAAGCCCATTGAATCACTATTGTACTATTATAGATAGCCAACGCACTTCACAACAGTATAGAAGTAAGGTGTATTTACCTTTATATTATATCTTTGCACAAGTTTTTAAGCGACCTAATTTTAATGGACTGGTTATGATGAAATTATAACTTTTGTAAAAAAAAATTGTTAAAAAGTTCATTGAATTTTTTTACAATTAAATAAAAATAATCAATGGATATGGGTTTTCCAGAAATTGTGTTGCAAAATGATATACATATTTTATCTTCATGTATATTATTTAATGTAACACATTGAACATATGCAATCAAATAAGAATTTCTAGCTTCATATGTTGCCATATATAATTGTATAGCAAATTTCAAAATGACCAGTTGAGAAACTAACTGATCACAAAGTGTATTTCATAAATTCTTTTTCAGCAAGCAGTATCTGTCGCAAATGTTTTGTACATGATTCGAAAAACATTATTTCAACAAAACCCATAGCTACTAGCAAAACAAGCTTTTCTTCTATTGTATGTGTTTTTTTATATTTTGAGACTCTCTAGGAACTTTGATACGATGCTAGCAATGTTTTTGCTAGGATAGAAACTATTTTTATGCACCTTTGCTTTTGATCATTAAACTCATCTAATTTTCTTTAAAAAAATCTATTGATTTACCAATGTACAATATTTAGAATGCATTCTTGCAATGTGTCGTTTTAATTTACATGGTTTCATAATATCTTAAGCAAAAACTACAAACCAATGTGTTTGATTTGCTCGAAAGCCATTTATCGTATTATTTGTGAATCCCATTGATTAATAATGTCGTTAGCCATAATGCGACAAGTTAATTCCTTGTCCATCGAAAAAAAAACCAGATTACAAAACAAAAAAAAGAGGCGAAGACTCATCTTGGAACGTAGAGCCTAAAAAATGATTAATAGGATATATCGTATTTTCTTTTTCTATTCCCACTATCCTGTAGCAGAATCTGTATCATCATTATTTGTGGATTTCCAATTGTAAATATATCCGACAAAAATTGTCTTCATGTATCAAAAAAGACGAAAGAAAAAAGCAATAGATTTTCTTGGGAGCTCCTTTCTTATCCACCGCATTCTTCAGACATTGCTCAAAATTACTATCATCTATTTAGATATTTGTAACAGTTTTTCGGTGGAATTTAATTTACAAAAACAGATGTAAAAACCTACATTTAAGAATTTATTGTTTCTAAAAATATATTATCTTTCAAATCAGGTATAAATAAATTGATTAACACGTGGATAATTAATGCCAAAAATCGCAAAAAAAAGTTTAAAAAGAAATAAAATCAATAATATTAACACAAATCCAAAAAAACCTCGGGATTTGACTTAAAATCAAGAAAATTACTTAAAGAATTATTGGAAAAAGAAATGAAAATTATCAAAATAATATTCATCACCATATTAAGGCTGGAATTCTTTTCCTCTTCCTAGAAAGTAACATATGTAATAATGATATTAAAACCAGGAAAACCATTTGAAGAAACAAAGTAGTATAGACCGATAAACCTGTTACATATGTAACAGGTTTATCGGTCCAGATCACCAATTTGGATTTAGAAATCGCCACTGGACTGGAGAAAGTCCATAGGATTATATAAAAAATCAGTAACGATTTTGAGGGCAAAAGGTACTGCACCGCTGCGTTCATAGGTATTAGTCAGGTTTTTGACAAAGTTTGGTACGATTAACTGCTCTATAAGATAAAAGTATACCTGCCGAAAAAATATATAAAATATTAGAATCATAGATACTTTCACGTAAAGGTCAACGCGGAGTGCAAGGAGCTGAATAAATTAAATCCGGAGCTCCACAGGAAAGTGTATCAGGACTGGTACTTTACCTAATTTATACAGCTGATCTCCCAAAGATATGTTCAAAAGCAATAACGACATTTGCGGAAGATACAGATGTGATCTCCTCTCATCATGATCCATTAAAAGCGTCAGAAAACTTCCAGAGAAACCTTCACGGAATCGAACAATGAAAGAAAATTTGGAGAATAGAATCAAATACGACAAAATCAACCCATGTAAGTTTTAGTAAAATAATTTAGATTCGGTAATAATAAATACGGAAAGGCATCCAATGGGATGTTGTCTTTACATGCCATTAGATGCCTTACAAAATATGGAGAATATGTAATATAGAACTTGTAAAACTTAATTTACTTACGAAAGTCAGAATAAAAATAGTTTTGACTTTGTGCATTTTTATTTGAAGCAGACATATTTTTTTAGAATTCGGTTGCTATAAAAATATGTAGTAATACTGATTTTTAAAGGTTTGAAGTAAGGGTTCATTTATAAAATACAAAAAAAACAGAAATTCAGAAAACTAGAACTGCACGAAAGGCCCCAATCAAAATTATTTTATGCACTTCAGTTCTCTTATTTTATATTTGTCACTTAATATTATTATTATTTAATAATCTCCTGATGTTTTTTTCCCAAGTACTTTAATTGTCCTTTCTTTCTTTTATTTTTCATGGACGCAAAGTTTTTTGTTACAGGGGCGACATTAGAATTTTAGAGACGCTATGGTTGGACAGACATGGCAAAAAATACCATTTGACATAACTGACAGACATGACAAATAATAAATGTAAATTAGTATAAACAAATAATTAGTATCCAATAAAATATATTAGTTTTTGTATTAATAAATATGGAGAGGCATTAGTGTTTCATCTCGAGAAAAATGGCAGCCTTATATAGAGTAGTGTAAGATAACCAACATCTTACGGATTAATGGAGAAAGAACTCAAAATATTTGAATCGACGGGTAAGAGAACAAATAACTTACAGTGCCTATTTGAAGTCTTGTTGTCGTTTAAATCAACGTCAACACAAAACAAGAGGAATTTTTTTAACAAAAACAAAAACGAAGATGTTTGATTCTACTTTAGATGGCATGTGTTTTTTAAAGGGTTTTTGTAAAAATAATATGTAAAAATGTATCTGCAATACTTTACTGTAATACATACATTTTTTCATTCATCAAAATTCTCATTTCTCGAGAAATGAAAATCATTGAGAAATCAGAATGCCTAAGAGGCATCCAATGGGACGTTTCTTTACATACTAATATCATATTAAAAAAATAATACTCACTGTTCATGTATACATGCCTGCCGAGAGAGAGGAGAGGGGAAAAGCACAAATACCCGAAGTCCGGAGGGGCCCGATTCTGGAAAAAAATATAATAAGAATAATTTATAAAAAAATAAAAATTTTCCTCAAACAATGAATCTGAACTTAGCTACAGCTGTTTGAGATGTATGATGTATAATATTTCAGATATAATTTCCTTCAGCTCTTTTTATACATACAATAAATAAAAAAGCCGAACATTGCCTTCAAAAGCACCAACTTTCTTGGTATTATTTTCACAATAAACATTATTATTCAAAGGGACAGATTGTATAATTTTAACGCAGCTTCGTTTGTGTTAAAATTTGTATTCAATCTGAATTTTCAGATCAAATACCTAAGGAAGAAGCTCAGAAATTACGAAAAATCAACAATAGCACCAGCTGAATTATATAAAGTTAATGTTTTTATAGATTGATTTATCGGTAATTTGACAACTGAATTTATGCAGTAAAATAAATAATTTAGTTTCATATGTCCAAAATACAAACTAAGCCAACTGGTCACTTAGGGGAAAATAAGCAAAAGAACAAGTATAAACAGATTGTAAAAAAAAGGTGGAAAATATGTAATTTTGTAAAAGTATTACACGTTTTAATTTTTAACTCATTTAATCCGCACCTTAAAAAGCTTATGAAACAACCTGATATATATTTTAATATGTATTAAGCCATATTAATTAATTAATAATAGGGGCATGTTAATAAATAAAAGACCTGTTCATCCATATCCGACTAAAAACTCAATAGTGTAATCAACTTCAAAACTATTATTTGGGCATTAGGTAGTTAACAATTTGATATCCTAAATATTAGTAGAGCAGATTCTCTTTTGAAAGACATAGCGCACTACTGCTCGTGATTTCTGAATCAAGACACGAAAATATATTGTTTGACTTTTGTACATTGTACACTCTCGAAACTATTAAAAGTATAATTTTGGTGATATTTAATGAACATTCGTGACATTACGTAACCGGAAAACGCCACCGCAAGTAATGCGGCTCAATGCAGTGGAGCGAAGGTCGCTATTTTCCGACCGTCGCTTTGAGGGTTGAAAAGGAAAATGACGCAACGTCGGCCGCGGGCGCCCAGCGCGCAGACGCCGCCCGCGCGACCGCTCCCACAAAACGGAATTGCCATGTCTGAAAAGAAAATTTTCTCGCGATATTTGAAAATATGCTGAAAATTCGATTCGTATCGGACTTCGATCGCGTACAAAATCGCGGAGCGGGGGTCGATCGCGTTTGCGAGTCGTCGGTTTTGTTTTTTTTTCAGGATATTTTCAAAGCGCGAAGTGGCAACACTGCGGGGGTGGAAAAGTGTGGCACACGCGTGCCGCCAGCGGCTGAGGTCGGGCGCGTCGGGGGTGGTCGCCGGCGCCGGTGTTCGCTCTCGCTGCCGCAGCATCAGCCCGCGGGCCCCCCGGGGCGCAGCGCTCAGCGGGGCTCGGCCCTCGTCCGCGCCATGGCCGCCGGCTCGGGGTAAGGTTCTCTTGCGCGCACCCCCACCCTCGCGGTTACATCACCGAAGTGGGCGTCCCGGCTCGCGGCGACGTTGCCGATCGGCCGAGGGGCGTGGTGCGCCGCTCCGTAAATACGCGGACGCCGCTCCGTAAATACGAACCGCTCGATAACGCGCGCCGTTTCCTTAAAAAATAATAATATCACCTTATTTATACTGTTACTGTACTCTCAAAAAGGGGCGTTGTTATTATACTCGTTTGACACGTGATACTCGGTGAGTATGGTGGCATTGTGTCGTGCAGCAAAAAGTGCAACCTTTTCGATTGATCGGTTGTAGTGTCCGATCTTTGAGCTGTCCATTTTATATCGCACGATCGTTTATGTTATTTAAAAAAACGCAAAACAAAATATTTTTCTTTTTCATTCAATTGTTATTTTATTATATTTTATTTTTCAAGTGTTTTGAATTTAAAAACCCATCCAACATTCATTTGATATTTCCAATCGAGACTCTGTTTATAAATTCTGCTTTTATTACTTTGACAAAATACACAACAACATTTTTATGATTCATTATATTGATTTGTAGTATAATAATAATTAAGATATTTTAAATAATAATAAGTTTAATTGCAATGCTAAAATTATTTGTTGTTCATAGTATAGATTATACTTATGTTTCTTCTCAATAATATAATATTTTTATTTATAAACATAAGGTTGCTAGGATAATAGTTAAATTTTTCGGTTATATCATTGTATATATTTTTTGCTTCAAATTGGGTTATTGACTATTTTGTGTTTGTGTTTGAAAACTGTGTTTTTGTTGTGCTTACTAAGAAACGTACGGTGTAAAAATGGCTGCAAAAATTTCGTGCTGAACTATGAGTAGTCTTCTTAGTTAAATCAGAACCACATAGTACATCAATACAAAAGTTTGCACAAACGAATTTGACCAGAAAAATGAATGTCGTTCAATTAAATACTATGAATCTTAATGAAATAAAAATTCTAAATTATGATTTTAAACCAGAAATACTCGTGTTATCTCTTGAAGAAAAATTTATAAAAAAACAGTTTTGAAGATATCCCGAAAATATGTCATTTCAGTGAATTTATATACATTTTCACCAATAGATATATATTTTTACCAGTAAAAATAAAATTTATTTGTCTGGTGACATGAAAGAGTTTTGTACTGTTTGATGAAAATTACTGAATGTGTTCATTATACAAAATAATAACTTTAGTAGATAGCCCCCACTTCCTAAAACGGGCCACACGCCCCTTTTTCAGGAACGAAATTTAAAAAAGGGATGGCAAGGCATTTCTTAATGTAATCAAAATTAAAAAAAAACGACTACTGACTGACCAAATTTTGCTACCTTCCCCCCCCCTTTCATGAAAAAGCTAAAATGACATCCCTGATTCTAAATCAGAAATTCTAAAGTTATCCCTTAAATAAAATGTAAAAAAAACAGTCTCGAATTTATCTATAACATATTTTTTTAAATATGTCATTTCAGTGAAATCATATCGGAATACATTTTCACCGGTAGATATATATATATTTTTAGCAATGAAATTATAATCTATTTTGCAGGTACTAGTAAAATTATATGATTTCAACTTTCCATATTGAGTAATAACATACATATGTATACTTATCATTATTTACTTACATGCGATGTAAAAATGTTACAGTGAATCTGTATTTTTCAGTGAATATATATTCACTTGTGAAGTCCAAATATATTTTCAACAAATATATTTTTACTAGAAAAAATATAATTTAACTGGTATGCACTAGTGAAATTATATGCTGCTCTAAGGTGTGTATGAAGCTCAATTTGCCGGTAAACCCAAATCTACGCGAATTAACCTAACCCAACTTTGTATTTTTCAATGAATTTATATTTTCGCCAGTAGTAATATATATCTACTGGTAAAAATGTATTTGAACTTTATTAGCGAAAATGTAAATTCACCGATAGTCACCAGTGAAATTAATTCTTAAATGTCTATGAAACTCAATTTTCTGGTTGCGAAACGTACATTTACTGTTCAAACCCAAACCTGACCAAAACTGTTTTAGAACTTTCGTTAAGTCAATTATAAAATACAAACTAAGCCAATTTATATTTTAGGGGAAAAAATAGAATAAGAAGTACAGACAAATGTCGCGTCTCGCATATTCCTCCCTAGTTAGTCTGCACTTCGATATTAAATTATGTTTTAGCTTTTTTTTTTACCAATATTACTACGAATTTCTGATATAAGAGTGTTGGTCAAAGTGTATTGAAACCGAATTTTGATCAATAGGAGGGCGCAAAAACAATTATCACTTCTCAGAAGTCAAAAATTAATGTCAAAAGCAATAAATTTATTTATTGCTTTTGCCGTGGATTTTTGACTTATAAGAAGGATATTGATCAAAATTTGGTTTAATGCATTTTTCGATTCTCACTTATTGTTAAGTAGTAATATTCATATAAAAGGTCTAAATATGAACGCTTTATAACCGAGCTTTTCTACTACGATTTTATTGCTTTTGACGTGGATTCTAAACTGGGACCCTTTTGAATTTGAATGAGATACTATGAATTTGAATGAAATAAAAATATTAAGAAAATGACCACTGACGTTCCCACTGCGACGGCACTAGCACGATTTTATTGCTTTTGACGTGGATTTTTAACTTCTGAGAAGGGACACATACTTGTTTTTTGCGCTCTCCATTTGGTCATTTAAATATAATTCATCCGATTTTCACTTCTTGTAAATCGAAATATCACTATAAAAAGTCTTAATATAAATTCTCGAAAATAGACGGCGACGGCACGATTTTATTGCTTTTGACGTGGATTTTAAACGGTCATTTAATGAAATACTATGAATCTTTATAAAATTAAAATATTTAAAACGACAACTGACCGGCGAACTTTTGATTCCTTCGGGAAAAATATAAAATAACGTCCTTTACAATTTTTTATTTTTATTATGTCAGTCATCGCCGGACAATACATAGACGAGGTTGTCGAAAAAAAAATTTTGACTATGACATATTATTTATTTTCACATTTATATTTATGAATATATTAACACTAGAATACTATGTGTACATTTACTTATGCTTATCAAGAAGAAAACATATTTTAAGGATGGTGTGTGGTAAAGTTGATCGCATAAAATGTGAACAACTTGAGTTTTAAGTGACTCACTAGGGGATTTATAATATGAAAAGTATATAAAGCATAAATCGAGTTTAGCGTGTATTCAAAATTGTTATCATTTTTCAAATGTGCTGATCCAGTCAACAGCAAACTTTTAATTGCTGCCAAAGAAGATACTTTTGCGTTTCAAAATGTCAGTCACAATATAAACTTTACGTCTGATTGCACTTCTAAGATAGTATCAAAGTTTTTCTAACAAGCTTAGCCACGCTAAAACGAAGGGCTAGATATCAATGGCAATATTTACCTACAAAGTTGTATACAAAAAATATAATCTACAAAATCAGATTGTTAAATAGCTTTGCATTTTTTATATATACATATGTAGACAAAATTATTTGATATTGAATAGATTTTTTTTGTTTTACATGAAACAGAATTTATTGAATCACTATATTCGTATTTTACAATTTTACAGAATTATTATTATTTAGCTACTTCAAAAAGTACTGTTTAATATTTATTTTACTGTTTAGTAAATTCATTTACATAAAATAATCCTAAATATATTTCTAAAAACAATATAACAAAATGGGATTTTTTTGTTAGTATATATTTTTTTACACAATTTTTGAATCTTTTATAAATTACCTTAAAACATTGTAGAACTTCTTTAGTAGTTGATAAATTATGTTTTATTCTCAAATCCTTCATATTTATTTTAACAGGTTTATTTGCTCTCTTTAAATTGATCTTTACATTTGTCATCAATCTGTATTTTACAATCTAATTTTATACCACAAGTCAATAACTTGCATCATAATGCAAATTTTATTTGAAGTTTAGTGTTATAGATTTGAATCGGGTCTGAAAGTTTGCAATTAATAAATACTATATAATTACAGAATTTAACACGTATGGTTTCCCTAGATTTTCCTGATCCTACGGATGAATATTGTAATAAATATTCAAAATCGAACTACGTCTTGCATATATAATGTAAAAATTTATCAATTCATAAAAACGTCACATATGTATTCTAAAAATAGTGTATAACAACCTTTTAATATTTATAATATATAAATTAAAACTATATTCTGAGTACATGTTATTCAAACTTTTTAATTCATTGATTTTATAAAGGATATAATTAAATATAAAATATGCTTAATTATAAAATTTATAGAATATTTAAAACTGATTTATTTATTTAATTAGAATAATATTTATTATTATAGCGCTAATTGTTTATACAATAAACATCTTTAATCAAAACATACATATAAAAAAATAGTATAAACATAAACAGAATATTTTTTTATATATATTAAAATTTATTTCTTAATTCATGAGGTTGCTCCTTTATTATTTTTATTTTTACGTGTTGTCCTAAGAATATTATACAAATTCACACCTCCATACAATATTCCCCTGGCCGTACTCATTTTCTTTTACATTACTATCCTTAAATTGTCTCTATTTTTAGTATTAAATCTATGTATTTCTTACTAAATATTTATTGTAATACTCTGGTAACCTATTATTTTCTAACTTAAATATTAATAATAAAGCATTAATCTTCAATAGTTCTTAAATATTTTAATCATTCCAGTCTATAAATCATACTACAACCAATAAATATATTCTTATTTTTAACTACTCTCATTGTCCTATTTTGTAATTTTTGTAACATCGTTTTATCTAATTAAAATATATAAAATTCTTGCACAATAATTGAAATGGGGAAATATAATACAAGTGAAGTTTATTTTTTTTGTATTTATACTTAACATATTTCTCCTACTAGATACTATACCTATTTTTCTACTATTATTTTAAATATGTAATTACAATGCCTTTAAAATTTAATTTTTTATCTACAATTACTCCTAAATAATTAATAATATCAACTATTGTATTATTGATTATAAACAAAAATGGTCCCAATTTAGATCTTTGTGGTACACTGTGTGATATTTATTTTCTCCCTGCAATAAGCATAAGATATTTTAACTTTTTGCTTTCTCTTTTTTAAATAATTATTAAAATACAATTAATTTATTTCAAGGACTATATACGTTATAGAAAACTAAAAAATCATATTAAAAATTAAATGGGCGTAAGATGAGATCATTGCGGTACACCACTTATAGCATAATTCTTACTTTAATGACATCCTTTATTGGATGTTGGCAATACTTCTAGCTACATATATATTTTTTATTACTGTCCTAAATAATAAGGTTGTGCTCTATCCGAGTCCACTTATTCTTTGAATCTTTTCTTGAAAGATAATATGTAACAGTTCATATTTTTTTTAAATAAGAGAGTCTTAAAAGCGAGTTTAAAGAATCTTTTCAAACAGAATAACGTTGTCCTGGCTTTCTAAATTTGCGATTTTATATTTAGTCTTCGCCTATCTCAAGTTTATCTCAAATAAATGTACGTTTATGCATTATTTATTGAAACTCCGTTTATCAAGCAAATAGAGTCATTAATTGTGTATTATTCAGCCCAGCCACCGTACTGTTAAACCTTCTATAATGAAGCAGATATAGTCTACCGGGTTAGCCCTCATAAATTAAACCATTGTGGTCGCTTCCCGATGGCTATAAAATATTTGTCGCGTAAGACGATGCGTATTATTTTCTAGGCGACTAGCAAATATCATATTTATGTTGTTTTAATTATATGTTCGGAATATTACGATTTCTCTAATTTTTTTGTTTGGTTAAACACCTTTGTTCAATTGTTACTTTCTACTGATTATGTAAGATTTCTTACATGCGTATTACATTTTTTATATTTTTTGGCAAAAGTCACGTGATATTATTCATTCTAATAATTAATAATAAAATAAATATATTGGCCAATTATGATATTATTGTATCAAAATAGTGACATATTGCACAATATACTCTTTCTTAATGATGACTAGTTTAGAAGCATTGCTTATACTTTATACATTGACTTATTTGTGATGATTATGGCATTTTTTGAATTCGTAATTTTTTTACTGAAATCTGATGTTATTTATCTGTTATATTGACTGTCACTCAATTTGTATTCAAAGTAATTTACTTACTCTGTTATTTTGAATCGAAGGGCGGAGTATAGTTGCGTTATTTTAGTATGCCAAAAACGTTCAAACTTATCCCTAGTATCGAAAAAATATATGTCATTTTGGCATCGCGACACGCCCATTACTTCCCCAACATCTTCGCGTGCTATGTGTATTTCACATAACGACGTAAAGCCTTCGAATGTGTTCGAGATCACGTAGTTTTACAAAAGGGTTATACTTGTTTGTCTTGTTTTGTCTTGTAAACATTTAGTTAATTTTAATAATCTATTCGACATTATTTATAAATATTTTTCAGTACTACTTTTTTAATTTCATATGTAATTAATTCAGAAATTAAACTTTGTATTTCTCGTGCTATTAAATAAGCAGTATTGTTGTTTATTACAAACATAGCACGACCCGATTTATATCTGAAATTATTTTAATTCTAATAATTTTCACGCCATAAACTTGTCCACACACTATTATAAAAAAGGTTACATTTATTAAAATTGAAATAATGTAAGATTTTCGACAACCTCATTTATGTACCTACTGCTTAGCGATGACTCACATAACAATAAAAAAATGCAAGACATGACTAATGTCACTGGAATTATATACACGTCGTGATGCCGTCTCTCCATTAAGTAAACGATTTACATAAGTACTATAAATCACAAGCCAAACATCGTCAAACCGGGAAGCATGGTAAACCTTGTTATAGCTGTATGTTTTTAGATAGATAATTTATTATGATATTCATCTGCTAGATTAGGAGAATCTAGGTTAAACTAATCTGTGATGATCGATTAGCATTCTAATTATATAATAATCACTAATTTCGATCTTACAAGTACTATATGTATATGTATATATCGAAAAACACTCAAGGGATTCAAACCCAGGTATTTCATATATTAGTCACTAATATATCATGTTGGTGATATAATATAGCATTACATTATATTTGTAAAGACAAAGATCTATTTGAAAAATGTATTTACATCATGCGTCCAAATGTCGACGTGACGAATACACTTGTTCTGCTAATCGCAAATTTAATTATCACGTTTTTTTTCACGGTTTCATTTTTAATTTATTGATAAGTAAGGTTATGATTAAAAATGGGTTAGAACAATTTCATCAACCCTTTTTATATATTTTTAAAATCCATAAATATTTCTATAAATTAAATATTTTCCAGAAACACATTCTAATTATAAATATAATATCGGAAACTATTTGTAAAAAGTTGCGGGTTCGAACCCCGGCAGCGGCAACGATTTTTTTTTTTTTTTTTGAAAAAGCACTATTATTAAAAACAACGATTATAAATTGTATAGAACATAATAATTTATAATTAATAATATAGATGCCACCGATTCCCAGACTTTCAGTCTGGTGGTTAATACTTACTTGTAAGTATTCATTATGTCTGATTGACTTATTCAGTTGGTGTAGATTTGCCCGTTGTAACGCATTCGGCTTACGCCTGTTAGATTACAACGGAAGATTTAATAAAAATAAATAAATAAATTTTAGGTGATCTTATATCTAGAGTAAGATACGTATTCTTCTTGCAATCTCTCAGTAGTCTCCGCAGATCACGTTGCACTCCTTCTTAGTTAGCAAAATCGGTCTTGATTTCGGTACTCGGCGTAGCTCCACTTGATGCTGGTTTGGCAAAACTTTGTTTATTCCAAGTCAAAAGCGAAATGGTTGAAAAGTTCTGATTTGTGAAAAATTTTGGAAGGATTTTAATATTTGCACGTATTATAAGTATATGTCAGGTTTATAGCCACAATCTAAACTTCACTGAATATTAAAAGTTGAAATAGCGTTCTACGTAAGGTATAGATTAGTAATCCAGAGGCCACGGGTTCGAGCCACGGCAGCTGACTCGAATTTTTATTTATGAAAATGCACTATAATTAAAAACCAGCTGTAGCTACAAAGTCACAAAGGTGTTTATTGATTCAATTTATAATACATATAATAAAATTAGTTAATACTTGACAGATTGATTTGTCTAGTTTTATCAATACATATTTACCCCGTTGTAACGCATTGGACTTAAAAATAAAAATATATTAAAAAGTTACTGATTAATTATAAGCATTAACTTATCATAAAGTATTATTATTAATAACCGTTTTATTTATAAAAAAATGCCCATTATAATTATTCTCTTTTAATTTTTTTGTAATGATTTATATTTTATTTTCAGTCTTCAACTTAGTTTTTATTGTAGTAAGAAATAAGTCATACGAGAATTATTTACAATGATTGTGATATCAAAATTATCATTGAATATCATATTGTTATTAAACGTAAATTTGTTTATTCTAATCTACTACTTTCTTTGCATGTTTTAGATTTATATATTAGCACTGTGTCATCAGCATACAGCTGAATCCTTTCTTCACATATATTTTATTATATTAACAATTTTCACAGCTTACGATTAAAAGATACATGACATAGCTTAATTTTAATTTAAGAATTTATTATTATATTTGGCAAAGCAAATAAGAATTTATAAGAAAAACTCAAAAACATCCTATACATTTTTATAGTATAACTTAATTTAAGTCTTTCTTCTTACTTGAAAATTCTTATAATTACAAATTGTACCATTAATATATTTATATTAGGCATTTTTCTGTAAAACTGGACGTACAAGAAACTATTAATCTTATGTGTAATATTTCAAGTGAGACTATCCCTAGATACGATTATCTTATGGTCAACTGCAGTTACAATATAATTATGCTTAGAGCGTAATCAAGACGACGGTCAGTTAACTTTAATTGCTAGTCGGAGCAGTCGGGTTTCACCACAATTAACCTAATCTTATCCTTCTAGATTTTAAACTAATTTTCTCTCATTTGTCTTGGCAACTTTTCAGACCTCCGCGGTTTTAACGCATTTCAAAACATTCTCAAATTTAGATATCTGCAGCCGCGTTAAAGTTTTTGCCGATGCAAAATCGAAAAGTTGGCAAATTGGCGCAAAGCCTTCCGCCCCGCACCCTACCAGTGCATTTCAACTTTTAACGATCGGACTTTTGCCTCAGATTTGGACGTATTCACTCGCCGCAGCCTTCGTCCCTTTTTGATAACTTGGAACCCTAACTTCTCGTTTTAAAAACACATTCCATCACCCGCATTAAAACATTTATTTTTATTTCGTATTCTTTCATTTTTTCTTCAGTACTTTTATTAAAAAAAAGTTACTCGTAAACTGGGTACTGACCCTACGCTTCATTTTAATTATGTCAGTGGCAAGTCAAAAACTACTTAAACTTTTGCAGATGAACAATTGGGTCTGAAGAATCTTATTCTGCTACAACTTATAGAAACCAGTATTCTATCAACTTGTATATATTATTAACACTAATGACTCCTATTTAGAACACTGTGGTACACCGTGAGATGCTCTTATTTTTAAATTAACTTTTGCGTAATATTTATTAAATAATTATCAAACCAAAATAAAATTATTTCATTTATACTCATTTCCAGTAATTCAGATCTGTCTATGGTTTTAAATAATTATTAAAATTCAGTCGGTTTACTGACTATAAGAGGGGGCGGAGCAAGTTCTAGGGTCCATTGATAACTTAACGCAAATCCAAAAGACTTGTCGCTAATGACAAACGCCAACCCTTTCCGAGCCGTTCTTTTGTCAGAGTCCAAAGTTGCATGTTGTGTGCAAATTCGACCCTAAATTATTCACGGACCGCCATTGAAAAGAGGGCCTTTGCGGCCCGAGGGTCCGATTTACTCCTCCTGGCGTCTTTCAGTCTTATCGACGAGCGTGGCGTAATTGTTACCAAGTTTTTATCTCGACGCAGCTCCGCTCTGTTCGCTTCTCCCCTTCTCGCGATATGAAATTTAATATTAAGGGAGGAAATCGATCTTTTGGACTGTTGTTTCAGCTCGTTTCATGTGACAGTGAATGGTTGAGTAGATTCCAGACAATTTTTTCCGTATATAAATTAAATTTGTAAATGTATGTACATTTACTCTTTGTAATAAAATAAGTCTCCTAAAGTAGGAAAACAAGTTGAACAGTATACTTGATTATTTAACTATGTGTTCTAGCTTACAATGCTTTAACGTATTTTTTAAATGAATTTTCGAGTTATAAGCAGACATTTTTCCGAACGCTCCATTAATATTTATGCCTGCTACCCAACTTAAATTCACCTAAAAAGTAGTGCTTGTTACAGTAACTTATCAATTTAACATCTGGTAAATTATTGTACAGAATCATTCTCTAACCAGGGGACAGGAAGGAGGAATTTGCATCCCTTGAATTTGGCCTGAAAAATGTATGTCATTTAATGAAATACTATGAATCTTAATGAAGCCGAAATTTAAAAAAACGGCCACTGAATTTTGCCCCCTTCCCTGGAAAAAGCTGAAATGTCGTCTTAGATTTTAAACCAGAAATTCTCAGGTTATCCCACAAAGAAAATTTAAAAAAAGCAGTCTCAAATCTATTCTGAAAATATTTTTTAAAATGTGTCAATACAGTGAAATTATATCGAAATACATTTTCACTGGTAGATATATATTTTAACCAGGGAAAATATAATTTATCTGGTAGGTTCTTGTAAAATTATATGATTTTAACTTTTCTTTACGTTGTAATGTCTACATTTAAATACTTAAATACTAAGTTATATTTTTACGTGTCAAGTACAAATACATTTTCACGGGTAGATATATATTTCTACTAGCAAAAATTTAATTTAATTAATATGCGCTAGTAAAACTATATGCTGCTTTAAAATATCTATGAAACTCAATTTAGTAGTTGCGAAACGTACATTTGCTGTTCAAACCTAAACCTAATTTAATGCAAGTTCTAAAACTATAATTAATTTTAGAACTCTTTAGAACTTAGAAGTCCAAAATACAAATCAAGTCCAAAATACAAATTAAGCCAACTCAAATCTCAAGGTAAAAAAGTACAGAGACGTCACATATTGCATATTGCATCATAGTTAGTCTGCACTTGTTTTAAAAATATAATAGTTGTCCTCACCGGTATTAATACCGACTTATGATATGAGAACATTGGTTAAAGCATATTTAAATCGAATTTTGGTCAATAGGAGGACGCAAAAATAATTATCACTTCCCAGAAGTCAAAAATTCACGTCAAAAGCAATAAATTTTATTGCTTTTGACGTGGAATAAAAGGAATAATTGTTTTTTGCGCTATCCTATTGGTCAAAATTCGGTATAGATGAATTTAATTTGGGTTCTGACTTATTGTAAGTCGTAATATTGTTATGAAAAGTCTTAATATAAATGCTAGAAAACCGAACGTTTGTACTGCAACAGCGACGGCACGATTTTATTGCTTTTGACGTGGTTTTTTGACTTCTCAGAAATGTTTTTCGCTCAAGGCTTAGATTTGCTTCATTTGATTCTCACTTATTGTAAGTCGTAATATTGTTATAAAAATTCGGGCCCCTTGAATTTATCTCATTTATTAAAATACTATGAATCTTAATGAAGAAGAAATATTTAAAAAAATACAACCACTGATTGTCCAACTTTTCCTCTCCTTGGAAAAAGCTGAAATGACTAGGGATATTATAAAGTTTTTGATCTGTTTATATTAAGTCCTTAATAAATTGCCATCAATTTCCATAAATTTTAGGTACTTTAATTATTTATTCTTAGGTTTTCGTAAACAATTTTTTCTTTGGCATACCTTAATACTTTTTTCTCACAGTTCTCTATGGCTTTTTTCGTGATATGGACAATAAGAATCGTTGTCGTTTGCCTAATATTATGTTTTAAATTAACTGATACCAATCTTAGACATATACTTTATGAAAGATTTGAAAAGTTAGTCTCATATTGCTCACTAGCTATATTTAACCTATTTAGTATAACTTACCCACATAAATATGTTATTAAATAGTTAATGAATATTCGTATAATGCAATATATTTGACTATTTAACCTACCTGGAATGCCTTTATATAATATTCCAAGAGCGGAGGGTGCGAATTTCAATTAGCGGATGTTCTAATCGCAAAATATCATTTGCCAGCTCTGTCGTAGTTACGAGGTCTGTCAACTGATCCGGGGCGTGTAAACACGTCGACTTCGAGCGGGGGTGGGGGTGGATTTTTGCGAAGCTCTCTGAAAGTTTTCGGGTTTAGCTGTGTTTATGCGGTTTAAAGAGTCCCCGGGATCGGACCGGTTCAATTACTTTATGCAAATTGGCCGCGGTCGTGCATCAGAAATTCACGCTTAAGCATGGAGATATTTACCATCGATGCGATGCGACGTCGCTCTGAATAAACAATAATTTGCCGCTTATTTATATCGGCGCCAGTGTTGCCAGCGCTGAAAATAATTTCTGAGCAAACACGCCGCGAGCGCTTAATAGTCCGAGTCAACAGTGGCCCGGCACACTTCGTTAACCAATCGGGACGGATTGTGCCCCTCTTGATATTTTTTTAAGATTATCCACCCCTCGTCATTTTTATGTTTTATATTTTAAATATAAATGAATAATTGTTTAAGGTGAAGGTATAAGTAGACACTTATTTATATTGTTTACACGAAATGCTATTTATAAAATAGGGCATCAATATATTTATTTTTTTATTACATATATATAGATATTTACATAAAAAAATATTATAAAAACATAATCATTCGACCACTTTTAGACTTACCAATTCCCCAAAGTTTTGCAACACTTTCAAGCAATTCATGTTCTTTCTTTTTATATAAAAAACCTTGTTTCTATTCAGATTTGAGAGGAACTCACTTTCGTCTAGTTTAAAAATTCTCGCGGGATATTTCAGGATTAAGGTTTTTTGACATTTTAACTTTTACAAAAGTCACTAATAAAAAACCTATGCAGATTTCTTTAATTATAATTTTAATAAAAATATATTAACATGTAACGATTAACTGAACTGAAAAGTGTGAGAATAGTTTTATTTTTCATCTTCGAAATCAAAATATATTATATTTTTATTAATTTTTTTTTATTTTTAATAAAAATATAACATATAAAAAAAAATATAACATATAAAGTTGTGTAATAGATTTTTATCTTAACAGCTTAACGACCGGTATTTATTTGCCGAACTTTGCTTGGTGGCCGGGCGATCTCACGGAAAAATGGCAAACAATTATGTTTTTCAGTAAATTCCCTATAACTTGTAAACTAATTAAGATATTGTATTCAAATTTAATATGTAGCTTCCTTATGATTTTTCGCATAAATACCTGTCAAGTACGTTATTTAACCAGTGTTTCTAAACCTGTGAGTCCGATTTGTTTGAAATAATAGTTTCAAAAACAAATTTATTTCATTGGCAAACATCTTACAAATACAAAGTAAGTGAGACTCTTCAATAGATTAGTATTAATTACCTGATTTTTTATCACTTTTTAAATTTAAAAATAAAAATTTTGATTTGTTATTTCTGGGCCACCATGTCTGACCATTTGTATGCCCATACTCACGAAATGAATTTACGGTACACTTCACTAAAAATATATTGCTTATTGCACTTAAATAAATTAAAAGTAACATGTATGCTTTCAATATATTTTATATTCATCATTTTCATTCTTTCCATAACATTAATTTGGTATTATATAGGTGATATAAACAAAAAACCAAACATAAATTCTCAGAACAGTTTCTTTCTAATTATATTGTATGCCCCGCAATTTCTTTGAGCGAAGGCAAACACCCATTTCTAAAGGATTCATTGTTGACAATTTACTACCTGCACTTGCGATAGATAGATTGGCTCTAATCTTAGGAAAGATATTTTCTACTTAAATTTGTATTGGTTATTTACATGAAACACAAGTTAGATCAGCCCACAATATTCGCATACACTACAAGGTGTTTAGCAATTCACAAAAATATTATGATAATATTTTATTTAAGAAATTATTATTAAAAAAAATAGTTTACGATTTTATCTAATGTTATTGTTAATTTATTATTCTTAATCTTATAACACATCTAAGCACTATATTTTTTACCAGCTTAACGCCCGGTGTTTTTTGCCGAGCTTTCCTTGATGGCCGGGAGATTTCGCGGAATAATAGCAAAAATTCACCTTTTTTAGTAAATTCCCTATAACTTGTAAACCAAATAATATATTTTATTGAAATTTAATTTGTAGCTTCCTTATGATTTTTTGCATAAATATATTGTAATTACGTCATTTACCCAGTGTTTCTAAATCTATGGGCCGCATAATTAAGTGATTGAAAAACTTGCTTACAAATATAATATTAAATATTTGCTATAAATTACAATCAATGTTATTCTAAAAGGGTAAATCGCCACTACCTGTCCCGTCTTATCAGCTTACCTTGTGCATACCTTTTAAGAATTCATCTATTAGGGTATATGACACTTTTTTTATTGTGGAATTCCCAAATTCGGGAGCTCCACACAGATAAAAAAAATGCATTTTATAATCGAAGTAATGCAGTATATTTAGTCTCCTCTAAACTATCGGTCGAAACGTATCGCGAAAATAGCTCTTCTCTCTGTGATCTTTTGTGATTGTGATTTTGATTTAAAAATTTTATTTTCAATCACGGCAAAATGGACAAAAGAAATTAAACCTTTTTGGAAAATTTTAAAGACGCGTTGTCCAACGCCCCCCAGTCATTGTGAACATAGTGATGTGTGCGAAAGTAATTCTTATTCATGTGTACGTGAACATAGACCGCGTGTGACAAATTTGCACTCATTCAGTTCATTTTCTTCATAATGACAAATGTTTTTACACGTATCACTCAGTGTAATTATGAAAATAAATGTGTTCGAAACAGTTGTACGCAGAAAATGGACGCCAAAAAATTTAGTGAGTGCAAATTATTATTTATTATAAATGGATATTTTTTATAAATCGTTTATACAAAAAATTTTAGAAGCATTTAAACATACATGTTATTAATTTAATTATCACATTTTTAAGCTAATGTGGTGTTCAAAAAAATCGTGCACTAATCAACGTTGTCAAATTTCAAAAATTTCCTTAATGATTATTTAACTATTTTTGTAAATACGCCATTTACTGTTTTTATTATTATTAATTAACTTTTACTATAAATTATCACTTATTAATAACAGCAACAATAAATAAAAATATAATATTCCATAATGCAAAAAATATGGTCACTGTAAGTGGGAGCGGCTTGGAGAACCGTTACCAAACAACACACTAGCCCAAAAATATTAGAATATAACAAACTAAAATAGGCGACGACTCGTTGCATTGCGACGCAGTGGGATAAAACGACTCTTTTTACGAAAAATTAAAGTAAAATATAATTTATTTTATATTTTATATTAGGTAGATATAGTATACTACCATCTCGCATTATAATATAGGGGTAAACTGTATTGTATCATAGTGTATTTTTAATAAAAGAAGACGCGTGACGCAGGACGCATGGGCGAGTCCTCGGCCGCTGCAAAAGGTTCTCTCAGGACTCGTGGGTGAGTCCTCGGTCGTTAAGCTGTTAATTATAGCTCATAGATTTTGTATTGGAACGATAGTCTATAATTTTTTCACATATTTTTCTTGTTTATTAAAATATTTTATGAAGGTAATAATTTTATTTATTCTCATTTTTAATGATTTGGGCAAATTGATAATAAAAAATATTGATTATATTCATCCGATAAAAAAACATCTATTAAGTTTCAGTTCAAACTATTTATTTCATCGTGGGGATGAAAAAACGTATAAACCACTGCCTTCACTGTTTTCTCAATAATGTGGATACCTTACATTTCGAAATATAAGAAGCACCCCTAGATACATGTTTCGTCGTATCTTTCGAACATAGTGCTTCCCATCTTATTCGTATATATTAATTTTATCATCATCAGAGAGCATGACTCTTCTCCTGTCTCATTTCATGCATTTTTGACGCATCGATTTTGTCAATAATGTTTTTAGTAGTGCCTTCAGTAGTGGTGGACCTAAAGGGCAGGTCGTGGAAATCGGATAGTTTCCCTGGAGTATCAAGTTGTATTATTGTCGGCTGTGATTTCATGGAGCAACTACTTTTCGTTTCTTTGTGACAAAGTATCAGATATTTTATAATGTTGGTACTGACAGATAAATCATTGTTGCTGATAATGTTTGCAGAGCAACTGCATCGCTTTTTGAACACACATGAAATGTGTTCACGCCTTAATAAATAAGCAATTCAGATGAGCCCTCTGGCGATCGTTAACTGAGGGTAAAATAACAATAGTATAATGCGCAGGGTAGAATGTATTGTCTAGCTAGCATTCTTTTTCAGCGGTACTTTTGGGTGATCGCGGTACATGTACGGTTTTTTAGTACCCCAGATAGTTAAATATTTACATTATATAGCTATAGAAATAATAAATTAACAACATTTTATTTATAAATTATTTTTTAATTTGATTTAATGTAAACAATTTTTATAAAAAATACTAATAAGTTAGAAAGGACGATATAAATAAAAATATGAAAAAATATTTTATAATAATGTCATAAAACAGAGCCTCTGAATTTATATAAAAAATACCAAAATAGCCAAATAATTTTTAAAACATACTTATACGTTGAACATCACTGATTTTTTATAATTTAATAAAAATCAATAAAAAATAATATTAAATTTATAGCATCATAAATAGATATGGAAAAATGCGTAAAAAATTGACCCCCGCGTGTATGTATATTAACAAATTAACAAATATATATAGATTAATTTACTGCTCGAACGTTTTGGGACGATTGTGCTATGTTTCATATTATTAATGCAATTGTTTGGTCACGAGATCTCTCTTCCATTGTCACCAAAAATACTTTGTGTATCAAAACATTTTTTCGTTTGTTAGAAATGCTCGTTAGAATGACCTCTAAATTTTAACAAATTATGCATGTGGTTGAAACCCCCACACCAGGAACAACGCGATCATATTATACTAACAGTAATCTAAAATAAAAAGATTTTATTCAAATTTTACAGAACTGAATTATTAATAAGATATCAAGTAACATACATTTCTCTTTCATCAGATTAGTTGCTAAATTTTTATGACGCCACAATTCATCGCCCCAACAAAATTTTGATTTAAATTGATACGGAAATTAAGTATATATCATATTTTTATTGACTGCTTAAATATAATAATGTTGAAAATATTGAAGGTATCCTTGTAATTCTGACACAGATTGAATTGGTCGCGTAGTGTGCATCGATTTGGGATATCATCAATGAGTGTGATGAGTGCAATTGAGATATGTGAGAATGGAAGGGTTATGGCATGGCTATTACGACCGATCATGGGTATGTAATAGTCGTAAAGTGCAATCAGTCATCGCAGATCTGCGGATCAAAGTGGTCGACTGCTGCCGCGTTAGTTCCGTTCGCGTTTGTGATTTATCATTTCCGCGAGGCAATGAAACAGGTACGGATCTCAAATGGTATTAATAACTATGATCTCTATATGTATCAGAGGAAGTTAGGTTTCTCTTCTATCTGTGAGTCTGTGATTATATGATTATACTTAATATTATATGTACAACCGAGCTCGATTTTAATTAATCAGTGAGCTTAAGAAAATCTAGGAAAACCTAATCTGTGATAATCGATCTAAATTTTAATTATATAATAAATAATAATTCCGATCTCCCAGACACGATTTCTTATGTTGATTATTTATCTACTGTACTCACTATATTTTTAGTTAAAAATACGATCCCGATCAATTTTTCTAATTCACAATTGATTTAAAAGTAACTATTTTCGTAAAAAAAACATTTCTGTGTCATAGTCAGATCTTGAAAAAATATGTAGATTAATAAAACGTTTTACCTTAATTAGTTAAATATATTCTTTTACATACTATTATATTTATATTAGCAATTAAAGTGCAAAACAATAGATGACGCAAATGAGTGTTTCCCGGCTCTAAATATAATATATAAAAAAATTGTTTAATGAAAACTTTACTTATGCAGCATTCTTGTGCATTATACATTTTTTTAAATTAAAATATCTCTTAAATAAATTTTTTTAAATATGATAGTGGACGATACATGCCTTAATATTTGTATAAATATGGAGTTTTTATATGCGTTTAAAAAAATACAAATCCAGTTTGTGCAATAATGAGTGTCTGTTTTTTCGGACATTAGAGGGTCGTCTCGGTCGATTCGGCGGTGCTCTGATTGATGCGAATTAATCTGAACTCTCATTATTCTAAGTTAAAAATAAAAGTAGAGCTCGGCAGTGTTTGGGTCCTTAATAATTAGGATGGGAATAAAATTCTGCTTCCCTTCCAAGTAGCAATCCTCTTAGAAATGCGGGTAATTCGGGGCGGAAACAGACTCATTGCTTTCGTATAATACAGATCTCAAGCTCCTGATAAAAATAATTAAATACGATTATGTCTTATCTACTCTTGAAAAATTAAGATATCTTCAACGTCTCTCTTAATCCTTAATCCATTAACTAAAACTTATAATTGGGTAGAACCAGACTCTTTGTTTTTTTTCTAATACATATTTTATTATACTCTGGTGTATGTAACAGTAACAAAATCAGAAAATGTTCTATTGTAGCTATTTCTGGAATGTACTTTTCGGGTATGCAATATTGAGACTCTTCTTGGTAAAGTTAGATCCAACGGTTGTGACACAATATTGGCATTAAAAATAGGAACTTTTAATGGATATCCGCAAGGAAGTGCATATTTGTTTACGCTGATTAAAACTCTGATTTTTGATAAAAATATATTAATTCTATGACTTTTTTAACAATTATTTATGATTATTAGTATATATAAAATATATTATTATGCATTTGTATATATTAAATATAATAATTATAAATATACTCGATATATTAAATATAATTTTAAGTACGGTTTTAAGTTTTTGATGATGATAAGCACTACAATAAATATTTGTTTTAAAATATAATACGCGGAGAAAATATTTGGAATCGATTATAGTATAAGAAAACCAAAATGCGTACATATAAAGTATCAAAACAAGAATATTAATAATTGGTAAATAATGTTTTTTAACCAATATAAAAAAGTGCTTAAAAAATTGATAAGGAAAAATAATGTCAGACTATTGTAATATATTTGAATTATTTTGTTGCTTTTAATTTTAAAGTAGAATTTTTAGAGAGTTCTGCTGAATTTTTGTTATTCCAAGTCGAAAGCGAAGTGCGAATGAGAATATTTTAAATTTGTATATCTGGTAACGTTACCTGCTTATTTTCGGAATTTTTATTATTAAAGTAGGGTCCAACGGTTTATTTGTTACGCCGTTAATGCTGATGTCATAATTCTATGGACTGTGTAATCGAGACTGACCACTTATTATGTTAGTTTGTTTATGTTTATGAATTTTATTTTTTATTATTAATCACGATTATTATCCGTTTGATTAAAAAAATCTATGAAAACCTAATCTGTGATAATTGCTTAAAAATATAATTATATAAACATCTCTAATTCTGAATTCCTAGACGGAATATTTGGGTTTATTTAATTTGAAATATAGTTTGAATATCAGAACAAATCAAAAATAATATTTTATCCAAAAAAAATTGAGCGCCCGGTATTGGCACATTCGATAGCTGTGGTACCTCACGATAGTTAAAGACTGACGGATATTACAGTTATAGATAAATTGCTTTTTTTTCCTTCTATTTAATAATTAGGGCATTTTTATGTGAATTTAATTTAAAAATCAGATGGTATAAGCAATAAAAGATGAACCAATCAAAATTTTGAAAGTTAGTCTGCTTCCTTGGCAAAAATTTGTGCTGACCAGTTTGGGTACCCTTCACCCACGTTGCACGTGTAGGGCCAATGAGCAGAGTCGGTCAATCGTTGCGATGACGCGCTGTTTGCCAATTTAGAGGTGAGGCTCAGCATCCATCGGTTTTCCCCTCACGTTCCACCAATTGTAGCGCCCAGATGATGGATGGCGTTTCATCCTCTGTGATCCTCCGGCGGATTTCAGGAATAGGCGCACGCCGTTCATGGCTGGGCTATAAATCGGCAAACTTAATTAGCTGGGACCTACCTGCCCTTCGATTCCACTTTAGAACATCGCCACCAATACCAAATGATAGGTCTATACTATAAATTTTTTGCTACACTAAAAAAACACGATTTGTATGTAAAAAATTAGGCTGACAACAGCTGTATCAATAATTTATCACCAATAAGAGACCTTTTAGCTATCGTTTTTAACACTGATTTTGCCAAAATATTATTATAATTTATAGGCACAGTATATTTTGAGCTCAGTAGAAGTTAAGTTTCGTGGTTGAATATTTTTTTAAAGTTATTTTTGATATTGTATCTCTCTGATGATAGTTCGGGTATAATTCTTTTTTAATTTATACGCATGTTATACTTTATGAGCTACATTTAACTATCTCTAAAAATATAATCTGTATTAATCGATTGCTAACTCAGATATTTTAGGTGTTGTTCATCGACTGATTTATAGAGCTTTTCCTAGTTTTAGTTAGTTTATAAGTTTAAAAATAAACTTTTTATCAAAAAATGTAATGTTGCTTTTAAACCTAACATTTGTCACAGTGGCTCATTCTTCTTTAATTATTTAAATTAAAAACATTTTTAATTGCTAGGGGGGGAGTTTCAGGAGCATTTTCTATTAATCTCAGCTGATGTATTCAAACTTAAAAGCTCAACAAGAAAACGTAAATTATGATAAAATCCATTAAATCAGAAGTTTTTTTAGCATATAACCAATATTTTTTTACATAAAGAACATATTTTTTTCGATTCAAGTAAAAAAAATGATTTTCATTTATATCATAAAACTAAACATTAAATAAATGCAATGTTTAATATGCATTATTAAATTTCAAATAAAATAAAATTTTAGCTGTTTTTTTGATATACATGATTTGAAAAAAAAACTTTCACATTTTTGCAAATATATTTTTTCAATTAACTTACACTTAAAATAACAGTTATAAGAAAGAGAGTTTTGAAAAATATTTTCGGTACGCGTTAATTAACCCGGCGCTACGCTCAAAAAACACCAGTTGTTTTCCCCCGCTGCGTTTTCCATACTGTTCAAACCCATATTTAAACTATAAGTAACAATTATGCAGTGATTATATTCATTTAGTTTTTGTTTGGGTTTGAACAGAAAATATACGTTTCGCTACTGTCACATTTAAGTGTGGCGCAGTGCTAACTAACAAGTACCCTATTTTCTAATACATGTGTATCGGATTATTAAGATGTGAAATTCTTTCAAATTATTACTTAAATTTAATAAGAATATTAAAAACAACCATATCACAAAAACTATACTTGTGCTGTATATTTTAATTAAAGCTATATATTATTAACACTATCTCGATTAAAAAAAATATTTTTTAGTTTATAAAAAAAGTAATTATCATCTAGATACCAAAACTTAGTTTTTAATGTTATTTTGTATTTTTTTTTAAAATTAAATTAACAATATATCTTTACGAAAAAAAGAAAATATTTTGCAAATTATTTTTTTTAAGCAGAAACTTTTTATAGTTTGAACTAAACATTTGACGATATCATAGTATTTTAAATTGCTAGAGAGAAAATTTTAGGCACTGTATGTACTACATAATATGTATCAGATATTTTTTTTAAGAAAATCAACTATTACAATAACTTGTTCCTACTAACAAATAACTAAAAATAGCAATATATTATTTACATTTTATCAATAGAAAATTTTTTAATTTAACCTTAAATTACATGTGAATTATTTTATATATTTTATAATTAACTACAGTTTTTTTATTATTTTTATTAAAATAAGCGGCATGAAAAGCGATGATTTTTTTATATATAAATCGAGATCATCATTATTTTTATAAGTAGTATTTATAGTGACTTTGTTAAATCAAAAAACTTAAAGCAAACATTCGACATTGTCGCTCTTATTTTATATTGCTAGGGGGAGAGTTTTTAAGCCCATTTATTACTATTTGCACAACTGAAAACAAGTAATCATTTTTTTATTTTTATACTTAAATATGTTATTCTTTTTATTGCAGTTGATCCGCTCGGCGGGAAAAGTTCTTTTTACATAAAACGGCTCCGACACTGACGATATGGTGAGTACCCTATTTTATATATGTTGTCAATATTATCCAGTTTCCAATTTTTATAATAAATAAATAAGGAAAGCTGCATTTTAAGGCGGTCACCCACAAGGTTTTATCTTAGGTCCTCCATCCATTCTCCGCGAATTAAGCTTTCGCTTTGCGCTGCGAAAAACGCACGCACGCCTACTACTATCGACCCCTTCCACACGCGTGCTAAAGTTAATTAACGCCCTCGAGTGTAAATTTGATCATTCGGTGAAAAAAGTGCAAATTGCGCGTCGTAAAATTGTAAATGGGCCTTTTGGTTTTTTGCAAGCGCGACGTTTTGATTATGTGTAACGCTTCCCCTCTGATGCGTGGAAACTCAATATACGAGCGAAGCTCGTATATGGAGACACACACTAAAAAACTTTTACAATGTTTGTGTTCTATCTGTATATCCAAGATTTTTCCGTTGTTTGTATATTTATCTGAGGTTTATAAATAAACTTCGCATTTCTGCAGTTAGTTTTTAAACTCGCTGAAGAAATTCTACATATATGTATATATGTATGTATATCTTAAAAAGGCAGTCAAGTTTATTTTCTATTTTTAAATTTGTCAGATTTTTACGTGGCTTACTCTGTTTTATTTTAGTTACACATAAAACAAATATACATATAAAAAATATTACAAAATTAAATCTGTATGTCTACGATTTTTTTTTAAGAACAATAGTTTTATTTTCATACGGCGTTCTGAATTATTTTGTGTATTTCTTAGTAGGGTTGTAGCATTGATTTGTTGATTTGTATACTAATAAGAGCAAGTAATGTACTATCTTTAATTATCACAAAAGGTAGTTGAATTTATTTTATGCAATTTTAATCGGATTGTAGGTGTACATAATACATAAAAATTCAAGAATATTTAACGTCTGTATGTCCATGCATTACAGAAAAATCTGTCTTATGTATCTTTAGTTACATTAGCAAACCATGTATTTACCATGATTTCTTAAGAACGTATTTCTTGGATTTTACGCTACATTCTCCATAGCTTTGAACATCTCTTCGATAAGGTTTATAGCTGCTAATGATAATCCAGGAACACTATTTTTGAATTTGAATGGTATTTAATGTTTAACTATAAATTTTATGGAAAAAAAAAATATTAAAAAAAACAACCACTAAATGGCCAACTTTTACCCCCCTCCCCTTGAAAAAATCTATAATGATTTTTATCACATATATTTCTAAACTATTAAAATAATTTCAGTGAAATCGTATCGAAATACATTTTCCCTGTTAAATATATTTTTTCATCAGTGAAAATATAATTTATCTGGCTGGTGCTAGTAAAATTATATGATTTCATACCTAGTGAAGTGCAAAAACATTTTTACCAGTGGATATATATTTCTACTAGTGAAAATATAATTTATCTGGCAGGTGCTAGTAAAATTATATGTTTTTAAATTTTCCATATTTAGTAATATATGTATAATATATACATATATTTACACACTTTTCATTATTTAATAAATGTGTATTTTTCAGTGAAATTATATTTTCACTAATGAAATCCAAATACACTTTCACTAGTAGATATATATTTTACTGGCAAAAATATAATCTAATGGATTAATATTTTAAGCGCAATTTGACAGTTGCGAAACGTCTATTTGCCGTTCTTACCCAAACCTAATGAAAATTCTAAAGCAAATTATGGGTTTAAACTTTTATTAGGTCAAGTCTAAAATACGAACTAAACCAACTCATTTCTTAGAAATACAGACACACATCGCAGCCCGCATATTTCTCCATAGTTTGGCTGCACTTGACTATTACATTATGTTTTAAAAATATTATAGCTATCCTTACCAATATTATTATCGACTTCTGATTTGAGAGCATTGATAAAAATGTATTTTAACTGAATTTTGGTCAATAAGAGGGCGCAAAAACAATTATCACTTCTCAGAAGTCAAAAATTCACGTCAAAAGCAATAAAATTGTGACGGTGCCGTCGCAGTGGGAACGCTCGGTAACGAGCGTTCCCACTGCGCCGGCACCGACACGATTTTATTGCTTTTGACGTGAATTTTTGACTTCTGAGAAGGGATAATTGTTTTTTGCGCTCTCTTATTGGTCAAAATTCGGTTTTATGCTTCTTTCAATTATCACTTATTGTAAGTCCTAAGTATTTTTTATGTGTTCTTTTAAATCCAAGTAATTTTGAATGAATATAATTAATTATTATATAAATAAAAAAATGTTATATCTATCTATATTATATGAAAATAAATTATATTATGATAGAACTAACTTTCTAAGTTAAATTATTTATTATATAAAAAATATAATTAATTTTTTTAAATTAAATTTATTAATTTATATATTTATTTTGCAAAAATTTTAATATTTAAAAAATTTAATTTTTTTAATTGGATGGAAATAAATTGTAACTAACATTAATTTTATTAGATTATAAAAGTTTATTATTTACATGAATTATTTTACTGACTTATTCTTTTATTATTTTATAGATAGATATTTACATAATTAATTAAATGTTTAAAATACGTTTTAATACTTATTTTATGTATATTAAATAAAATATACAATTTTAAATAACCTTAGAAAAAATGTAGGAGCTGCCAGTAAAAAGCAGAGGTCCAATGCTGTGGACAAAAAATACTCCAAAGGGTTATTGAAATCAAAATATTAAAAAAAAGCTTTTGCCCTATCCCCTTGAAAAATGCTGAAATGACGTCCTTGTGTCAATCATTCTCCATCTTGCTTTGATATAAAATCTTTTACTTATTTAGATCTTTGCAGCATTATCTTGATTGATTTTTTGAATAGTTTTAGTAAAATAAAAATGGTTCTTACAGAGTATTTTACGTACATTTTTTTTACAACAGATGACGGAGGAAAGTCTCATCTGTAATATGTGTAAAGAATACATTATAGAATAATATTATGAAGGAAAATCAACCGATAGACATGAAGCTTATTAATATAATGTGAAACACCACCATGGGTTAGAAGCTAAAAGGGTGATTTATAATTGATTCGCTATGAAGTATTCAAATTAATAATTTACGAAGTATTCAAATCAACTTATTTTCAAAGCTTCTACGCCTTAGTAGGTACAATACATGTTTGCGTACATGTGCGTGTATGATTGTGTACAGAATTAGGTTGAATATCTCGGAGGAATGCGATGTCCCCACATCCACCCCCTCTAACCGACATGGCAAATATTGCATCTTTGATATTTACCCCCTAACCGACGAGCACCCTATCCTTATTTTACGGCATCTACGTTTTAATACTCTACCCCTAAGCCACCATTCTCTGAATTTTACCCACACACACACGCGCGCACATACAGGAGGGAGCAATTCATTTTTTATCAACGGTATAGCGTAATACGTGAGGCATCTGTTTTAAAATTGAAGGTATCCGTGTTGCCAAAGACATATGTCGATTTAAGTTATATATTGTTGTCTCTCATTAAATATTTAAAAATAAATAATTGCAATTTTCCAACTGCAATAAATTAATTGTTAATGCATTGTCTAATTCATATATGCATTATGATATTAATATGTAGGGGTTTCAATTATCTGCACAATTTAAAAATCATTTAAAACGTACAAAAATATGTTTTGAAAGCCACATACAGTATTTTACATAACGAAAGAGAGATCTCGTGACTAAACAATTGCGTTAATAATTTTAAATATTGCACGGAACTCCTCATAAAACATCCCGAGATGTTAATCAGCCATAAATAACGGTGAAAAAATACTCTTTGTTTGAAAAGGATGCGCGCTACAAAATGCGATGTACCATGCGCATTATAATATTGTACGCCGGAGTGTCCATCTGGACCGTTTCTATTTTAAGGCGTAAACATATTTCATGGGTGTGTCTAAATAGCGATGCAATTGACCAGCAAACATCCTCATCTGCGATTCGCCTGAGCTGTTTGAACCTGTATTAAAAAATAAAGTCACAATAGAAGCGTTTTTAAAAAAGTAATATATAAAGGATTTTTTTAATAATGTGTCATTAAATAAAAAATATTAAAATATTAATTCATTAAAAAAGTAAAACAATCTTTTGTGTCAACCTATATATTTTTATTATCAAACTAAACAGTGATGATAGTATTGCCCTGGGCGTCCATTTAAAGGGGTGCTAGGAAAATAAATCCAATCTAGTTTATCACAACGAGATATTTGATTGAGCGGAATGCGATTTAGAAAATTCGAAATTGAGTTTTAGAGTTTGATCCGCGAATCTTAAAAAAATAAATTCTTATATTAAATTCCACGTCAGATTAACGTGACAAACGAAGGTGGCGATTGAAGTTGATTAAAATCACATTATAGAATTTACGGGAACGATCTGGATTTACGATGGGAAGTTGGCGGCGCTGATAGTGACGCCCGGAAGTCACGTGATTTGCCCCCACCCTCTCACCCACCTACCCCTACTCCTATCGCCCCCGGCTCTAACGAGCTGTTATCGGATCTCTTTAGATTTACGTCGTTTTCACGGGGTGTAAATATATAACTGCACATTTCGACGTTTTCAGCTTTTCAGCCCTTCTCTTCACCCTTGTTATGTTTCAAAATTAATTAGAAAAACTGATAAATTGTTATCCCTGTGATACGATAGACAAATGGCATAAGTTGGTGGCTAATACATGAAAGACCTGGTTTCGAATAAAATTCCCATATGCACCCCAATATTTTTAATTTTTTTCCTTTCTAGGAAATGCTATTGAAATAATTATATTTATGATCGATCATCAATTGGAGCAAATTAATGCGTAAATTAAAATTATTAAAAAGCTTTCTTGCTTTGTCACTGACACATTTTTCTTAAAATCCATATTAGTATATTTTTATCGTATATGGCGTTAGCTTTTAGCGTTTTTATGTTACTTTGTATTGGTTATAAAATGTGTAAATGTTGCGGGATTTGTTTTTGATATGTATTAAATTATACTTTTTGCATGCATGCAATTGCAAAGCTATGCATGTTAGCCAACGAGAGCACTAAAAGTCGACCGCAACGCTCGAGAGAAATACTAATGAAACTCAAATAAAATATGTAGTACTACGGGGTCCCGCTCAACTGGCCGTCAAAAGCTGGGTGCCCGCCCATAGGGTTGGACTCGTAGGGCCCAAGTACTGGCAACGGCAGTGACGCACGCAACGGATGCTAAAGTAGTTATACCCCTATACTTTTTGAAAAACTGCAATCTTTACCTTCGAGTCTGTTTTTGTGATATTGTATTACATATTTTAGGTTTAAATTTAAATTTGGGTGGCTTTGTATTAGTAATTGTGTTATTGATATTAAAAATAAAAAGGTATATTTTAAGTAATAGAAAATTTGATAGCTGTAGAAAAAGTAATGAAGAAATTTATAATCAAGTTTTTTTAAATAATGGTAAAATAAAAACCAAAAAGCTAAATTTTAATTGAAACGATAAAATAATATTAAAGTATTTTAGTTTAAATTACTTGTTTAGCTCATGCTTTATTTTATTTTTTTTTAAATATAATGTCATATTGTAGTTTTTGGCAGAAATAATATTTTTCTAAGAAAGTATTAAGACACACTTAATTTTTTTATTCAAAGTAGACTTCTTCGCTTACATTTTATTATTGAAAAGTCAAGTCGTAGGACCATAATTCTGATTCAGAAGCCTAGATGAATTGTAATTAAACCTAAGTCAAGTTCACCCATAATATTCTTAAGCCTTTATATAGCTAATAGAGAAATTTTCAATTTAAAAATCTATAAATATTTGGAAAAACAGAAAAAATATGCAATAGAAAAGATTGGATATGTTATGTTTGATTATGAAAAATCAAGAAATTATATAAAATAAAATTTTAAAAATAAAATTATATTTAAAATAATGAAATTTAAGCAACAAAAAACTCAAAAAGTAACATAGATTTAATATTTCTAATGTAGCGCCGTATCTGACGAATTAATATTATAGAATAGTGAGGAGAGTAAAGATGCTCCGTGAATAATACGACTGTATGATCCTGTAGGTCCATTGACTGTTTTTTTTATTTAATTAATTATTCCATATTTATAGTTAAAATTTAATAACATGAATAATGCGTTACACGTGTACATAATGTGCTACACGTGTATATAATGATAATTACATAAAATTCGATTTATGCATTACACGTGTATATAATGATAATTTGATTAATGTATTACACGTGTACGTAATATGTTATGGTGACAACATATAATAATTTTCGTGTCAACAATTTAATCAGGTCAGTTGATGAACTACAGTCAATATATAAATTAGAAACTCAATGTTTAAATATTCTTTTTTGACTTATTTATTTTATTTCAATCATACTTCTACAACTAGTAAATCTATTTTTACTTGAAAGCACTCTCATTGCTCTATTTTGTAATTTTTGCAACATCATCTTATCTAATTTATTTGGCATATATAATATTGTTGCACAATAATTAAAATGGGGCAATATAATGGGGCACCAAAATTCTCTGAAAACATCATAAATATTTAGCGGCAAGCAAAGCGTAACCTGTAACTTTTTACAGGCAGAAGTGTTTATAGTCAAGAATATTAAAAAATACATAATTCAATAATTAAAGTTAATTTTTTAACATAAAAAAGTTGTAGATTTTCTGAATTTTCAGTCCTATCTGCGGCTGGTCAGCCCAAATGAGCTCGCGGGCCGGAGATTCCCTACCCCTGTTTTAGGTCTTAAATGCGTAAATTTATTGAATAATTATTTTACTACAAATAATCACTATGTAGTTAATTTGAATTAATATAAATGCTTATTAATAGCTAATTATAATTTATTATTGTATATTTGCTCACGTTTTGTATGTAATGGTTTGATCATTTTTCGAGCATTGTGACGCATTGGTGTAATCTGTTTGGTACGATGGTCTTAATTTAATTCAAATAAATAAATAATATATACATGGTGGGGGGCGCAACATATTTTTTTCTTGGGCGGCCCCGGCTATGTTGAAAACTAGTGGGTACAAAATGCGCAAAAGGCAAAGTGGCAAAAAGCTTGCAGTGACTCGTTTCGTCCCACTATAATCGGATAATACAAGTAAATGTTTGGGATGTTGAGAGTTGAGTTGCAGCTTCACTGAATCGTAGAACCACTGGAGAGCTTTGACAAGACAGATTTGGCCACGCGCCAATAGCGCTAAGACAAAAACTTCCCTTAATTAAAAATAATGAATACACAATAGAATAATGCGATTTTCTTCATGTGTATAATCCAAAATGTATCGACGAATACATAGGTACATATTAATTTATTGTTTGTTTTGCCGGGTGAGACCCAATCCGAATCCGAGAGTTGGGACCCTCGACTGTTCATCGGAGCGCACGGAATGGGACCTCTACAGTTTGAGATTTAGGGAGCTTCGCCGCCAAACTTTACACACAACTCATCACGATGGCATCGATAGTGTAATTAACAATGCTAAATTCTGAGAATCGCTCCAGAATCCACACACGCGAGTGGTATCTGCCGCCGGCAAGCTTCGCTGCTTGCGCTCAAAAATCTTATATTATCACTATAGTTTTTTAAGATAACTTAAATCAATCTCATTGCGAATGTTTTCCACAAAATCATATAAAAAAAAATATATTTTGATATGATTTTCGCAGTACCCATTAAAAATATACCTGTGCGTACACAAATAGCAGTAAAGGGTTGCACGCACACATCCATTATTTACGCTCACACTGCCAGGGGTAATAAAATTAAGACGACAATCGTCCGTCCCGGGGGTGAATTCCCGCTTTGTGGGGTCAAAAATTTTTGCCGAGAGAAAAACCAAGATCTGGCTGGTGAGGGTCGAGGGTCGAGTCCTCGCATACTGCAGGAGAGCAAAACAACCCGCATCACGCCCAACATGAAATATGCAGCGCAAAAGGAAGCAGCCGAGGGGATAGGGACAGGGGGATTACCGACTGAGGAGGCTCACCCTCCGATACGCGTATCTCTCTCTATGCTAGCGTGTTTTCCAGCTTCAGTTTTCAAAAGTGTGGCATTACGTTCGAAAGAAACATGTGCTCCTTTGAGAGAGCGGTCTTATCGAATGCACGCGTCGAAAGGGTTGTCTTTAATCGCCAAAAGGAATAGGAATATTAGAAAAATGTTTCGTATTAATATTTTTTTTATTTGCATATCAAACAAACAATCTTACGCGGTTTCATTTAGCAAATTTTTATTCATTTTTAAGAATAAAATATAGTAAACAAAGCTATATATTCCTGCAGTTTTACTTTTTTAAAGATCGTTAGTTTAAGTTCGATGAAAAACCAACGTGTGAAAACCAAAGGAAAAGGGCAGAGATTCTATATTTTATTCTACAAACAACAAACGCATATTTCTTATTTTTGCAGCTGTTTATACTTTTTAAGGTCTTACCAATTTATTTTAAATATTTTCCATAACCGTATTTCAAATAGTTTCATTGAACCAACAGTATAAAACAATGGTGTAAGGCAGGGATTAACACCTAAGAGACCTTGGTTCGAGTCTCATATGGAATCTAGTGTTCGTCAATTTTCATTGTATATGGGAGATCGAAATTAGTATGTAATTATAATTCTGATCGATCATCACAAATTTTTTTTTAATCTAACGACTCAATATCATGATTAATAATTACAAAAAATGCATGTTCTAGCTAGATTATATTTGTATTCATTAGCAATTTAAGGAACTCGCTTACTTAAAAAGTGCCACAAAAAATAAGCAATATATTTTATTGAATTTTTGAATATATAAAGATGATAATTTTATATTTATTAAAAAAAATTGCACTGAAATTTAAATGTATATTTGAAATGTTAGTTATACTTCGATTATATTATTGCCTCTTGGTATCCATATATTTTACTCTCTGCATCTCGTCGCTCTATCACGCAGACTTAATATACCGTTATATTCTTTGTTCTGTGGTTACCATACAGTTGTTCTTGTCGTTGTTTTCATGCGTTGATCTGGCATTGATCTTCTAGGTTAGGGGCGGGGAACCTTTTTAGTGCCAAAGGCTATTTGGATACACACAAACATTTTGGATATTTTACAAAGTTAATATTTGTTTGTCATGCATGAACACCAAAATTCTCTGAAAATATAATACATCTTAATAGGTTTTCCTAGATTTTTTTTAACTAAAGAATCAATATCATAGAAAATAATATATGTCTTTACGCATGACCTAGCTAAATTATATTCATATCCATTAGCGATTTAACCTTTTTATACGCCAGCGACTTTTTTGTGAGTCACCTGTTATTCCTCTTCAAGCGACAATCTCTTTCTTAAAATAAATATGAAATAATTGCTTTACTGATAAATTAAGCTAGTACAATAATCTTTAATAATTAAAAAAAATGTGAAAAGTTCATCAACTTGTTTTAAAAAAATTGCTTAAAAATGACTCATTGGTGAGTCGCTGGTATTTAAGTGGTTAAGGAAAATATAGGAAAACTTAGCTATAAAGATCGATCGGAAACATAATTCTAATTATTAATCACGATATGTATCCGTGAAATCAGAAAAATCTAGTAGAACCTGAGTTGTAATGATTTTTTAAAATTAAAACTAACTTTTATTTTTTGTAAAAAAATATTTTTGTTAAATTATTTTATCAAGTACATAACCCTTATCGGACATTTTTATTTAATCAAAAAATTAAGCTTGTTACCTATTATTTTGCATAATTTATTTAGGGTATATTCTGTACATGTTACAGATGTTGGGTCCACTACCTGATGAAAAAACCACACAAGAATTGTATTATAAATTTATTTCCCTTTTTGACGTGAGAATCTCGGCTTATTTAGAGACTTTAATTGTTAATCGCACAAAATTTTGCAGGTGCGCGCGTAGACGAAGGGCCAATTTGATACGGAAGAATATCTTCTTCGCTTATTTTGAATTAATATATGAGGATATTTGAAAATAGTTTTTGGCAATTGTTGATCTCCAAAATACTAATGGGTTAGTATTTTATTAGGTAATAGTCTAGAATAGTTTACTTTTGTATTGACACCAGTGTTTCGTCAAGGTTTAAATATTAGCTTAGTTTATTGTTTATAAGGTCTAATAAAATACTAATGGGTTGGTATTTTATTAGCTAATAGACTAGAATAGCTTAGTTCATTGTTTATAAGGTCTCATTGTAATTTTTTTTATAAAATAGAAGTTCAGTATAATATAACCCTCTAAAAACGTAACATAAATAAAATATACATCGTTTTTGCTTTTTATTTTAATGTAACTGTATGTTTAATCCAGCAGTCTGAAAAATATAGCAATCCCCTGTGTGTAAGTGTGCCAAATTTTACAAAAGCATCAGGGGAAAATTCAGCGTCAATCTTTCAGAAAAGAATCTTTAAAACTCAAGTGGTTTAAGATCCATCGGTGCCCAAGAGACCTCGATTGGTATTGAACCACTGTTACACTCGTGTCTAACCATATTTTTTATATTTTTATGACCGATTTTTAAATGTTTTAATTAGCCTAGTCGAAAGTATTAGTTTAAAGTACCTTTTAAGGTTTAAGACAAATCTTACTCCGCCTTGTCACATCTTTAATTAGCTCATATTGTTCAATATCATATTATATCTCTTATTTTATTTTATATATTGTTAAATACAACATATGTATATTGGTAAATACAACATTTTATATTCAACTTCACTCCCTCGAAGACAATTCAATGCTATACTTATGTGTGTGTGACTTTGAATCTAACGGGAAGGCCGTTTTATCGGGCATCGAAAGACCAGCGAAACACTCTTTTATTCCGTCTTTTCTACATGCTCTCCTCGCCTCTGATTTTCAAAGACGCCAATGGTATAAGAACGAGCGGAAAACTCGCGATTGGACTGGTCCTAGCATCTTGGCCATAATACAAATTATGCTAAGCATATCGCAAATAAATTTAAAATATATATTTATTATTCATATACATGGACTAACCAGTGTTTTTGATCTCAATTCGTATTTCTATTATATAATAAGAGCCACATTTTTCATGTGCAATTGCCAAATTACGCCAGATAGAAAGTTATCGTTATAAAGTTGGATATGGAATAAAATGGTAGCGTTGCTAATTCTGTTGATATGTCACCTCCACTGTCTGGCGTTATCGAACCGCCAACTACCGTCCGACTATTTTCGGAAACGTGTTAATATCGAAAACGAGACCACGGGGAAGCATTGACCTCCTTCCGGCTTTTAATCTTTAATCTAGTCTTCTAGTATCCTCCATTGCTCGTCGACGTTCTGCTTAATGTATAACGAGAATCACTCCTCCCCTAATCCCCGATGCATTACATGCGATTATGTTAAATTTCAAATACCATGCGACGCTTAAAATTATCTCAAAAGATACATAGTTTGATTGTTAAATAAATTAGCTCTCGAAAAATCTTTGTCAAAAACCTTGTCAATATCAGTCTATATCGATTTTTTAAGTGAATTTACTGCTATTGATACATATCGTTATTTGAATAATACATTATGGGTATAAGCATATTCTAGTTAATAAATAAAACCACAACGAATGCCGTAAGTTCGCTGTATAGTCGCTTTTATCGTTTATTTGAAGAAAATTAGGCAAGTCAAACAGGACACCCGGTCCTTGCTGGCACTGCGTTGTTTGGAACTTGACTCTTGTTAATTAATACTGACAAATATTTGCAGAACGAAGCTTGGACCTCAACGAGAATGATTAATTGACTACATCCATAATGAGAAAAAAGTAGCTATTATAATAAACCTACGGACAATGATGTACTTTTGATGTGCAAAAATAACAATTCATTGTCTATACACAAATTAATGACTTGATTCATTGACATTGTAAAATTTAATTATTTGCTTACTAAAAAAATATTACGCAATCAATTCACATGTATGCTCAATACTGAAATGATTCGAATTAAACAAAGCGAGTCACGCTTTGAATAAAAAAGCGAAGCTTATAAATATTTTTAAAATATGTATATTATGGTCATAAGTTGTCCCCGGGCGAACCTCGTCTAAGTGACACGAATAATATATAAAATATGAAAAATACATACATAAATGCGTCCAAGAAGACCTTGGATGCATTCCAAATTTGGTTGAAGTTGATACTTGTAAATCGGATATGTTTCGAAATACTTGTATTATTTTCATGCACCACTATTGATAAAGCTGCGCTGCGCGTTCAGATTAATTTGAGAGATATTCATATTTTAATTAATTTTTTTATGTATGTATAGTGTGAACGCTTCGAATAAAAAACTTTTATTTTATCACAAGTATAATTTATTTAATATTTACATAAAAAAACATTGTGTGTAACTAATCACAGAACACGTAATGTCATATTTGTAAAAAAAAGTAATAAAACAAACCGTTTAAGGCTTAGGAATGCAGCTCTTATTTATTCATCCAACATATAAAACGGAGGGCAAGATAAAGTGGGAGCCTAGGCGAATAAACGACAATAAAGCGATAAAAAATGCGTTCTCCAAGACTACACGAAACCAATTTGAAGAAAAAGTGTTTGCGTAGATAAATGCGGCCCGACCAATTAATTCACCCGTCAGACCTTCGAAGGGTGTTTCGTTTCGGATTTGCAAAACCGAGATATCTGGCAAAAAAGGCAATTAACGACGGTGACGCTTAGCCAACTAAACAGATTAACAAAATATCTGCTCATTTGAATTCAATAAAATTAAATGCTACCTACGATTAGATATTGAAAAGGCATTCGACACATTGCGACGTGGAAAATAAACGAGTCGGTCGTAAAGTGCTCTGCGTCATATTTAGGAGAGAGCATTGCGATCGTTAAGTCGAATCTGTCGTTTGAACGGTCTGAACATGAGCTCCTGAGGGTTGGGGAGGTCCTTTGCAGGGGTTATCAACCGTCTAGCGATGCACAAAGGTCACAGACACGCCGACAAACAGAAATTCCATAGAAGACACTGCTCTCGCTATTTCCACAAATAGAACCAAAAAAGTAAAGTTGTTTGCTCTCTCTCTCTCATTGGAAAAAAATGTTTTATAGCACCTTTTCCAATTCTCACTTCTTAAAATATGTAGAACTGTGCCGTCAGTCGATTAAACCAGGACTGCATCGGCATAATTTTATTATTTTTCACGCGAATCTATGACTTATGAATTTATTAAAAAATAAGAATTTATTTGTGCTCTCTCATGGGACAAAATTTAGCTTTTATTTGTTTTGTCTAATCTTTTTCTGATTCATTTTTTTTTGTTTTTTTGTTAAAGTAAAGTCCAACGGTTTTTAAACAATTGTTCGTAAATTTGAATGGATACCGTTATACGCATAATTGACGCAACGATTACGTATGGTAACGACTTTTATTATTATTTAGATGTCTTCTAAAAAGGCAAAAATGTATGATTTTCTAAGCAAAATTGCATTTAAAAGAAATAGTAGAATTTGCTTTTTATTGCTTTTAATATGCTTTAAAACAAGAGAGAAACATTTTTTTATTGTAAATTATCTATACGTATTAAAAAGTCACTTAAATGTATGTTTTAATTTATTTCTATTTTTTTTTTGGAATAATGTCTTTAAAAATTGCAGGTTGTGCAATAAACATTGATATGATCAAGGCGTTTATTAAATGAATTCAGTTAATACCTGTCATGTCGTGCCTTTTAAATTTAAAATATTTAAATTTATAGTTATACTTGCTTTTGCATTGAGCATAAAAATCTTCTGAGGTAAACCTGAAATCATATTGTTTTTTTGATGTATATATAATAGTAATGATTATTTATTTATATAAAAAAAAATGTTTATTACTCATTTTAAAATATTATTATTATGCCTTCTTGCGAGCGAGTAGCGCAGTATTCGATATTCCATTCGTTCAAACCCAAAAGTCTGTTATAAATTCGCTCGAATCTGACGGTCCGCGAATCCCTCGCCTAATATCACATTCTCAGTTTGTCCCCTATTTATGTGTTTCACGATCGTTACACAATCTGAGATGAACCCGAAATTGACAATTTATGTCCATAAAACGCTAAACCGTGAACAGAAAGGGTCACTGTGTGTACGCATTTTTTCTGAGCCTTCGTCTTGCATCTGGGAAACTGCGGATTCGGAAGGCAGGATTATTTACGAGGCCGGATAGCGTAATCCGCCTTTACTCCGGAGAAATTTAAATTCGCCGAGACGAGGTAGCCCAACTCGCGGCCAACAATTTCTATTAAAATTCTCGTCTCAGAGAAGACTTGGCTGAAAACTTCTCGGTACTCGGCCCTTTAGAAGAGCGGCCGATATAATTAATGCGCGATGACAATTTTCGCGACGTGAGAGCGTGAAAATGACACGTGATAATTTAATCAGGCGTGGATGTTACGTAATTGCGAGACGCGACCAACATCCGGCGTAAAATCGGTTATGGAGTTTTTGAAAATGTATTGCCATCTAGCGGTGAAACACAAAAGCTTTTGAAATATTAATATTATTATTTAGCAAAGCCTTAAACCATTTCATTTTTGAATAATATTTTAATACCTATTATAAATAATTATTTTTAAGCTTTTAAATTAAATTTATAATTTTATATTTTTATTGAAATAATATATAAATTCAAATTATGCAATAGTAAAATATTTATTCAAATTAATTTGTATTTTCACCGCTAGATGGCAATCAAGAAAATTTTTTTATATTTTCCCAAAACACATTATAGAGGATTGTTTTATATAATGTTTATATTAGCAATATATTTTTATTATTAGATTTATAAATACTACATCTTTGTGATGCAGTTGAGTCCTTTGTTAACACGAAATCGGTACCAGTAACATATATATTTATAAAATTATTTATATTATTAAAATAAACGTACTCAATTTTTTCTGAATAATATTTTAAAATATTCTTGATTTTATTTTTGAAAAACATTCTTACAATTTATTTAAATTAATAAACTTTAAATTTATTATAAATATGGACGTCAAAGTAGAAAACGTGAATTTTATTTTATGCTTCAGTAATATTTTAGTAAAACGTTTAATATAAATATTAAATGGTTAGCATTAGAATTTATTGATAAGTCAACTAGCATTAGTTTGGAAAACAGTACTTTATATGGATACTAAATTTGTTTTTATTTATTTGCATAACTTTAGCAAAAACGTTTTTAATTACATGCATAAGTTTTTCGTTAATTATTAGGAATTAATAAATTAATATGTCTTATATTTATATTAGTATTTTATAGAACATATATTTTTTTGCTGTAGTCGATTTATTGACGTTTTAAATCACTAGTTTTTTTTATATAAAGTAACGATCAGTATACATAATACACGTGAAATTGAGCTTTTCCTCTCGATGTTTCGACAAAAATGTCTTTCAGCATCTGTAAGAGATAAACTTGTATGCACATTTATCATCGTACAAATGAATATAATAAAAAAATACGATTTAAATGTTTAAAAAAAGTGATTCAGTACATTAGTGTTACTAAAACTATATAATTGCGTATACTATATAACTATACATTTTTTCTGATTTCGAACCTAGCGCAGGTTCGAAATCAGAAAAAATGTTGTTAAAGCTATGTTGGTATAAAATATAACGTGTTTTAAAAGAACATCATCAGAATCATAGAGTTAGTAAATAAGATTAAGATAAATGAAATTGTTTATTAAATTTAATGTGATATATTTTTCTATACAGATAATAACTTTAAAAAGTGAAGTAGTAATTAAGTTTTATATATAAAAATATTTTTTATTATTAATTCATATTGTAATAGAGTGACATTTTTCTACGTTAAACTAATAATTTTGCAACTAAATTAATCCTTTGTTTTTAAACAACTTGTTAAATGTTCTAAACTTATGCGAATGCAAATTAAAAAATGTATAAATTATCTTTGTGCCATATTCCTATAATATAAATTTGCAGTAAATGATATTTAGATTTACGACATCGTACAAACCGTAGTTCTGCCTAGAAACTTAGGTTAACTCTTGACGATTGAAAATGACGGCCCGATTGAACCAAATATGGTAGTCTAAGTGGAATAGATACCTTTAAACCGAGATTCCATGGTGTTGGCTTAAAGATTTTAGCTACAACTAAGTTTCTTGTGTTGATTTGGCATGAGCTCCACTAGTAACAAGCTAAGACTAAGACTCTCATGTATTTATAAGTGAAAAGTAAAGAGAGACTTTGAATTAAATTCTTTATGCAATATATTCTGTTCTTCCTATTCTTGTTTTTTCTTGCATTAAATTAGTTGTTATTTTTACAAAAAGCTGTGTCCGCAAATAGTATCATTAGTTCTTAACATGGGTAACATTCACTTCTTTTAGAGGTCCGTAGAAAAAATTCAGGTGGTCCGTGGTCAGTGATTCCAAAACAAATATCTTTATTTCAACTAAAACATGTTATAGAAGATGCTATCTGTTTATAGAAGAAGCAATATGTTTTAAAGGCGTTAATTGCGCCGAAAGGTAATTTTAGCGTCATACCACTAAGTCATTGGACTGAAAACTATTTCTAGCGGTATGCTAAATAGCCGTTGTATATGCACGTACGTAAAAATTTAGTTAAATCAATAATGTTTATGGCTTTAATTACAGTGGTCCCAATTACAAATATATTTTCTTTTTCTCAGGATAAAAAAAGATTATTAAACATTAATGAAAATTATATTTGTAAAATCATATTAATATATATGTGATATATTATTTACTTAAATATATATGTTTTTAGTAAAGCTAACAAAATAAATATTGACAAAAATATTTAATTTTATAAATTCAATTTTATACCTTGCATAAATATCATAGATGGACAGGTTTGATACTTTATAAGGAAAAGGCTCAAAAATTCAATATCCGCCAATCCTTCTATCATATCTGAATGTAATTAAATAAATATAAAAGTAGCAAAGAAAATCAATATTTTCTTACATATATTATTCGTAATTTATATTTCTCCCCATAAGAATTAACATTTTTAGAATTTTATATTTAGGTGAAAATTTATTAAATTTTTAGTTTTTTTGTTGAACTGTTCTTTTGTATAAATTAGCAACTTGAACAGCGTAAAGGAATGAAAATAAAAGAGCGTGTGAATTAATTGCAATTTGGTTTAAATTGTTTCTACATTTGTTGACGTCCATTTTCTGTTCAAACCAAAACCTAACTGAAACGAATTAACCAAATATAAAAAAATATAGCTCACGCTGCACGTGCTGTCTATTTTTATAATGCAAAGTATTACATTTATAGTGAAATGTATTCAAGTGCAAAGTATCACATTTATAGTGAAAACTATTAAATTTATAGTGCAAAGTATTCAATTTATAGTGGAAAATATTTAAACCAAATTGCAGATAATTCACTCTTTTTTTCCTTTACACTGTTAAAGTTGCTATAATATTTTTTGTAATATATTAATATACGTTTTAAGTAATACAAACTTGTACCGAATTAATCTACATGGCAAAATCATATGCACAATGAATTTAAAATTTTACAAATGTTTTTATTTATGTTGTTTAGAAAGTCATAAAAATTTTAAATATTAAAACTAAAGTACAATTATTGGTTTTCCAATAAAAAATATGATATAAATAGTTAATGACATAAACCATTGAACATATAATACTACAATTTATTTTTTTCAAGAGTCAGTGCATAAAAACAAATATACATAAAATTTACGTGATCACTGAGAACAGGACTAAATAAAAAAATATTAATAAATAATAGTAAGTGTATTAAATAATAAATAGAACATACATACCTATAAGAATAGCTGAATAGGTGTCAGAAACAAAAAAATTAATATGGCTGTGTGTACTTACACATGCCAGTACCGCTCCTCAAGGTGACCGACCAATAACAGTGCAAAAATTTTCTGTGGAAAAAAATATTTTTATAAGGCGAGATTTTTTTAGTAATCTGTCGGATAGTGTCGATCTGTTCTAATCCTAATGTTGTTAAGAATTAAATAAATAAATTATGCGTGTTCCTTAGCTTTATACGGATAATCGAGAGTAGATTGTACATACATACATACATATATATAATCATAATATAATATGCATGGCGTGGGATAAGTTGTCGAGTTTACGCATTGTTTTCTCGTCGAGTTAAGTTTTCCGCACATATTGCCGCTCGGAGATAAGGGAAACGCCCTTATCTCCCGGCTCTTGACACACTACCCTCGTCTGCTAAGGGGGCGCTTATAAATCTTTCCAGTCTGCCCCTGGAGAGACGGCTCTATTTTTTATTGCCGCCTCTCGGCGCCGAGCCGAATGACAAATACCGACACAGTTCCTACGCGATTAACCTATCGGAAGAAAATAACCTGCTTTGAATATTTTAATCACATCTACGTGTATAAAATGAAGTACGTGAGTATAGTGTTAACTCCTCTTTATATAAATAGTTCAATACAAATATAAATGCCAACACAGAAATCATCTGAATTAAGTCTAAGTGACTTAATTGGTTATTGACACTTCGATCAATACATTTGAACGAATAATGATTATTTTAAGTAATCAAACAGTGAAGTATGATGCCCCGTGGTTAGCTCTAGCTGCTGTCGATATAGAAAGATTGAGAAACATTGTTCGGACAAGTGTAAAATATGAATAAAATGGGTTCCGCAAAGGCAATAAAAACTCTGTTAAATATTGTAGAATGAATTTTCTATGATAACCAGAATATATTAGAAAAATTGTTAAATAGCAATTAGGCTTTGAATAATCGATCGCATCTTATTGATATTACTATTATTTTTAATACTGAGTCGTTATGTGGAACGTGTTCATATATAGAGAGAAGTAATATCTATAATTTTCAACAGTCGACGCATTCGAAAATTTTGTCGAGGCGGATATTTCCATATATAAAGCGTTTAGGGTGGATTTGCAATAAAAGAGTTTTCTGGTGTGGGGTGACCATAATGTATGCAAACCGGATGGCACCTACATTTGTGCGGTCCATTGTTCGCGTCGTCGGAAGTGCTGTTCGCGCTTCCTCTTCAATGCGGTTAAGCCCGGTGCACACACGTCGATCCTTTTGTGAGACACTTTTATATTTCGCTTAGCATTGTTTCGTCCCAAATTTATATAATTTTAATATCTACCCTTCGATAACGAATTGATCAGAAAAGAAACGTAAGAAGTATATATTTTGTATCGTTGTATAAAACTTTTTTTTTCTTCACAATCTGAAATTATTTGTTGTGAATTTGGAAACTTCGCCAGGCCCGTATTGGTTTAATTGGCACGTGACCAAGCAAAGTTTCTTATACACAACTTAAAAATTAGTTTTCTCGTGTCGATTTCCTGTATTCAAACATTTACCTTTGTAATTGATTTTCAGGACACAGTATGGCCCCAGAATATCGGCTCAACTCACACAGAAGCCTGTCTCTGTCTTTGCTGTGCTTGTTCGCTGCCTCTCTTCAAGTCACAAGCGGTAAGTTTATTTATTTATTTTTTGTGAAAAAAAAATGTAAAATAAAACACATGAGGTGAGTAGCGCGTTGTCACACTGCAAACAATTTTTGTGCATTTTTGTATTTTTATAATATACTCTTATATATTAATAATACTTTTCGAAAATGTGTCCGTCAGCAAATATTTTTTGTGTAGGGCTGGATCATAAATATTTTAAGTTCAGTGGGCCAAAATTAAAGTGAGCTTTAAAAAAAAATTTAAACGTAGTGTAAGTTTCACATATGAGCACTGTTTCGTTATAGTTCAGGATATTCGGCTTCTATTTCTGATAAGAAATAATCACAAAACTGACGACGGTAAAGTTCATGAAAGCGGATAAAGTTTACTGCTGACACAACTGGTTCAATAACACATGCTAGATTGAGATCTTTCCCATTAAATGCCTGTTTATAAATAATAAAATAAGAGGTTTTAAGCACCTTGCATTTTTGGAAGCTTTATATTTTTTTTACAACTGTTCCGCATATATTTTTACTTTTATTTTAATTTAATCGATTTTATAATATTTTATTTTAATCGATTTTACTTCAGAATGTATTTACTATTTTTGTATGTAGTTTTGTATTGACTTCTCAAATGAACAATATAGTGTATACCAGTAATTAACTTATGCTAAAAATGGTTACTTATTGGTACTATTTTTACAAAACCCATATTCGCTATTTCGTAAAAATAACTTGTTAACCTGGACAAAAGTCAAAAAAATTTGATAACCACTAGGTGAGGCTCAAAAATTTACTTAAAATCATTTGCTTTGCAATTTAATTGGCTGTTGTAAATATATTGCAATTTTTCGCAAAAATATACTTTTTGAAAATTAATCTATTATGCCTGCACTACACTTTCTGGAAGTTGGCCAATGTTGGCCAAGGACGGAGAATATAGTGGGTTACTTCGCTCGAGTACGGTTCTGCCTGCTCTAAAATTTCTCGGAAGTTGTCCGAGGTTACCGAGAACGGGACGTAAAGTGGGAGTAATTCAGTCGACTTGGCCAGCTTTGAGCGCTTCCGAACATTGTCGGCATATTTTCCGAGTCAAAGGGACCGAAGTCAGAGCTGCTCTTTCGAGCGCGAGCGGTGAGATACTTCTCCTTTCGCTCTCTCGCTTGTTAAGTGACGAGAGTGAGAGAGATAATGATATGGTGTTTCGCAAAATGAGATAGAATGAGTAACTCGCTTCAATTTCAGTATGCGCGTAGGCATCTTATGGTCAACACGCATGACGAGCGCTGCATCGTGGTCACGTGGTTAAGTTATAATACCACATGCTACAGTAACATGCATGTTAACATGCTTTTATGAAACTCGATCTTCAACAGACTCTTACTGACATCTTTGAATATTTTAGGGCACCAAAAGGGATTAATTATATTTTTGATAGTATATTCTTCTAACAGATATCGTTATTATATATTTTTTTCATATAAAATTGAATAATTAAAAAATAATTAGTGGTACTTGATTTTGTTAAAAAAATCGTTTCGAATAGATCGGTTTATATAAATGTCACACCATAACGAATTCTTATTTAGAATCGATGGCGACAATCTCTAGGATAGTCACACATGTGATGTTTGTATTCTAAACTATTATTTTTATGCCTTATGGCATTTTGCAAAAGCCGACAAAAATTTTGCGTAAATTGAATATTTACGAGCGAAAAGTTTTTATTGATATTGCATTGGTGAGTGCTCACATAAATTTTTATAATTATCAGTAGCGTAATTTTAATAATATGACAATTTAAAAATTGCGATTATTTGGCACTTTCTTCGATCGCGCTGGCTGTACGTGACAGCAGCCGCCGTCCGAACGTCATTCACGCGAAGCGCGCGGGTATATGAGATCCGCGACAGTGTGGTGCTTACTCGAAGTCGTAGATCTCGGCCGACTTCAGTGTAGCTTCGGTTCGGACAACTTCCAGAAAGTTGTGGAGGCATTAGAGTATATGACGCACCTCGAATTCGGGAATTCCACACAGATAAAAAAAATATCTTATAATAAAAGGAATGCAGTACTCTTCTCAATTATCGACCGAAACTAATCGCGAAAATTGCTCTTCTCTCAGTGATTTTTAGTGATTGTGATTTTAATTTAAAAAAATATTTTCAATCACCGCAAAATAGACGAAGAATATGAAACTTTTTTGTAAAAAAAGTAAGACAGAATGTCAAAAATATAAAATTAAGGCTCCCACAGATAAAACATGGCAGAAAAGGTAAGCCTTATCCAAATTTGGAAAACAAATAAGAAAAGAAGTTTCAAAATTATAACTACTTTTCATAACAGCCAGATGAGACACGGGAAAAAACCAGAACGACCGGATTACAATATATAACTGTAATAAATATATGAAATGTTGATCATGCCGATCAATACATAGTTACCTAATATTTAAAAAAAAACAACGGAATAAACAAACGAATGTTATTTTTTATTTATTTCAATGCGCATTGTTTTATTCGTTCAGTGTCTATCGAAATTTGAATCGTAACACCAAAATTAAATTCAAACATTTTCTTCTGAGTAAGGCCAAGGGATGGATGCAGAATTCAGTGGAATCTAAAGATTCTGAAGACATTTCACAAGTTTCTACCACATCTTACCGTGCTTGTGCTGTCGATCCATCAGAAAAGCTTTCGGATGAACTGAAAAACCATCAGCCAATAAAAATATGTGAGAAGAAAATGTCGTGTTTGTTCTGCACATGGAATAAGGAAAGATACACGTGCAGAAGTTGTGAAATTTCTCTACATATTGACAAATATTTTTATACGTTTAAAAAATATCGATATAGATAAAAAAAAGTGTAAATAATAAAAATAAATAGTGATATAGTGTGGTTTATAAGTATAATGGTGAAAATAAATGTGTCTGTGACAGTTGTAAGCCGAAAAAGGACGTCGAAATATTTGGTGAGTGCATATTACTATATTATATTATAAACGGATATTTTTCATAAACCGTTTATACAAAAAAATAGAGAAACATATAAACATACATATTATTAAATAATAAATAACTAATTCGTAAATATTGCAACCATTTTCAATTTACAAAAAAAAATATTAGGAATGAAAAATACATATTTATTCGTTCATGATTTTATTCCTCAGAAATTCTTTTAAGTCCAACAATATTTTTTTCTCAATTATTTTACAATAAGCTAATACGGCGATAATCTATCTAAATTGTAGCTTTTTTTCTCCTGATTTATTGCGGTTTTTCAAATGGTGAGGAAATTTCAAAATAACGAACACAGGGAAAAATGTTTGTTAGTTAATAAATTATATTTTTTGTACGTAATAATTAATAAATAATAATGTTTTATGGCACATAAAATACTAATTTTACCGGCTATATTACTTTTTTTCTTTGTAAACTTCTCACAATTTACTTATATTTTGTATACCAAATTATATTAGTTTTTTGCGGTCTTATGACGCGCTCTCTTTTTACAATCGCTCTTATGACTGTCAGCGCATTTGACGTACGCTATTTTGTTACACGCTCTTATGACGCAGCGCTCATATGACGGTACTCATTTGACCGGCCGCCGTACAACAATTTTGCAACAAAGAATAAATAACTTTAATTATATATGAAATTACAAATTAATTTTATTTGCATCATAAAAACTCGTAATTAAATAAAATCATTTACTTTAAATCTTTCTAAACTATTCAAAATTCAGCATTGACAAAAATGTAAAATTTTATAAAAGTCGCTAAAAAAAATTTTTTTTTTACAATTTTTTTTTTCGTATTATATTAATTGTATACTATATGTATACATATATTTAATTATATTTGAGTCAAATAGCTTAAGGAATTACTGAGGTTTTTTATAAATATTATACATTTGTTGTCACAAAGATTAAATTATTTGATTTATATTGAATATATTATTTTTAAACTTAAAAGTTTTTATATAAATATTTTTTTGATAAAACAAGTATATTTTGTGTAATATAGCTACTTATGCATTTTATTCTTATCTTAGAACTGCATCACATAATATGCAAGTTGTATCGAATACCGCGTTGAACTCTTGTCAGACGGTCGTTTTTTGGTCTTTAAATGTTGTTTCAGTGTAGCTCCAATTAGGAAAAAAATTCTGATTTTTACATACTTATATAATGTATAATAAACACACATATATAAATTTGATATATCAAATTTTAATAATGATGAAGGAAAGGAAGGAAACTATTATTGCATAAATTTATAAAGAAATATTAGTTATTTGCTCAATTATCGTTTTAAATACTAAATTATATCATTACTTAATTAAATGTTGATATTTTGTCAGAAATATAAAATTAAATTGAATACAAATTATTAAAAAATAATAGGGTCGTTATACCGGTAACTTTCGACACCATTGTTGCAAAAACGTTGCCGACCACTGACTCGTCAACTTTTAAATCAGCGCTGTTTGTGAAACTTTTTTTTAATAATCAAACACGGCGCCACTGCATCCGAGATAAAATGTTAAAAGCTCTCTCGCTCGCTTTTTTTAATTTTCCCCTTTAATGTGGTGTTTTCGCGAGCAAACAAAAAGCAAAGCCGGGAAAATGCTAAACAATGGCAACTGGAGTAAGCGGGGCAGGGAGAGACAAACACCCAACCCCCACCACATTCATTTACCTGACTAAAAGTTACCGTTGAAATAATCAAAGCTTAACAAAAAAAAACGCGATGAAATAAAAAGTAGACGATATCAATTTTTCGTTTATTATTATATAATATTTATAGACATTCATTACAACTATTTTATTTGACTAAATAGATTATTAATTGTAATTTAGTTGTATTGCCAGTTTAAAATACGAATTTCGACGAATGGTGAATGGGTTTATCTTGACCAATTAGGACTATTTTGGTACGCTTATTGCTAGTAAAAAACTTACTATAGAAAACTATTTTATCTACTGATTCCATATTAATAAAGATAATGATCTTGACTATAGCTATTATTTTTTATTTTAATGATTTGAGTGTAGCACTATAAATCGGTCACATATGTTTAGTTGGCGCAGAAAGGAAAAGTATGGGTGGAAAAGGGAGAAGGTGGTTCGATAAGATGGAAAGTTTTGCTGTGTGAGAAAAATACGAAACTTACTTTGTTGCTCCTAATATCTCACAGTATCGATTATAGCAATAAAACTATTAGTATATCGAAAAAATAAATGCTATGAATTATTCTGTAACAATATATGCACAGATACAAATTTTCTTCTGGTAATACATATAACAAATACTGTAGATTGAATGAGTAAACATAATTAGGCAGTTTAGGGTACTTGCAGTTTGTTTTGTTTTGCCATTTTGCCATAAAATTAGTTAATATATATGATGACAATGTATATAAATGTAATATCATATACTAATAAAAAATACCAATTTTTTTTGAAAATTGTTTGATGCGCTAGCTTTGACGCAATCTGTTTTAAGGCTCTCTGGTCTAGTATATCATAGTATGTATTTAAAATAAATATTGTGTATAAAAAAATAACATTTGGTCACGAGATCTATCTTACATTGTGTGACACGACTTTTGAATCTTTTAATTTGTCTTCTCGTTTGTTATAAATGGTCGTTAAAATGTTCGCCAAATTATAGCAAATTGAAACCCATACATTGCAAATAATAAATCAAAAGTGGAGTTAGTCAACTTTGCTGTGACGCCATCGATTTGTATATCACACACAATACATATCGTTTGTACAACTCAAATTCACGTTTGAGTGAAATATATAGTGTTTTTTGATACACGTTTGAAAGTGAAATAAAATAAATTTTGCTACGTGAGGCTACAACTAAACCGGCGATAAACATGTCAAATGCAAAGTATGTGTCGGTGAAGTTAGGGTTAAAATTGAGTTAGGGTACAAATTCGGGTCTTGTCCTCCTTATGTATGTTTAGTATGTTTTCGGACAGCTTGCGGTCGAAATTTTGAAGCAACTTTTGATTTGGTAATCCCGTCAGCTCGCAAAGTGTCAAAACCGTTCCTCCGTCCGACCCATGTCGAACTGGAAAATTCGATTTTCTGCAAAAGATACACTCCGGAAGGGTTGCTACTTCGTTACGAATACTAATTGGAGCAAAAGGCACTCTTTGGACTTTTATTTATACGTTTTTTTCTTCACCGACAGACTTTCTCGACGAATTCCCAAAAACTTTTTGTTTCGCCGGTTGGAAACTTTTTGATTGTAGCGTGTAAAATATTGTAATTTTTAAAGTTACTAATTGTATGTATTATATAATACAATGTAATCAATTAGAAGATCTCTTTTACAAAAGTCTTCAATTTAAATTTAATTGACATCTATAATTCATTATTATTGTGTCTTTAAAACCCGTTTTAATAGTCTAAGAAAGACTACATTGATTTTTTTTAAGTTGCGACATACTCATTGTTGGCAGGTTTTAGTTGATTAAAAATATAAAAATAGCTTTTAACACAAATAAATCAATTTCTTGTCAACAGTGTTGATGTGATAAAATATATTTAGATAATAAATATTTATTAAAATCCTCATCTCCCGCTTTTAACCAATAAGCGTCTACAGCGTACGAAATGTTAAACGGTTAAAAAGTACAAAAAATAAATTTATTATTTCATTAAAATATTATTACAACCACAAAGAGGATTCATTTCTAATCGAGCGTATAAATTTAACCTCTGTCACATTCTTTGCTAAAATAATGGTCGAAAAAATGACTAAACTACCTGATGAATTAAATTGGCTTGGTTAATAGTCCGGAAACGGTTCCGATTCCCCCGTATATAATAAAATTCTTTTTTTTTCTTAGGAAATGTCTTTTTGTTCGCGTCAGGAAAACTCCTTTTCCGTCAACCTGACTTTTTATCTTTCGCATTTGACAGATAATTAAAATTCAAACGGATTTGATTGCAAAATTTTTTTTTGTGCGCAGCAATAACGTCATAACTCACACATTTCTCCGCAATAGAAGTGATATAGTAGTGTGTGTCAAGTCTAAATCTCGTGGCGCTTTTTCATCTCGCAAAGTGCCAAGTGCGATTCGCTTAGGAAAGACGAATGTCGTCTATTTTTAGATTTATTGTATTAAACGTAAGAAGGCACTGGTGTGGTTCGTATAATTGACATGTTAACATCATATTTGGTATGTGATATTCAATTAAATTTTCATGAAAAATTATATCCAGTGTGGAACAGTGACATTGCGAATATGATAAGGGTGACTTTGATGAATGATATAAAAAATGATTATTCATTCAATGTAATGTTGTATTAAGTTACAAAAATATTATATGCACTGTAATAAAATAACATAACAATCACATTTTTGCCACGATGATAAGATATCTCGATTCATTAGTAAACTGACACTTTAGTTTTTTTTCTCAGATCGATTCATTCAAGTTACACTATATAATTTTTTCTCTCAAATTTATTTTATTAAACACAAGATTTTGTTAGATTAAGTTGTTTTACATTATGTTGTAAAATCACACTTTACAATATGTTTAAAAATAGTAACAGAAGATAAAAATTTTGATTTTAAAATTGTTTCACACACTTTTACAACACTGATAGATTATTTTTTTATTATAGTTGATATTAAATTATAATACAGAGCTTGTATTTCAATAATTTAATAAAGCTAAGTTTTTTTTTTTTTTTTGATATATTATCAATTTTAAAAGTGAATAAAATAAATAAATTGTAGTACTAAACTATAAATTTTTTCAACAGTATTATTTTATAACAATTATCATAATATTAGTATAAAAAATCTATGGCTTTTAATTAGGTTTTTTTTCTTAGAGACGATTTTATCGGAAAAATCAGGAGCTTTGTGAATACTTTATGAATATTTTGCCACAAAGATCTTGAGTATATCATTGTAGATATTAATTATATGCAATGTTATATTTTATATCTTATCAAAATTTAGTAGTTTTTCAATTTTATTGCCTGAGTAAAATACTCAAACTACATTTTTAAGTGCTTTTTTATTATTATTACATAAATATATTACATATTAAATTATTTTAAATTAGAGTAAAATGTACTACAAATTTTGAAATGCTTTGAAAAATAGTTATATTTTTGCTACCGTATGTAGCTTTTTTGTTATATTGTAGTTATTTTTTTAAAATTTTCTGTAATTACACTTTTCAGTGAATTTTGTACATATTAAATTAACTAAAAACAAAGCTTTAGGTTCTAAATTTTAATTATCAATTTTTAAAATAATAATAAACATTTTTCATACAATAATTTTTACATTTTATTTATATTAGTTAAAATGATGATAAATTATATGATACGTATATATTTATTTTTTATACGTTTAGTATTTTTTATTGTCTTGTAATGGCTAAATAAATTATTTTGCTTAGTTTGTATATGAAAACATTTTTTTAAATAATAATTCAATAACTGATTTGTTTGTTTTAGTCAATTATTTAATTTCTAATTTTGCTAAAATATAAAAATAAGTGTTTGAAAATATTTTTTAAATAAATACATAGTTTTACATATATTTAATAGATTATTAATTGTAAAGAATCATTAGAAAGTATAGCAAAAATTTAATAGTAATATTCTAAAATGTACGAAACACAATGCCCGATATTTTTTTAGTGTTTCTTATTTTATTACAATGTTTATTTGCCGAATATTTCCAATTTCTTAGAGCGCTTAAAATTCATTAAAAATATAGTAATAAAATATACCTGGATCACCCGTAATCGTTGTGCAAAATTAGTCGCAAGGACTTATGCAAATAAAATTTTACAATATCTTGATTTATCAGTGGCAATTTGTCTTAAAATATTTCTCTGAATCTTAAGAGTTCAACCCGGTCTTCGAGAAATATTTATAACATTTATTTGTCACTAAAATTTCATTTATTCTTCTTTAAAAATTCATTAATATTTACACTAAAAACTTAATTTAATGTGTACCATAAAATATGATTTTTAAGTATTGAAAGAAAATACATTTTACAGAATGTTTTTAGAAATGAAATCGTGATATAAAATTAAATTATAGTATCATTTAATACAATGATTTCTACTTTAATGAAACGTTTGCTTTCAAACATTCTTAACCAAAAAATATTTAATGTTACTTATATAAGTAACTGAGAATAGAGATGAATCATATCTCTAATAATTTTTCTCAACGAAGCATGCTTTTAAAATATAAATATAAATTATGATACACGCTTTTTATTATAAAAACAGTAAAATAATGGCCGCCAGAGGGTTAATTCAGCTCTGGATTAACGTCATCGCTGTTTATACACCCCAGGGCGTTAAAGGTGAAATATACCCCGTCATAATTCGCCGCCGCTTCAACAGGAAATTCAGTATGTCGCAGTGAAATATCGGTATAGGGAAACGTGTCCTGATTATAATGACACGAAAAAATATTACGTGATATCAAACTTCGTCACAGGCGGCAACTTTTAATATCTACTTCGACACTGGCAACAATCACATTGAAGACAGACGGCACTGCGTTTGATAAAAGACGTCAAACGTCGGCCATTTTAATTATCTTTCGCATCTGCGGAAGACTAGGGGCGTTTGTAATTAAACCCTTTCTACCATCGCCGAATTTAGAGGTGGCTGAGGGGGAGTCAATAATGTTTCATTGAAACTCGGAAATAATTTATGACGGGTTGTGATTGTTTCATAGACGTTCGCGTTTTAAATTTATATGGACCACTTAAATTAATATGTTTTTCATTAAACTTTATATCACTTTTAACAGATACATTTGTGAAAAAAAAGATTTTTTAACCATCCGACGCAATATGTTAATTTAACTTTTGAGAAACAATACATATTTTTTTCTTGGTTAATAACAAAGAAATTTCCCTGTTTTCTCGGATCAAGTTATTTTTTTTAAATAAAGTACAAATTAATTTAAAATACCATGATTTTTTAGTTAATTCTAAATAACCTTTATTACTTTTTTATATGATCAGTAGCAACTATATTTAAATTTCAAAGGGAAAAATATGCTATAGAAAAATGGCAATTTTTTTATTTATTTTAAATTTAACATTACGTTAAAATATTTAAAACTAAATTTTATTATAGAAATATACTTATGATTGAAAACAGTTTATTTTTAATAATATATAAAAAAGTTATTGCTCTTAATTTATTGCTTTTTTTAATGCAATGGTCAGGTTTTTTTAATAAATGTTAATTTTTTAAATAAATAAAACTTTTAGCAATATTAATATTATATAGCAAATTAAATTTATACATGGTTAGTAAATAGTTAAGTTAGCTTTTTAATAGATGGTCAGTAAAACTCTGATTACTGCTATTAAGCAGCTAATTTATTTTTTCACTACATTTATACTTTAAGTAATATTATTATTTGCATGATAATGGTATTTCATATTTTTACTACTTTATAGTAGAGTTTTACGAATTAATTTCACATTAACATTGTGTTATAATTTAATTACCATTTAATTTATAAACATAACATTTATTAATAATATTGACCATTTATTAAAACTGCTGAACGTTGATTTACATATTTGACTAAAAGCAAAAAATTGTAAGCAAATAAAAACAGGCCAATTTTTTTTATATATTATTGACTTGAAAAAGGTGATAGTGTAGGGACCACCCATGATCGTTGCAGCGAGATTTAGCTTAAACACTAATAATCTATTTAGATTTTCGCAAAACCAAGTTTTTTTGCATTGTAATAAAAATTAATTATTAAATCGTCTAAAAGCATCAAAAAAAGCTGAAGGGTCAGTGCAAAATACAAAGGAATGCGTTGCTTATCTTTTTCTATTGAACCCACATTGCGAATAATTTATTCATTGCCATTCTTACCGATTTTTAAGCTGCCGTTTCGTTTTTATAGAAACAAGATTCTCATAAGACAATATAAAATAGTTGGGTTCTGCTTAGACAGTCGATTTTAGATATGTCATTGTTATAACGGAATATTTCACAAGGGCTTGATTGAAATTAATAAAACCAATTTCTTCATTTAAATCTGAGCGGACATTAAACGCTATAAAAACAATCGAATAAAACCGAATGGTCGATGCCAAATACAAATAAATCCGTTGCATATTTTCTTTACATTCCGATGTTGCTGATTTTCGAACCAACAATAACACGTAATTTGTTTCAGCACCAAATCATTATTTTAAGAGAATTAAAAAAATACCTGAACAAAGCACAATGGTCGGTGCCAAATACTTAACTTATTTCGAACAATATTTTCATCAGAAAATAACAAATAATTTGTTTCCGTCCTGAACCATCTACTATCGAAAATTGGCTAATTATTTCCATAACTTCTAAAAATGCATATTTATTCCTATATCAGGAATAAACTTACAGTCATAATCACTTTTAGAAGAAGCATATATAAGCTTATAATCGAACTAAATTTACTTCCACTATAATAAATATGCTTCCTTAAATCGCTTTTGATTAGAACTTGTACTTTAATCACTTCGCTTCCGACTTGGAATAAATGCGAGCTCAGTCAAACTTGGATCGAGCTCAGCTAAGCAGAGTATCGACCGAGAATATTCTTAAAAGGCCGAGAAAACCCGCCGCTTTCCACTTTGATTAGGTCCAGCCATGTAGTCATTTAATTTCTCCAATAGTTCGTTACCGATCTTTTAGGTAAAATACGTGAATAATGGATAAACGCGTGCATCACTAAAATAATACATTATTATATTAAAAAAACTTTTTTTAGTTTAAAAATTTATAATAATGAAGAACTAAAAACCAGTTTAAATAAGTTAAAAATATTTTACGTACAATTGTTAAATGTAAAAAAAAATATTTTTGATTATTTTGTAAAATAAAACGAGTGTTAAAAAATGAAATCGAAGATATCTAAATTACAATACTTCATTGTACTTTATATATATAAATTGACGGTATATTATCTTTGATATATATATATATATTGTAATTGGGACATTGGTTATATTTATCTTTATAAGAAACAGAGCATCCTTATAAAATGTAAAATAAAAGCACAATATACGTATTGTTCTGTCAATCACGAGTCTGATTTTCTCCATATTATTGTTTGTGCGATAAAAGCTGTTGAAAAGTAGAAAATTGGAAACATTAGATAGAAATTCAGATTTTTCTTCCAACGCCTGAAAAATAAAATTAATTTACTCTCACCTTAAATTATAAAAAAATCAACTAATTATTCACATAGAATAATTTTATTTCGATATTTTATAAAAAATAAATTTGAAGAATAATAAATACAAATTTAATTTGAGTCTGCTGCTGTGGCTCGAACCCTCGGCCTTTGAATTACTAGTCTAAACCTTATTTAGAACTAAATATTATGTGTATTTTTTATATCGTCAAACCAATATACTTTTTGATACAGAAAGTTAATATATATGATTCTTAATCATTGTGTTCTCTTTAACTGATTTATTTACTCATATTGACTGGTTAGGAAAATATTCTAGGAAATCATAATGTATATAATCTTCTGGGATCAAAACATTCTTAAAAAATAATATCACGTAATAAATAAATTACCTGCAAGATCAAATTTCCCTCACTCGACCGAGTTAATTGGTTCCTTGGAGGAAATAGCGGCGATCCTTCGCCCCGAGGGATCGTTATTCCGTTAAAATTATCCCTAACGACCAGATTATACAGAGGGTCAGACGAATGTGCACATACACACACACACCTAAATTAATTTCTAACTCAATAAACATTTACAGCCGCGCGTAAAGCCCCCGGGTGTGTTATAGGGAACCGTAAAATATGACCCAGATTCAAAACTATTTTTCAGAGTGCACCCTTGAAATTCAAAAGCGCAGACCCTCGACGTCTGCACAATGCTTTTCCATCAACTCTACATGTGAAATGTGCTTTTTTTCATTCAATATAAAAAAACGGCAGTGGTGACACTTTTGCTTCTGCGCTTTTTTTACGAAAACCTAAGGTGTATTATAGTATAGTTATATTTTTTATGGATAGATTTTATTGTAAATAATCTAGAGGGCGCCTTTCAACAGTAAAGTGCACCATAAAATGGGTCATTCGGAGCTTTGGTGTAGTGTAAGCCGAGAATAATAGGAGAGTCCAATGTATTTTTTTAATTGTTGAAAGGTCTTAAAGTGAGGTGTTTTTGTTTAAATAGGTTTTACTGGACTTTTTTGTTACCATTATACTTACCCAATGAAATGTTTCTAATTTCAGTGTGAAAAAGTGAAAAGCACTACAATTTTGCGAGAACGTCATAATAGTCTTACTAAAAAAATAATTTTAAAATTGTATTTTCTTGAATTCCGTTAAATATTTCTATTTATTTACAACAACAAATAATGTATTTATAGAGAATTCTTAAGAAAACAATTGTTAATCCTATAATATATATATTCTCATTTAACTTAGAGATATTCATAATATGAAAATTAAATTAATACAAAAATTAAATCTATGAAGTACTTAAAGCACTCTATGTTATTTTAATTTAGTTTATCTAAAAAAAAAATATATTTTTCTATATGGGATCTACTTCAAAAGAATTAGATTTTTTTTATTGCTTTTAAAAAGTCTGTACAACATTTCTATTGCTACTTTGCAAATTCATTTTTGCGATCAAATGTAAATCTTGTCTTGTCAAAAATAAAAAACATATTTGATTTATATTACTTATAAGTTTTGATTCGCTCTAGATTGCTTCGTTAGTTTCATATTGCTCTATAGTTAGTTTGCGCTTCGATATTACACTCTAAAATGTCTATGGAACTCAATTTGACAGTTACGAAACGTCCATTTCCTGTTAAGGTCCAAACCTAACCTAATAAAAGTTCTAATACTAATTGCAGTTAGGTTAAGCCCAAATACAAACTTTGTCAACTCATCCCTCAGAGGAAAATAAACGAAAGAAGAAGTACAGATAGACGTCGCATCTAGCATATTGCTATATAGTTAGTCTGCACTTGGATATTACATTATGTTTTAAAAATATGATATTTTTATCGATATTACTATGAACTATTGATATGAAAGTATTGATCAAAGTGTATTCAAACCAAATTTTGGTCAATATGAGGGCGCAAAAACAATTATCACTTCTCAGAAGTCAAAAATTCACGTCAAAAGCAATAAAATCACGTCGGCGCCGTTGCAGTGGGAACGCTTGGTAACGAGCGTTCCCACTGCGACAACGACGGCACGATTTTATTGCTTTTGACGTGGATTTTTGACTTCTGAGAAGGGATAATTGTTTTTTGCGCTCCCTTATTGGTCAAAATTCGGTTTTATGCTTCTTTCAATTATCACTTATTGTAAGTCCTAAGTATTTTTTATAAGTGTTTTTCCAAATCCAAGTAATTTTGAATGAATATAATTAATTATTATATACATAAAAAAATGTTATATCTATCTTTATTATATGAAAAAAAATTATATTATGATAAAACTAACTTTCTAAGTTAAATTATATATTTATAATAATAATATTAATATATTAATTTAAAAAATATAAAATATTTTATAAAGTCAAAATTCAAAATAAAGTAAAAAATTCACGTCAAAAGCAATAAAATCGTGCTGGCACCGTTACAGATACGAGTGTTCCCACTGCGCACAAAAACAGGTATTTTATGATGCCGGTGATAATTTGTCCGCGTACCACAATTTTTTTGTATATTTCATACTAAACATATTTAAAATATATATATTTTCTTATTTAATACTTACAAATAGCCACACGCTACTTCAATATTTTATTATAATATAACACAATAAATAATATCATATAGTCTGTTTTAAAAAATAAAACAATACAATAACAACTCAACAAAAAACAGGTTGAGATTAATACCATCGGTTAATTTATAATACTTTTATGTACTCTCAGTTGATTTTTCAAAGGATACGATACAAGTATCTGCAATATATTATATATAATACACAGAATTGTAAAACTAGACTACATAAATAACAAAGAAAAAACATATTTTTCATCGATATTTATCACCGTGTTTTTCCGAAAAGGCATGTGTCACTTTCCAATTTCCCCCGTGAAAACGTTCGGTATTGCCCCACAATGCGTCATATTTCATTTTTAAATCTATATCTGTATTATTATTATTTTTTTAAATAATAAAAAATATATTTAATTAAAGCTTTGAAATTTATCTTGAAAAGTATTGCCAGTTGTCGCGCATAGGTAAGAGTTAGTCGCTTATGGGGAAAAAATAAAACAAAGCCCGACGCCCGAGCGATGGCTTCAAAATGGCGCTTTTACGTCCATTTCGCTTTGATGAAAACTTTTAAAAATAACATTCGCGTTGGCCGCTTATCGTCGCGTTATGTCCACGTTGCGAGAGGAATTTTAAATGTTGCCAGAGCACAGAGATATTTAAATAGTGTATAAAGTTTTTACAGCTCGAGCGAGCTATACGCGTTCGTTAAACCCGCAATTTTAATTAAGGGTCGTGAAGTTCAACAATACCTTTGGGTTACTTTTAAATGCAACGCACGTGTGCGATTTCATCTACAGACGTTTGAAACGATGTTGATAAAATCTATTAATTTTATTTATTTAATACCCACGAAAAATACAATTAATTACTTAAAATGGCGTTGGCCTTATGGGAGACAAGTCACTGTGGCGTAGCTTTAGGGCTACAGATTGCGCCCTCAGTGATGCGATATAACGGCCAAGGGCGAAGCCCTGGTGATAGGCCTCATAGGCGTAGGGCTTCTCAAGCTTTTAAATAGCGCTCTAAAATATTTTTGGGAGTCATATCGGCCAAGGGTAAACGAATCGACGGTGAGCCCGACCTATTCGTTTAGAGGCAATCATATACATTAAAATTCTGTTTTTCTTTTATTTGTGACAAGCATTAGCTGCGACATATTTTATATAATCGGACAGTATTTTATATATGGTTATATGTAATAAATATTAATACTTTCCGATTATATAAAATATGTGATTTCAGAATTTTAAGCGGAAGAAGAAGTACAGACAGACGTCGTATCTCGCATATTTCTTTAGTTAGTCTGCACTTGGATATTACATATTTAAAAAAAATATGATAGCTATTACTAAGTACTTATAATATAAGAGGGTCGATCAACGTATATTCAAACCGAATTTTAGTCAATAGGAGGGCGCAAAAGCTATTATCACTTCTCAGAAGTCAAAAATTCACGTCAAAGGCAATAAAATCGTGTTGGCGCCGTATGTATGATATTGTTTCAAAAGTCGCTGCGCCGCTTTCTTTTGCATTTTTGTCATCGGCATTTTTTTCCACTTTTGAATCAAGCATTAGTCCCAGTAATATATATATATTTTAAAAGCTGTTTGTCAGCCTATTTTTCTGATTTGTCAACATTTTGCTGTGATGCAGGCGTTAATTGTGTTAAATAATAGTATTTCAGGCACATAATCAATGAAACATCTATTTTTATTAAATAAAAAAATAATTTAAAAATATAATTTGAATTTATATAGACGTCTACAGGCGGCCCTCGACTTTCGCACATAATTGCTTCCTGAAAATGTGTGCGAATGTTGAATGTACGAAAGTTGAGGGAAGTAAAAAAATTGAAATTGTCTGTATTTTAAAATATTTATTTATCAAGTAAATATAAGATTTTTAAGAGGCGTTTAAGAGACATGTTTAAGTGTTGCGGGTGTTTCCTTCGAAAAGTTATCAAGAGTTAACTGTTTTCCACTATTCTTTTTCTCTTCTTCATATAGTATTTTATAACATGCTATGTCTTTATTGATCGCCCTACGCACTTGAGATAAGCGTTCTCCATTGGGATCACAATCTTCAATAATATTTAAAAATTTGTCAAGATGTGTTAATGCTTTATTCATATTTTTCATTGTTAAAGAGTTTTTCAAAATAAACCTATCTCATCTACATTAAATATTTGGCTAGAGGAATATTCTCCATCTTCATATTAGGAATATTTTCCATCTTTATATTCAAAAAGATAGTGAATATGTTTTAAGCATGGTCCTAAATCTAAAGGGTAACTATGCACAATTTTACTCACAGCTGTGAAAGTATGTAGGACTGTATAAATATTATGCTTTTGATGCATATAAATAGTATATATTTATATAAAAATACCAAATGAAAATAAATAGCAAATAATGATTAGCTATTTTTATTCTCATTAAGCTATTAACTTAATGTTACTACAATAAAAATGTTTTTATATCAATCGTTATTATAATACATACCTACGCGATACATTTATTAATTAGTGTGATTCTGTAAATGTTTCAACGAAAGCCTTTTAGGGCTGTAATGATAATCAATTTGCGTTTGTTTAATCCAGTGACAAACTTTAATTCGAATTTACAAAGCAAATTGAAACAGTCTCGAGCGATACCATAAATATTAATTTATCGTTCGATTCAATTGCTTTAGTTGAAACAGTTCCAGTGACTGCCTTTGCAAGATCATAACTTTAGGTAGGCCAATGTGACAGGTTTATAAAATGGGAATTGTGTAATGAATCGAGTGTGACTGTCTTTAAGTATTTCAAGAAACCGCAGGGAGTTAAGTGGCTTTGTCGAGTTAACTTTATACGAAAACTCTTCGAGTAAAATGCCGAAATTCGAGTTGGCCGTTATTGCTTGAGCAAAACACAAAAGACCGAGGACAAAAGGCGAAGAATGCTCTTAATATTAAAACTAATTTTGATAATAATTCCGCGAAAGACGGTAACTTTGCACAACTATGTGTCGAATTCAATTTTCGCTACTGATAAAGTTTATTGCAACTAATTAATTGCGGCATGAAGCTATACAAGTTATAATCTAATCGTTTTTATTTATTTAAAAGTAGTCCTTAAGGAATCTCAAGTATATAATGTTTATCGATGCATTAGTTTGCATTAGAATTCTAGATCAAATGTTGCCAAACAATTTACATAGTATACTATTAAGTATAGTGAGGACTTCTATTCATTTACTATCTGCCAGACGATGTTCAATTTCACAAGAAACTGAATGTTTTATTTATTAATTTTGCTGCATTAAATCCAGTTGGCAAATTACCAAAAATACAATTTATAAAAATATTAAATTTATATAATTCAGCCGGTCTTGTTGTTGATTTTTCGTTATTTCTTTGCTTCTTCTTTAGGAATTCGATTTGAAAATTCAGATCAAATACCTAAGTTTATTGCTACTAATTTACATGATAGAGAAAGTCTATATATTCAGCTTATATTTTTAATAAAAAGACAGTAAAGTTTACCGCTGACAAAACTGGCTCAACAACACATGCTAAATTGAGATATTTCCCACAAAGTGTCTCAGTAATACATTTCATATTTTTTAATTAAAATAAAAAAATACTAAAAGTGAATAACGCCTTTGACACGCTTAACGGAAAACTATGAAAGTTTTAACAGCCGGTAGGGTGGTATTTGGGCTGAATATCACACTGCCTGTAATACTGCATCACACGCGGGATAGAGGTAATAAAATTGCCGAATCGGAGGTATGTAGCATGTGTATGTCAGGTTTTTTCGATCCGGTGGCGCGAATCTGATTAGACCCGCGCGCGTTATTGGACCGGGGTGGGTGATTCACGGTCGGATTCGGATGTAGGATTGGTGAAATTGGTGGCGGGGGGTAGGTACTGACGCCCGCAGACGCCGACGCTCTCCGCGCCGGTCGGACGCGTCCTAAAGCACTTTGCACTCGCTTTCGAACGCCCTTTCGCTCGCGCCGGAAATGCTGCACGACGCCACATAGATCAAACGGTGATCATCACTTAAAATCAGTTTTTTTTTTAAATTAAAAGTGATATTTTTTTAAAAACAGTGATAAGTGTAAATAAATTTGCAGTGATCATATAGAAATACAACATTAAAAAAGAGCATGAAACAAATTAATATTAAATATATAAGCAGGGAATATATTATGTTTATTAAATAGTGGAAGGAGTAATTAAATAACAATTTAAAAAAAATCATCTATATATTTATCAGTTAAAATTATATTTTTTTATTTTCTGTAATTAAAAATATTATATATATTAACTATTTAATTAAAAAGTGCCGTTCAGTGGAAATATGTGTCAATTAAGAGTTGGTGAAAAAATTGTGTTTATAATAAGAATTCAGTGGATTTATTAAACTGTGTTTAAATCTGTTTTTAAAATAATAAAGTGTTATTTTAAATGTCGTTCTAAAAATCAATTGAAAATTCGATTATAAATCAGTGAATTATTAAGAGCAGTTAATTTATTATTATTTACAAATAAAATACATATATGAAAATTTAATCACCTACTTAATTAAACCTTTTTCTGGAACGATAAAATATGTTTCATGCTAATTAACAAGCTTTTACTGCTAATATATATTTATTTTACATTGCACATAAACTTCATTTCAATTGATTCTATAAGAAATCGATTAATATAGTTTATGGCCGTAAAAACCTATAAAATAAATAGCTATAATCGTAATTTTTCTCAAGATTAAA